>NC_141688.1:196430319-197630319 GCF_964263255.1 Lissotriton vulgaris
CTGGCTGGCTATCTAAAATTGACACAACTGGCTGATCACTCAGCTGGGGCAAGGTGGTGTAATCACCCCTTGCTTAGATATAGTATGCCTATATCTAAACCTATCTGGACACATATAAACCTGTGAGCCACTCCTATGGCAGGCCTTAACAATCCTGAAGGCAGAGTGCGTGGTTTAATGTGAGATGGTGCTCTAGCATGAGCTGAGCCTGTCTGCAGCTGTTGGGACCAATTCCCTTAGCTGTTCCGGGATAATGCCAAACCATATACTATTAAGTGCATTATAATCCTCGCGGTTATATGTCAACTTTGGTTTGGCTTTATCAAAACATGTCGTGTAAGGTGTCATACGATTTGGAATACTACCCCCTCGCCAGTCCTGGTGACGGGGGTAGCATTCCACCCCTCTAGAGGGGACGACATGTTACTTTTGCTAAAACGCGGTTGATTTTTAAAAGAGCCTCAGATCCACAAAATGGATGCTTCTGCCACAGACACATGTCTGACCTCCTGCTGCTGACCGAAACTCAGCAGAGGAGGCCTGGACAAAGGATTTCCTGTCACAGGGAGGTGTGACACCACCCCAGACAGGAGATAGTGGATTGTAGCAGGGAGGTTTGAATGAAACCAGACAGTGCCTGGGGAGCACAAGGCTTCCCCTTGCATAATCCGGTCAAACCGGTTCTGGGGCAGCCCAGCCCCAGCTCCAGTGAGACCTGGACAAAGGAAAGGGGGTGTAACCACCCCCCTTCCTGGTCCCACCCATAGGGGAGGGACCTAGCAGGAGATCCACCCCTCAGATTGGAATAAGAGTGGGAGCAGTGCCAATGCAACTCAGATCATCCTGAAATCAACTTTAAACTAAGAAGACGACTGGACTTCGACTTTCTGATGAATAGAAAACTGAAGAGCATCTCCCTTGTGGCCTAGGAGGGGCCACCCTGTGAACACAGGCACAACCCAGCACCTCGATGTCTGCTTTGCCGCCACCTCCCGCCGGAGCCCGAGTGCAGAGCCTGACAAGACCCAGCTTCCCAGACTTCTCCCAGCCCGATCCACAGTCCCTGCAAAGAAGGGACCCGTGGAGGCACCGAGAGATGTGGGAGCGGCCATCTTGAAAGACCCCTGAGACGCTGACTGCGCAGCACCCGAGGCACCCTTGACTCTGTACTTTAGGGTTTACGAAGCCCCACAACCGAGCAGCATTTGCACCAAAGATCAGCCCTCCAGCATCTCCACGATCTGCGTGGGGCCCTTTTGTTTTGTGCCACTTGACTCGCCATCCCGTCCGCTTGTCACGTGGTCAGCGGCCATCTTGGCAACGAAACCTACAATTTACACTGTGGGTCTGGTTGCTCCAGACCTGCCCTCGCTCCTGTAGAAAGGAGTACCCGCTCTGACCTTGCTGGTCTGAGTAATAAGCCTTTTTCTTTTTCCCCGTGGCTTGCATTAGCCAAGGCTTGTTTGCTTCAATCGAGTTGCCGACACCGCCATCAGCTAGAACCTTTGAGGGACAGCTCGTGATCGACTCCTGGACGTCCTTGACCTCTTCGTGTCCACGTGGCTGCAGAGAGAAGCAACCCCTGATCACCTGTTTGCACCCGACTTTGCCTGGTTCCAATCTGGTTCCACGGTGGTCACTGGTCAGTGACTTTGAACATTGTCCCCTCTGCTTTCAGGTCTTCACCACTTCAGATCCACCCTTGGATCCACCGGACACTTCTCCTTCACATCGCCTGCAGCATCTTCAGCTTCAAGCGCCAAGAGCCTGCGTGTCAAAACCCAACGCCACTTCGACCCTGTGCACCCACGGCCTGTGGGTGAGGTACCATTGCAACGCCGGTGTTCCCACACTGGTACACACCTCTAGGGTCTGTGTCTAAAGTTTTGTTCCTCTAGGTTCAGCGGAAGTATCTTTTAACTCACTTAATGTAACTTTTAAGCACCATTGACATTGCATTGGTGCACGCCGCACTTTCCGTGCTGCACCCGTCTCCTGTGGGCTACTCCCGACTTCAGCATTGCTAGTCCTGACTGCTCCCAGCGAATCTCTAGGCCCTAGGCCTCACCACTGTTCGATTGGTATCTCTTATACCACTTTTTTAGTATATGGTTTGAGTGGCCACCCGCCCTCATCCATAATTGTGCAACTTTATATGTTTTACTGTGCTTTTGATTTAACGCTTGTGCCCCTTTCCTCATAAAGAGTACTGGGGAGTAATTTAGAAATAAATACATATATTTTTGGAATATATACTTGTGTGGTGTCCTTTCATTTGATTACAGGATTGTATGTGGTAAAACAGCTCGCTTAACACGACCTCTTAAGTTAAGCCTTTAAGGCTGCTTAGTCCATGCTACCTCTAGGATAGCTTGTCTAACAAGGTTGACTTACAACCAGACATCTTTGGGGTTTGTTTGGACTGTTACTAAGTGGTTCCAGAATTGGAAACACTACCTAACAGGCCAACTTCTCACATTGGTGTGCAGCGGTGCGGATTTGAGCTTGCTGTTTGTTTTACCATTGCAATCTTTACATCAAATTGAAAGATCACATCAAGTACCTTAGGCACATATAAATCAAAAGCTTAGCATATTAAGTTCTACTGAACTTAGTAGTTGTAGATTAAAGGGATTAGCACACCCTGACTACAACTCACTAGCAAGGTACAGTAGGAAAACACTCAGTGTAGGTAAGTGCATCACTTACACCTCACTAGCAGTCATGTCTGATACAGGTAGAGCCTCAGGCTCTGCTCCTGTAATAGTTGATCCTATAGGGACAACATCCAGATATGACAACCTTAGCCACAAAGACCTGAGTGCCTTGTGCACAGCCAGGGGGCTAAAAAAGGGCAGAGGCCCTACCATTCCTTCCCTAGTAGCTCTCCTAGAAAAGGATGACTTAGATAAGGTGAGTCAGGCTCCCTTAGAATCAGGTGAAGGGATGCACTCCCCTGAGAATGAGAATCTTCCAGATGAAGAAGAAGAGGAGGAGGAAGAGGAAGAGGAAGGCTCAGATTTAGAAGAGCCTGAAGATCAGGATCAGAGGGGAAACCAGGTACAGGTTGCCAGGCTTAACCAGGCCAACCTAGACCTACATGGGAATGGAGAGGGCCAGCACCACTCCAGATCTCATAACCAAATTCTCCCAGGTAACAGGAGGGTGAGATCTCAATCAGGGGACTCTCATCTTTCTAGTGCCTCAAGAGAATCTCAAAGAGGGATGACTCCCTCCCAGAGAAAAGAGCATAGGGCCAGGATGAGGGCTGTCCAACTCCAAATAGAAAGGGAAGAGGTAGCCTTGGCTCAAGCTAAACTTGCTTTAGCAAGAGAAAGAAAATTGTGTGGCTTAGATGCCACTGGTGGCAGCAAAGTTCCTAAAGAGAAACCCAGGTCCTATGATAGTAGAAACCTGACAAAGATTGTGCCCCCCTATCAGGAAGGGGATGACATCCACAAATGGATGACTGCTCTGGAGAGAGCCTGCATGGTACAGCAGGTTCCTGAGGAACAGTGGGCAGCAATCTTATGGTACTCCTTTTCAGAGAAAGGAAGAGATAGGCTCCTCACTGTCAGACATGAGGATGCCAGCAATTACAAAGTCCTGAAGAGTGTTCTAATAGATGGGTTTGGCTTAACCACTGAACAGTACAGGTTAAAGTTCAGAGACACCCAGAAGACACAGACTCAGGACTGGACTGATTTTGTTGATTGTGCAACTAAGGCTCTGGAGGGTTGGCTAAATGGCAGCAAAGTACATGACTTCACAGGATTGTATAATTTGATTATGAGGGAGCAGATCCTAAGTAATTGTCAGAACCAGCTCTTACACCAGCACCTGGTGGACTCAGATTTGACCTCTCCCCAAGATTTGGGAAAGAGGGCAGATAAATGGGTCAGAACCAGGATTAGGCCTAAGAATCAGGACAGTAACCAGAAGAAGGAGTCTACCAAGCCTCAAGATAAGAGTGGGGATAAAAGTAAAGAAAAGACTTCCCCAGGGCCCCAAAACTCCAAGAATGGGGGTGGGTCCCAAGACACTTCATCAACTGAGAAAAAACCTTATTGTCATACCTGTAAACAGGTTGGGCATTACAAAACAGACAGCTGTTGTCCCAAGAATGACAATAAAGAAAGCATACCTCCAAAGCCAGCTCCAACACCTCCTGTTACTGTCAGCAGTAATCCCCCGGGAGGTGGGAGCACACTCAGGAATCTGGGTGGGTTTACCTTTGGAGCCCAGGGGGACCCTGGCCTATCCAGGTCCCCATCCCCAAATGATCTTGTTTATGAGACTGGCATGGGGTTTGCCAACTTCTCTGATTGCCCAAATACCTTGAGCAAATATAGACAAGAACCCATCATCAATGGTTTGAAAGTTGAAGCCTATAGAGACACAGGGGCTAGCATCACCATGGTGGCTGACTGCATAGTCCCCTCTAAGCAACTTTTACCTGGTGCCACATACCAGGTAACAAACATTGATGGCATCCAAACAAATCATCCCATGGCAGTAGTAAGTCTCAGCTGGGGAGGTGTCATTGGCCCAAAGAGAGTGGCAGTGTCACCAAACTTGCCTGTAGACTGTCTACTGGGTAATGATTTGGAAATCTCAGCCTGGGCTGAGGTTGAACAGGAAATCCATTCTAGAATGGTAAACTCCAATGGAAAGGTTAGTGGGGCTGTACTGGCTATAGCCCCAATTCAAGATGTCCTTCCTGAAAAGGTTGGTAGGGCTGAGCAACTCTCTGCCCCATCTTTACCAGAAGCTCTTCCAAAACAGAATAGCAAAGCTGTTATGATAACAGCAGAAACCCATACTGAGTCTCCTCCTGAAAAGGTTGGTGGGGCTGTGATGGCCACAGCCCAAACTCAAACAGATACGGTTGTTGTGAAGCCTGAAATGATGGATCACTCCACCCAAACTGAGAGCATGGAGGAGGAAGATACATCTTCCCCTCACCAGACATTAGGACAGGATCAGCCTCCTCAGGGAACTGATCTTACACCTGATGAAGGAACTGCCCCAGAGGTTGTTAGGCCTGGCCTGACAGAGCCTCTGATGGCAGTGGACCCTTCTCAGGTGGGACCCAGTCTGGAGCAGGTAACCTGCCCCTCTCTATCTTGCCTTAGTCAGCCCAGGGCTGCAGAGGACAAGAAGGACAGTGAGACCCAGAGGGCCCCCTGTCAAATAAAGCACCCCATCAACAGATTAGGGGCACCAAAACTAGTAGCCCTAGTAAGGTGAAAACTTTAAAAACTCCTGAGGGAGCCCCCTTAAAAGTAGTTAGGGACCCCCCACAGATGGATTCTGTTGGGCACAGCCAAACCTGGGACCCAAAGGGCCCAAACCTGAACTGTCCCTCCAGCAAGCCAAACAGAGGGACCCAGCCTCCAGCTTTAGGTAGCCAGAGGTTGACCCTGAGAGCACAGTGCAACTCAGTTGAAGAGAGAAGGGCACACATGGTGGAAGATAATTGGAGGAAGCTGAGTCCTAAATTAGTGGAGCCTCACTTCAAAACTCCATATCCAAACCAGCCTTCTAACTTGCAAAGACACACCCAAGGTAGTGATTCCCTATGGTGGAGACCCTCTGATACCCCAAGGGTGAGGGACTGCTTAGTGGACCATGAGACAGGGGGTACCCATGCTAGTGCAGGTACTTCCTTATATGGCCACTCAGGCAATAAAGGCTTACCTGGACAAGGATAGCCTTATCTCCTTTCGTTTGGGGGGGGGGGGGGGGGGGGGTTGTGTAGGAAGGTGGCTACCTGACTATGGTTACCCCAGATTTTTTGCCTTGTGTTTAGCTGGTTTTCGACTTAGTTGGCCTGGTTCCCTGCTAATCAGGGCCCCAGGCTATCTGCTCTCTCTGTAAAATGGATTCCATGTACCCTAGGTGCATAACTAGATTGGCTTGGGTCACCTTATCAGCCCCTGTACAGAGCACTATAGGTGCCCAGGGCATAGGTGCATCCAAGGCCTACCAGGGGCTGCAGCATATCTTTTGCCACCCCTGGCTGGCTATCTAAAATTGACACAACTGGCTGATCACTCAGCTGGGGCAAGGTGGTGTAATCACCCCTTGCTTAGATATAGTATGCCTATATCTAAACCTATCTGGACACATATAAACCTGTGAGCCACTCCTATGGCAGGCCTTAACAATCCTGAAGGCAGAGTGCGTGGTTTAATGTGAGATGGTGCTCTAGCATGAGCTGAGCCTGTCTGCAGCTGTTGGGACCAATTCCCTTAGCTGTTCCGGGATAATGCCAAACCATATACTATTAAGTGCATTATAATCCTCGCGGTTATATGTCAACTTTGGTTTGGCTTTATCAAAACATGTTGTGTAAGGTGTCATACGATTGGCATACTACCCCCTCGCCAGTCCTGGCAACGGGGGTAGCATTCCACCCCTCTAGAGGGGACGACATGTTACTTTTGCTAAAACGCGGTTGATTTTTAAAAGAGCCTCAGATCCACAAAATGGATGCTTCTGCCACAGACACATGTCTGACCTCCTGCTGCTGACCGAAACTCAGCAGAGGAGGCCTGGACAAAGGATTTCCTGTCACAGGGAGGTGTGACACCACCCCAGACAGGAGATAGTGGATTGTAGCAGGGAGGTTTGAATGAAACCAGACAGTGCCTGGGGAGCACAAGGCTTCCCCTTGCATAATCCGGTCAAACCGGTTCTGGGGCAGCCCAGCCCCAGCTCCAGTGAGACCTGGACAAAGGAAAGGGGGTGTAACCACCCCCCTTCCTGGTCCCACCCATAGGGGAGGGACCTAGCAGGAGATCCACCCCTCAGATTGGAATAAGAGTGGGAGCAGTGCCAATGCAACTCAGATCATCCTGAAATCAACTTTAAACTAAGAAGACGACTGGACTTCGACTTTCTGATGAATAGAAAACTGAAGAGCATCTCCCTTGTGGCCTAGGAGGGGCCACCCTGTGAACACAGGCACAACCCAGCACCTCAACGTCTGCTTTGCCGCCGCCTCCCGCTAGAGCCCGAGTGCAGAGCCTGACATGACCCAGCTTCCTAGCCTTCTCCCAGCCCGATCCACAGTCCCTGCAAAGAAGGGACCCGTGGAGGCATCGAGAGACGTGGGAGCGGCCATCTTGAAAGACCCCCGAGACGCTGACTGCGCAGCACCCGAGGCACCCTCGACTCTGTGCTTTGGGGTTTAAGAAGCCCCACAACCGAGCAGCATTTGCATCAAAGATCAGCCCTCCAGCATCTCCACAATCTGCGTAGGGCCCTTTTGTTTTGTGCCACTCGACTCGCCATCCCGTTCGCTTGTCACGTGGTCAGCGGCCATCTTGGCGACGAAACCTACAATTTACACTGTGGGTCTGGTTGCTTTAGACCTGCCCTCGCTTCTGTAGAAAGGAGTACCCGCTCTGACCTTGCTGATCCGAGTAATAAGCCTTTTTCTTTTTCCCCTTGGCTTGCATTAGCCAAGGCTTGTTTGCTTCAATCGAGTTGCCGACACCGCCATCAGCTAGAACCTTTAAGGGACAGCTCGTGATCGACTCCTGGACGTCCTTGACCTCTTCGTGTCCACGTGGTTGCAGAGAGAAGCAACCCCTGATCACCTGTTTGCACCCAACTTTGCCTGGTTCCAATCTGGTTCCACGGTGGTCACTGGTCAGTGACTTTGAACATTGTCCCCTCTGCTTTCAGGTCTTCACCACTTCAGATCCACCCTTGGATCCACCGGACACTTCTCCTTCACATCGCCTGCAGCATCTTCAGCTTCAAGCGCCAAGAACCTGCGTGTCAAAACCCGACGCCACTTCGACCCTGTGCACCCACGGCCTGTGGGTGAGGTAACATTGCAACGCCGGTGTTCCCACACTAGTACACACCTCTAGGGTCTGTGTCTAAAGTTTTGTTCCTCTAGGTTCAGCGGAAGTATCTTTTAACTCACTTAATGTAACTTTTACGCACCATTGACATTGCATTGGTGCACGCCGCACTTTCCGTGCTGCACCCGTCTCCTGTGGGCTACTCCCGACTTCAGCATTGCTAGTCCTGACTGCTCCCAGCGAATCCCTAGGCCCTAGGCCTAACCACTGTTCGATTGGTATCTCTTATACCACTTTTTTAGTATATGGTTTGAGTGGCCACCCGCCCTCATCCATAATTGTGCAACTTTATATGTTTTACTGTGCTTTTGATTTAACGCTTGTGCCCCTTTCCTCATAAAGAGTACTGGGGAGTAATTTAGAAATAAATACATATATTTTTGGAATATATACTTGTGTGGTGTCCTTTCATTTGATTACAGGATTGTATGTGGTAAAACAGCTCGCTTAACACGACCTCTTAAGTTAAGCCTTTAAGGCTGCTTAGTCCATGCTACCTCTAGGATAGCTTGTCTAACAAGGTTGACCTACAACCAGACATCTTTGGGGTTTGTTTGGACTGTTACTAAGTGGTTCCAGAATTGGAAACACTACCTAACAGGCCAACTTCTCACATGTGTGTTTGTGTGCAGATCGCATTTTCATGTTATCTGTAGCTGTGAGTTTCACTCAAGTAGAGCTAAAAAGTTTTGTTATAGCTGTAAGTGCATGTGTGTGTGTGTGTGTGTGTGTGTTTAGACTGGATGTCGTACGGCCTAACGGAAGTCCTCACACCACTGTGTTTGCAGTCTGTGAGCAATGCACTCTGAATTTATGGCTTTTCCCAAAGTGTTGTGTTCATTGGTTGACTGTGCTTTCTCTGGGTACTCCTACTATCGTGGCTGTATTCGGTAGGGCGGCATTATAACTGTAGCCTTTCTTCAATTGGTCTAGTATTGCCTCAGAACTAGGGTCTCATAAGTTGTTGATTCAAACAGGCATGGATTGACATATATGCTTAGGAAGCTGTGGCTTCTAATATTGATGCATGTAATGGATAGTCTGGTCACTCATGCCTGTTACACTTATGGTCAAATCTGATGACAAGTTCTATTATTACTCAAAGGTTATGTATTTTACACCCAAAAGACCAATTTTAATGGTCAGAAGGTTGGTTTCCCAACAATTATACTGAAGTTAGACAGGAATGAAGACTAGAGAGCTGCCTGTATCAGACAGCTGACAATCACACAAAGTAGTTTGGTCCTCTGTTGGACATTTACCACTGCTTAGTTTTACAGCAGCTGAAGTAATGGTGATTTGGTATCGTCTGGCAGCCCTTTCTATGTGAGAATTATTAAACCTATTGTTCACAATTTTTTACTGTGAACAACCTGTGTGTGCACATATGAGCATGTGAGTGTACGTGGTGTGTTTGACAGTAGGTGACGTGGCTTTTAGTTGTAGGTTTCTTATAAAACGTTATAAATAAATAAATAAATCAGCTGGTAATTGTAGTCTCCAGTCTAATGACATCCCACGCACCTCTACACGTGTGCATTCTGGCACCAGTGAAACCTCCAGCAGGTTGGTATGTTCCTGTATGTCTGTTGACAGCACCTCATCATGTGGTCTGTAGCTACAGGCTCCTAATGTTTATGGCCATAAGAGGGAAATAGTGTTCTCCTGTTAGACTTGTTTGAGGGTCAGAAGTGGATGACTGTGCAGAGCATATAAAGTAGTGTATTCTATTGATTCATTTATTTTGTGAGTTTAACACAGCCTCAGAGCGTTTTACAACAAAGCAGAACATATCAATAGCAAATATAAAACATGCATGCACATTAGATGTGGAGAGAACACCTGGTTAACCTCCCTGTGAGGTACGGCGCTCCACTTTTATTCGTTGTAAAACAAAGCGATGACAGGTACATGGTGCAGGACCAGGGATGGTCACTCATCGTTCATGCTTGTAGGTGTTGCTCTGCACTTGGTGGAATTGTGAGGGGTTGTAGCAGGGTGGGACAGGTGTCCTTCTAAGACAAGAGCTTTGAGGTCATTTTCGAAGGTGACATGACGTGGTGGGGGAGAGTTCCATACTCTTGTGGCCCTTCGGAGGAGGATTGATTCGTGTATCACTCACGCTTGAAGGTTAAGGGTTCGAGGAGGAGCACTTTAGCCTTTCGTAAGTCTCGGCAACCGCCTATGATTTTCTCTGTGAGGTATGAGGGTAAAGAGGAATACAGAGCTTTATGAGGGATGCAGGCAGTTTTAAATTGAGTTGGCATCAGAGATGGTTTGATGGTGTCAGATAGAGTTTACCATCAGCCGCCCATCAGAGGTGTAAGAACACATCTTCTACCTCTTCATCTGTAAGACTATATTCTGCCAGAGGAATTCTGATTCATCGCCTCTTCACGGATCCTCCTTCCGCCTCGGTTCCACCCTGACCCTCTACATGGACTTTTGCTTATACGCTTATACATTTAATAGTTTTTATTGAAATAATGCAAAACCGTTAACAAATGATTATACAAAGTTACAACAATTAATCAAAAATATATAGGCAGGAATAAAACACAGAATAGAAACAAGCAATAGCAGATAATTATAATGAATAATACATTTGATTACATATGAGCGGTAAATAATTAAATAAAGTAAGATAGGTTCATTAAAACAGACAATAATAGAAAGTGAAGCAGTGGCGGCTCCTCCACTAAGGCGAAGGAGCTTCGCCCCGCTGCTTTTTTAGCAGTGCAAATAAATGAAACATAAATTGATAATAACTTGTTGCTATTATCATTTTATGTTTCCCTGCTACAGCAGCTTTGGGGGGATGGGACTGCTCGGCTCTCAGAGTGAGGCAGGGGAGGAGTGGTTGGCCCACGCCAAGGGCACATGAATGCTCTGCCGGCCTTCTTGTGCTGGCTATACAGTCAAGTGCACTTTGCATGTTCTACATGCAGGCCGCATTAAGCCTGCATGGAGTACATGCCCAGCACCCTAGTCCCTGGCTGCTCGCCAGAACATGGCACTGATACTAATCACAACTCCGCATTGCAGCTTAGTGATTGGCTATGGGGAGACTGGGAGCCGGGTTCTTCCTGCTTCCCTGTTTCTGCCTAAAGAGACGTCGGAAGAGAGACGAGGAGGGATGCAGCAATAAGGTAAGTTTTGTTTTTTAATTCCCCCTCTCACCACACCACCCCTGGTCCGTGCCGGCCGCCACTGAAGAAAAGGTAAATTCAAAATCAAAAATAGAAAGGCAATAAAATGACAGAATAAGAAGATAAAAAGGAAGATAAACAGACAGTACCAGAAATAATGACAAGTCGGGCGGCACATGTGCTTAACACAGAATCACGCCCTTAATTACAGTGTTACGTCCCTTTACGAGCCCCCCTAGTTTTTTCATCCCACTTAAAGCTCCACTGCTCTTCCCAAGTATAAGTGATGAGCGCTGTGTGCCACGTGCACTACATACAGCGCTACAGTACAGTAGCACAATGACACACACACATGGCTGCAGCCCGGGGGATGAGGTGCACCCTCAGGTGCAACTAACAACCATTGACAAAGCCAATGGCCCTGCCTTGTTGTAGGTATGATGTCAATTGTATCGTATCTCTGGATGCAATGACAGAAACATCAAAATACAAGTCGGGCGGCACAGCGTGCTAAACACAGATTTTTAGCTCATGTGTTTTAAATCACACCCTTAATTACAGTGGCCACGCCCTTTTACAAGACCCCCTAGTTTTTGCATCCCACTTAAAGCTCCACTGCTCTTCCCGAGTATAAGTGATGAGCGCTTCGTGGCGCGTGCACTACTTACAGCGCTACAGTACAGTACCACAATGACACACACACAGGGCTGCAGCCCGCGGGATGAGGTGCACCCCCAGGTTCAACTAACAACCATTGACAAAGCAATGGTCCTGCCTTGTTGTATGCATGATGTCACTTGTATCGTATCTCTGGATGCAATGACAGAAGCAATCAAAACACAAGTTGGGCGGCACATGTGCTAAACACAGATTTTTAGCTCATGCGTTTTAAATCACACCCTTAATTACAGTGGCCAAACCCCTTTACAAGACCCCCTAGTTTTTGCATCCCAGTTACAGCTCCACTGCTCTTCCCGAGTATAAGTGATGAGCGCTTTGTGCCGCGTGCACTACATACAGCGCTATAGTACAGTAGCACAATGACACACACATAGGGCTGCAGCCGGCGGGATGAGGTGCACCCCCAGTTTCAACTAACAACCATTGACAAAGCCAATGGTCCTGCCTTGTTATAGGTATGATGTCACTGGTATCTCTGGATGCTATGACAGAAACATCAAAATACAAGTCGGGCGGCACAGCGTGCTAAACACAGTTTTTTAGCTCATGTGTTTTAAATCACGCACTTAATTACATTGGCCACGCCCCTTTATGAGCCCCCCTAGTTTTTTCATCCTACGTAAAGCTCCACTGCTCTTCCCGAGTATAAGTGATGAGCACTTTGTGCCGCGTGCACTACATACAGCACTACAGTACAGTAGCACAATGACACACACACAGGGCTGCAGCCTGCGGGATGAGGTGCACCCCCAGGTTCAACTAACAACCATTGACAAAGCCAATGATCCTGCCTTGTTGTAGGTATGATGTCACTTGTATCTGTGGATGCAATGACAGAAACATCAAAATACAAGTCGGGCGGCACAGCGTGCTAAACACATATCTTTAGCTTATGTGTTTTAAATCACACCCTTAATTACATTGGCCACGCCCCTTTACGAGACCCCCTACTTTTTTCATCCTACTAAAAGCTCCACTGCTCTTCCCGAGTATAAGTGATGAGCACTTTGTGCCGCGTGCTTTACATACAGCGCTAGAGTTCAGAAGCACAGTGACGCACACACAGGGCTGTAGCCCACGGGATGAGGTGCACCCCCAGGTTCAACTAACAACCATTGACAAAGCCAATGGTCCTGCCTTGTTGTAGGCATGATGTCACTTGTATCGTATCTCTGGATGCAATGACAGAAAAGTCAAAATACAAGTCGGGCGGCACATGTGCTAAACACAGATTTGTAGCTTAAGTGTTTTAAATCACGCCCTTAATTACAGTGGCCACGCCCCTTTATGAGCCCCCTACTTTTTTATCCCACTTAAAGCTACACTGCTCTTCCCGAGTATAAGTGATGAGCACTTTGTGCCGCGTGCACTACATACAGTGCTAGAGTTCAGTAGCACATTGACACACACACAGGGCTGCAGCCTGCGGGATGAGGTGCACCCCCAGGTTCAACTAACAAGCATTGACAAAGCCAATGGTCCTGCCTTGTTGTAGGTATGGTGTCACTCGTATCTCTGGATGCAATGAAAGAAACATCAAAATACTAGTAAAATGCCAGCATTTGTAAAGCGCACAGCTAACTCCAACGGAAGTGTCCGGGCGCTGCCCGTATACCGCTTAGGAACCCTTCCTGGCTTTTCCCTGTGAAATGTCCACTCCTGGGCACCCCCAAGGTGTAGCCAGGCATCCCAGGACTGTTGGGGCCATTTTAGAGATTAAGCAAGCTATTGCCCAGAGTTGCAGAGTGGGACCTATGATTAGAATAGGCACGGAGGCGAGAATTATCAAGTCCGAGGAAATTGAGTCCTAGACCCGCCGAGGCGGGTATTGAACCCTGGTCCCGGGCCAGACCTCTGCATCAGGGTCTGCCGCTCTAACCAGTGAGCCACACTTCTACACAGTTGTGTGCTGTCCTCTCAGACCTAGACTCCATAACAACCGCCCGGGATGGGGTGCACTTCACGCGGAGCCAGTGCACCCCCTGTGCCCCACTCCACAGACAGCCGTAGAAGCAGCCGCTGCCCTGTAGAGAGGAGGCACCGCTTCCTAACCACGCTGCTTTCAAGGAAGGGCTTCCTGGAACGTGCGATCACGGAGCATGCCTTTACTTAGTTAGCGATAGGAGGCGCCTACTTCCCAGGACAGATTATTATTCGCCGAGAGAGGCTGAAGCGTGGAAGCACTTTCAGCTTCTTTCTGCACGGATGCCTCTACCCTTTACAAACCCCCCTACCTTTTTCATCCCACTTAAAGCTCCCCCAGGTACAACTAACAACCATTGACAAAGCCAATGGTCCTGCCTTGTTGTAGGCATGATGTCACTCGTATCTCTGGATGCAATGACAGAAACATCAAAATACAATTCGGGCGGCACAGCGTGCTAAACACAGATTTGTTGCTTAAGTGTTTTAAATCACACCCTTAATTACAGTGACCACACCCCTTTACGAGGCCCCCTAGTTTCTTAATGCTCCACTGCTCTTCCCAAGTATAAGTGATGAGCGCTTTGTGCCGCGTGCACTACATGCAGCGCTTGAGTACAGAAGCACATTTACACACACACAGGGCTGCAGCCCGTGGGATGAGGTGCACCCCAGGTTCAACTAACAACCATTGACAAAGCCAATGGTCCTGCCTTGTTATAGGCATGATGTCACTTGTATCGTCTCTCTGGATGCAATGACAGAAAGAGCCAAATACAAGTCGGCGGCACAGTGTGCTAAACACAGATTTGTAGCTTAAGTGTTTTAAAACACACCCTTTATTACAGTGGCCACGCCCCTTTACGAGCTCCCCTAGTTTTTTCATCCCACTTAAAGCTTCACTGCTCTTCCCGAGTATAAGTGATGAGCGCTTTGCACTACATACAGCGCTACAGTACAGTAGCACAATGACACACACACAGGGCTGCAGCCCACGGGATGAGGTACACAGTTGTGTGCCGTCCTCTCAGACCAAGATTTCATAACAACCACCCGGGATGGGGTGCACTTCACGCGGAGCCGGAGCATCCTACGCAACTCACTCTACAGATGGGCGGGGGACGCAGCCGCTGCCCTGTAGAGAGGAGGCATCGCTTCCTACCCATGTTGCTTTCGAGGAAGGGCTTCCTGACACATGAGATCACGAATCGTGCCTCTACTTAGTTAGCAAAAGGAGGCGCCTACTTCCCAGGACAGATTAATGTACGCCGAGAGAGGCTGTTGCGTGGAAGCACTTTCAGCTACTTGCAGCACGGATGCCTCTACCAAAGCAGCCAGAGCCCTAGGTTCAATGGGGAGGGTGCATCGTCCTCAGGCCGTAAAAACACTCCTACCGACACACCCCTCTCTGCTCCGGTTAGTCCATATGTGCAGAGGAAGGGCGGGTCCCTATGTGCTTGTCGGCCGCCTGAGCCACTCTGAGGGTAACTGAAAGCAATCGGGGAAAAAAATAAAGCCAGGAGTGGTGCGCGTGCCTTTCCTAACATATGCTTTGAATTATCACGCACGAGTCTGGCCCGATAATTAAAAGCAGTATGTCAGGAAATGCGCATAGCAGACACCAATAGGCCAGGGGCGGAGCTATGCGCCCGCCTCTGACCTATGGTATGCTCGCTTTAAAACAAAAACACACGTGAAGGCCAATAGCAGACCGGAAAGGAAACGAGCGTTGGAATTTGTGGAATTTATAGGTCAATTTTTAAATCGCCAATAAAAGGACTTTTCGCTTGCGAGCCCTAAAAAACAGGTTTTAGTATGAATAATGTGTTTCTATTGATAGAAATAATGGATACATTTAGAGTTATAAAAGAAAGTACTACATATATTCTTTCTACCAACTTCATGTCCTGAATTTCCTGCCAGGTGGTCTGAACACATCATACAATATATAAATATATCATGGTGAAAATAAATTGGTGAGTGCTCTTAATTGTCCACTCATTCAGGTGAACCAATATATTACATATTCACTGCATCAATGGAGTAGTGACTAGAATATTGAGCATTCAGAAAAGGGGGTGGTGATGGACAGAGTTTCTGAATTAAGCAGAATACTCCTACCCAGTCAACAGATCAGGGCTTGATCCATCACCGTTTTTTAGCTCACTGCACCATCCCAGCTCAGAACCTGGCTACATGCAAATTAGTCTGTCCCTGGCCCAGTGCATCATGGGACCAGGGCAGACCAAACTACCAAGCCAATTCTTATACTGGAAAGGAAACAAGCTTCCGGGGACCGGTTTCTGGCATTACAGCCGTCTTCGGCCCGGCTTGCTTGAATCCTGATGGTGCAATGAGCAAGGGACTCATGTCTGAGTATACCCTTCCTTGCTTATGGTGGACAAAACGATTCAGAAAAGGGGGTGGTGATGGACAGAGTGTCTGAATTAAGCAGAATCCTCCTACCCAGTCAACAGATCAGGGCTTGATCCATCCCCGTTTTTTAGTTAACTGCACCATCCCAGATCAGAACCTGGCTACATGCAAATTAGTCTGTCCCTGGCCCAGTGCATCATGGGAACAGGGCAGACCAAACTACCAAGCCAATTCTTATACTGGAAAGGAAACAAGCTTCCGGGGACCGGTTTCTGGCATTACAGCCATCTTTGGCCCGGCTTGCTTGAATCCTGATGGTGCAGTGAGCAAGGGACTCATGTCTGAATATACCCTTCCACGCTTATGGTGGACAAAACGATTCAGAAAAGGGGGTGGTGATGGACAGAGTTTCTGAATTAAGCAGAATCCTCCTACCCAGTCAACAGATCAGGACTTGATCCATCACCGTTTTTTAGCTCACTGCACCATCCCAGCTCAAAACCTGGCTACATGCAAATTAGTCTGTCCCTGGCCCAGTGCATCATGGGAACAGGGCAGACCAAACTACCAAGCCAATTCTTATACTGGAAAGGAAACAAGCTTCTGGGGACCGGTTTCTGGCATTACAGCCGTCTTCGGCCTGGCTTGCTTGAATCCTGATGGTGCAGTGAGCAAGGGACTCATGTCTGAGTATACCCTTCCACTCTTATGGTGGACAAAACGATTCAGAAAAGGGGGTGGTGATGGACAGAGTTTCTGAATTAAGCAGAATCCTCCTACCCAGTCAACAGATCAGGGCTTGATCCATCACCGTTTTTTAGCTCACTGCACCATCCCAGCTCAGAACCTGGCTACATGCAAATTAGTCTGTCCCTGGCCCAGTGCATCATGGGAACAGGGCAGACCAAACTACCAAGCCAATTCTTATACTGGAAAGGAAACAAGCTTCCGGGGACCGGTTTCTGGCACTACAGCCGTCTTCGGCCCGGCTTGCTTGAATCCTGATGGTGCAGTGAGCAAGGGACTCATGTCTGAGTATACCCTTCCACGCTTATGGTGGACAAAACGATTCAGAAAAGGGGGTGGTGATGGACAGAGTTTCTGAATTAAGCAGAATCCTCCTACCCAGTCAACAGATCAGGGCTTGATCCATCACCGTTTTTTAGCTCACTGCACCATCCCAGCTCAGAACCTGGCTACATGCAAATTAGTCTGTCCCTGGCCCAGTGCATCATGGGAACAGGGCAGACCAAACTACCAAGCCAATTCTTATACTGGAAAGGAAACAAGCTTCCGGGGACCGGTTTCTGGCACTACAGCCGTCTTCGGCCCGGCTTGCTTGAATCCTGATGGTGCAGTGAGCAAGGGACTCATGTCTGAGTATACCCTTCCACGCTTATGGTGGACATAACGATTCAGAAAAGGGGGTGGTGATGGACAGCATTTCTGAATTAAGCAGAATCCGGTCCCCGGAAGATTGTTTCCTTCCCAGTATAAGAATTGGCTTGGCAGTTTGGTCTGCCCTGTTCCTATAATGCACTGGGCCAGGGACAGACTAATTTGCATGTAGCCAGGTACTGAGCTGGGATGGTGCAGTGAGCTAAAAAATGGTGATGGATCAAGCCCTGATCTGTTGACTGGGTATGAGTGTTCTGTTTAATTCAGATACTCTGTCCATCACCACCCCCTTTTCTGAATAGAATATTGAGCATGGCATTTTAATTTTTGAGCCGCTACTCTCATATAACCACAGCCACTGTCAACACCTAGGCCAGAAGATGTCATGTCCTATATCTACCTCTCAATATTTTTTACCAGTACAGACTACCGGAATTGAGGACTTTCCATTGCTGAGTCTCTGAGGCTAGTTTATCACTTTTGTCAGTGACATAAGAGCAATGGCGGCTGGCTTTTATCGAGGGTGGTGGGCACAAAAATAAATGTCACTTACCTGTCAAACTTGCTGCGCGACGTTGTACTCACTCGGGTGTCTTCTCTCCTCCTCGAAGCGCCCGACAAAGAAACTGCACTACCCAATCCTGGCGCTGCTCTCACAGCAGGAGAGCAGAGCTAGGATTGGACAGAGCAAGCTCTCGCAGCGCTCCAAAGAGCACTGCAGGCCTGTGCTTTCTCTAACCAAGCTGTCTAAAACAGCTAAGATAGAGAAATTTAAAATGCGCCTGTCTGACAGGCTGATCCAAGACAGCCGTCCTAAGAGACATGTGTATTTGAAAGTGCCCCCTGCTGCTGCTGTCCTTTGGCAGCACTGGCCCCGCCCCAAATGGAGTAGCTGCCTCTGCATTAGAGTGGTAGTGTTTTTAAGAATTTCACATTGGCAGTTCGTCCAAATCACTTATGAACTCTGGATTAAGCAATTTCAGTAATGAAAAAACGCTACTTCTGTATGTCACGACCTGCAAGATGTACAAAGCCTTTTTGATCAGCTGATTTTTTTAGGTCGCAAATGGGCCAGTTCCGTAACACGTTACCATTTCGCAATTTGGCATCGCAACTATATAGTGAACCAGTATTTGGAACCAGTGTGTTTGGGGCATCTCTTCCAATTAGCGACTCACATTAGTATGTATTAATGTTTTGTAACCAAATTCAGTCAAAAAAACATTGTATTTTTGCATTTGCAAAGAGGAAGAGGTCTACAAGGAATCCTTTACCCAGGACCTGTTTCCCCTTTGAAAATGCTGAAAAAATATTTTTTTTACAGTTCACATGGACCACTGCATACTACTGTTAGTTATACCTTTTCTCTTACAGTTTATTTTTTTTAACACATCCCGTTTTTACTTCAAGGAAAACAGGTTGCATTTTAAATTAGAGTTGCTTTATATAAATAGAATGACAGTCATGCTGTTCTGCTCAAAACAGAAATGCTACCATCCCTCTAATGGTGACGTATCCTAGTGGGTGACAATTGCCAACCCAGCGCATTAATATTCATGAGGTAGGTTGAATTGCGACCAACTAAGAATTGATTTTTTTTAAGCTGATCTATTAATATGTAATTGTGAAAAACAAATTAAACCAATGGTCACATAAATACTATTCACAAATTGTGAAGAGTTTTTTGCGCCCCGTTCTACATACATCTAGCCCTAAGTTCCTCACCTCAGAAGTGTATTAATGATACGTATGCGTAAACATGTTAGGAGTTGTATTGATTCAAGTCGAATTTGTATGTCATACCCTGGTAACTGTTCTATCTCGGGTTGATTTGAGCCTAAGTCCTTTGAAGCTTTGGTAGCATTTTTTTTCCGATTTATTATAAGCCTCTACTACAGAAATTGTATTGTTTATGGCTAGTGTTTATAAATGTAGGTCGTGCAAATGGCAACATTGGTGGTAGATTCTGTAATATAGGATCTGATATAAATTACTATGAAAGAATGTATAATGTGATCCCGGAAATACAATTATTGGATTAATACCGAAACTGTAATGTTGCCGTATTACACTTTTGTATAAATAGTACATATTGCTGGGTAAGGTTGCTTGTTTTAATTTTTTCACAATCAGTGCTGTCAGAAACTGAATGCAACTGATTTGTTTCATTAAGTTATATTGGGACCCATGAATGTGGTGTAGGTGAAAACTGATATATCTGGTATTTTGTCTGAGGCAATACCATGTTGTATTCTTTAAATTCCACAGTTATGCTGTATTGGTTTTTTTGTATCCGTGATGCTCCCTGTCCAGGGCTGGACTGGGAATCAAAAGCAGCCCTGGCAAAAATGTACAAACAATAACCTGCTATCTTCCTTACTCAAGTAGTGTGGCTCACTGGTTAGAGGCGGCAGACCCGAGAGCAGAGGACGGCCCGGGACCAGGGTTCGATTCCCGGCGTGGCAGGTTTCTGGACCAGGGTCAGCGGACTCGATAATTCTCTCGCCTCGGTGCCCACTCTGATCAGCGATCACACTCGGCAACTCTGGGCATTAGCTTGCCTCATCTTCACTAACGGCCCCACCAGACCGCCGGGGATGCCTGGTCTCACCCTGGAGATACCCATTAAGGGACCATCTCTCAGGGAAGCCAGGAAGGGTTTCGCAGCGGTCGAAGCGCCTTGGGACCCTCCGGGTAAGTAGTGCGCTATATAAATGCCTATACATTACATTACATTACAATGTTTACTGTCTCTTTTTTCCAGTTTCTCTTTCTAGTTTTCTCTTTCTCTCTCACTCTCTATTTCTGCTTGCTGCCATCAATCCTGAAGAGCTAAAATAAACCCACCAGACCTGTACCCTCAAGAATCGTCCAGCAATGGCTCCAGGCGCTACCTCTCGCCAGGTAAATTCCTATGGAGGGAATGACCCATCCAGCCCTGACCCCGTCGAACCAATAGGTGCTTCCCAATGAATGAGGGTGGCCCTTTGGTTTGACGTGGACCTTCCTCACTGACTGGCTAGGAAAAGTAAATAAGACAGATTACCCAGCTGCGCACAGTGCAAATCTTGTTGCGCAACACCATTCTGAAGCTTCCGACACATACCAAAAGAGAACACAAGGCTATAGACGACTAAAACAGGCTTCTCCAAGGAGTCGCCCGTGGGCTACTGTTAGCTCTCAGGCTAAATGTTAGTAGCTCTCGGGTGTACAGTACAGCTAACCACTACTAAACAGATTATTCAACTCGCCCCGCTGAGCTAGCGACACCGACGGGATAATTCGATACGGTAGCCTAGCCCAATTCTGCGTTTAATCTATCGCTAATGAGTGAGATGGGCAATGTTAGAATATTTGTTACTTTTTGAGATACCTTTATTATGCTACACTGTTTTTACTACTTTTGATTATGATGTCTCAGCCAGTAATCCTTATCTATACTATGACATGTACAGCGCTCTGATAACCCCAGGTTTATCTAGCGCAAATTGTAGAGCGTGTATTTGAGACGAAAATATGTGCAATGTCATAAGCTATTGACTGGAGAAAACTGGTGGAATTTCCTAAAAAAACAAGGCTGATATTTGAGTGATAAATCACACAGAATTGGTGAGACTTTTAGTTATAATATTTCCTTGGTGCCAGGGGCATTGCAGCGATGACTGTTATGTATCACTCAGGTAGAGGCAATCCAAATTTGTAAAGTATTTTTTTTAACATACTGATGGCAACCATGCCTGATGCAGCAAGGTGATCATTACCGGTAATCTTGCATGTGGTGGCTATTACTATAATCTTGTTTGGTGTAGTCACTATTACAATACTAATAATTAATAGTTGGGGGTGATTTCCATTTTCCTACCGCTCTCTGATTACACCCCAGCGGACAGCCCCTACCACCTGTTTGTGCTGCGAATTCTGAGGCTTTCTTGAGTCACTGTTTGGCATGTAGTATCAGTCTAGTACTTGAAATATAAAGCTATGAGGGTGGACATTGTCTGCTTTCTGTGATCAGAAACTGAGGCATGAGTATGCAAATTCATGTTGTCAAGTTACTTAAGTGCTGTATATGCTGTTTACATGCTTGGATGGACTGGCTGCAGGCCACACATGGACATCAACATTTATAGTACGTTAGGGCGACGAAAGTTGAAGAATCAGAGGAGCTTACACGGCTGACAGCTGAGTATCAGTCAAACAATTTCACATAGAAAGAGGACATTTTTGATGTGTAGTGAAATTTGCGTTGCTCAGTGCTTTCAAAGTGGCCACTGATACATCTGCAAAAGCTATTAGTTACCTTGGTAAAGAGATTATCTCTACTTATCTCTTGGTACACACTTAGTGACCAAATATCATTCATGGTGAATAGTAATTTCTTCCATACTATTTGCACTCTGCTTTTAATCATACCGTCTTGATGGGCACACCTAATAACGTTTCTTAAGAGACATGAAGACAGGTATTTTTAATCATTAAGATCATCCTTTTCTTTCCTTGTTTTTCACTACTTTTGAGCACTGCAACTTGCCCTTTCAGCCTTCTAAACTCTCATCGGTTTCAGATGGTACAATCTGTGGGTCTCAGTTCAGCTAGCCTCAGGATTTCTCCTGTGGAAGAACCAACTAGACACCAGCGGCTTTAAAAAAAAAACAGATGACGAAGTTCCACAATTGTGTGGGCTGATGGGTACACTTTTCCTTGTTTACTACACTTTACTTTCCTCTCTTCTCCTGTGGATATCTCTAAACTAACCTCTTGGTACATATGATCTGGGACACTTATAGGTTCCAATCTTGAACACAATCAGAAAGACCCTTGGTATCTTTCGTGTGTTTTATTGTCTAGTTGGGGGACAAGATACAAGCAGGTCTATAAACACTCTCTCCCCTTGGGCCCCCCTCCACCCCTTGTTTTTCGTTGATGAACACTCCTTGCCAAACCACCTTTCCTTGGGAAACATCAACGGCACAAGAGAAAGCTCTCAGAGAGGGCAGCTATTAGCTATCGATCCCATGTGAACCGACAAGTATGACTTACATACACCCACAAAGATTTGCTACAAGAAGGGTGAGTGCTTGTTGTAGTGTATCTTGTAGATGTTAGAAATGAAAAAAGAAGACTGCATCATCAGCTCTGCTGTTCACCAAGATTCTATCTTCTGTATTGGAAGGTGAGGATACAATTGGGAGTGAGTTGCAGACTGGTCGATTGGAAGTAGTCAGTGCTTAATTTGAGCTTGTGGTTTCCGGGGCTCAACACCAGCACTTAATTGTCAACACCAGCACTTATATCAGTCTGCCACAAGATGGTGCTGTTTGTCTAATATACACAAGAACAGTTGCTTATTAATCCAATATACATAAAAAAAATGGATAATACCTGCCGCCCAAGGTATTCTTATTGCTTTTTGGGCCCTGGAATAGTCTGTACTGTCATACTTGTAGGACTGTTTTGGTTAGTAGTCGTGTTGGTACTATCATTGCCATCGCTAGCAGGGTCAATAAATGATGAAAGCTGCATTGGTCTCCTGACAAGGATCCTGGCATTTATTTTATTTAAAAATTAAACCCTGAAGTAGGGTGTTCATGAGCTGTTATCCAACAAATATAATATTACTTACCCAAAGTATTCTGATGAAAAGGGGTCTTCACAGTGCAACTAAAGTAAGATAGCTAAGAGCATGTATAGTCCACTAAGCCCAGCTGGGGTATATCAAGAAATGAGACTTCTTGGTGTATTAACCCCTTATGTCATCATATTGCTGTGCTTCTTCCATACATATTAACTCAAGTATCAAGATTTGCCGTGCTATATAGTAGATCAAGATATGTCAGCTTCCTGAGACTTGCTCCATGCCACATGTTTTTCTGGCTAGTTCAATTTCTGTTAACTGTGGTCTGGTCCAATTGCAAGATTTCGTGTGGTATATCAAGGCATTTCAAGTCTTTATTTTGTCTATAAATAAACCTGACAACTCTACGCGTCTGACATCAGTTTAGGACATTTGCTACATCTTTACACGAGAGTCTAAAGGCAAGTGAATAAATTAATGAATGAATTAACAAATGATTACACATCTCTAAATGTGCTCTAAATGTATTATGGTGCTTAAAATAGTACAGGAAAATCACATAGACCTACCATCAACCTGACAGAATAAGTAGGCTTAAATTTTCTTTTTAATGGCGGAAAGACTTTACATTTCTGCAAAGAAAGTGGCTGTGCATTCCACTCTCCAGGAAGAGCAATCTCTGAGAAAGCTCTTTCTCCTAATCTTGGTTTTGAAATTTGCAGAATAATCAACAAAGATATTTTTTCCAATCTCAAAGGCTTATCATATGTAGATCACAGGAGAAATCTATGAAAGAATAGAAAACTCTTACTATGGAAGACTTTGTAACAATAGCAAAGTGCTATGAACATAAAATATCTCCAGATAAGGAGCCAAAAAAGGGCCTTCATGGATCAGCAACTGAAACAAATTTCTGAAAATTCAAAATGACCCTGACAGCCAGGTTCTGTAGCTGGACGTACAAAGTTGCATGCATTTGCACAGTCCGAGCCTGAAATGAAGGAGAAGTAGCCAGCAGATTTCTCAATTTATTATGGATAAAAGGAAACCAATTTACAGAGGTTTATGCTACAAAATACACGCAGAAACTACTGCATTAATTTGCAGGCCTCAGCTCAGATCCATATCCAGTACAAACCGAAATATTTAACTGGAAGCATCAGAGGAGAACCTAGAAGTTGTATTCACAGTGTAGGAACTCAAGGAGTATTTCTACCCAGAAGCAACAGTTCTGTCTTTGTGTCATTCTTAGTCATAATTTATTCAATGGGGTTCAGCACCAAGGCAACTCGAGAGCTTGTTCTAAATTTGATTAACTGATTGTTCCAGTTTTAGGATAATCTGGGTGTCGTCTGTGTCAAATTATTTGGATCTCGAGCTTGTAAATATACGTTAAATAAAATTGGAAATAGTGAACACCCCTGGTTTATAATGTATATACCTTATTTCAGGATTTGTAGTGCTACTTTAACCCGTTCACTGCGGCGGCTATTCCGCCGCGGTGCTAAGGGGGAGGGGGGGCGGCGCGGCGCTCCCGTGCTCGTGACGGAACCGCTCCGTCACGAGCCTCGGGTGGGCTGTTCTTGTGACGGAACGATTCCGTCACGGCCCGCCCGCTTAATAGAACGTGCCACGCAGGAGCGGAATTCTCGCTTCCGTCACCAGCACAGCCCACCTGAGGCTCGTGACGGAACAGTTCCGTCACAAGCGCACAAGGGGTTAATACTATGCTGTTGATTGAGCCCAATCTCAGGCTTATATGTAAGTCCCTTACTCTCTAGTCTGAGCCCATGACTTTCAGTGTTATATCGACACCTGTTGAAATTGGCTCCCACATTATAGAGGGTTTACATTATTATAAAGTGTGGGGCCACGCGTATAGTAATGGCGTGGGAGGCCTGAACTGCTACTGCCATCTGCCCTTACCTATTCCCGACAGTCCCCCCTACCCTTTCACTATTTCCAGCACAACACCGGCAACAATTCCAATACAGTAGAATGCGTGCCACATGACCTTCGAACTTTGAAGATAATGTTTAATAGTTTAAGGGAAAGCACTGGACCGGCTTCATCAGACTTGGCTCTTGCTGCTCACAGTGATCAAACAACCAGTGTTCTTATAACTGGTTTTGTGGACTCTGCCCTCTTGTAACACACACCTTGCTTCCTGCCCATTATTTGGAACTAAACTCAGCTCTAATTACTCTCTGGTTTACTATGAAGATAAGATAGGGTAGCCGCAAGACGCACCAATCTAGAGCCCCAAATGCCAGCTGCCTCGGAAGAATAGGATTTGCAATTAATAATAGCTATAATTGATAGTCACAAAATAATTGATAGTCACGAATCTTTTAAGGCAAAACATTCTGATATTTGTAAAAGTGAGTAGAAAAACAAATATCTAATTTGTTAATGTAATTAACAGTGTTAATGTTTTGAAGGCAAGCTAAGTAGAAAACTGCCCATTCTGTAATAGAAAGCTTTAGTTGGCACTAAGCTCCCCCTACCTGAATAGAGTCCTGTATTTGTGCATGTATCTATGTACTTATGAATGTAGGTATGTATGCATATGGTCTTTTTATAGCGCAAACCTAGCCGAAAGGCAGCAGAGCATTGTACAGGGTCAAAGACAAGCATAAAGTCAGCAAGAGATAGGAGAGATAGTTGGGGTTTGGATGGTTAATGCATTATGATGTCACCTTCTTTAAAGAGTATTAAATGAAAAGTCTGGTTTGCACACCTATGTGAACACTCTCTACTAACTCTAAAGTAATGTCTCAATTTTTAACCGTGTTTGTGCGTGCATCCACGCTACGGGATACCGCCCTGTCCCCCTACCGGTATGAAAAGGAAATGTGAGGTTGTGGAAAACCACAATCTGCGTGAAGCACAGCTAAGGGCAACACTTGCCTCTCTCAATATAATAACCTTCTTTAAAGAGGTCATCTTTAATTCTTTAATCCATTGGAGCAGCGTTGGTTGGGGCAGTCCTGATGGGTACGGGGAAGTAGCTCTAGATCTTGGGTGCATGGATGGAAAGATCAACCACCAGAGCACATTAGGCTGTGGGATTTGACCCTACACAGACAGACGAGTAAACTCCAATAATAATTTTTCTGATTTATCTTTATCGCTGTCAATGTCCCTAGAGGGACAACAATTACAATGTCTGATGTATTATGAATGTACAATTTAATACAAGGCCCAGGCCAATGGGCCAACAAGGGGCGAAACATGTGTTGCCGGTTCCAACGATCACCAACTTGTGAAATATGTTATAAATGTTTGACATGATAGATACTTCTGATGGAGAATCAAATAAGAGATAACACAAACAAAGCGGTACTCACATTTATTATCATACTCACTTATTCAATGGAATAAGAAATTACTTCAAATCAAACAGGAGGGCACACTCAACTTCTGTCAGATTTATTCATAATAGAGACATGGACGGTCCAAACCTTAAGTAGCGCTCCACCTCCCAAAAATAAAGGGCATTGTTCTCCAGGGAGAGAGAAATGGGCATTATACCAAACATTGTGCATAGATGGAAAAAGCCTGTCTTTGTTGTTTATTTTTTATGCTTGTTTGAAGTATGATGGCGTCCTGGCTGCGAGTGTGCCAAGATGCACTAGAGATGGTGAGCTTATCTGCATGATAAGCGGGGGCATATGTCTTGATGGCTTGCAAATCCATCAGCTGGCAAAGATGATGCTGGCCAGTAAGGGAAGCCACTAGAGTTCCATCAAGATAATAGTTCTTCAGACCCCGGATGACATGTGCTGTAGTATATAGATGCCCCTAATGTGTCTCAGTGTGGTGTATGGGAGGTCATGGAATTAGGAAGTACCACCATCCAGCTGCAAGGATACGAGGGCTTGAACAGGAATTCCATGGTTACTTTCTGAAAAAATGGTTGGAATTTTAAAAGAGAGATTTTGCATCAGCCCATCTGTGCTTTCTGGAAATGTGTTCCTTGAGGGTGAGGTTGGTGTCCAGAGTGACTTTTCAATTGATGAAAGTTGGGGTACAAAGCCTTCAAGGCTCATGTTATTTATACAGCTTTGTGATGCTACTTGTTCTAGACATATTACAGGGATACTGTATTGGTTGGGTTTAGCTTCAGGTAGGTGCTGGACAACTAGGTCTGAATGGTGGGCAAGCAGTGTTTGAGGTGTTGGATGTCTGGAGCAGAGAAGACTTTCCAGTAGAGTTGTGTAACATCAGCAAATCGGTGAATCTTGATGTAATTATCTGTCTATAGAGCACAATGCATCTCAATGCATAGGTTGCACATGTTAGGAGACAACATAGAGCCCTGTGGGACTCTACAGGTGATAGCTATCTTAAGTGACCTGGACCTGCCCATTTGAACAAACTGTTGTTGGTTGGAAATGTAGGAGGAAACCAAGGAAGGCCATTGTCAGTGAATGCCATTTGAGACTCTAGGTTGCATCTGAGGGAGGGATGGTTGGCTGTGTCGAATACCCGAGAGGTCCAGCAATATCAAGAGGGAGTGGTTATCTTCATCTGTGGTATAGAGTGTATTGTCTATAATGTGAAAGGCATCAATTTCTGACCTGCAACTTGATCTGAAGCCAGACGGTCATCGTACAGGAGATGGTCAGCATTGAGGAGGTCCTAGAGTTGAACAAAGACTGCTTTTTCAATGATCCTGCAGATGAATGGTCTGGTAGTTGGAAATGTCATCATGGTCTACTGTATGTTTTCTTTAGGAGTCGGAAGATCTGGTCTGTCTTGAAAGGCTCAAGATGACTTGAGTGAGGGAGGCATTGACAATTGACAATAGCAAGTAAGGGTAAAAGTGTGTCTCTATAAAAAATGTAGATGAAGGACAATGGTAAGACATCATCATTTTGCGAAGATGCTTTGAAGTAGTAACATAAGTCTGCCATTTCTGGAAGAGATAGAGCTTTGAAAGCTGATCATTGTGGAATTCTATGGGTATGGGTGTTAGGATTGAAGCAGGCCTGGTGTTGTTGATGTGCTGTTGGTCTTCTGTATTTTTTCAAGGAAGAAGAGGTTGATGTGATTGACATACTCAATTACGTGAAGAATAGCTGGTTCCTGGAAGGGGTTGATGCAGTGCCTGATTGTATTGACTGCATCTGTTGGTTGTTTCACTGATGGTGTAGCCATAGCAGTTTGTGTAGGCTGATGTGATGAGCTGCCTGTAAATTGAGTGGAGGGGCTTCGGTATCAAGAGTTCTTTTTTTCTTCCATTTTCTTTCCTGTAGGCAGATGGATCATTTATTTTCAGCTAAGTCTTTAATGTACACGAGTTTTGAAAGCTTTGACTTGCACTTGCATATTGTAACTATGATTTGGATCTTCACGTTGCTTTACAAGAAATTGTTGAAGTTGTGTAGAAGGGTATAGGCTTTCAGCATGGAGTAGATAGGGTGAGAAATGAGTTCAGGCATTCGGTTGTCTACGGAGAAGTCTTTCAAGGATTTGAAACGTTGGTCTTCACTTTTGTGTTGTCTTTTGTTTATTGGTAGGGAGCCAAGCATGGAGATAGAGATGACAAAGTGATTGGGCCAGTCTAGGGTTAGGGTGGTTTGCACTGTTTGATGGTGATGTTTAGAAGACAAAGTGGAGGAGATGGTCTTTGGAGTGTGTTGGTTGTGTGGATATAGAGTCTATTGAGGACATTGATGAGGGTGTCTCTTGTTCTATTTTTGAGTTTGTGTTTTCTGGGCAGTTGAAATCAACCAAGAGACTTGAGTGGGTATGTCAGATGGATGAGGTGGTGAGATGTCATCAACGGAGTCCATGTTCTTCCCGGGACGCCTGTAGATGAGATGGAAGGTGGTGGTCTGAGTTGCAGAGAAAGGAAAATGGCATGTCTGCTGCTCCATGTAATTTAGTGTTACTTGCTTAACTGTGGTGCAAGAACAGTAAGACTGATAAATGACAGCAAGACCTCCACCCTACTTATGCGTGTGGTCCACACAATAGATGCTGTAGCTTGTGGGAAGAAGGACGTCTTGCATGTGTGAAGATGTGGACGTGTACCATGTTTCTGTGATGAGGGCATAAAGCTTGCAGTAGTTGATAAAGAGGGCGTCAAACTTGTGATAGGCGATGAGGCCTACAGTGTCTGTTGCATGCACTGCAAAGTGTGCCATGATTAGCATGAGTCGGAATAATGTATATTCTGTAGTTTGAGGGTATGTTGTCACAGTGGGATGCGTACAAAGTTGGGGTTGTGAGTTGTACGAATGCTATGTGATGGTCTGTGTCATCTACATACGAGCATCATTTTGGGCGATTGGTAGTATGGGATGCTGGGAGAAGCATATGATTTTATCTTACCTTGTAATTTTCACTGGAACAAGGGTTATGGGCAAAGTCCTTCCTTACCTAACAGGCCAAAACAGACAATACCTTTGTCTGTGTCTGCCCTTTGCTTAGGACAACTGACTGACGGGGCACCTGAAGAGTTGATTGAAGTAGGTAGAAGGTAAGCAGTTATTTCATTTCCTGTGCAGATGGATAATGGAAAACTAAGCCCTCCCTCTTGGCTACTACTTGATATATCACCAATGTGGCCAGAAAAATCAAAGAGGAGAAGAAGAACTAGAAAGAGACATGCAAGAACATAGTGGTCTCAGCTCTGAAAACAGATGTGTAATGAGGCTCATTTCATCAACCATTAAGTATTAAAGGGTATTTGAAATAGCGAATATTCGAACCGTTGGCCACACACCACAACTCAGGCTCCAACAGTGAACCAGCAGTTTGGATATAAATCCTCCATGGGATGAAGTACCGCAAAAACATAAATATGTGGGATTATTCCTGCTCTAACCCTAATAATAATAATGACATTGTCTAATATAAACGTTTTTTTAAAAAAAAATGACTTTTACCATGTTTTTGCTTTTTCCCAACAACCAGCATTAAATTTCCCTTTTGAGGCTCTGATTATGAGTTGTTCGGTATCCAAGTGCATGAATGCCACACATGGAGTTACCGTTTCTGAGCGGTAAATATTTGAAATGGACCTGCAATAATGAGTTTTTTTCACGCTTTACAGTATAAAATTTAGTGCCCTGGAAAATCTGGTCTAATTGACCTGCACGCCATTTTTTCATGCTTAAATTCCATTCAATGTTATAATGTGGAAAAATTGTGCACGCACAAAAAAATACCCCCTACTGGAAAATAACATTAAAACAGGAAATATGTCATATCTAGGAGCCACATTTGTTGTCTTTCCATCATACAAGGGCAGATTGTGTACCTCTGTAGACACAAACACATTTTTGAAAATCAGGCTTCTGGTGCACCTCCTTGGCCTTATCAATCAATCAATCAAACAGCATTTGGGAAGCGCATCGCTTTCACCCCAGGGGGAGAATTACTTTTCAAAACCACACATGAATGTTTGGCCACTGGTGGTGGAGAAGCGGGCCGACTCAACATGAGCCCGCCTGACCAGCAGATCAGGACCATCATCAATGTCTCCAGAGTAGAGAGGATACAAGGAGGATCAATAGCCGGGGAGTTGAAGAACAAGGCAAGTGAAGCATACATACACTTCTCATCAATATCTGAATGCCTCCTATACATGCTTCAGTTCAACATCTGCCTAAGGAAAAGAGGAAATAAAGTGATACGTCACTTATCTTAAACAAGTATGAGATAAATCAGTAATGTCATGCATGTAACTTTTGTAACCTTACATAGTAAATTGGTTGTCAGTCCATATATATAGATAAACGTCTTGGAGAATAATACTGAAATATGAAATCTTTATAGGCTATTCACACAACAGGAACATTCTTCTTTTCAGTGATGGAACTTCTAACTGAGTATACTCAGTTAGAAGTTCCATCACTGAAAAGAAGAATGTAACCATGAAAGATTTTAAAGGAAATTACCCAAAGTGATTAAAATGACATGCAAAGTTACATATATAAATATACATATGTTCTTGTATGTTTTATTTACGTAATATATATCTCTTTAAAATAACTGTTAATGCTGTTAGTCATAGACCACTCATGTACTTGTACAGAACAGAACTCTACAAGTCGTGCACCACCTCTTGATAAAAAAAATATAGGACAGAGTATCCATACAAGGTGCTGCTAACTGCCTACCAACAGATAGTTTCAGTTAACACCGCTGCAACTACAACAACCACTGCCTCTGCATCCCAGGTAGGCTGTCCTGAAAGTGAAACACCTAGCGCTGTCACTATGGCCCACACATCACCATTTGCCTCAGGCACCCTTCCACAATCAATCACACTGGTACCCATGCCAGAAGGGTATGAAGAGGAGGCACAAATGCCTGACATATGACCTGTGTTCCCTTCCGGAAGTCCTCTTGCATTGCAGATTCTTAACCACCAACCATGGTACAACTTTGACCCAAACTTTGGAAGTGACCCATAGAATCTTTACAGCTGCTAACCAACTCCGGAAAGTCAACAGAAGCCATAGTGGGTGTGTGCCAATATTTACTCTGATCTCGGTCCAGCAAAGGGAATATCAATCTACCATGAGTCTTGACATCAAGATGTGCTGTCATATGCATGCAGCAAAAATACAGCACATGGTGAACTTGACAGTACAAAGAGCTGAAAAACGGCCATAGGCAGCATGACCCATGCTGTAAGAGAATTTAACTGACAATTATTGGATGGTCATGTGCCAATATTAAATTAACTAGAGTCACATGTCTGTGCTCTCCAATAGGAACAATTGCGTCATCTGCCCACCTTTCACCAGACATCAGTAGCAGCAATCAATCTCAACCCCCTTCAACTTTTCACCATCACACACTTCCCAACAAGTGTGCTCCATAAGACCTCGCAGGAGGGCTGATCGGACGGGGCAGATACATGATTCAGCACTTACCCCAGCCAAAAAGAGCAAAAGTTTGAGCCTTTCTTACTCCACACACACCCATGAAACCTTAAATCTTTTCAAGCATTGAATATGTTCTGTCCACAAATAATGTGGTTCAAAATTCGATAAATAAAAATATTTCTCCAAGTTAACGCCAACCTCTACGAGGTGATGTATTTTGGTGCAAAGTTCTGTCTACAAATTTTTGCAGGTAGGGTTTCCAACCTAAAATCAAGGATGGCTGCATGAAAATGCCCATGTAGCACTCATGGTGTGCCTCCTTGAATAGAATACACAGGAAACAGCAATCACAACGCGGTTTTTACCACGCTGTGCCATTACATCGCATGCGTTACTACGCATGAGATGTAAGTATGCATAGCCCTTACTACGCATACCATTACATCGCATGCGTTGTTCCACCTCGTTGTGAGGAAACAGAGACTCTTCCGTTTCCTCACAATGACGTGCACCGCCCCTCAACATGTAGCAGGTAGCAGGTACTGGGAGCAGAGACGGCGACGCTGGAGAGAAACCACGAGGAAAGAGAGATAAGGGGGATTGTGCTTGGGGTGGGAGTAGTGTGGGTAGTGGTTTAGGGTAGTGTTTAGTGTCATAGTATTTTAGGGTTAAGGGTAGTGTAGGGGTGGGAGTAGTGTGGGTAGTGGTTTCGGATAGTTTTGTAGTGTCGTAGTGTTTTAGGGTAGTGTCAGGGGGGTCGTGCAGGGTAATGAAGTGGACTGGGGATCGGGGGAGGGTTGTGTAGGGGTACTATATTAGTGTTTAGGGTAGGGTAGAGTAGAGTGACTTACCTTGCAAACTTTAACCACAAGTATAGCTTTACCACGCATGCCTTTGCATTGTAATGGAATGCGTGGTAAAAGCATAGTCGTGGTAAAATTTTACGATGTAATGACATGTCGTTGTCATTGACATTGCGTAGTAATACCTGCGTTGTAATGGCACGTGTGGTATTGGTATGCGATGTAATAACATACATCCGAATATACACCATGTGCAAATGGATACAGAGCATGCACTGGGGCAATTGAGGTTCTCTCGTTTGCATGAGAACACCCTCATGCAAATGAGGGAACAAACATCAATGAATGTCCCAGTGAATGCAATATTTCACAATGGGTTAGCTATAGCCTTTTATAGTCTTTTGTGTGAGTCAAGAGACCTCACATCTAACTCACCCCAGCGAAACTCATATATTTGACTGTCGGGTTGGTTCTCGGGTCGGCTGTCAATTTGGCCTCTCACTCCTGGGTAGTAGGGTCAAACCTTACCTTACAGATGAGACACTCATAAGGCCTTGAACTGTTGTTGAAAAAGGTACAGGCAGAAGACCTTTTTCGAAGTTGCCCGGCGTTAGCCGCCTCTATACCCACTCAAGTTTACCAAACACAGAGGCAGACGCTGGAGGCTGGAAGGCAGGAAACAGAAGTTTTATTCTCTCCGGAGGAGAAACACATCAGTTCGGACAGCAAGTATCGTCACGAGGTGCTCTAACCGCATCTCTGAGGCCTGGCCTCTTATACACAAGTTTATGATCTTTATTGCATGTAACACATTCTTGCAATGCTTTGAAGTATGAAAGGATATCCTCGGAATCTCCCCTTCAGGCCCGTTCCCACACACATTTACAGTTGAAGTCCCACCCCGGTCACAACAGGTGATGATTATCGCGCAGCTGGACATTCCGCCGATTCACGGAATGTGTGGGGTTGATCGGATCTCATAGGGTGGGGGCTTTGATCAATTTGAGGGTCCTTTAGTGGGGGAAGCTTCCTACTGTACGGGGGGGGGCAATAAACAGTATCCGCAGGGCCAGGTGGTGGTCTGGGAACGAGGAAGACAAACGGGCACACAGGAAAAGGGGTTTGTATCAAAGGACCTGGGACCATGAAAGGGAAGAAGGGAGGTGTCGCGCTGGGAACAGGATAGGATTCCGAGGCAGTGCCGCGCAGATGGGGAAGGTTTATGGCCCATGCATGAGAGAGCGGGGGTGACCAGTGCGTGGGGGGTGTTTGTGAGGGCGAAGAGCCGTGGTGGGGTCAGTGGCGTGCAGAGGGTGGTTCTGACCAAGGTACCTAAAATGGCGGGTGTGCACGACAAAAAGTGTGGCATCGGGAGAGAAGGCAAGATGGCGCAGATAATGTTTACCAAACCGTATTAATTTTCCACAGTCCTCCCTTTAACATTCCTAAGACATCTTGCTGGCCTATTTCCTATCCATGTCTACTGTGGCAGTCATAAGTAAAGAAGTAGGAACCCAGGTGCAGGAGCTGTGCATAAACATTACATTTAAAATCTTTCATCTTAGGAGGCGGGCCCATCGTTAAGCTCGTTGCAGGAAAGTCATAGTAATGCAATATCGGACAAAGGATTCTGCAGTGAGAGCGTTGGGTACATTTCATTAGATGGTTATAGTCATTCGGAATATGAACTGATAGGTTATTACATATGTAAGTTCATTTCGTACTTGGTTGGAGCATAATCAATACAATGGTAGCTGGGAGAGAAATGAGACATAGTAAAAACGATAATCAGGGGTGTCATTGTTCGAAGAGGAGGGGTGTTGCTTTTTCCAGTGTCTTATTGTCGTGGACCATTATTAGTGAGTTCTCAGCATTCTTTGTCGTTTTCTGTTGGTACTGTTGAGCACCGGCGGTGGAGCTATGCGTCCAGCTCTATTCCAGGTCCTGCGTTGCATGGCATGACCTTTTCTTCGTGTTTCCGGTCACAAAGGTCCTTTTTTTCTTTTTTTTTTTTTCTTTGCCCTGTGTCCTAGCTATTATTTCACGGGTACCTTAGACAGGGCGCCCAAGTTTCATTTTAGTTTGCAACAAAAACCCTATTCTATCTGATTGCAGTTTTTCTTTCTCGAGTCGATTGTCAAAGAGTTCAGGTGGAAGAAGGGGGTGTGTGAGCGGTCCTTAGGGTAGGTCGGAGGAAGAGGGGATGGAGCAGGGCCAGATCGGGGACAGACCAGGGGGACGAAAAATTTCAGGTAGGTGGGCCCATGATCGGGCTCAGAGGGCGGGGACTTTCGGCATTTGTTGATCATCGAACAGGGGCATCAGGTCAGCCCTTTCCTTTCATTTGGTCGGAAACAATGCCTCGTCCTGCGACTCCTTACTGTTGCGGTCCCGCCTTGGTCAAAGTCGCAGATGTTCCACGATCAGCAGTCAGGCCGCGTGCTCCCACATCCGGTCTCTCTCTCCTCCGACGGTGGTACCCTTAAATGAGTTTGAAAAGACAGTCTTTAGAGAATTGGCAGTAGAAGGTAATCACATAAGTCTATTTCTCTCCCAACTCCAAGCAACTGGGGAAACATCCGTTACACGGGGGTTTACGACCAACGTATAAATAATTGTTGATAGGTTTGCTGGATTCCCTACAACTTTCCTTCGTATCTTATTTCTTTGGCGTTTGTTGGTATTACATTCATTGTCGTGGTACGAGGTCTGATACCTATTCATTGCATTTGTTTATTACAGTCACATTAGTTCTTCTGGCAGAGACCTACTTTTCTAGTACGAGTCTTACAAAGCTATAACGTTCTTCAGGGCTTTGTATTTTACGAAAAAGTGCAACGTGCTATCACCATGGTCAGATGGGTATCTTTCTGAGGAATGAACATAGGCTAAACAATTTTCCATTTTAACAATGCATCTTATCTTTCGGCTAAACATTTTACTTTCAACAGGGCTTACTGCAACAATTTCTTCATTTCGATCTAATCCTAACTTCGCTAACATCATTCTAATTTCTACATAGTCTCTTACAACCTGGCTACTTCAAAAAACGGGGGGGCTTGCGATAACTATTCGACTCATCCTTGGGGTGACCAGGGTCTTATGGAAAACAACTAGGAACATAGCAAACTGAGGTGAGGGGCTATCGTCTTGCTTCGAGTCGCAAGGGCGTTATCTAGCAGGAGGCTACAGTTCAGTTGGTAAGCGTTCAGGGACGTTTCTCAAATTCTAAATTTTGTAGCTTGTTCATCAACGAATCATTTCTAGGAACAACGGCTGGCCTGGGTCAGCCGTAAGTCGACCTATCTCTTACAACCAGGGGGGAGCCACATTTTTCAAACTCTCGTTCGGGGCGGCTGATACAAAACTGGGGGCGTTCTGGGAAGATGGGGATGCTTCGATCACTTTTACTGCCTGGGCATTGAGACAATTCGGGACGGGGAAGGTCGCATTACCTGAGGCATTTTACCATAGAAGCCACTGACATGTAGTTCCCTGATTACGGGTCAGATTAGGGAACCTCAGTCGTCTTACCTGTCCTTTCCCTTTTGGCCAATTTAGGTTTCATCAATTTTTAGCAGAAAGGAGAGGTAGTATCATGGTATCAATGTGATTTTATTTAGGACAAATTTGTTCAAATACTTGCGGTATTTGGAGCCAATTGGGTGGTGCACCAGGGATGGGGGTTCGCCAATTAGGTGCCGGTCGTTAGGAAGAGTGGGAGTGTGGAAGAGAGAGAGAGAGAGAGAGAGAGAGAGAGAGAGAGAGAGAGAGAGAGAGAGAGATGTGCAACAATAGGCTAAACAGCACACGTGCAACATGGGGAGTGGCCGTGTACCAGGATAGGCTATTCAGCGCATTACACAACATGAGGCATTACAGGTCTGTGTTAGAATTTAGAAAGCATGCAGTTTGGGACGGACGAGCATTAGGCCGGGTACAGAGGGACATGCATTGAGTAAAAAGCACCATTGTGTCGCACTTCTCGCACTCTCGGTCCTTTGCCTCGTTAAGTCAATGCTTTAGTCACACAGAAAACATTTTCTCATAGTTTCAGACATACGCGACATGTGCTCATTCACGCAACACGGGTTAGGGGTGATCGCGTCTCATCATATCATACAACTATTGGCTCTTTCGTTACAAGAGTAGTTTGTAGGTGTCTTTAGGTGCCACCTTGCAGCGTGAGTCCACTTCATGCATCAGACATGGCGTGGCTTCAGATCTTCACTATACCTCAGTCGGGTTTCCAATGTAACCTGTAGAGGGAGGAAAAGAGGGGAAGGGAGGGGGACAACATTCGAGCACATCACATGTACGGGCACGAAAGTCCTTTACTTACCACCTACTCGTCTTATCCCCTCGGGATATAATCCCTGAGGTCTTGGTTTCCGAAGCCAGGGGGGCGGGCAGTGTGGTAAGGATGGCAAGCGATAGGTTGTCCATGAGGGAGACGGTCCGAGTGTGGCATTATAGGTCGTGTGTAGGGAAACGTTAAAAAAATCAGAGGCGCTTAGTGCAAGGTATCTAGTTGGTAGATGTATCTAGCTATCGGGATCCTTAAATCATTCCCAATGCTGTGATGTCCTAAGGCCTATCGGCTCTTCGGCCAACCCAGTTCCCCAGTACCTTTGAGTATCATACCTTTATAACATTTTATCATTTACACCGCTTCACTTTACCCGTTCTCAGAAGTCGAGGTCCTTCTTCATGCGTTTGTTCCTGGGTCAGTCGCACATTTGGGGGCAACGTATCGTGCCTTAGATTTGATCATTAATCCGGGGCTGAGCAACCATCTTCTAATAACCTTAAAAAGAGAACAAAACAGGTCGCACAGAAAAACCTTCCCGCTGATCCCATATTTACAAAAGTATGCGATACCTGTTCATAGTTTGAAAAACCTTTATTTACACGATTTGATCAGCATGTAAATATGAGAGTGCAATCGAATTTGGCCGGACACGGCGTTGGTTGAAGTACGTACAATAGGGGGGCTATTTTGCAGCATTAAAAAAACATTTAAAAAGGGTTTGTTTTGCTATTCGCAGGAAGCTAAAAACGTCTATCAATAGTTGAGGGATCAGGGGGCATTCGTTTCATAATTGGAAGCATAGTTAGACTAGTTGCAATCAAATTTCCTAGATGCATACCGTGGGCGTGTGTCATAAGCGACGTTATGTATCAGTTACAATAATATCATAATAAATCGTACATTGAAACCAACACGTTAACAGGATCCTTTTACATGTTCGCCAAGTGAACCCTCCCCCTTTTTTGTCAAGTGTACAAAGGATCATATACATATCTCAGAACATCAAGTCTTATTAGCAAAAGAAACACCACGAGGTGTTCGTTAGTTCCTATTGCCACCGGCGCCATTTTTGGGCGAGGCCAGGTTAGTCCGGAAGTAGCATCAGAGGCAAAATGTTTCCAACAACCGGCGGTTGGACCAGAGTCCTTTTCGGCAGTTCAAAACTTGTGCTAACAGAAGGGGCAGGCAATGCGGACCGTCCATCAAAAAGGGGAGGGAGGTAAAATCTCCCCTACCGGGTCAAGTTGAGGTTCGGCCAGAACTTGTTCGAGTGATCAAGGCAGTTGTTCCCCACCGGAAGCCTGTAGGGGTCGAGGGCTCCTGGGATTCTTGTAGAATCTTCAAAGCTGTGGAGATGTTGTCGGAGGCGGGGGCTCGTGCCCAGGTGGGCAAGCGTCCAAGTTACGTTGCTGGTCAAAGTTATTCTAGCGGCCTAGACTCGGCTTCCAGGGGGCCCAGACGCCATTTTGAGACTCCGCAGCAGTCGCCCTTCGTCGTGTCTGCAAGAGTGGATGAGACTTCTTGGGGCGAAAAATGGAACACCGTGCCGTAGGAGCAGGACATTCGGCTCGGGCACTAGGGTAGCTGTGGCGCCTCCACCTGGGGAGGCGAGGGAGGCTCGTTCGCGCCGCCTCCCTCTCCCAGTGCACCCCACGCCGTCCCTTTGCGTGGGTATACATGATGGCCATCATATGTCTCGTGCTGTGCAAGTAGGGCTGCTGGCCATTGTATGTCCTGTGCTGCGCAAGTATGTCCGTCGCCCGGCTGGAGGATGTCGGCGCCGGGCCGGGGCTGAGAAACCTCCACCTGGGGAGGCGAGGGAGGCTCGTTCGCGCCACCTCCCTCTCCCAGCCCACCCTGCACCAATTTTCAGCGGAGGTATTTGTGATGGCCGGACCAGGAGATAAGAGGGAGGGGGTCATCTGCATTCGCCCCCTCCCCACTCGTGGCCCGGGGACGCCGCCCCAGGAAGAAGAGGATGGGGAAGGCCATTTCATGCCGGGCCCGTGGTGCCTCCTGGACATCCCACCGGCGACCTCTTCGATCGACGGCTGTCAGCAGGACCCCGCCCCACACGTGCTACGTGTTTCACCTTCCGGATGGGCGTAACCGGTGACCTGCTGCATTTCGGGAATTTCCGGAGTGGGTGTAATATGTATTGTATTGCTCCTATTAATACGGTGTTACTTTACTGGAATTAAATCTTAAATTATATAACAGAGACGTGGTTTCCTTGAATCCTTTTACTACGAGAACCTCGCTACAGTGGGGGTAGGTATTTATGCCTGGGTAATGGGGGGGGTGGGGTGTCCACAAGAACAGTCTTCCTGAACGGGGGGTTGTCTATGCCGGCCTGTAATTGCTTTTGTTCACAGAGTGGGGGGCAACAGAGAGTAATCAGTCCCATTGCACTCGAAGTTTGAGTTCGTTAATGGAATGTATACTAATCTGTCCGAAACTACTCTGTGTGTTGTTCCTGTATGTTATCCGAATGGGTGGTTTTGTGTTCGGGAACAGTAGCGGTAGTACGGGGTTTGTCACCTGGTAACCTAGAGCTTGTCTGGGTTTCCTGTCTTAGCGTTGTTCGACCTATGAGAAGTCAAACATGTCGCTGAAATCTGTCTGGCGAAATCTGTGCCATCGGGCGTAATCAAACGTGGTGGTTCTATCTGGCCTGTCCGTGTCAGTCTGATTCATCTTTGTCTCCCGCCTTTTCCCTTTCTGCCGGTCTGTTATTTCTGTCGGCCCTCTGCTCTTACCCGTGTTCAGTAGAGTCGGGCATTGGGCTTTCCAGTGCCCGGAATATTTACAAAAAGCACATTGATTTTGTCCTAAGTCTGTTCGTCCTGCGCGTAATGTCGGGGGATTACGTTCGGGTCGTCGTGTCTTGGGTTTGTCCTGTCGGTACATCCCTTTACATCGTTCCCTTCCTGTGTTTACTCCTTGGAACCGTGTCGCCGCTATCCCTTCCTTTGGCCTATCGGGTGCTTGGAAAGCTGTCTGTCGCGTTTCTTTACCTACTCTGACTTCGTCTCTTTCTTTTCGCTGCATTGCTTCTTTTCGCCACATACCGAGACTGTCGAGCATAATAGGCGTTGTCTTGCTACTACAAAGGGCTATTTCTAACGTTTCTATTTTATCAAGGTCGAAGGATCCTATCAGTGGCCACTGTTTCTTTTGATTTTCTTTGGTATACTTGTGCCATAGCTTACTATAAGCTATGGTAACTAATCCATACTTTGTGAACATGTCTTTATTAGGGGTGCCTTCCAGCGGAGCTAGATGGTCCACCTCTAATAAACGGTCCGGGTTGAACCAGCTACCAAACAGTGAGGAGAAGATAGGCATGACGGATCACAATGGGGACAAAAGTCAGCACTACCTATCTTATCACTGCGTGCAAAGACTAGACAGAATATTTCTATTTTACGTTGTTTGCAGGCAGTGAATACCTCATGAACCAATATCAAACAGTCAATGTTCGGTCAATCAAACAATCAGTGGGGAGAATAAGTAGGCCCGCAAAGGTCTGCGTCACCTACCCTTTCACTATCTGCAAAGAGGGAATCTGTTCTTTCCTGTTTGCAGACAGAGAATCTCCAGAAAACAATCCGCGAACAGTAGTTCGGGTTCAATCAATTAATCAGTGTGGGAGAGGGAAATCTCCCAAAAACAATCCACGAGCCGTAGTTCGGGTTCAAACAATCAATCAGTGGGGGAGGAAGATAGGCACGACGGCTGCGTTACCTATCCTTCACTGCTTGCAAAGAGAGGGAGCCGGTTGTTTCTCCGTTTGCAGACAGCGAATCTCCAACAAATCAATAAAGAGTAATACTAGTATTTTCCAAACAATCAAACAATCATTTCGCAATTCGTCGTGTTTACACGACCTTACAGTTTCTTGTCTTCCAAATCCAGCGCCCGATCGTCCTCTTTTCTCCGTATTCCTCGCGGCACTCCTGATGGTTCCCAGTCAGGACCGTAGATCACTCGAGAGAGGTCTGTTCGGAACCAGTGAAGTTCGGATGATCGGCTGCCAGACGAGGGTCTATTGGGCAGGAGCTCTCCCGATCGTTGCAGTCGTTCACTCTGTCGTCAGGACCTCTCCCACTGGATCCACGTGTCGCTGATGGGCCCCACGTTTGGGACGCCAATTGTTGAAAAAGGTACAGGCAGAAGACCTTTTTCAAAGTTGCCCGGCGTTAGCTGCCTCTATACCCACTCAAGTTTACCAAACACAGAGGCAGGCGCTGGAGGCTGGAAGGCAGGAAACAGAAGTTTTATTCTCTCCGGAGGAGAAACACATCAGTTCGGACAGCAAGTATCGTCACGAGGTGCTCTAACGGCATCTCTGAGGCCTGGCCTCTTATACACAAGTTTATGATCTTTATTGCATGTAACACATTCTTGCAATGCTTTGAAGTATGAAAGGATATCCTCGGAATCTCCCCTTCAGGCCCGTTCCCACACACATTTACAGTTGAAGTCGCACCCCGGTCACAACAGGTGATGATTATCGCGCAGCTGGACATTCCGCCGATTCACGGAATGTGTGGGGTTGATCGGATCTCATAGGGTGGGGGCTTTGATCAATTTGAGGGTCCTTCAGTGGGGGAAGCTTCCTACTGTACGGGGGGGGGGGGCAATAAACAGTATCCGCAGGGCCAGGTGGTGGTCTGGGAACGAGGAAGACAAACGGGCACACAGGAAAAGGGGTTTGTATCAAAGGACCTGGGACCATGAAAGGGAAGAAGGGAGGTGTCGCGCTGGGAACAGGATAGGATTCCGAGGCAGAGCCGCGCAGATGGGGAAGGTTTATGGCCCATGCATGAGAGAGCGGGGGTGACCAGTGCGTGGGGGGTGTTTGTGAGGGCGAAGAGCCGTGGTGGGGGTCAGTGGCGTGCAGAGGGTGGTTCTGACCAAGGTACCTAAAATGGCGGGTGTGCACGACAAAAAGTGTGGCATCTGGAGAGAAGGCAAGATGGCGCAGATAATGTTTACCAAACCGTATTAATTTTCCACACTGTTACAGACAGCAGACATTGGTGCAGGAAGCCCACCCAATCACAAGAGTAGCTGAACTGCAACCCCTTGCAATGATAGGAGTAATACATCTCATGCAACAGAGTTCTCCTTCCCTATCTAGGATGATACGTTTTGGACTGCTGTTAATATTTTTCCTTAAAAAGTTTTATATTACCCCTTTTACATTTATTTAGAGTTATCATTGTTGCTTTGATGTCACTTCCTGGTTTGTCATGGATGTCAAAGTCTGTGTGACATCACCTTTTGGGTCATCATCACATTTGCTAATAAGAATTCACTCCTGCGAATTTGGATACTTGGTTATTCTGATCTTGTATCATGAAATCCTATATATTTCAATTTTCTGAAAAAATCCAAAACAAAGCAGCCTCCGAGTCCCCTTATTCAGCATTTCTGCTCCATTTCCTGAATGATGTAATTCTTTTCACATAACCCTAGTGTTCCTGATGCTGTTATTGACTTGGGCGGACAAGGGCAAAGGCCAGCTCTATGAAAGAAAAACCTTCCATGCACACAGCCAGCCAAGAGCTGATCTTAACTGGCCTTGTATCCTGCCTGCCTATATTTCCAAGAGGAATAATATTTAATTTTGACAACTTCAAAGGCAGTGATCTGAAAGAAGGGATATAAAAAGTGTTTGAAATGAAAATAAGTTCCACACAACGCATTACTATGAGGAAGCAGCCTGGGCATTAATTGTTTTGCCTGACAGTGGGGGTTGGGCAGGGAAAGTCTCAGGAATGTGCGTTAGCTGATGTGAGGGGCCTATGTGCCAAATGTCTTTATTATTCTAAATTGCAAGCTTCCTGCTGAAGAATGACAAAAGGCTCTTTGGATGCTACTGTTAGGGAGAGGCAAGTGCGTCTCTGTATGGAAGACAGGGGTCTTAAATGGGCCATGCAGTCTAGAGAAAAGAACGGTTCTCTCTTGCCGGTGTTCCATAATCCGCTGCCCCCCGTGAGGCAGTGGCCCCCCCTGTTTTGCGCATGCGTACGCATGCGCACATTACGGCCGATGACGTAGTACCACGCCCACCATCATTCCGTGTCATCATCACTGCGCATGCTCTATTCGTACATGGCTCGCGTCTCGGGCAGAAAGCGCCCGCAGGGTCCTTGTGCCGACCTCTGTACACAGCCCGTCTCCGTACCCCCCACCTGCAGGCCGGTATTGCCCCGCATTAAAGCTTCTACATATTTATTTAAAATGTACGTGTTAAACAAATTCCATTTCTGACAGCTCTCAGCGTATCCCCAGTAAGTGTCCTCAATTCTTCAGCCTTTCCTTGCTATCGGTCCATCTGATCGGCCTCACTCGGACTTCTTCTCAGACCCCTCTCCCTTTCCTGCTGTAATCAAATCTCCATCATAGATGGTGATTAACATGACATTAATTAAAATGAATTTAGAACTGTTCCAGCCTCGTACACCGCCTCGGGCTGCTGGCGGCTCGAGGCTGTGAACAATGTTGGCACAAGGACCCCGCGGGCGCTCTCTGCCCTTCTCCGCCCCGTGACGTAGGGGGTGCAGCCACACACGGGGATACAGTGACTCTCGGAACACCGGCCCAGCATCTCCAACAATCACCATCAATCACTAACAATGCGCATTCTAGGATCTTGCTTTGTTTGATGACGTCAGCTGAAGTTTTGAGATGTATTGTGACATCATTCAATGGCTTGCCCCTTAAATGGTGTTACCCTCATTATATTTCATTGTTTGTAGAAATGTTTAATATCCTTTAACGGATCTAACACAATCCTTGCATTCTTTTTCACTTTCTCTACTATTATCACCTTTCAACGTGTGCCCCATGCTCCAAGTACAATCTCCTCTTAGACCTGTAACCGGCTTTCCCCACAATGTCCGCCTTTCTATTGGTCTAGTCACCAGCAGGTACTTTCATTTATGTGTTTATCATACAATTTTGTTCGCAGAGTTGTGGCCAGGTAATCGCACTTCTCTGTGCAAAAAGGTGTGCGTAACTCAATACCGTCTTGGGCGGTGTGCGTTCTTCAATGCGTGTTAATGTAGCGCATATCTTAGCTTCAGTGTAGTCGCATAGGCTTCCATCACGTGTGAGGAAGGTTCTATTATCTGAGTAGGTTCTTTACTTGAGTGGCTTATGATAAAGTCAAACACATCTGGGTCTGGGATCAGGAGGGTGGACTGCATGCAGCGGTAGTACTTTCACAAGTCGTCTCTTGGCCCAGGTCAGTGTTATTGGAAAGTTCAGTCTTCAGAAGTTTCGTAAAGGATATATGTTTTTGCAGCATACTTTTCCTGGTGTGAGCCTTTTCCGTTGCTTGTGATCCACCAGAGTCTATAACCTTTACATTTATCGTTGGAAATGATCACTATATTAACTAACCAGTGGTTCCTTGATGGAGTAAATGGTATTCTACTCCTGCCTCTAGCCAAGACTCCTCTTCTTGGAGCCCTGAAGCAAAGTAGGTTGCAGTAAATTCTAGAGTCTACGGGGGAAGTGAAGTACATGCATGGGCGTCCGCGGGGGGGGCAAGGAGGGGCTCTTGCCCCCTCCCCCCCTGGAGAGCCTCTCCTTGCCCTCCCTGCGGACGCCCATGGAAATGTGTAGAGCTGCAGGCCAGGGTAAAAAAATGTATGTCGACACGTGTGACTCTGGGGTCAGGTGGCCAATGTAGAGGTGCCAAAGAGAAACCACGCACTTGCTCCTTTCTGTGTGTTTGGAGAGTGAACTGTATGTTCTAGTGGAGCTTAAAGTGCAGCTTTTCGTAGTCATGCCCTGCCCTCTGCCATGGCAGTGCCTCATTGTTACTAGTGCCTCGCAGTTTGATACTAAATTAATGTGTGACAATAAAATTCCTAAATGGAAACAGAGCAGCGTTGTACTGCCCTATAAGAGTTCGTTCGTAACAAGGGAGTAACCAGAAAATTAAAATACCCCCTACCGTGAGCCAAAGCTCTAATGGCACCAAGCAAGCAAAGCAAGTCATTGCGTCCCTCCCCAGAGGAACTTGCTTATCTCTTCCATCCAATCCAAGCACCAGGCACTGGGATTTTGTTCTAATTCCCAAAGATTGTATCTTGCACTAGCTTTTTTAAAAACCATCACCTAGCTATGTCTTTTAAAACTGTGCTGAAGATCATGTGATGACAGCGGGTCACCTGGTCATTTAAAGCCCCGGCGCCAGGTTTTCCGGGGAGCGCAAGGTGTGCGGTATTTCTCAAAAAGGCACCTTTCCTGGGACGCCTCCATGGGCTGAAAAAGTTCAGTATGACAATATATATCCTGCCGGTTAGTGTCCAGAGCCTAGTCATGTGCCTTGGAGAGTTCCAGAAAGGGATATCTAGGCGCTAGTTTCCTCTGCTTCTAAGCACGCGGGATTCTCCGGAGATGTTCTGTTGCCAGAGATAGATAATTAGCGGCGTTTAAGCCACGAGTGCTGTATGTTGCTGACAGGTTAATTGATGCGACGGTCTCAAGCAGGCGCCATTGTGTGACGTCAAGTAAGAGGTGTGATGTAGGCATGTTTATTTACCTGATGTAAAGACTCGATGTAAAGGACACCCTTTAAAGGGGTCGGAGTCATCTTCCCAGGCCCCTGATAAGGGCACACCAGGCCTAACTCAGGCCCCTGCGGCCCTGTAGGTACAGGAGGGCTTGCTCTACAGGGGGGCCCCTCCTGTCTAAGATCTATGTATAACAGACAAGGGAGACTGAAGGGGTCCCTCATCACATTCTGTGTGTGTGTGGGGGTGGAAGGAGGGGGGGGGGGGTTGGTGTTACACCACTGGAGCACTGCCATGCTCGTGGTAGGTAGCTCCAAGAGTGGTTGCTCTGTAGTTTTAGGCCTGCCGATTGCAGAAGTTTGTATTGTTTACTTACTTTTTGGTAAGGTTGCTGGATTTCAATCCCTCATTCGCCCTCTCTTTTAAACCTCCAAGAATGGGTGAAAACAACACAAAGCCTCATTACCAAGTAAATGGTCTTTTAAAGACCTGTGAAGTACTCAGGTGCGGCTGTGTGTGTGATAGATAAGCTGTCTCAGCCGGGCTTCTAGCTGCCTCCTCTTGGGGTGGGAGTGGGAAGATGTGCACAGCAGGGGGAAAAGGATGGCTAGTGCAGGCGAATTTCTGCTGGTGAGATAGCCCAGGGTTTGCTGTCTGTGTACTTGTATAGATTTGTATTCCATACAAGTGCACAGACAGCAAACCCTGGCAGAAATTACTTTACAAAGGAAAAGCGTCATCTGCACTGCCATCCCTTCCCCCCTGCTGTCTGTGCACTTATATGGGATACACATCCACGGCGCTGCTCACCAGATGAATGGTGAACAGGGCCATGGATCTGTCTCTTTTTGCAACCAAGAGCACCAACGAAGAAGTAGAGGAGGCCCTGGCAAGGAGAAACCAGGAGACATTTGACCCACATCTATTTACATTGTGAGACCTTCGGGAGTTGCTGGATGCCAGGACGACAGTGCTGCTGATCAGCCCGTCTCCACCGAATAGTATCAGAAGAGCAGGCAACAGTTTTTAAGTAAGTTCCAGTAACTTTAGTGTATTCCACAGCATCACCAGCATTACCTACTGGCTGCATATCTAGGTTACTCTAAGTGAACGGTGTTCTAGACTTACATGCATGGAAACGTCAAGGAGGACAGTCCCCTCTGAATATGCAAATGTAGTGTAAGCTTGTAGGGGTAGATTTACAAGCACCTTGGGCCACTTTTGCGTCACTTTTCCCATGTTAAAAGTGACGCAAAAGTGCGGGGCTTGTAAATCTGTGCCGTAGTGTCCTGCTTTTGGGGTGCCAGTGGGGTAAATTTAGGGCTCAGGGTGGGTATGGGTTTTAAGGTGTCAGGGGAACTTTTATGGTTCAGGGTGGGTATGGTTTTTGGGGTGCCAGGGGGTATTTTTAGGGGTCAGGGTGTGTTTGGGTTTTGGGGTTCCAGGGGGTAATTTTAGGGTTCAGTGAATGTATGGGTTTTAAGGGGCTAGGGGGGTAATTTTAGGGTTAAGGCGGGTATGGGTTTTGGGTTGCCAGGGGGAAATTTTAGGTTTCAGGGCAGGTATGACTTTTGGGGGGGGCAGGTGTAATTTTAGGGTTCCGGGTGGGTATGGGTTTTGGTGTGCTAGGGGGTAATTTTAGCAACCAGGGTCGGTATGGATTTTGGGGTGCCACAAACGAAAGAGATGGCTGTGGCACAACAACCCTATGGTGTATGAGATCATATACAGCCTGCTTTCTGCCCCCTATGGCTCCTCCTGCGCCCCAGTGTTTCTTGTGCCCCACCTGGAACACATCATGTCAGAGGATGGTGATGACGTTAACATTTTGCCCCCCCCCCCCCCCCCGAAAGATTTCTGCGGACACCCATGAGTACATTTAAGGCTGTTTGACGTTGCTGCGTTTCTTAGAATTAAGAGAAGGTCTCGCTGCTGGTTCTGCATTGATCTGTCACTGTGGTTTTGGTAGACCTGATTAGGTCACATGGTAATAATCTACTCTTGTTGCAACCTGGACCTGGTCCTCTCTACTTCATAGTTTATCTCAGTAGTGCTCAGCAGACCAATTAATAGTTGTAAGTAGCTTCCCATGACCACTTAATTTACTTAATCAGTCAAGTAAAGTTTTTACATGTGGGGCTGCTCCCACGAATGAGTGCAATTAGAATGGATTTGTTGCATCTTTGGTACCTTGCAGCTTCAACAATGGATCATGTATGCACAAATATTTAGGAGAGAGAGTTGGCCTAGCGGCTAGGGCGGTCGACCTTAAATCTGGGGTACCAGGTTCGAGTCTCAGCAAGGACGTGCAACATCCTTTGATTCTGGGCAAATCACTTCATCTCCCCGTGCCTAACAAAAATAATGTGTCCTCATGTAAGGCAACTGGTGCTCGTGTAAAGCGCTCTGATACCCGTTACCTTTGAGTCAAGTTCACCGCTATATAAAACTCCATAAACATATATATATAAATGTTTTGACTGGGTATTTCTTTTTAAATTTATAGGTTACACCTCTAAACCGAATTTTAAGTGACACTCATGAGTAGGATTGAGTGCATAAATAGATCTCTCTCTCTATATATATATGTATATATATATCTATAGTTGATGCTCTTTTATGTTGGTAATTTCTTTATTGAGAATATTATAGTTTCTTTTCTTAAAACATAGGCAATATTACAGCCAACGTGTTTCGTTCACCTAACTGAACTTCAGCAGGAATTATTTTTGAACATATGACAAATAAGTCTCTTTTCAGGAAATTTAAAAAAGAATCCATTCTGATGAATGCCACTTTATTGGTTTGTGACAACATTTTCATCCATTTGGGATTGGGCAAGAATATTATTCACCAATCAAAACACCTAAATCCATGTCTCTCTTTTCACCGTCACATCCTCTCTCAAAACGCAACCGGACAACATATAAAAGAAGCTGTGGACTTTTTTGTGGGTGCACCGTCTTGAGGCTTTTTTTTCTGTATCTCTTCTCAGCATTAGTATCAAGCAATATCTTCTACTTTGGATGTAGTGCACTAGTATTCAATTGGAAGGAATTGTGTGGGAAGTGCGATTCCGGAGTTTGTTGTTGCGTCGTTGCGGGTGTTGATTATATAAGGGTTGATGCTCTCTCTGCCCCTTGCTCAGGTAAATCTGCAGACTTTTTATTGGCACTCACACTGCATACAGGAGGGCTGCAGCTCATCTGCTCTTCAGAGCTGCACTGTCCATTCGGCAAGTCTGACATTTCCATGGTTGGCTCCAGGCTAGGCGGCGGGTTTCATTGTGGGATGAGCTGTCAAGACCCAACCAAGTCCCCACAGCGCCATGCCGATCGCAGACTCCTATAGTGCAGGCTGATTGAACATCTTGCCACAGATGAGTATGGTTTCCAGTCTAGCTATGCTGCATGCCTACCGGCAGGGTGCCTGGCAGCATTAGCTAGGCCAACAGCAAAGTCCAGGATAATAGGTTAACTAATGATTCACTCAATGGCGGCAGGAAAGTGGTGAGGCTTTGGCCACAGCAACCTATTAGGCTAGCTGGGACTGAACCTGATACATTATGCTGAATGGAGCTTCTCTTCAGAGTGCTGGAATGTGTATTTCTATGTACTGTAGAGAATTCAGTGCTGGCTAGCTAAAGCAGTCAGAGTGCACAGGCTGCAAATTTTCCTGGACCACATATATGCAAAGTGCGAGCACTGGTGACAATAACACTTTATGCAAACATGCTAACAAGAATGAACCACTACTCTGCAGATTCACACAGTTAACCAGTCTCCACCCTCACTTCACTCACATTAGCCATAGAAATGCGCAACGAGGTATTAATATGGCTGCTTGTGGGTCCGTAGGTCAGAGAATGGTACAGTCAGCAATGCAGATCCAACCAAACATGCCCTGTCGGTGGGGCAACATCTTTGAAGTCAAGGGTTTTACTTTAATAAGTCAGTGAATTTTGGGTCTTGTCGTTTTTATGTCTCGCCTATTATATCCCGCAGGGATTAATAGGAGAGTATATAGTAGCCAAAACAAAATCTCTACCAGGTGCGGATTACGTCCAGTTCATGTGATGCACTCGAATGAGACGCGCCTGCACGTCAAACCCATCAGCCTCGTACCTATTTGCTCCCCGAGCCAGGTATCAGAAGCATCAGACTTCAAAGGAATCCCTTCCGCTCCTCTGCCCCCACCACACCAGCCACGTCACAAACCACCATTTGTAGCATCATCGCATCACACCCGCCACAGCAATGCCGAGAGATTCAGACTTCAAAGGAATGCTCTTCCCCGCCCCCCTCTGCGTAATGCCAGAACTTTTTTTTAAAATCATTTTTGCGCTCCACACGCGAGCTGTTAGTGCCTTACAATCCCTGAAGCACTCACAAAAGTCATGTCCATACAGTTGTGGCTCCGACTTGTTTTCTCGGGCATCTTTCATTATCAGTGTTGTTTTAATGTGTAGCCAGCTGGGGCTGAAATCAGAATCGGTTTTCAGTTTGGCATTCACATCATCGCGCTTCAGACTTCAAAGGAATGCTCTCCCCCACCCTCTCTGCGCAATGCCAGAGCTTTTTTAAAAATCATTTTTGCGCGCCACTCGCGGGCTGTTAGTGCCTAACAATTCCTGAAGCACTCACAAAGGTCATGTCCATACAGTTGTGGCTCCGACTTGTTTTCTCTGGCATCTTTCATTTTCAGTGTTGTTTTTAATGTGTAGCCAGCTGGGGCTAAAATCAGAATCGATAAGTAAAACAAATGTGAAATCTGCCCAGTGCGACATTGCGCTCTCCCTAGAGCTTCTACATAAAAGGAAATGTATTAACTACAAAAGTGTACAAGCGACCTTCCTGACAATTAACTCACGAATTACCTGTAAACACCACCAAGTAATGACACACTGTCTACACTAAAACTGTCTACACTAAATGTACAATGACTCATCTATCCATTCATATTATGGGATCATATTAATCTGATTTACACACTCGCTGCGAAGCAAGCACCGCAGTAGCTTTTTAATGAAGATGCTGTGCATCTATTCTAATTAAGCACCACTATTTAATGTATATATTTGTTTCCTACACGTAGATTTTTTTTCATATAGGCGAGAGAGTATGTCTGTGTGTAATAGGGAATACTATTTTTGGTTTTGATGACAATGTTATGTTTTACTTATCAGTGTTGCTTTCGGGATTATTTTCCGTGTTCAAATAGAACTATGCTGCAACTTAAAACTTAGAAGGCTATTCCATTTGTTGTACAGCATATGTCGTTCTATACACTGTGGTCCTCCAAATCCAACTCCACCCTCTAAATCCACCCTCCAAATCCACCCTCCAAATCCAACTCCAACTCCACCCTCCAACTCCACCCTCCAACTCCAACTCCACCCTCCAACTCCACCCTCCAACTCCACCCTCCTATTCCAAATCCAACTCCACCCTCCAACTCCAACTCCACCCTCCAACTCCAACTCCCCCCTCTAACTCCACCCCCCAACTCCACCCTCCAACTCCAACTCCACTCTCCAAATCCAACTCCAACTCCACCCTCCAACTCCACCCTTCAACTCCACCCTCCATCACTCAGGGGCACCATCACATCACTCAGGGACACCACCACATCACTCGGGGACACCACCACATCACTCAGGGACACCACCACATCACTCAGGGACACCACCACATCACTCAGGGACACCACCACATCACTCAGGGAAACCACCACATCACTCGGGGACACCACCACATCACTGGGGGACACCACCACATCACTCGGGGACACCACCACATCACTCGGGTAAACCACCACATCACTCTGGGTCACTACCACATCACCCAAGAACACCACCACAATTTCTCATGAACACCACCACAGCACTCAGGAACACCACCACATCACTCAGGAACACCACCACATCACTCAGGGGCACCACCACATCACTCCGTGGCACCACCACATCACTCAGCCCTACCACATCATCACTCAGCCAAACCACATCATCACTCTGCACCACAGCAGCACTGTCCTTGCTTGCTACCAACAAGCATTGCCATAGCCAATAGGACTCGCATTAGGAAAGTGTAAGCTATTGGCTTTGTGAATAATAATGCTATTAATTTATATATTTTCAAAGCCAACACATATATTGGAAACATGGTCTCCTGTCAATACTGAGAAAGCTGGCACTGCCATACTAAGGAGCACAGCATGTCCTTTGCTTTATGCATTCTATAGCCAATAGGGAGCCGACCGACCATCAACGGGGCACACCCTGCTTTCATTCGATAGGTGAAATTGACAACATTGAAACACATTTTATTTGACATTAAAGAGCAGCATTAAAGTGCTGCAGTTTGCTCTGAAGTGCCAATCATCCTGGAATTTGTTGATGCCATACTTTTGGCACAATGGGAAAAGTAAAACTATGGGACAGATTTTCAAAAAAGACCTGCAGCAAGGCACCCAAAGAGGCTGCGCTGTGTGACAGAGAGGAAGCAGGAGAGCGCCATATCTACAGACATATGGCTCTTTCCTCCCCTTTTTCTAGCGCCAACACTGATTTTAGCTGCCGTGCGCCAGGCACACACCTTAGCGTCATAGCGACACAGTGAGTGCCTGAATCTAGCATAGGTTTAGTAGAGGAAGGGTATCCTTCCTGCGCAAAATACTATGCCTAGGCAAGTTCAAACACTTTCCCCACTTTGTAAGTGTGATGAAAAGTGCAGCACATATGCAAAGAAGGAAAAGAAAGGAGAAATGAAAACATTTCTCCTCTTAATGCCTCCTTTCAGATGGCGTTAACTGTTGGTGCTAAACCCTGTCTACAATTGTTTGCAGATACGGTTTTGCATCAAAGGGCATGTGTGGTGCATGGGAACGCACATGTACCACCAATGTAACGCCCCCTTGGTGCTAAGTAATGCAAAGCAATGCAATACGCTGATTTTCGTTGCTTGTAGTGTACTGCCCAACACAAGACAAATTTTGCGCTAGAAAGTTAATTGGCAAAAAAACATTTTGAGCTTGTTAGCGGTACCCCAGAGTGTTTTTCAGTACTCATTTCCAACCATGACATTGCCTGAGTAAGGACCCGCCTCACAACTTTACAAATCTTGATTCCCAGGGCCTATCTCAGGCTGCACCCAACCGAGACATGCTCATTCTGAACGCTAATGCCAGCCACCAGCACCAAGTCAGGAACTGGCTCTACTAACACAAGCAGAGGGATTTTAGGCTGGTGCCAGCTTATAGCAAGGTACTTGTACGAGGGCTACAGTAATTATCTGATTCTGTGGTCGCTTAGTTTTCTGCATAATTATGGATTTTCCACATTTGTCACATAATCTATCATCTGCAGCATAATCTTCAGATTTTAACTAAAGAAATATTTTTAGTTCAAATTGTTCAAAGGTTACTAAAAATATACCAACTAGTGTCCCTGGACCCTACAAAGCCATTCGCAAAGGCAGACGGGTCATCCTCCAATTGCCTTGTACTGTATTTCGGTACTGAAGTGACTGGTACTAATGAGGTGAAATCGTTGCCCAGACAGTGAAAAAGAGGAAAATAATGTAGTAATGCTATCAAAAAATGTGCCACATTGTGCCACATAATTTTCATTTCCTTGCCTCATATTTCAGTCAAGACTCCTGAATAATGTGGTCATTCCCTATCCAAATAATACTCAGTATCTCTGCTTTAAGCGATAATGTATCCACTTGGTCTGGACGACACCCCTAATGATGATTTAAAAAATGCAATTTCCGTTTGCCATATTAAAATGATCTTACCTATCACATGGAAAACACACCCTAGCCCAACTAACGGGAAGTTCAAATCAAAAGGGCAGAAATGTTCTCTAAAATCTCTTTTTTTCCAGTTTTGTGGCTACGACGTAGGAGGAGCCCTGTGGTCTGTCTATTTGCTAGGAAAAACCCTCTCTGGGAAAAAGTAAACAAGCACAGCTCTGAAGGTTGTCTCTATAAACGCGTGAAAGCGAGCATTCAGGGCCTGGACACACGATGCAGAAAAAGCTGTTTCCCATAACCTGCGCGCACACAGACAGTTTTGAGGCACAGAAGAAAGAAAAAAAACCTTCGTGACGCCGTGCCAAGAATTTCACCTCGTGAATTCCTGCGTGAGGTATATTCCGTGGGAAAGGCAGCCCAGATCTGCTGTGCGCACAATGTGTCATTTGACACTGCGGGACAGAAAGATATCTTATACAGACAAAATTATCTTCAGAAATATTCTGCACTCTGCCAACCTTTTTCCAGTTACCGAAGAACTGTATTGTTTGACACAGTTCAGGCTCTCAGATCTCCTTAGTTTTTTTGGTACTTTTATTCCCAGCTTCAGGGGTGCTCCATTAAAGCCACTGCATGCAGCAGCCAGATACCAATCACCACAAGGAGCCGCAAATCAAACAGGGCGTAAAAAATCTTTGTTATTAGGGAATTAAGGGCACCAGAATCACAAATAGTCACTTATCCTGGGACACGCAAATCAGAGCTCCCTTCATGTGTGCCCATGAATCAAGAAGGCTGAGCTTAAAAATATGAAGATGGGAATTGACAACTTACCTTACCAACTTGGAAAAGAATAATAAGACACAATGATTAGCACTCATTTCAAAACAAGTATCTACTGAATTCAACTAAATTAGGAGTGTGCAAAGCTGCAAAGAAATAAAACGAATCTACCCTTCTGGTTGTGGCTCCCAAGCTTGTGATGACTCACTTGCCCCAGTTGGGGGGCTGGGGGATCTAGTAGTTGGGATGCAGGGAGCACAAAAATAAATAAATACAATTTTGCTCCTTGTTGGTACCAGTCAAGCTACGAGTCCCGGACTCTGGCACCACTCGTAGGATACAGCGGACACTGGCAAAAGACATCAGCGGTGCCCCCTCTCTGACGCCGGCGCAATAGCTTACCCAGGGGCAGGACAATAGAATAGCAGGCCACAAAGGGGCGGGCTCTGGCGGTGGCTGAGCTGGAATCCCACATAGCACTACCACTGGCTCACCTGCGCAGCCCATGTCCTCATGAGAAGGGGCTACGCAAACAAATGATGGACGGAATGCTGAATAAATCATACAGTCACCCCTAGTCAAGAGATCTGGGTTAAATCCATTGTTCTTCTGCTCACCATGCCACCCCAGTTTGTACCCAGCCATACGCAAATCAGTCTTGACCCTGTGCCTCATTGGAACAGTCCAGACCAAGCTGCCAAGCCAGGTCCTCCATGGACCAGAAACAAGCATCCTAGGACCGGTTTCTGGGTATTACCCTTCATCAGCCTGGATAGCTTGACTCCAGTGGCACAGTGAGCAAGGGAGCCACATCTGGGCATACCCATCACTCTTAGGAGGAAAAGTGTTACGCAAAGAAGAATTAGAAGGGGAGCAGACATGCGCCCTGGTTGACATTCCTCCTGAGTTACGAGCAGGCAAGGCTCTTACCTCGAAGACTGCTTATCGAGTGATCTGAGCTAAGGCCTTTTATCTGGGTTTTTTGTAACTGTCTCACTTGACTGTACTGTGGTGGGCAGGCCTGGCTCCTCACACTTTTACGACTGCTGTATCTCCAACCCTGACATTGGGGGATTTGTTTTGTTTTATGGCTTCTTATTAGTCTGGGGCTTGTTTGCTTTGACTTGGGGAAGGAAGTTGGGGTTGATGTTCTGTTACGCTTTCTTGCCTGTGAAGGATTGCTCGTGTATTGTCAGAGGGGGTTGGGTAGGGGAGCTATAGATGGGGGGATGGGTTGGAGGAGGGGGATGCTTTGGAGATTTATCTATGGCATCGGGAGTTGCTGGTTCTCTTCCTACCTACAATTTTTCATCCTAGAATGTGCAGGAAAGGGAACTCTTAGACGACTCCAGCAGAGCATTCCTACCTAAAGAGCAGACATATGTACATAGCATACCTCTAGAAGTGTTCAGGTATGCTATGTAAATGTGTCTGCTCTTCAGGTAGGAATACACCTGCTGCAGTCGTCTAAGACGTCAGTGGAGCTGTTGAGCTTGCATAGCCGCTGGAGTGGTCAGGTGATGTGTACTGTCAACTCAGCATACACTCAGGGGGTGTTGATCTGGCTGACAATCATGGTACCCTTTCAGATTGTGCTCCATAGGGGGGACCCTGAGGGGCGACATGTGGTAGCTGAGGGGCAGTTAGATGGTGTGCCATTCGCTCTGGTGGCGCTCTATGCACTGAATACAGGTCAGTTCTATTTACAGGAGACCCTATTGCTAGCAAAGATCCATGACTTACCCGCGCTGAGCGTTGGGGTTGTGGGGGGTTAATTGTGTACATTCCCTTCACATGGATGGGCCCTATCCCCTGCTACCTGACACGCTTCTACCTGTACTACACACTGCTTTGCAGATTGGCTGACAAATAGTAGACTCCAGGATGTCTCATACTCTGAACCCCTTTGCATGGGAGTACTCTCATTTCTCCCATACCCACCAGCTCCATACAAGAATTGATCTCTTCCTCAGCAATGACCCCCTTCGTTGGGTGGGCTGAATATTTGGGCTGCATGTTATGGGACTATAATCCTCTTCTGGTGCTGTTGAGTTGAGGTAGGCATCAGACCTCGAGTCCCATATGAAGGCTACCGACTCATGAACTCCAAGGCAATGTGTTTCGTAAGTGTGGGCACACACGTTCTGCAGTACTTTGAGCTTAACAAAGATACCTTGTTGACAAGGAGGTGAAGTGGGATGCCTTTAAGGAGGTATTGCGAAGTTATTGCATTAGAACCAAATCTGGAGTGAACTGATGGTAACAGTGGCTGTTATCTGTGTGGCTGAGATTCAAATGGGGGTTGGAAGTAGTTGACTGGATGTAGTAACCTTACTCAGGGCAGACCACAGGTCCCTGGTAGATAGGTTGGGGAGGCTGACCTACGCAGAAATATATTGCTTGCCAACATGTAGAGGGTGATAAGGCAGGCGTGTATTGACATTTCGGCAGTGGTCGGAGCGGCTATTATGTCCCTGACAGATGACATTTGGACATCTCATTCATCCATTAGCGTGGACTTCTTTGATTATTACATCACTCTTTATCTGGAGGATTCTAGGAATGGAGAGCTCGCGCTATCAGCGTACTTGGATGGTTTACTGATTCTATGCCTTGAACCCTCCTTTGGTGGGTCCTTTACAATCCATTAATGCTTGCTGAGGTCTATCTAGCACTGGACCAGATGATGCATAATAAGACCCGGGGGACGAACGGGCTCCCGGGGGAGTTTTACTCAGTGAATTGGGCCATGCTTGCCCTGAAGCGCCTGCAGTTGGGTCGATTGACTACGTCTGTAGGCGTTCTTCCAAATTCCTTGTAGGGGACACTGATTGTGGTACTACCTAAGTCGGATAGGGATCCATTGGAGCTATGCTCTTATCGGCTTTCTCTGCTCAACACAGGCTGTAAAGTCCTAGGGAAGATTTTTGCATATCGACTGCTGCAGCACATTGTCAGTCCAGTCCTCCCGGACCAGAATGGCTCTATTTACAGGAGAAATTAGTTCCTCACTCTCGGCCGTCTGTTTTGCCTTGTGGATGAGCAGCCGCTTGAGGTGCTCTAGGGTGTGGCCCTTTAGTGGAACATTGAAAAGGCCTTTGACTTTCCAGGTTGGCCTTACTAGTGTGGGTGTAGTGGCGCATGAGTCTGGGTACGGAGATATTGCAGTGAATCTCATATATACAGAACCAGTTGCTAGAGTGCATACCACCAGGGAAATCTCTGCACCATTTCGGGTACATCTGGGCACTCAACAGGAGTGTCTACTATCTACACTCATCTTCGCCCTGGCTTTGGAGATGCTGGCGGGCCTATTCTGCCTGTGAAGCCGGCAATAGAGCTTACAGAGTGGCATCTTCTGGAAGGTGATTTCGCTCTATCCGTACAACGCTTTCTCTTTTTCTCTGGGATTTTTGGCGTTAATTGCCTGGGGTGAGGGAGACGTGAGATGATTTTGGTTGGGCCACTGGCTTGAGGTTGAATTGGTCTAAGTTCTGTCTTTTCCCCTTACGTGGTCATAACCCCCTCTATTACCTCGTAGTTCATTTTTACCATGGGGAGCGGAATCTGGTTGATGACAATCTGGGCTGGGCCCGGGCAGGGACTCGCCGCTCAGATGTTATGGAACACTATACCGCTCTCCCCTATTGGCAGGGTGCCCATTGCAAAGATGCTGGTATTACCTCAGTTACTTTATCATTTCTCTGCCCTGCCTGTCTCCTTACCCTAGTGGTTCTTTCGGGAATTGGACTCACTTCTTTCCAACTTGATCTAGGGCGCTGGGAGGAAGAGAGTGGCCTTGCATACGTTTTTGGCCCCTCTGGAGATGGTACACCTGGGCATGCCACAATGTGAGCTGTAATATGCTGCTACACAAATACTATGGCCTCTCCTGAATAGGCATGTATTACTGCTGTAGGTGCTCCCGGCATTTCATGGGATTGCTAACCATCATGCCTTGGGTGCATGGATGGAGGTGGGTGTTTGGTTGTGAGGACTTCAGAGAGAGATATGAGAAACATAAGGTGCAGTTACTGACGTACAGTTCTATGGAACTGGCTATTAGGGTCCAGAGCACTTTGGTAGCAGCTATTGTGGCTGTGGAGCCAAGAGTATGCTGAACCAGCCATGACCACTACAGGTGTTTTTGTTACATGGTATTGGTAGGCGTGCAATCACACTGCTCTATGGCGGATTGTAGGAACTTTATATGTGCTTCCAATGTATCATTAGTCGCATACCAAAAGGCACACTTTCAATCTCCTCCTATGTCAAAAATCAGACATTTTCAAAAATATTCTCATTGCATCATTCACTCTAATGCATTTCGGGCTTTAGGATGCCCTTCTTTAGGGAGTAGCACTGTAAATTCAGAAAAAGTATTTATATGTATTTTTGATCGTGACAATTCGTAAATGTAGATAATACTCATTGTGTATTAGTAATGTAAAAACAAGTCAAAAACGAGTGCTTTGAAAAGACGAGTGCATTGAAAAAACGGGTGAATTCATGCTCAACCATGTTATATGTGAGAGCCAAAAAAAAACCCAATAGTACAAAGAGAAATACTCACATGAAATCCCAGTTCGCATCGCGAAAGTTAAAACCTAAAAGAAACCACAATACTCCATTAGCCTTTCAAGTCTAAAATTAGTTGGAAATACCGTTCTATCGTCTTACTTTCAATCACACTAACCTTTCTTCAATGTTAGCAAGACGCCAGGTTTTCAACTCTCTGAGGTAGCCAAGTTCCTAAGAAGTCCCTGTTCGTATCGCGGTTGATAGAAGCCTAAACTAAACAACAGTGGGGCATATTACCAAGCAATAGCGATAACTGTCGCTATTGCTTGGTTAGAGACAAAAATTTACCGCTGAGCTGCGGCGATTTTTATCGCAGATAAACCTTGGTATTATCAAGGTTTATCGCAAATGCGATAAAAATCGGCCACAATGCATGAATATCGCTGAAAAGTCAGCGATATTCATGCATTACCGAGCTAATACTCTTAGCCATGTTATCCACCTCCCATTGGATAACATGGCTAAGAACTGCTCAGGGCAGGTGTTAGCTTTTGGAGATATTCGCGCTTAGCGTGAATATCTCCAAAAGTTGGTAATAGGAGATAGCGATGGTAGCGACTGTTTCCAGTCGCTAACATCTTGGCACGCCCACTTTGCATGTCATTAGTGATAAATATCACTGACATGCAAAGTGGGGCCAAAGATGGTCGCTATCTCCTACTAGCTGTCGCTAACTGGTGTTAGCGACAGCTAGGTAATAGGGAGATAATTTTATCTCCGCTTTCTTGGCTTTTAAAGCCAAAAAAGCAGAGATAAACCCCCTTGATAATATGCCCCAGTACTCCTTAAATCTCACAAGTTTAAAACTCGTTGTTAATAACGCTCTTGCATCTAAATTCCAATCGCACTAACCTTGAGTTCAGTATTAACAAGGCGCCAGGTTTTCAACTTTCTAAGGGGTCCACGCTTCACCGATATCAAACGGACTGGACGCTCTCCGCGTTTCTGTGTCCGATCACAACTCGCCTTACTATTGGTTAATAAGCCAGTCACATGATCGGAACAATATAGCTAACAGACTTCAGTCCCAGAAAAAAGACTAGAACTAACGCTATTCAATCTACTACAAAAACACCCAAGAGCTCTCAGGGACTCACTGCCATATTCCCAATTTCTGAGAATTAGACGTAATTGTTACGCTAAGGAGGACTACTTTCGAGAAGCCACCACTCTGTCCGCTAAACAGAAGGATCGAGGTTATCCAAAGAGGCTTGTACATAATGCGCTTAAAAGAGCTTGGTACTGCCCGAGGGAGGTACTGCTTGGCCAAAAATGAAAGACCAGGCGAATAGAATTGCATGTGTGACGACATTCTCCCCTATTTCCAACCCACTTCGCAAATCAATACTTAGACACTGGCCACTACTAAATGCCGGGTCTCTTGACATCGAACGCCCCATATTCGCATTTCGCAAAAGTTCCAATCTGAAAGACCATCTAGTGAGAGCGGCACTTCCCAACCCTGCACTGCACTCCACCCTTAATGCCCATTGGGGTCTGGCTCCCTTAATCAGTCATTATAAATGTGGTGCTTGGAATGTATGTGAATTCATGGAAGGCAAATCCTTCACCTTCAATAATGTCACATTTAATTGTCGCACATCTCCAACTGCAACACATGCAATGTTATTTTTTGATTCAGTGCCCCTGCCCCAAAGTATACATCGGCCAGATGTCCCAGAAAGTAAAGACCCGGATTGGCCAACACAGAAGCAGAGTCCGGTGCAAAACTCCGAATGCACCACTGGTGGAACATTTTGCACAGGCTGGTCACAATGAGGATGGCATTCAATGGACTGTTCTAAATGCACTCAACTGCTCCCACGAGGTGGCGAAATGCCTCTTCTTTCCAATAAGGAGGAATTGAAATTGATAATCCGCTTTGACAGCATCAGAACTGGACTCAATTGAACTGAGGATTGCACCTCACTTCTTTAATTGTGGCCTCCTGATTACAGCACTTGTATCCTGGTACACATTCAATGGGCTCCTGTCATTAACCTCATGAAAAGTTATCCACTTGTATGCCTAATGATTGCTTGTCTCCTTTTTTCCACTACTGTGCATGACTATGACTGTAATTTGTATTCTTTGTACCCTCCCTTGGCTTGTGTGCTATGTAATACATTGAATTCCACTCCTTGTTGCTACCTCCACCAAGTCATTGCGCCAATCCTAATCATTGTTCTGATTGTCTGCCGCATTGCCCTCTTATCATTATGTATAAATGCAATGCACTAGACCTATGTGGTTTCACACACCTTATACTCTTCTTGATCTTTAATTTATTTTTCATTTTTCATTTCACACTAATCATCTCCCTGCACCCCCCGCCCGTCACAGCTGCAACTTAGGCTCTTTTCACCACTGTCCATTCCACCGCACTCACCTAACATGGCCGCCGTAATTGTTCATTACCTGCATCACTATATAAGAGCTCTTGGACCCTCCCCCTAGTTAGATCAGCTTGTTCGCGCCATTATGAAAGCGAAACACGGCCACTGCTGCCGGTTGCAAGGTAAGCGGCAATTACTTTTGCCTTTCCTAGCTTGAGGAAGGTAACTACCGGGCCTCCTATGCCATGTTCTCCCCACTTGCAATCATCGCTCTTCTTAGACGCCCACCCCATTAGATTATCGTTCCTGGTCCTGACATTTTGATATCCCCGTATTAAGACACCGACGTCCAGGAGGCTCTCTCGGAACCTAAGTAAACGGCTGGCCTTTGCGGCCCTCTCGCACCTATTTGATACTGTTTTAACATCTCTTATTAGGCATTAACTTACACGATCCTTGCTTTTTAACCTTTACTTTCCACCATGCACATGTGCACGTTCTGAAATACGCAGGCCTTCCTCAGATTGCAGGGTCAATTGCAATACACATGTGTTTCTAAAGGCTGAATCTTTCCTTCCTTGAAACATTATCCCTGCCTTTTTCCCCCTTCCCCCACAAGCAGATATTAAATTCAGGCATGTGATTACAACAGTCCTGATGATGATCCCATTATACGTTCAAAGGGATCGAAACGCCGTTGAACCCTTGCATAGTTTCACACAGTCAACCAATGTGTTCTATCAGTGTGTTAACTATCTTGGATAGCTTGTTTATGTATTATCATTGACCAGAAGATTCCTTCTACTTGTTGCCAGATAAACCTTATGTTTATTTGTTTTTGTTTGTTACTTTCTTGTGTACCGGATGCAGGATTGTATTCCACTGTATTGTTTGGTGCTTTTTGAATACTCTTTTATACACTCAATCGATTAAAATTTTCTGTCCGGCTGGACACTAATGAATATAGGACTCATTGCAGGCTATATTTTATTCAAATGTTCCAAAAAGTCTGTTTAAGAACCACTGTTGTTACTCAAATTGCTACTCAAGGCCCTTAATTACTTACTGGGTTCCCTTGTACCTCTGTAAACTAGCATTTGTAAAGCACCACAGATACCTCCGGAGAGGTGTCATGGCGCTGGGGGCCGTGGTGAAGATTAAGCTAGCTAATGGCCTAATGTCAGATGGTGCTGGGCTAACCTGCCATAGGAGCCAGGGATTGAATCGTGAACCCTGTGGTCCAAGGTCAGGTACCCTGGCCGCTGCGCAACACCGCTTCCACTGATTAGATTCTGTTTATCTCCCTCTGCACTGTTCCTCCCTATCACCTAGAAGAGACAGCTTAACCCTACAATAATTATCGGGGCGTTAGAGGCATAGATGCATTATGAGAAGTTTGTTTACTTATAGTTTGTCAATATCCTCTCTAATCCCTTGGGTACTCGGTCTCTTGACGAATCAGATGTGTCTATTTATGAAAAGAGCTGACTTGTCTACTTTTTACAGTCAGCGTGTGCCTTAGCAGTTGACTGTACGTCATTCTGAGCAGCATAAAAAATGGAACCTGCCTCCTGTAAAACAGCAGAAATCTTAGATCAACAGGCAGTCTTGCTAGAATAACACCGAACTCGTCAGACTTTTATTTTTACAGGCTTTCTTCCAAGTGTATATCTTTTGGAGGTGAGAAAATATATTTTCAAGGATGTTTTGTCTTTATCCTTGTGATATTTTTTTGACAGCTGGTGAAACTAGGCAAAGACCTTCTCCTAGCCTCAGGAATGGAGTCAAACTGTCCTGAAAGAGATGTGAGGAATCTCAGAAATGGACTCGAGGAGATATACTCTTAAAGTGACCCTGTTTATTTTTCTTTCATTTTAAGGCTAGATAGGGTGATCAGACGACTTTCTGAATCACGGAATAGTAACATCATTTTTTATCAGTTTTCAAGGATTTTATCATTTTGAATTTGGGGTGACGTCCAACATAACTAAAGATGTTTCTCCTTTGAATACTGATAAATTCCATAACAAACCTGGTGGGAAAACAGGACCAGTTGCTAATGGTTTTCGCTGGATCCTGTTGCTCGCATATAGAGGCTTGGACAACTGATGCGATTCTTGTATCTTGAAATTGGCTATTGCAATGCAATGGTGACGAAAGGTTTCATCTCATCAGTATCGTTTCCCTTACTTTTCTTTCACACTAAGGGGCAGATCTACAAGGAATTGCCGCAGCGTGGCACCGCAAGCCCTTTGGCTGCGCCACGCTGCGGCACTTCCGAAGCACAGGGATGCTACATATTTACAAGAATATGTCGCATCTCTGTGCTTCCCCCTGCGCTGACACACAAACGGTAGCCATGCGCTGGCGCAGGCAACCTTGCACCATTGTGCAAGGATGGTGCAAGGATGTCTGCGTCGTGGGGAGATTGTTTTTGTGCAGGAATGGGCACCTTCCGGTACAAAAACAATCACTCCAGGCATTTTACTCTTTCAATGCATGCTGTAGAATGCAGCACGCCTTGAAAGAGGAAAAAACGAGGAGAAATGAAAACATTATATTATGGAGATATGGTGCAGGGGTGCATGGCGTCGGATGTAAGTGAATGTAGCCCTGAGGCATGAAATAAGGCAGCTTAGACGCATGATTGCAGGGCAGATAATATAAATGGAACAGGCGGGAGGGTTATTGAGCAAAATGATAATGGCTGTAAAAACAGGTAGCTAGGGTGCAAAGGCATCACAGAACATGAAAACAGGGGATGGACAGGAAATTAATGAAAGGATGAGCACAAGCATGCAGACAGACATAAGCTAGATTGCACTTACAAGATTCAATGCAGGGAATGATATGGCATGCAGAGTGGGCCGTTTTAGGGCGCATATGATGCTGATTGCACTCAGACTGGGCAGCAGGTGTGTTCAGTTGAGAGGCCTCAATACACCCAGTAAGCACAGGAGGAAGATATTTAATAAGGTATTAACATGAGCCTGTCTCACAATCATGGCCCAATCCTCTGACACAGCAAGGGCAATCTGGTGGCTCTTTGCCATTTTTCCAGCATGTTGGACTCCCTGATGTCTGCCAAGGCTAATACGAACAGGAAGATTCTCCTATTCCAAGATGGATTCTGCAGCCTTTTAGCGCCTGTGGGTTCCCGATGCAAGATGTTGACTGTAGGACAGAAGTGCTTCCGGTTGTGCATAGAGAGACATTAGAAGAGCATTCTCATTAGACTCTGCAGTTTGTGCTGGTTCCTTTCTCCTTGTCAGTTCACACCAGTACCCTCACTCATTCTGGCATAGCTCTTGCTCTTTCCTCTTCTACCACATGGATTTTCTCCTCTACCTCCTTCTTGTGCTGACAAATGTGTGGAATTTTAGTTTGTGAGCTAAACATCATCTGCGCCAGCTTGTCACCCACGTACAACATGCACAACAGCCATTTTAGGTATCATGGTCTCCTTGTCCACACTCGGATCACCAGCGCGCCCCTCTGACCCAGCAAGCATCCTCCGCGCACCCTGGCTCCCCCTCCCTCCCCCTCATGAGCATAACCCTTCTGCATGACCCTGTCCTTGGGAGTCACACCAGCGCCTGACCAGCACCTCCTCTCTTCCTATGAATGCCCCTCTGTTGATAAACCTTCCCTTAGCTCGATTGTCCACGCGGCATGAATACCACTCCTTTGATGACCCCTTCCCCCGTGTCCAGCTGTCCACACAGGTCTGAGGCCATCGCCTAAGCCGGCAGATATCATTTACTGCCCCTTATTGTACGAGGTCGCTCTCCTTCAAAGAACCCTCTATTGATCCAGGCCCCCCACCCCCTGTGACATGATCAGGCGCACACATCCTAAGACTCGACGGAACACTCAGCTGCGTGATGACCCCCTCCTCTTATCAGCAGGTTGAGGACCTCTATTGTGGAGGTATATGGGGGTGGGATTGACACGAGGATTACAGGGATGTCTTTTCCGTTATGTCACAATGTTCTGATTGTAATAAAGAAAGGTCACATGCCATAAACCAGTGTATAAGAGGCCAGGCCTCCGAGAGGCTGTTAGAGCACCTCGAGACGATACCTTGTTGTCTGATCTGATGTGTTCTGCTCCGTCGGAATAAAACTTCTGTTTCCTGCCTTCTGGTCTCCGGCGCCTGCCTCATTGCTTGGTAAATTTGAATGGTACAAGGGCGGTTAGCGCCGGGCAAATCTCGAGAAAGGTCCTAGCCCTACCTTTTTCCACAATTGGCGTCCCAAAGCGTGGGGCCCATCAGCGACACGTGGATCCAGTGGGAGAGGTCCCGATGACAGAGTGAACGACTGCAACGATCGGGAAGAGCTCGTGTCCGATAGACCCTCGTCTGACAGCCGATCATCCGACCTTCACTAGTTCTGAACAGACCTCTCTCGAGTGATCTACGGTCCTGACTGGGAACCATCAGGAGTGCCGCGGGCATCACGAAGGAGAGAGGACGATCGGGCGCTGGATCCAGAGGACAGGAAACCGTCCATGCGGTCCGGGTAAGGTCGTGTAAACACGACAAATTGAGAAAAGATTGTTTTGTTTGGATAATACTAGTATTACGCTTTGTTGAAACCTCTGGAGATTCGCTGTCTGCAAACGGAGAAAACAACAGGCTCTCTCTTTGCAAACAGTGAAGGATAGGTAACGCAGACTTTTGTCCCCGTTGTAATCCGTCGTGCCTATCTTCCTCCCCCACTGTTTCCCGAACTGTCGTTCGTGGACTATTGTCTGGAGATTCTTTTTCTGCAAACAGGGAAGAACAAGGTCTCTCTTTGCAGGTAGAGAAAGAGTAGGTAACGATAACTTTTTGTGCCCACTTATTCTCCCCACTGATTGTTTTGATTGACCGATTGTTCGGTATTGGTTCGTTTGAGGTATTCACCGCCGGCAAACAACGGAGAATAGAAATATTCTGTCTAGTCTTTGCCCGCCGTGATAAGATAGGTAGTGCAGATTTTTGTCCCCGTTGTAATCCGTCATGCCTATCTTCTCCCCACTGGTTGGTAGCCTGTTTAGCCCGGACCGCTTATTGGAGATGAACCATCCAGCTCCACTGGAGGGCACCCCTAATAAGGACATGTTCACTAAGTATGGACTAGTCGCTATAGCTTACACTAAACTATGGCATAAATATACAAAAAAGAACCCTGGAAGTCAGTGGCCACTGATAGGTTCCTTTAATGAAAATAAAATAAAAACATTAGAAATAGCGCTCCAGAAGAATAAGACCACGCCCACTATGCTCGACAGTATCGGCATGTGGCGCAAAGAAACGGAACATCGAAAGAAAAGAGAAGAAGCAAAAATAGGGAAAGAATTACGAAAGGCAGCTCACCTGGCCGCAAAGCAACTAGAAGAGAAAATAAAAGAAAGAAAGGAAGCTACACAAAACCAAGAATCAGGGTCGACAGGCCAATGCCCTGTTAGGACCCCCTCTGCGCTCTACCCTGAATTGCCCTCCAAACCACGGGCAAACGATGAGTTACTGCTAGGTCCCCCAATCATCTACATGCCCCCTCCGTATGCTCCCAGCCAACAAAGCCTGCAAGCCCCAAGTGTGAGTGAAAGTGATCCTAGCGCTAGTGCACCAGCCCTCACGGCCTCTGCACCAGCCACATTCACAACTTCGTCAGACGATCCCGAGGCTAGCAAACAATCATCAGCCAGACTAAATAGGTTGAGCAAAGATGAGCGGGATGGGATCGACAAAATAGCAAAGACATTAGTAGAACGAAGGGAGAGCGAAGATTATACAATGAGCGTATATAATTAACATGCCGACAGCCACAGACGGCATTTCATCTTGCGATTCAGCTACTACACCTTGAACGCATATGAAGATAGGTATCAAAGTAAGGGTCCCGCTAAACTAACAACGCTGTATAGGAAGATTGATGTTGGAGATGGGACTGAACGTGAGGCGACGGAGCTCTTCATGCAGATGCTTGAGGTCTTCCGCCACCTCACGGAACAAAAACCAGAAGCCAAGGTTACAGTCCCTGAAACGACCTCGGTAGAAGTAGCCAATACTATGATGCCTATCAGAGAAGCGGCCCCTTACTGGATCCCGCCACGGGGTCAGGGAACAAGCGATGATATTAATAATGAAAATGCAAAAGGGAGGGTTGTGTACAATTGGGTTTACCAACCATGGGACCGACAGGATATCCTAACCTTCAAACAAACCCTGCCCGATTTAAGAAAGAACCCGACGGCATTTTATACCGAATTAGGCACAGCCTTGGGTTCGACCATAATGACTTTAGCGGACATTGACTTGTTCTTTGGGTTATGCCTGCCAGCCGACGTGTGGAAGCAAATCCGGAAGGCTGACCACACGGACCTGTTTGGACATACCTGGGACCAACTCGGTAAACTAGATAGACAGCGAGAGCCAGGAAGGAAACCAGTGAAGGACATACTGGAACTCCCAGACAAACTAGTTCAGAAGTTAAAAACACTGATCCCGGAAAGAAAGGTAGACTGGTCGATAGTCACGGCCTGTCGACAGAAACCCCAGGAAGATGTGTCAGAATACTTCTCCCGATTCGAGACAGTGTTCTCCGACTACAGTGGCCAAGACATGACCACCGCAACCGGACAGCACCTGTTTGTACAAAATTATGTAAAGGGCCTAACACAAGAAGTCTCCCAAAAGCTGCAGACGAGTGAGAGTAGTTGGGGGGCCTCCAAACCCGCAGCTATCCTTCAGATGGCTCAGTATTACGAGCACCAAAAGAATGAGAATGATAGGGCGTCCGAGAAAAAGAAGAAAGATTTAAAGGAAAGGGTAATGATAGCCCAGATACAGGGTATAGCGGTAGGACGGGAACACCAAAGGGGGAACTACCAATCAACCACCCCCAGAGATCTACCTCCTAAAGATCACACCCCAGCACCCCACACTGGACGTAGAGACATTAGCAATGACCAATGCGCCTTCTGCAAAGGGTTCGGCCATTGGAAATCCCAGTGTCCGGTTCTGCTAGAGATGAATAGAAATAGGGATTCCAGGGATGTGGCAGGTGGTCCGAGGAATAGAGTACAGGGACGAGGGCACTCCAACGACACCAACAATGACAGATCAGGGAGACTGAACACATTTGACCGTCCCCGACAGAACCAATATCAGCTATCCGAAGGTGGAAATACCCCCGATTTTGCATAGGACTGCCAGGGGCAAGGGAGGGATCCAGTCGAGCTCTGTGTTGACCAGCAAGGTCCTTATGTCACCGCTAAGGTCCTGGGTACAGAGTCTCCATTCTTGGTAGACACTGGGGCGACACGTAGTGTGTTATCAAAACGACTGATTCCAAGGGCACCCTTGTCTGGCTCACACATAACGTCGATAGGTTTCGATGGAACGCCCTCCACTAACCCCCTGTCCGTACCTATTATCTTTGACCTGGAAAACAACACCACTGACGCGACATTTCTACTCTCCTCCAACTCCCCTGACGCCATTATGGGCATTGACTTACTGAAACATTTTCGAGCTACCATTAGGTGTTCCCCAGATGGAATACGAGTCATCCTGTACGACAACCCAGACATGCCCAGATCCCGTCCCCCACGACACATGTGCTCCATAACTGACGCTGACCTGTCCCTGCTTGACACCCTGCCTCCGTACCTGTGGGCCAAAAATGACTCTGATGTGGGGCGAATGATGATTGATCCTATTCACATAACTGTACGACAGGACGCTATGCTCCCGAAACTCCCGCAATATCGGATATCGCCAGAGGGTGAGAAGGCACTGGTAGCGATCATTCAGTCTCTGGTAGATGCAGGAGTGGTTGAAGAGGTGGTTAGCAACGTCTGCAACAGCCCAATCCTACCTATTGTTAAGAAGCAAGGTGAAGGAGATGAGAAAGCGTACCGCTTCATCATCGACTTGCGAGAGATTAACAAAGTGGTTGTACCCCAATATCCTGTAGTCTCCGATATCACCACCATTCTGACCCTCATCCCGTCCACTGCCACCACCTTCACTGTTATCGACCTTAAGAACGCGTTTTTCTCTATCCCCATTCATCCAGACAGCCGTTATCTCTTCGGCTTCACTTTAAAATCCCGCTCGTACCGATTTTGTAGAGCTCCCCAGGGGTACACTGAAAGTCCCAGCATTTACAGCCAGGCCCTCAAAAGACAGCTGGATGCCTTCCAGCTGCCAGAGGGAGTGGTGTTGATCCAATATGTCGATGATATCCTTTTGGCGGCCGACACCACCCCGCTTGCAACGACAGCCACCGTCCAACTCCTACACTTTCTTGCAGAAAATGGCCATAAAGTCTCCAAAAAGAAGTTACAGTTCTGCCAGCCACAAGTGACTTACCTAGGCCATCTTCTGTCCAAAGAAGGGAGGAAACTTACACCCGACCGAATCCAAACCATCCTAGACACCCCCATCCCAAAAACACAAAAGCAGGTCCGCTCTTTGGTTGGCCTAACCTCTTTTTGCAGACAGTGGTTGCCTAATTACAGCCTCATAGTGAAACCATTACTTGCCCTGCTGACCAAAGATGTCCCCTCCCCGCTTCCTTGGACCACTGAGTGTCAAACCTCCTTTAAGGAATTACGGGATGCACTCTGCTCAGCACCCGTCCTCGGAACGCCGGATTACTCCAAACCCTTCTCCCTCTTCACCCACGAAAGAGAGGGATGCGCATTGTCTGTCCTAACTCAATCGATTGGTCCTAAGCAGCGCCCTTGTGCCTACTTCTCCGCCACTCTTGATCCTGTAGCCAGAGCTTTGCCTGCCTACCTTCGAGCAGTAGCTGCCGCTGCTGTCTCTATCCGTCAGAGTGAGGGAATCGTACTTTCCAACTCCCTCACAGTATTAGTACCCCATGCAGTCGACACCCTTTTGAACCAGACAAAGACCCAACACCTGACTAGCGCACGACTGACAGGGTACGAGTTGACTCTGCTTGCACCCCACATCACACTAAAGAGATGCACGACTTTGAATCCTGCCACATTGTTACCCCTGCCTGAAAATGACCCCGACATTCCTCCCATCCACGACTGTGTGACCCTCACGGACGAACAAACTAGGAGTAGAGTTGACCTCCGAGACACTGCTTTCACTGACCCCGATGGAGAGCTATGGGTAGACGGCTCATGCATCAAACTCCCAGATGGCACCACTTCAGCTGCCTATGCAGTAACGACAGCCCGAACAGTAGTTGAAACAGCCTGCATCACACAACGATCTGCCCAGGCAGCAGAGCTAATAGCCCTCACACGAGCATGCATCATAGCCACAGGGACCACCGCGAACGTATATACGGACAGCCAGTATGCCTTCGGAGTGGTCCACCATTTTGGACTCCTGTGGAGGGAGAGGGGATTCCTGACGTCCCACGGCACCCCTATCCTCCACGGAGATCTAGTTTCCGCTCTGATTGAAGCAGTTCTCCTCCCCAAACGATTAGCGGTGATCAAATGTCAGGCACACAAAAGGGTAACAGACTTAGTCGGACAAGGGAATGCATTGGCCAACATCACTGCACGAACCACAGCTGAGAATAGGACGGCAACACGCATGTATGTGACCAGGTCACAAGCAGAGAGATGGACTGACGCAAGGGAAATGATCAGAGACATCCAGTCGGCCAGCACCCCTTGCGAACTGACTAAGTGGGCAGGGGTGGGTTTGAAGGACGAAGAGGGCTGCTGGCGAACAAAAGATGCAAACAGATGGTTGCTACCCGACTCATACCTGATTCCCATACTGACAATGGCACACTCCCCCGCACACATAGGATCTGCACCCATGATCAAACTAATTTCCAAAGTCTGGCACAACGACAAAATCCCTGACTCAGCCAGACGCCTAGTTCAGCAGTGCCTCATCTGTCTGCAACACAACCCCGGGAAAGGAACTGTGGTACCCCGGGGAGGGTTCGGGACCCCCAATCACCCCTTTGAGGTCCTTCAGATGGACTACATCCAACTAGAGAGATGCCAAAACCTGAAGTATGTACTAGTCATCGTATGTGCCTTCAGCAAATGGGTAGAGGCCTATCCAACCAGTGACAACACTGCCATGACTACTGCCAAAGTACTACTGAAGGAATTCTTCCCTCGCTATGGCCTTTGTCGAATTTTATGGAGCGACAATGGCCCCCACTTCATAGCTGAGGTTATCCAACTAATCCTAAAGGGGTTGGGGGTGAAGCAAAGGTTTCATGCGGTCTTCCACCCCCAATCCGCCGGTCTAGTGGAACGCCATAATGCCACACTGAAGCTGAAATTATCAAAAATAGTGGCCACCACTGGACTTAACTGGCCGGATGCCCTCCCACTGGCCTTGTTATCGATGCGCTCCACTCCCACCAAGCACCATTTGACCCCCTACGAGGTCGTGTTTGGGCGACCGATGAATCTCTGGACTGCTCCCAAACCGACCTCCATTCATGACGTCCCAGACGTCCTACTGTCTGATTATTTGTGCAAGTTAACTAAAACGTTGTCTGTCATTCATCAACAGGTGCAGCAGGCCATCCCCGATGCTTCCAGGGGCCCCGGCCATGACATCCAACCGGGAGATTTCGTGTTGATACGAAATTTCCAGCGGACCAAGAGTCTGGAACCGCGGTGGACGGGCCCCTGGCAAGTGCTGATTACCACCCGAACGGCGCTTCGAGTGGAGGGGAAGAAGCACTGGCTGCACGCACATCATTGCCGGAAGGTTTCTGTGAACCTGGCTACGACAGAAAACGTCAACACCCAAGAAGAGCTCCTGAGCAAAGACCGACCGATATTGGACATGCTATCCCGATACTGAGGCACTCGAACTTGCAAAATTCTCTGATCCCACTGTGCCATCCAGAGAAGGGTATTTCCTGCGCCGAAAGGAGGGAGTTTCGGCTAAGTAGGCCACGGACTAAGTTGAATCTCAGAACGGTGACCTAAGCACAATTAAGGGTTACCGGGAGAGAAGCTAAACGAAGTCTGTGGTTCTGCCCACTACCGAGCCCCTTGAAGGTGATGGAAGCGCCAGATAAGAAGATGATGGAAGCGCCAGATAAGAAGATGATAGAAGCAACAGGAAATACCCAGTATAGAAATCCAAAAACTGACAACTTGCACAAATCAAAGACAATCGCACTCTTCATTGTCTTCCTCTTCTGCCTCCTCCTCATGACCTCCTTCTGGATTCTGGAGGAAAGCACACCGGCTCATGAGGCATTGCTACCTACTGCACAGCCAACACCCCTGAAAGAGCATCACCTAATCTCTCTGTCGTCTCAGCTCCGAGAAAGGCGCAGGGAATTCTGGAAAAATTCTTTCGTGCAACTGTTGCACCAACACAACCTCGCTGCAAATGCTACGAACTGTTGGATCTGCGGGTTGCTCCCGCATGCCACTGGACACTCCATCCCCTTCATCCCTTCACCTTTCTCAGTTCACGGCTCTTGCCTCGCCTGGTTGATCCTCATGCAAGAGAGCCACAAGGACAACGCCACCTCCAGCCGGACAGTGTCACACTTCTACTCTGGGTTCTGGCTGAACAAAACCGGAAAGACCCCTGCTGCCCTGTGTCCTGCGCTCGCAGGCGCCACCTTCCTTAAAGACATTCCAGCCAAAGAACGAGTCGAAGTACAGGTGCTCCACAATCCAGCCAGAACCACCTTCTCTCATCTGCAAAAACAAACTACCGCCACCCTGACTGTGGCTCTGTCTGTAATCAATGTCACTGGCCTTGTGTGCCTCGAAGGCCAGGGAACGCAGCTGGTGGGTCACAGTTCCTGCCGAATCACCAGAACACTGGACTCAGTTGACCCCCCTTCTTTTGTCGCCTCTCCAAACATGTACTTTGTGTGTGGCACCAAAGCTTACACCTGGCTCCTGAAAGGTTGGAAGGGTATCTGTTACATTGCCTTCGTTCTTCCACCCACATATGTAGCCCCTGCCAACCACCACCGGCAGAGGCGTGCAGACGACATTGGACAAGCCGACTCCACCGGAGCACAGTTCCTGGATGCAGCAAAGGGACTTGTTCCCCTGTGGGGCCCAATGGCAAACAGTCGTGCTATCCGACACCTGACCCAGGCAGTAGAAACAACGATCAACATCACGGCCGGCATCCTCGCCAACAACACTGCGGAGCTTCAGGCGGTCCGCCTTGTGACCCTTCAGAACCGCCTTGTCCTAGACGTGGTCCTAGCCGACCGAGGAGGAGCATGCCGCATCATCGGATCCAGCTGCTGCACCTACGTGCCAGACAACTCGCCTTCAGTCTACAAAGCCATCGAACACCTCCACAGACTTTCCTCAGAGGTTCACCAAGAACAGGAAGGATGGTCGCTTGGGAGCTGGTTTTGGGACACTTTGAAGAACTGGGGTTGGAAGTTGTTTTCCTTCGTGCTGATACCTGTTGTGATATTATGTGGGTGTTGCTTAGGTATCCAATGTCTGCCACCTTTGTGCGGCCTTGTTTCTAACTGTATGTGCCCAAAGACTTTGGACTTCCGAAATGAGCACATGAGCCCCCTCTATGAAGTAGAAATACGTGGCCTTATGGGGATAAATCCAAACTGACAAGTTGGCGAGACATGTTAAAAGGGAGGACTGTGGAATTTTAGTTTGTGAGCTAAACATCATCTGCGCCAGCTTGTCACCCACGTACAACATGCACAACAGCCATTTTAGGTATCATGGTCTCCTTGTCCACACTCGGATCACCAGCGCGCCCCTCTGACCCAGCAAGCATCCTCCGCGCACCCTGGCTCCCCCTCCCTCCCCCTCATGAGCATAACCCTTCTGCATGACCCTGTCCTTGGGAGTCACACCAGCGCCTGACCAGCACCTCCTCTCTTCCTATGAATGCCCCTCTGTTGATAAACCTTCCCTTAGCTCGATTGTCCACGCGGCATGAATACCACTCCTTTGATGACCCCTTCCCCCGTGTCCAGCTGTCCACACAGGTCTGAGGCCATCGCCTAAGCCGGCAGATATCATTTACTGCCCCTTATTGTACGAGGTCGCTCTCCTTCAAAGAACCCTCTATTGATCCAGGCCCCCCACCCCCTGTGACATGATCAGGCGCACACATCCTAAGACTCGACGGAACACTCAGCTGCGTGATGACCCCCTCCTCTTATCAGCAGGTTGAGGACCTCTATTGTGGAGGTATATGGGGGTGGGATTGACACGAGGATTACAGGGATGTCTTTTCCGTTATGTCACAATGTTCTGATTGTAATAAAGAAAGGTCACATGCCATAAACCAGTGTATAAGAGGCCAGGCCTCCGAGAGGCTGTTAGAGCACCTCGAGACGATACCTTGTTGTCTGATCTGATGTGTTCTGCTCCGTCGGAATAAAACTTCTGTTTCCTGCCTTCTGGTCTCCGGCGCCTGCCTCATTGCTTGGTAAATTTGAATGGTACAAGGGCGGTTAGCGCCGGGCAAATCTCGAGAAAGGTCCTAGCCCTACCTTTTTCCACAAATGTCCATCTACATGTCCAGAACGCTAGTATTGGTCATTGTCAAAGGTGTCCTGTAAATGCCTGTTCACCTTGTGCTGATGATGTTCTACTAACTATTGTTGTGTTTAGCCCTGAATGACTGTACCTGGTGGCACTGACAGTTATTCTCTCTAACAGCTCAACGAGGCTCCGTCATGTGTTTAACAGCATGTGACTGTGATTATCAATAATGATAAAAGATAGAGAACCAACAAAAATGATAAGAAGCCGAGAAACAGCCTGCCTGTCAGGATCTGACAGTCATATGTCATGTGTTTGGCATTACATGATCTAGTTACCCTTGACTGAGGTGATCTTCCTCAGCAGTGTACCCAGGATTCTATGTGCCAGATCCCACTGGCATATACAAGTATCACGCCTGCATGGTGCATAAAACACTGCAGACTCCAACAACCTTACAGAAGTCGCTCTCATCACCACTCACAGCCCATGAACTGAGTGCCCAGATCTTTCTTCTTATGTTTAATACTTATGCTTCCACCTGGCGATCTGTGTTAAAGCCCATGATCAGAGTTTCAAATCCTGGTAGGTTCACTCGGCCTTTCTGGAAACTGTAGTGGCATATGTAAACTGAAATACCACTACAGTTTCCTCACCTTTTTCAGTTTGCCTAAGTACTGCTCCCAACACTCTCAGATTTGCGTCTGTGGTGAGGACTGTCTTTCTGCAAACATCAAACAAATCTCCACCTTTTTTTCATTATTGTTGTCAATCGGTGCATTATGCTGGCAAAATCCTAAATAAATTTAGAATAGTTCTCTACGAGCTATAATAATGATCCTCCCAATTGTTATCCAGTTGCCTTTTCACATTTACATTTTATAGGCTTTTCTAAGTTGCATTTTAGACTAAGCCGGCGTCCATATTTGGCATACCCCAGATATGACACTAAACCAACTCTGAATGGGGACTGATCTCTCTTCACCATAAACCCACTCTCCATTACACTTCCCAAAGCTACATCCATAAGCCTATTATACCATAAATGAGTACATCATCCTTTCACACTTAAGATGTTCCACTCTCTCCAAATACCTTGTGAAGACTCTTTGGAAACATGACACCTCAGAGGATTATCCTAAAGGCATTCTTACAAACCTGTAGGTTCCCTTTGGACTAGCAAATGAGGGCACGGGCCTTGGCTCAGGAAACGCCTATCTTTTTATGAGTGTAATTCTTCACCCCGACAGCAGAGTCTCGACAGTCGCAACCGGACTTTTAGCTAATAGTTTGTGAATAGCAAAAAAATTGTAAACTAACATAAAAGTGTAAGTCTACCTTCATTAACCAGGTAATTATTGTTAGTATTAGAAACTGTGCATATTTTTTTCTCACAATTCTCATTCATGCAGTAATTACCTTGCTAACAATCTATTCTCAGCTATACTCTAATAATGTTATATCTAGATTCCACCCCATGGATTTCTACAACATACCTATGCTTACAAGCTAATACATGGAGTGGATCCCCTGATAAAATGTACTCGTTTTGTATCAGTAATTGGACTTGTGTAAGGAATGCTGGAATGTTCCCCGCTGCTGCCCTTACAGTGTCTGTGTTTACTCTACAATGTTTTTGGGCTCTACATATCAGTGGTGGACCGTAGTATGGCTGGATCCTATATCCAGGAGACCAGGCAACCACTGACTGGCCACATAGATTGATTGACATTACTTGCAGATGTCACTTTGTTCTTCAGAGACATCAGATTTGGCCTGATTCGCAACCTACATTTTGTAGCATTTTTTTTAGTACTATCAGTTCTATGAAACATACTACAAAGTGTCAGTATTGTCTATACCTATAGGTGTGGAGTTCTTCACCCCGACTCCGGAGCTTCTGCACATGTAAGTATTGATTTTAGTAGTAAATGTGTGAGGGACGCAGGGGAGTGGGTGGTAAAAGGGGCGCACTTACTACTCAAGGGGATGGAAGGAGTATGAGGCGTTTACAGAGGATGTAGAGGATGTTAGAGAGTAAACCATTTACATTACTATGGGGGTGGAGACCAGAAACTTACACTTTTGCTGTAAGGTTACACTCGGGGTTGGTGAAAACTGAGAATAGTAAACTTACTACAAAGTATAAACTTACTCAAAGCGTTACTTACTTTTCTTTGCGAATTAGTCTCATAGTGTGCCTCCCAGGCTTTCCAAGTAAATCATCATTAGGTCCACAGCAATGCTGGTGAGCTCCTGCTCTATCTGATAACACTGGTTATACATATACTGAGTCTGAGTTAAAGTCAGCTTTGGTCCATATTTTTATGGGCTAGTTGTCTCCACACTCTTTGTCCAATCCTGCAGACATCAGGGAGCTTGACTCGAATGAAGAAAAGCCCAGGACACAGAAGATCATAAGCTTGTATTTCCACCTGGCCGCTCCCGAAAGCCGTTGCCTCCAATTTTAGGATTTTCACCTTTTATAGTGTAATTGTGGTGTCTGTGTTTCTAAGAACAGCAGGATGAACAATCTACTTCACATTGAAATATTTTTAGTAGTATGCAAAGAGGAGTAGCACTTCATCACTCATGTTTAACCACACTCCTGTGTCACATCACATAAGTCCAAAATGTCCTTAGTGCCACTCACATGCAGATAACTCATGAGAGCGACTGCACATGCCAATGTAGTGTATTACTGCATGTCCTATGCACGCCCAAATAAAATCAACAAAGGTGGCACAGCCGAATTGATGACAAAGTTACACAGAAGCTCTTTGGAAGCGTGACTACAAGAGGAGAAGCTGGACTGAGAATTGAAAGAGAAGTAGGGGGGATAGCAACCTTTACTGTGGTCAGGGGCGGCTCTAGGCTCATGGCGGCCCTGGGCAGGGAGTGTTGGTAGGGGGCCCCGGAAGAAGGGGTATGGGTGGGGCGGAGAGCAGAGAGCGGAGGCCAGTGAAGGGGGTGGGGTCAGGGTGTTAGGAAGTGAAACAGAGCCGGAGGCCGCCAAATCTCTGCCTGGGGCCGCCATGCAAATATGTATCCATCCTAAAAGGACAATTATATTAAGGATATATATTGGCATGGTGGCCCCTGGGGTTTGGTGGCACTGTGCAGGTGCACAGCTTGCACATGCCTAAGGCCGCCCCTGCTGTGGTGCTCAACACTAACTCTTTAAAATTCATCTGCCCACTCTGTCTTACTCTTTTTCAATTCTTGTATACTATGCCTCATGATCGGGGCTCCCCCTCACCCTTTATTTTTAAAATGTCACTCTTTTCTAGATTAAACACACAATTTGTCATATAATCTGCAGAGGTCATAAAATTCGTCTGTTACTTTTATTCAAAACATTCCAAGCCTAGGATGTATTGATCGGTATGTCAATACACCGCTCTGCAGTATGGACCATTCATCCTCCAGGGTATAAGAGTTCTTAACTAAATAACTATGTATTTTGGGCTACAGCTGTAGCATAGCCCTGGAAATAAATGAAGGAGTCTGCGTTTTGTTCTCCCCTAAGCACCATCACTCACTAGAGGAATTTCCTGCTGGATGGAGGCATTTGGTACACGTAGTGCACAGTCCATCACTCTTTCTCGCTTGTCTCCAGCCCACTACACAAAGGCTTCTGTATTGTCTGCTCCACAGTTCACAGGGTATCCGACAAAAAACTCTACTTGCAAGAGATGGGAATCAAAACACACGTGTTCCGGATCCTTCTCGGCATGGGTCATTAGAAGCCGACGTGCCTGACTTTGCCTGAACTGTGATATGGGCCTGTGCAGGCCGAAGGTCAGGCACTGTTTCTGACGACCCAGGTTAGAACAGCAGAGAGTCTGGAATGCGGTCTTAGACAACATGGCGGCCATGTTACTGGGTAGGAAGCGCCTAGAGCTCCCATTCTGTCAAACGCTGCTTTCAAATGGTTCTCATCGCACCCAGAGCGCGCCCCCGCCCTTCACACGCCACGACTCGCAGCCTGACCCCCGTGCAGTCCAGTGGAATAGCCCACGTCCAGACACCTCCCCGAATGCGCGGTCAGAAAATCTCAGAAGAAGTCTGTGGGGGTCACCCACGCTGTGGCCTTGCACATGCCGGTCATGCTTTTCATATTGCTTCAAGAACGAGTTAAAAAAAACATCTTTTCACACACGTTAGACAGCAAACCGTGCGTTTGATGGTTATTGGGTGTGGCCGCGCGCATTCTTCTTAAGCAGCAGCTGCCGGACGTGTCCAGCTGTGAAGAGTGGAGACATATAGGCTCACACATATTTTTGGACGAGTTGAATATAGATTTTGATGACTGTGCAGTTTAACTCAGAACTATTGTTACTTTCAGTGTAAAGCACAGCGGGCATTTTGAATGGACATTTCCTAGGAAAAATGGGGTAGCAGTCTTGTCTGTGTCTTAACGTAAATAAATTTAGCAATCACAGCAGTATATAGTGAGTTATTGTTTCCATTGTAAATGTGTTATTCTAATAACTGAAAGCAACAGCGCCACGATGGGTCTCATTGCGAAAGTTATTTTACGCTCACAATATTGTAACTTTTCAATTAGATATAAAATCGATTACCCTGCGGTAGAAGGTAGTCTGCTGGTAACTGGTTCCGTGGTTGTCAAGCGATTTCTGCATACACATATAAATCATCCAGCAGATAACATAACTATACCACCCTCACATGCACACTATATTGCATCAAAGTCAAACTATCTTTCACACAAACCCATCTCCTCATACATGGGTGGCACAGATCACAGTTCCTCAGTGGGTCACTAGAGGTGAATTTTATAGGTCTGTCTGCCTGTCTGTCGGTTCGTCCGTCCGTCCATCCGTCTGTCTATCTCTCTTTTATATGTGTGTGTGTATATATATAGTATTTCTCACTCCACTGCCAAAAAGACTTGACACGCCAGCACTCGTAGTAGGTTAAACCTTATCAGGTTTATTGCACAGAAAAACAATAAAACAGACGCGTTTCAGCACTTGCCTTTGTCAGTGTTTTTTGATTTGCCATTACCCCCTCATGGGTCCTCCCTGTCCCAGTCCTTACTACGTGAGGCAGTCCTGCCTCCACCCAGCCAATCAAAACACCAGAAATCCAAAGGTTGAAGGTTACATAAGCCCCTCCCACCCACCGCCATGCCTGTATTTTTTCTGCTCCAACGGCTGTCGGAATGCTGGTGCTCCCGGTTCCTGTCTCTGTTCCTGTTTTCTTCTGGATGGTTTGGCGGTGCCGTGAGTGTTTCTTTTCCATTTGTAATGCTTCTGATGTGGTCTTTTCACGTTTCCTGGCGCGGCCACTCAGGTCCTCCGGTTGGCCTCGCTCCTGTTCTGGGGTCAGGATGCTCCCCGTTCATGTGCTGGGCTGGGCCGGGGAGCCCTCCTGGTGTTCTGGCCCCAGGTCGTTCCGGCGCTGGTTCTTTAGTGCAGCGTCCGGCCCCTGCTGCCATGTTCTTCTTATGCGGCTGTGGGTGGAGACTGCAGGGCTGCCTTTTTTATTTCTTCTTCGGTCTCGCATGCAAGATTGTTGTTTGGGGGCAGTGTTTCCTGGAGGTTGCTGGGTACTTCCTTTGTTGGTGTATTGGGAGTTTCCTGTGGGGTTTACTCCTTTGCTCGCCATGTTTGAGGGGGCTTCCTCTCCGGTGCATCCACGGAGCTGTTGCTCAATGGTATGTCATATGCCTCTGGTGTCACTGGCTCGCATATGCCAAGGGATCAAGTCCTGCCTATGCTGTCAATGTGACTTGGGATGTTCATTTTCATGCTGTGCTTTGGAAATTTGCATTCTCTTTGTCCACGTAGCATCTTTTGCAGTTTTTCTTGGCCTGTTTTGCGCTGTCTGCGCTGCTGGTGCATGCGGCTATGCCATCATCTACTGTTGATGGGATCGTGGACATTTTCCCCTTTTGGGGTATACATTCGGGGATGGTCCATGTGATTTCTAGCGTTTTGATGCTGGGTCTTTCTCCCTGCGGGGTTTATTCCCGTTTTTTTTCACCGGCCATTTCGTGCTGTCCTTTTGGCTGTACTGGCTGCGGTGTGGCCTGGCGTTGCCCTGCGGGTGTTCCTCTATTTCTGGGGACGCGATTTCGACTGGCGGTCTTTGTCACCTGGTATCCTCCATTTTCTTCTTTTTGCGCTTTCTTCCTCTGTCTTCGGAGGCGTCTTCCCTGGAGGTCCAGGTTGGGAGGTTGGTGGATTCCGCTCTCAAGAGTTCGTATGCGGCTTCTCCTTTTGGGGTATATGCTTGCTCTTTTTCGGTCTGTGCTTCGCAGGTTCTTTTCTTGGGGGTCCCTCTTTCTAGTCCCGGTTGGTTGGGCCTTGTCCTCGGCTACAGGGGCGGCGGGGGCTTGTGAGATTTCTCTCTGGCCTGCGTTTTGGTGCTTTGCCATTCCCCTGGCGCCTTGGTCCGCTGCCTGCATTTTTTGCACTCTGTTTGATTCCTTGCCTCTGCGGCGCCTGCTGCTGCCCCCTGGGTGTCAGTCGGATATGTTGTGCCCTGGAGGAGTCTCCGTGGCCTGGTGTTTGAGTCTCTTCCTCTTCAGGTTCTGTGTTCCGCTCCTGGTGTTGACCTGCTTGTGGGTCGCCTGTCTCCTTTGTTGACATTGTTTCGATTTGGGGGCTCGGCTCCGTTGTTCCTGACTCGTTGATCCGGTCTGCTTTCCGAATGGTGAGTCCTGTTGGTCATCATTCTTGGTTGCCGGTTTCCATTCCGGGGTCGTCCCCCTTTTAGGCTGTTTTCACGGTTGCTTCGTTGTCCGTTGGCACTGTGATGCGTTCTGCCATCTTCTTTGGCGTTGGCCTATTTTTTGTCGCTGCGCTCTGTGGTGCTGGTTTCAGTGACGGAGTGGGGCCGGGGGTCCTCTTTCTCTCTGTTCCTGGTCCTGGCTCCCGTTGGTCTTTCTGTTCGGTTCGGAGCTTTGGTCGGGCTGGTGCGGCTGTGTCCCTTTCGGTTGTGCCCCTTGCTGCCCGGTTTTTCCCCTCTTCTTTGTGGGTGATTTTGGCTTCCCTAGGTCTGGGAGTCCCCTGTTTTTCTCGTTCCCTTCCATCCGGCTGCTCAGAGGTTTGCGGTGGCTGTGTTCCGTTTCCTGTTTTCAGGTGTTTCCTTTCGGCCTCTCTCCTGCCCCCCTGTTTTTTTCTACGGCGCTGGCCCCTGCTGTGGGGGTTTGCTGGCCTGGTTCCGGTTTCTGGGGGCCTTTTGGGTCGGGCCGTTCCACGTCTGGTTCCTGTTCGGGGGCTTTGGTTCCTCGGGACCGGTTTGGCGCTTTGCTGGGAGCTTTTTCTCAGTGCTCGCTTTGGCGGCTCGTATGCATTTGTGTTGAGGGGCCCCACCTTTAGGTGGGGGTTGGCATGGCCCCTGCGCTAGGATGAGACGCATTTCGTGAGGCGCTCCATATATCCGGATCTGTTCTCTGCCCTGTTGGATCTTCTGCGGGTCCTACTGGGTCTCCCTCCTGCCCCGGCTCAGGGTTGGTCGTGTGTACGGCGGATGGTGGATGCCTCCTCGGCTGTGGTTCTTTGGGCTCTCTTGCACCTCGTGTCCTTGGTGTTTCTTCTGTTGACGCGCTGGGTCTTTTTTCATGCTGGTTTCGGGGCTTTGGTTCCTCTTTCCCCTGGTCTGGTGGCTTTGCTCTCCCGGCCTGGTGTGTGGGGTGCTTTCTGCTTCCCTCTCTCCTCTTGTTGTCCTCTGATGCCTGTCCTTGGGTTGGGGGCCCGTTGGGGTCCTTGGTGGCCGGCTTGTTGGTTGTTTGGACTGGCGCTCCGGTGGCTCGTTGTTGTTTGGGCCTTCCTGGGGGTCCTGGTACGTGTCTCTGTTCCTACTGGCTGCCCTGTTTTGTGTCTGGGCGGCGTTTTCTCTGTTGACTTTCGGGGGGTCTTGGGAAACATCCCTGTTACGGCGGTTGGTTTCTTTGATGGTATGGTACTCTGATTGTGCCTTCTTTTGGGGGCTTGGGCCGCTTCCCCCCCCCGTCCTCTGTTTGGTGCTGTCTAGTGCTCGTTTCGGCAGGACATATCCTTTTGTTGGGACTATGCACGGGTGCTTGGGACTGTGCGCTGGTGCTTGGAATGGCCCTGCGCTGGGATGTCTTGCTGCTACGTGTAGCATTCCCTCTGTCTGTTCCTCTGTTCCAGGTCCTTTTGTCTTTGGTTTGGGACTCTGGTTCGGTCGTGTTTGCTTCCTCTCCTGTTGCTCTTCTCACCCGTTTTTTGTTCCGGGGTGGTCTGTCCTCGGGGTTGCTCTCTCGTTTCCTTGGCCTTCGGGTTTTCTGTATGCCTTCCCTCCCGTTTTCTCCTCCCGGGGGTTCTGCGGAGGTTTGGGGGGTGTCGGTGTTGTTGGGTTGGCCTCGCTGTTTTTGGTTTCCGCTCCTGCTGTTGCTGGTGGGAGTCAGTATTGGCCAGCCTCCCTTGCCTCTGGCTCTGCTTCTGGGTCCGCAGCTGTCTTTGCCCAATCTTTGGCGCTTGCTTCTGACTGCCTGGCTCTTGAGCGGCTGTATTTGGCGTCTTTGGGCTGTTCTTCTGTGGTGGCAGGTGGCATGTGTTGGTCGCGTTGGCCTTCCGCTCTTTGGAGCTGTGATGCACTTTGGGGCTCTTTTGTTTCCTGGTGCTCTTCTCTTGGTCAGAATCCGTGCTGGGGTTCCTGTTTCTGTGCTGGCTTCTCCGGCTTGGGTTTGTTGTTGGGATTTTTCGCCTTCCACTTTGTCTGCTAATTGACGGCGGTTTGTGCTTGTCGGGCCTTGGGGCTTCCTCGGTGGTTGTTGCCCTTTGGTGAGTCGGCTTCTTTGGGGCTTCTGCTTCGTTGTCCGGGCTCTCCTGTGCTCGTTTCTTCTTTGGGCCTTGCCTGCTGTTTTGCATGGTCTGCGGTTGCCCCTTTCGTGTCCTTGTTGGTGGCGGTCTTGTTGTGGTTGTCCACTGCGGTGGCTTTTTTGCTGGCCTTCACTTCCGCTTGTCGGTTGGGTGAGTTGGGTGCCTTGCTCGTTTTGTTTCCTTCTTTGCAGTTTCTTCTGGTTTGAGTTGTTTTGTTGCTTAGATCGGACTTTTCTGCCCGTTTCTTCGCGTTTCCATTTGCAGCTGGAGGTGTTCCTTCCTGTTTTGCCTGCTGAGGGGGTTTCTCCTGTTTCCCTTCTTTGGGTGTTCGCAGGGCTCTCTGTTTTGCCTCCAATGTTCACTACAGTCTCGGGTTTCTCCTGCCCTGTTTGTCTCCTGTGGGTTCTGTGTCTGCTTCCTGTGCTGAGGCGGCGGGGTCTCTATATGGGCGCTTTGTGGGGCGGCCATTTGGCGGTCCCGTCGCACATTTGTGCGACTTTCTCGGCTTGATGTTTTCTTGCCTCTTTTGACGATTTCTGTTGGCGTCTTGTACGCTGCTGTTCGTTGATACTTTATTGTTTATGGTTTTGTACTTTTGCATGGATCCCTGGTGTCCTGCATTTTTTCTTCTTGGTTCTCTGCTTGTGAGTTCCTCACGTAGTAAGGACTGGGACGGGGAGGACCCATGAGGGGGTAATGTCTTATTACTTACTGGTAATCTTCATTACCCCGATTAGGGTCCTCCCCGTCCCAGTCCTCTTCCCTCCCTCCCTCCCGCTGTGTTTGTGTCTGAGTCTTGTTGATAACAGGCATGGCGGTGGGTGGGAGGGGCTTATGTAACCTTCAACCTTTGGATTTCTGGCGTTTTGATTGGCTGGGTGGAGGCAGGACTGCCTCACGTAGTAAGGACTGGGACGGGGAGGACCCTAATCGGGGTAATGAAGATTACCGGTAAGTAATAAGACAATAACTTTGGTGCCGTTTTAAATGTAAATGTATGTATGTAAATGTATTGGCATTTATATAGCGCACTACTTACCCGTAGGGTCCCAAGGCGCTTCGACCGCTGCGAAACCCTTCCTGGCTTCCCTGAGAGATGGTCCCTTATTGGGTATCTCCAGGGTGAGACCAGGCATCCCCGGCGGTCTGGTGGGGCCGTTAGTGAAGATGAGGCAAGCTAATGCCCAGAGTTGCCGAGTGTGATCGCTGATCAGAGTGGGCACCGAGGCGAGAGAATTATCGAGTCCGCTGACCCTGGTCCAGAAACCTGCCGCGCCGGGAATCGAACCCTGGTCCCGGGCCGTCCTCTGCTCTCGGGTCTGCCGCCTCTAACCAGTGAGCCACACTGGTTACCAGTAAGGCTGGTAATTCTGTCCTACATGGATGTAGTAGCCACCCAGCGAGCCTTGTAAGTAGCATCCCCTATGGGGAATTGCTACGAATAAAAAGGAAGACTCAAGGAAGGAAGATTACAATCAGGCATCTAGCAACAGCATTAGACGGTTTAAATCAAGAGGCTACTCACAAAAAACATTGCAATTGGCGAAGGAGAAAGTAGAAAAAGTTGACAGACAGATACTACTGAGGGACACACACACTAATACATCAGAGGAAGAGACAGGAAATCTGAGACTAATTATCAACTACTCATCAGCAGCCAGTAAGCTATTCTGTGCAGAAATTGGAGTATCCTAAAATCAGATAGTGTTATAGGAAAGAACTCTCTGACCATCCTAAAATCACTTTCAGAAAATCAAGGTCCTTAAAGGACCAATTGGTACTGAGTCACCTAACTAAACCACCTCAAGCTTCAGGACTGCAGAGCCTTCATGGCTCGTTCCCGCGTGGGAATTGCAAAGCATGCAGCACCAGTAAAAGAACCCTGACTTACCAAGTCCCTAACAAAAGGTCTCGTACCAAGATTACAAAATTCATGACCTGTACTACAACACATGTAGTGTACTGCCTAGAATGTCCATGTGGCTACAGCTACATAGGAAGCACAGTCAACGCAGTCAAGATGCGTATATTGGAACACCAAAGAGCAATTGCAAATAGGGATGACTACTACCCCATAGCCCGCCACTTTGCTAGCTACCACAAAAGCAACGGAAATCTCCTACAATTTTTCTGTCTAGACTGTATCCCCAATGAAATCAGGGGAGGAGATAAGGAGAAAAGGTTGCGGCGTCTGGAGTCCAGATATATTATCGAACTCCAAACGAAGTCACCCATTGGCTTGAACGCTGGGGAAGAGCTAGTAACTCACTAGTAGCATGTACACATGTATATAATTCTGAGCAGCTCTATTCCCGTCTGGGTTAGTAAATGGGAGGAATGGAATTTAACACATCTCTGAATTAGACAACATATGAGTTAGGAGTAACGTATTGTAATTTAAGTACATAAATAAGAATTTTAATATATGGAGGCTATTATTTTGGACACAGAAGGTATTAACTAAGAGAAGTCATCTCACTGTGTAAACCAATACCAGCCCATCCAGGGCTTAATAACTACAAATTGCATTCGTCTCTCTGTACATATGTTGAGTTCACTGTGAATATTGGAATCGTGTATATTGCAAAGGAGTAATTCATGATTGGAATATCTGAAATCATAGCTTTAATGAACTATTGTTTATGTCAAACAGCGAAAATGCACTGCTAGGATGTTTATTGCACATTCCAATATGGTGATAGAAATGCAAATGTGAAGGTCCTTTGCAAATATTAATTTCCGCCTAAATGACGCTAGCTGACACTGACGAAAGCTACGGCTTTAACACGTCTGTTGTTTTGAATTTTTTTTACATGAATAAATCCTAACCGGGATTAAGCTAATACGAGTGCTGGTCCTACTGTTTTTGGCAGCGGAGCAATATATATATATATATATATACAAACACACATATATATATATATATATATATACTCACGCTCGTGATCAAGAGGTTTTACCTCGAAACGCGTTGGGTAGGAGCTGAACATTAAAGCTCTTTAAAACTGCAAAGCTGGCCTGGACATTCCTTTTTTCACCGTGTGGAATTTCTTTTGGATTTCTGGGGAGTGGCTACCCCGTCCAGGCCCTCCGCTGCAAGGGGCAGGGGTCCAGAGCACAAAACTAACTTTGGATATATATATATATATATATATATATATCCACCTCAAACGCCCACAGGGAGCGACGGACCTCTTCTCGGGCGGTCACAGCGCTGGGGGCGGGAAACCTCCATTCATATTCCACAATTTGAATATGAATGGAGGTTGCCCGCCTCCAGAGGTGGATTTGAGTGAAAAGGAGTGGGACCCGCCCGAACATTCCAGTAGCAAAGGCACGGAGGTTTCCAGCCGTCACATTTCTGGAAATTGTTTCTGGCATGGGAAAGGACAGCACACTGATACTGCAACTAAGGACTTCGGTATTGTTTCAAGTTTCAGCATTAAATAAACAGAAGGAGACAGCCGGTTTTAATTGAGCACGTTTTACATCAAGTAAGTGACTCTGAAATATTACACGCACTGCAATTGTGCTCACAGAAGAGGAAAGGAGGTGAAAAAGCACGCAGTTTAAAAGTCCTATTACAAGAGCTTACCTGATGCATTCTGGTATTTGCACGATGACAGAACTACAATGTAATGAAGTAGTCTGACTGGCTGATATAAAGGTCACATGACACGCCGCAAACAGAATGGTTCAGCTCACCTGTGATCAAGACTGCGCCAGCAGTTGAAACGCGTTAGGGCGAAGATAAAGGCTGTTTTCCTGGCGAAATTAAACACAAGTTACCCCACGAGGCCCTGGTCAAGCGTACTTCTTATCTATGATGGGAGGTTGTTGTGGAATATATATATATATATATATATATATATATATATATATATATATATATATATATATATATATATATATATATATATATATATATATATATATTACCTACTGGCTATCGCCAGTAGGTATATATAGTTAGGATTAATTCCCTATGGGATTTTTGAAAATTCTATGTCTAATAACTTTGGCGTTTGAGGACGGAATCGGCTGAAATTTTCAGGAAAATGGCACATTTTGTTTCTGAGCAGCCCCTGAAAATTTGGTGGAGTTTCGTCAAGGGGGGGCTGAGAAAAAAGGGGGGTCCCAAAACGCGTTTTTCCCATTCATTTTTCCATAGGGCGGTTGGACTCACTTTTAGCTCGAACGGCTGAATGGATTTGCACGAAACTTGGCAAAATTGTAGGGACTGTTAGCCCGATGTGCCTTTGCTAGGTCTCAATATATGTTCTCCAGTAGTTTTTGAGAAATTAACGTTCAAAACAAGATATATATCTGTAACAGCGCTCCGGGCAGCGATCCGGTCCGCTTACTTTTCGCGAAACGGAACTTTGCGCGCAGAAAGCTGATTGGCTCTCCGGTGTCTGTCAACATTCTAAACAGTCCGGAGCGGCCGCCATCTTATCTCTCGGTAGGATCGAGAGAGAAGAGGTGAAAAACGAAGGGGGAATTTATTGAAAGGGTGCAAGGTATACCCCTCTTGACCCCCTAGGATTGTTGTTGGGGTTATTAAAGGGTCCCGTGGGGAAAATAAAAAAATATATATTTTTCACGGTAGAAGCGTTTCCCGGGCCGCGAACTGGGCCGCAAACTGGTAGCGAAACGGGAATTCGCCATTTTGTGCTTCGTTTTAATTGTTTAGAGACAAAAATTATCGCCGCACATCGGCCACAATGCATGAATATCGTTGAAAAGTCAGCGATATTCATGCATTATCCAGCAAATGCTCTTAGCCATGTTATCCACCTTCCATTGGATAACAGAAAGCTGATTGGCTCTCCGGTGTCTGTCAACATTCTAAATAGTCCGGAGCGGCCGCCATCTTATCTCTCGGTAGGATCGAGAGAGAAGAAGAGGTGAAAAACGAAGGGGGAATTTATTGAAAGGGGGCAAGGTATACCCCTCTTGACCCCCTAGGAATGTTGTTGGGGTTATTAAAGGGTCCCGTGGGGAAAATAAAAAAAAAAATGATTTTTCACGGTAGAAGCGCTTCACGGGCCGCGAACTGGGCCGCAAACTGGTAGCGAAACGGGAATTCGCCATTTTGTGCTTCGTTTTAATTGTTTAGAGACAAAAATTATCGCCGCACATCGGCCACAATGCATGAATATCGCTGAAAAGTCAGCGATATTCATGCATTATCCAGCAAATGCTCTTAGCCATGTTATCCACCTTCCATTGGATAACATGGCTAAAAACCGCTCTGTGCGTGAGCTTTTTTTTTTTTTTTTTTTTGCTGCGTGACGTTTGTTAACGTTCGATTCGATGGAAATCAGGAAGTGTTGAACACCATTTTGTCACTGCGAGTAAATATTTTGTTATAAATGAATCCTTATTGATAAACATTGTCTGCGCCATCTTGCGTTTTTGTCCAATGCCACAATTTTGTCGTGCACGGCAGCCATTTTAGATGCCTTGACCAGGGCCACTCTCTGCACGCCGCCGATTCTCAGCATGGCTCCCCACCCTCGCACGCATCTCCCCCGCGCAATGGTCACCCCCGCTCTCTCTCTCATGCATGGGCCATATACTTCCCCCATCTGCGCTGCTCTTCTCTGAGAATCACACCCTGTGTCCGCTCGACACCTCCCTTTCACCCTATTCACTACCGCACCCTCTGACACTTCTCTTCCTCTGTGTCCGATTGTCCAGGCCGGACCTAGGCTATCACCTAGCCCTGCGGATGTAGTTTATGGCTCCAGCTGTAGAGTATCCAGACATGCCAACCCTCCCGATTCAGGTGTGAGACTACTGATTTCAGTGCTAGTCTTTCGCTTCCCGATTCCTGCAAGGAAAAACCCGGGGGCATATTTCCAACAACTAGCGGTAATTTTTGTCTCTAACTTGTTTAGAGACAATAATTATCGCCGCACTTCGGCGAATTTTATCGCACATAAACCTTGCTATTAGCAAGGTTTATCGCAAATGCGATAAAAAACGGCCGCAATGCATGAATATCGCTGAAAAGTCAGCGATATTCATGCATTAGTCAGCAAATGCTCTTAGCCATGTTATCCACTTCCCATTGAACAAGCGCATGGTCTTTTAAAGATTTGTGAAGTACTCGGGGCGGCGGTGTGTGTGTGTCCTCTTTCAGGAGCGGGCGGGGGGGCACTGGCAGCAATTTGCAGGCCAGGCAGTGTTCAACACGTGCATCACCCTTTCTCTGCCTGCTATTGCGCTCCATGCTTCGGAAAGGTAAGAAAAAGAACGTGCATTTGAGTTTGAAATGTCCGATCTTGTAGCAGTACACTTGCAAAGCCCACACATGACAATAACCCGATTCAAGGCCCCATTCACCCGATTTTTAAAAAAAATATAGTACTCCAAGACAGTTACATTTTAAAACTTTATTAATATTTAAATATAACGAACGCAACAAAAACTGTAAATATATTTAACCATTTTTTGAAATTAACCAGAACTATAACGATAACAACAACAATAATATAACTTTTATGCCTAAATTACGCAAACATTTAGCTAATCTGCTAAAGGGGGGAGTCGCCATTTCTTTACAATAATCAATAATGAAAAATCCACATCAATAGGGTTGCCCGTTTTCTCGATGCAGCACTATAGTGCAATATACACAGCACCTGGGGTGTCAAGAGTGAACAGGTCTTTCTTTGTTCCTTAAGATGTTATCTCCGAGAATGCTGATGCATTGGTGTCTGTACACTTCTTTGTCAATTCTGTCAAGATGATAACTGCTTTATAAACAGACGATATCTTTGTTTCGTCATTAGTGTTAAGTGTGTCTGAAACTACAGTGCCCTTCTGTTTTTTTTTCTTCAGGCTCTACAGAGTTTTGTGTGTTGTTCTTTTGAGCGACAATTATTCCAGAGGTTTCAGGTTCACTTGTTTTGTTCTGCAGTGAGTTAACAGCTTTAGAGAGTTCATGTTTATTTGCTATGTCCTGCTGTTCGTGAACTGCTTCAGAGACGTCAGCCTCATTTTTTATGTTTCAGTAGATCCTGGACCTGCCCGGCCGCGCCCAAAATGGCGCCGGTGTAAATGGGACTCGTAACTGCTTGTTCTGTACTGGTTGCCCAACCTTGATATCACGAGATACATATGCAGTTTTGAAGCACATGGCGGAGGCTTGTCTGCTGTAGTGGGGCGCCCCTTTATCGTTTCAGTCGCCATTCCGCCCGCTTTTGCTACACTGTGCCTCATCCGCCATTCAGCTGTTTACCGCCCGCTCTTACGGCTACAGCGTCTCGCTCACCATGTAGTTGAGTTGCTCCCACTCTTGCGGTGCAGCGGTAGGCGGCTGCCACAGGACTCTTAAAATGGCGGCCGGCTCTTCGGATTTGGGCCTGGTCCAGTAAAATGGCCCTGGGACACCTTGGAACTCGGACGCTTGTCTGCCAGGGCTTGGGTTCCATTCTCGAAAGCGTCCCCTCAGCCTTGAAGATTGTACAAAAGTCTTGGGGGCCCTCGACTCCCGCAGGCTTCCGGTGGGGAGCGGCTGCCATGATTGCTTGCGGAATGGCCACGACGGAGCTACGAGATGGTGGTGCTCTCATGGTGACGCCAGCTTCAGTCTGAAACATCCAGAAACAAGGTGGGGCTTTCATCGTTTGGGGAAAAAAAATGTTTTAATCCAATGAGAAGTGTTATTTTTAGGTCACATGACCTAGTCTTACATAATTAGGAAAAGAAAAGTAAAATGAACCAATGAAAAGTTTTATTAACAAGTCACATGACCTGTTATGCTTACGTTACGCGCTGCGCGGCGCGCTCTGGATCGTTTCCGGGAAGCTGCGCCTTGCGCACCGGAGCACTTCCGGGTGCGCTAACGCGTCGCGTCATATGACGCATTACGCGACAATGCAGGTGCAGAATATAGTCAAAATGTCTCCACCAACCAGCGGTCGGAATTCCACCGCTTTCAGCAGTCCAAAAAGTTCGGTCAAATCTTAAGAGCGGGAGCAACTCAACTACATGGTGAGCGAGACGTTGTAGTCGCAAGAGCGAGCGGTAAACAGCTAAATGGCGGAAGAGGCACAGAGTACCAAAAGCGGGCGGAATGGCAACTAAAACGGTAAAGGGGCGCCCTACGACAGCGTGTCTTCAGGTGAAACGGATGGTGGGACAAGGTCCAGAATGAAAGATTCTTCAAAAGGGAAAAAATTCCGCCGGACCCCGGGAGCCGGCCGCCTATGCCGGGGGCGATCTCAGGCCTCACCAGGGCAACACGACTTGGGGAGGGGGCAGGAGCCAAGCGCCCCCTCTCAGTCCGCGCCATCTCACCGCCCCTCGGGGGCCTCCGTCAAGCGGTTTAGGGAGGCACCGTATCACATTGTTTTCCAATGCAGTCAGGTCCACAAATGGACCCCACTTACTTTGAATAGTGAAGCTGCAGCAGGTGCAAATAAGGTTTAAACAGTGTTACAAGAACTGCTTAGAACTCTGAAGTATGGCACTCAATAACCAGGACTTATGCCATTTATGTAAGGCAGTGACATGGAAGCAACTCAGGGACAAAAAGCATGAACGAACATTCACGTATGAAAATCTTATTTGGAGAAGGGGTAGAATCCAAACGCCCCCTGCCAGTTCGCGCCACTACACCGTATGTGGAAAATCTGAAGCCATCATTCTACAAACTCTCAACGCTTGTTATCAGTGCATGACTTTCATGCTCGATCGATTGAGCTAGCCGGATCGGGCAATAAAAAGTATAAAATAGTTATGTAAATAGTTATTTAATAAAATGTTTTATTCTGTTTCTTTGGTGGTGTGTTGTGTATATTTATAATATTTGCATAGGGTTTGCCGTTATTTTGGGCGGTGTGGGTGGCGGAGTCGAGCTGTTTTGCAGCCCTCATGGTGTGGAGCTCAATTCATTTCACTATTTTCGTATTTCTCATGAAGGGTTATTCCTAATGTTTGTATTTTACCGAGGTTAAAAAGAGATCGAATTAGTGGTCTACTGATTTTGCTCGATTACTTTTATTTTTTTACACGATTTTTCACTATCTGCAAAGACTAAAAAGAGTATTGCGACTTTGTGCTTGTTTGTAAATAGAGAATGATCCAAAGAGAACCAATTGTAAAACAGTAAATGCTTGGATAATAATCAATCAAATGGAGAGACAAGCAGGTACGACGGATTACAACAGGGGTAAAGGTCTGCGTTAACTACCGTTCACTATCTGCAAAGAGAGAGTACTACTAAGAGAAAAGAGGGGAGTGGGGGGGGGGGGGGGGCAGCGTTCAAAGCACATCAGCGTGCATAAACACGAAAACGTTTTTACCTATCACGTACTTGACATTTGACAGCTTTTGATGTTTGCTATTAAAAAACCATTGAAATTCACAGAAAAAACCATAGGTTATACTCCATATATAGTTAGGAATTTGCATTTACAAAACCTTGAAAATTCAATGAAAAAACCATTGGTTTTAGGCCATATATAGTTAGGGATTTGCATTTAGAAAACCTTATTTTACTCGCATAAAACCATTGAAATTCCATATATAGTTATAAGCGCTAACTATATATCGCGCACCCGCAATCCACTGCTGATGATGTCACATATTACATCATTCATGACATGGTTAGTGACATCACTGATGACATCACTGATGACATCTCAAATGACATCACTGATGACATCACTGATAACATCTCATTTGACATGACTGATCACATCACTGATGATATCATTCATGTGATAATACCATGAACCTCTTCAGACTCTAATATAACCTTAGATACAATCAGTGTAAACAGACAGTCACTCATCCATGGAGTTACTCACACACCTAGTCAGTTATGCCAAAAATCAATCACACCTCCATTTTCTCAACTATACAGTTATACACACCTTACTTATTCAAACATATACTAACACATATTTACTTTACTCTCTTATACAATCTCTGATACATGTTCACAATGATCCATACAGCCACTCACACATTCACTAGCTCTTATGCACAGTTATTTATAGATGTCAACTCTCACATGTACTGTGTTTTACATATGTACTTAATTTGACATGTAGCACTGAGATATCCATTCACTCACTAATACACTCATGCACAGTCAACCGCCCATACAGCTGTTTCCACATGCAGTTTTGAATCTATACATATAGTGAATCAACTACTCACACATCTATGTACAGAGTCACACACCTCCCAGCCACCCATACACACACACTCAGTTTCCCATACAAATACTTGGACAACCAATCAATAACCCATACAGTTACTCATATAGCTACTGATCAACATATGCAGCAGTTTGTAGAACAACAGATATAATGATGCACAAATTAAAACAGTTTAGTCACTAACCCATGCACTCAGTGAGACACATTTAATCACTCACTCATACAGTCAGTCTTGCACCTACTAAATCCTTCATCCAGACACTTATACATCCACTCATTCTTCAATATGTAAAACATATGTTAACTTTACAGAAACATACAGTCACTGGATGTTGTAATCAGTGATGTCATCAGTGATGTCATTTGAGATGTCATCAGTGATGTCATCAGTGATGTCACTAACCATGTCATGAATGATGTAATATGTGACATCATCAGCAGTGGATTGCGGGTGCGCGATATATAGTTAGCGCTTATAACTATATATGGAATTTCAATGGTTTTATGCGAGTAAAATAAGGTTTTCTAAATGCAAATCCCTAACTATATATGGCCTAAAACCAATAGTTTTTTCATTGAATTTTCAAGGTTTTGTAAATGCAAATTCCTAACTATATATGGAGTATAACCTATGGTTTTTTCTGTGAATATATATATATATATATATATATATATACCTACTAGCAGCCCGTCCCAGCGTTGCCTGGGGCAGAAGAGGGCTGGGGTCAGCATTTTAGGCTTGCGTGCACTCCCGCCCCGGCCCCTGCCCGCCACGACATTGTCTGTGTCCCAGACAATGTCGTGGCGGGCGGGGTCCGGGGTGGGAGTGCACGCAAGCCTGAAATGCTGCCCCGAGACCCTGAGCCGTACCGCAGTTGTTCCGGGCAAACCTCCCGCACCGGCTCCCTCCCGTCCCGTGTTCCAGAGCCTTATCTGACCCACCGCTCCTCCCCGAGCTCCTCACTTCACCGCCACTCCTCCTTGTCATCACGTACCTTGCGGCCAGCGCTACGTCGTGGCCGGCAGCACTACTTTTTTTTTTAGTTATATTTTTAAATTTACGTTTTTTTTTATTTTCTATAGCCTATGTCCATCTGCACACCATGAGGATTACAACAATGTATTGGGTGTGTGGATTGGCGCTGTGGTTCCATGAGTCTACCTTGCCAAAAGGTTTGTGTTCTCTCTTTATAATAGTAGTATAGATAAGCACCAGTAGGTAATATATATATATACTATATATATAATATGTATGTATGTATATATATATATATATATATGTATATATGTGCATCCAGCCCGTCTACCCAGGTGCTTGCCGCACAGAAAGGCACACAGACAGCAAAAATCAGCACGCCCAGGCGGGATTAGATATCCAACTGCTTGAATTTATTGTTCATCGTGTGGGTAAAAAGCTGTCATCAGACACGTTTCTGGCACGTCCGTGCCCTTGCTCACTGACAATCGACAGAATGCATGAACACACTATTTGAAATCACATCAATTGCGCGTTTTCGCGCCAAGATAGTCATAGACATAGTTGAAAGACTAGTGGTTGACTTGCAATGTTGCTAGGTTGCAAATGTGGGCGCCATCTTATAACATGCAATATGTGGTAATACTTGACATGAGATATACACATATGTTATCGTATTTAAATATACAAAAACGGAAAAAGGAAACAAGCAATATTAAACGATGTTATCTAGCGACCATACAGGTCAATATTCATTACTAGCTCAAATGCCTGATACTTGCTTGCAATCGATAATAATGTGAACAATGTCAATTTATACCGCAATCAAATTGATCATATAGATGTTTGCCCATTAGTGTCCCGATAGCCTGTATATCCGCGTTTGAAACCAAATAATGTAAACATTAAAATCATAATGATAACAATGATGGTCACATGCTCCTATATCACTATGTTATCCATAGACATATGGTTAATTGATGGGAAAGAACATATTATAGTATTTTTACATTATGATATAATTAAAAACAGCAAATGCTGTGAGTTATCCTCTGTGCAAAGATGCAGATGTGTGAAACTTGGAGTGTTATGCTGAAAAAATTAACATCTAACACAACCTATAACAAACAAGGTACTAACCCATCATGGTGTGGTAAATATTTGATTTACCGTCCTAATTTCTATGCAGGTAAGTACTTAATCAATAATAACTCAATCGGAAAGAAAGAGGCAGAGTCCGTGGTGTTAGAGTTCTTAGGGGTTTTATTCCTTAAAAAGGAATGGTCAGACCGGATATCATGTTCCTACCACCACTGGGGTGTAGGAAGGGATAGAGCAATATTTTATTGACAATACATAGCTTATATACTTAAGTCATATTATAGAAACCAATACAGTAGGCGTAACAGCTGAGAGAAACAAGATAACAGCATCCACGTGTTAGTAATACGTAATTAGAAGGCGTGAACTGGGCGTGAACATAGAGGTGTGTGCTAGAAACGTCATAGGTAGGTGTCACAAGTGGGTGGCAACAAAGCAAAATCTTGTAATGTCAGCAGAAATCTAAGGCTTGGATGCGCGCGCAGCTGCATGACGTGTGATTGACGTGAAACCAGAGGGTGCAGGGGACTTGACATTTACACTGGCGGAAAGAGACAGAAGTCTGGCATGTCAGATCAACTCGTACTTCTATCATATCTGATATCTGATGTTTGGGAACCATATTATCTAGAAGGAAAAGGTCTCTGGGGCAGAAGCTATTCTATACTGACTGTGAGTGCGTGTATAAGCGCCTAAGTGTCTGCATGAGATGCGAGGGGCATGGGCCTTCCATGGTAACAGAGGCTATGAATTACTTGCACGGAGACAGTGAGGCCGGGCCCTTTGCTCTGCAGCTGGGGGAATGTTTACTTAAACTAGTAGGCAGGAATGCATTTTCGAGGAGCGGAACAGATAATTCGAAGGTTGAATACAGTCTTGGCAGGCAGCAGGCTGAGCTAAGCGCCGTTAGCCGCACAGGGAGTAAGGCAGAGGTCACGGGTACAGAGACAGCCTGGGCTGAGGCTTCCAGAGTCAGAAGGCAGGAAAAGGCTCGATGGCAGAATTCAGGGCCTACTTTGCCAGAGCTGAAAAACGTGTAAAGTGCACCACAAAAAGACGTTGGCATGGCATACTTAGAAACGGAATATTCAACCCATTCAGGGTGGGTCTGAAAGCGGACATGTTAACGTTGGACGCAAATGTATTTGCGTCTTCATAACTGGCACAGGAGGGAAGTTACATGCACTTTAAGCTGGTACATGGAGACGGTGGGGTACACGTTAGGGAACATTACTTGACCATAAAATTTATATTTCCTCATTCCCTCCTTGTTCCCTACGGACCCTTCATGATATATCGATCCTCATGAATCGATCAGTCTGTTCTTGTAACATCATTTGCTCTTCTTTCTTCCTCTCACGTTTTGAGAGAAAACTGGAATGTTCAATGCATGACGTGGCACACAGTCCACATATCGCTGGCCCACACTGTAGGCACAGTCAGCAACTGAATACTATAACAAGGGCAATGCCTAGGAAGGATAGGATCTTCCATCCCCAAGCGGTCAACGTTGTCCAGAACCAACCGGACCAAGTCCAGGTGCCTGGATTCTGATGTATCAGGTTTGCAATTTTGTGAAGACGTGTAATAGCTTGGTATACCGTTGGCGCGTTTTCTGGAATGAAAACACAGCAACTTGACCCGATGACCTTACAAGCTCCGCCTCTATCTGCCAAGATGACGTCAATAACAAGACGATTCTGAAGAACAACAACCCGCATGGTGGACTGCTCCTCTGTTAAGTTGCCTAGAGCGGAGGCAGTTTCATTCACTACTGCTTCAAGTGTTCTAGTTAATCTGCGGATTAGTTTACTATTTTGGACGGGGCCTGTGAAGAAAAAGAATCCTTTATTGAAATCTGTGTATTGCTCCCATGCCGTTTCAGTATAGTCGACAATCGGGAGATCTCTTCGGAGTCTATTCTTTACTAGATTTGTATTTCTGTGATAATCAGGAGGGGCTAGAAAAACGGGTGGCAGAAGGAATGCAATGTAACAGGTACCATCCCAATCTGGAGGTAAGCGTATGTATGCGGTATGGCCACAAACAAAGTAGGAATGACGGGTAGCTCTAAAGGAAGACTTGCCTTGATCACTGAATTCGACCACAGTAGTACATTTACTATGACCTAAGTGTACTGAACCCTTCTTATTGACACATAATTCACCAGTAACTGGTAATACTGACATAGCAGGGAGAACTTGAGCAGCTTCGGATTCGACAGTAAGAATCATAAGGTTAATTGTATAATTACCTAATCCATATACTTCATTTTCTAGATCAGTTCCTATTCTAACGGGAAGTCCCTTTTTATCAGGGTAACAGGCGTTAAGCAGAACTAAGTTCAAGTTTCCACAAACCCAGCTCCCTTTAAAAACAGCAATGTCAGGATCTAAGGAATTAATTATTCTAAACCATGCACCACAGGAGCCATTGTGAGTAAACGGGTACGGAAAGAGGGGCAGAACTCCCTTGTATTTCTGGTAGGGAGGGAGTCGGCCACATATCCAACAGTTTGTAGCATTGTTAGTCTGATGGGAGTGATGTAACATACTAATGAATGTGTTGTTGCGCAGCGCGAGTCTGTAAGATAGTTCGTGGGGAGGTAATTCACTAAAAGAATGTTCGGCAGTGACATTGTAAGCAGATTGTTCACGCTTGAAGATAGGGTAATATATAGGAAGCAATATACTCGCAACAATAATCAGAAGACTTAGGAAAAACATAATCAATAATGTCACTATACAGTGACTGCGGAGTGATTTACAATATGTACGTTTCTTGAGTTGTCTCTCTCTCTCTCTATCTCGATCTAGGGGATACATGTCAGAAACTATTTAACCGGTTCACCTAGGGGAGGACTTAAACAATTAAACTGTCTGACTTGCTAGATCGAAGTTTCATGCGGTACTCCTCTTGGGGAGTTTTCTCTTGTTTCGTAACTTTAAAGTCTTTAGTATCGAGGCAGTCCTTGGAGGGGGTGGACGAGTCAGTTTCTGGCAGCAGTTCGTTACATTTTTTAATATGACTCGTATGGATCCACCCCTTTCGGCCTTCCACCTTGATAGCGGTCCTTGTGGTAAGAAGGACGATCTTCGGTTCTTTCCAGCGGGGCTCCAGCGGACTTTTCCTGTCGAAGTTCCTAATTAGAACTAGGTCTCCGGGACGGACATCATGCGGCTTTACATCAGTGTTGTCGGGAAAGGCTGCGGCAACCTGTGAACGACATGATTGGAGTGCAGACATCAAGGAGGCAAGGTAATCTGTCAGCATATTACAATCGACATCGGTAATTTTCTTAGGTATGGGCGTCCCCCACATATTCGGTGGTCTGCCAAAGACCACTTCATACGGGGATAGTCCTGATCTCGAATGGGCGACCATTCTCATATAGAATAATGCAACTGGCAGGGCGACTATCCAGTCGACCCCTTTCTCTTTACAGATTTTAGCAAGGCGGGTCTTTAGTGTCTGGTTATGCCTTTCTACAAGGCCAGCGGCTTCGGGATGTCGAACACAATGGAATTTCCACTGATATCCTAGCAGCAGGGAAACCTGTTTCATGAGTTCGGATGAGAACGGCTGTCCGTTATCTGAGTACACGACACGAGGCAAGCCGTATCGTGGGAAGAATTCTCGAACCAGCTGCCTGGCAGTGGTCGGAGCAGTGTAATCTGGGACTGGATATGCTTCGGTCCAACGGGAAAGTGCACAAACAATTACGAGGACATATTTGAATCCTCGACAACGGTCCATCTGGATATAATCCATCTGGAGGACTTCAAAAGGGTGATCGGGAGGATGAAATCCACCTTGCTCTACAGGGACGCTTTTACCTGGATTGAACTGACAACAGATCATGCAAGTACGCACTTTCTGTTTTGCTGCTGCTCGTAAGTGTTTGTTGTACCAGAGATTCTGTAAACTGTCTAACATCGCTTTCTCTCCTAGATGTGCTGGACTATGTGCTGTATTTATTATGACTTGAACCATAGAGTCGGGGAGAAACCATGTAGATTTTCCCTTCGTCATCCAACCTTGATCTGTCTGGATCCCTCCTAGTTCAGTCCATTTCTTTATTTCATCTGTAGTAGCATGTGTCTGAATATCGATTACATCTAGTGTGGGATCCCTGACTGTCATACAATGTGTCGGTACTATTGTCTTTGTCACGTCAGTTGTCTGGGTGTGAGTCAATGCTGTATGTTTTGCTGTCTGGTCTGCCAGGTCGTTACCCTGGGAAACAGAATCTGTAACTTTAGTATGTGCTTTACACTTCATGATGGATATGCCTGAAGGCAGATGTATTGCTTCTAACAGTGCTTGAATGAGGGGACCGTGTTGGATCTTGGCACCGTGAGAGGTCAAGAAACCTCTTTCTTGCCATAACACTCCGAAGTCGTGTACGACTCCGAACGCATAACGGGAATCGGTGTATATGTTAACATTTCTGTTCTTGGCTAGTATACAGGCTCGGGTCAGAGCAATGAGCTCTGCCGCTTGAGCGGACAGTGTATCAATACGATATGTTTCTTTCACTTCAGTTTCAGTGGTCACTGCATACGCGGCCACTAATTCTCCTGTACTTGTTCTCATACATGAACCATCCACGTAAAGTGTCAGGTCTGGATTTGTCAATGGAACATCTGTTAAGTCTCGTCGGGGCTTTGTTACTGCATTAATGATCTCTATACAATCATGCGGGGCTGGATCTGTCATAATCGAAGGTAACAATGTTGCGGGATTTAGAATGCTGCAGCGTCTGATTTCTATGTGTGGCTGGAATAGCGTTAATTCATAACCTGTCAGTCGTGCTATGGTCAAGTGTTGAGTCTGAGTTCTGTTTAAAAGAACCTCTACAGAATGTGGAACTTGAACTGTTAATTGATGTCCTAAAACAATTGAGTCGCTCTGTCTGATTGCTAGTGCTGTTGCTGCTACTGACTTCAAGCACGCAGGGAGTGCCTGGGCTACTGAATCCAATGTACTTGAAAAATAAGCGCAAGGCTTATGTGATCCTGCTTGGTCCTGAGTGAGGACAGACAATGCTGTACCATCACGTTCTGTAACAAAAAGTGTAAAAGGTTTGCTGTAACATGGTGTCGCTAAAACTGGTGCTTGACATAAAGCTTTCTTTAATTCCTCAAAGGCCTGTGTATGTTCCTGAGTCCAAGGAAGGACAGTCGAAGTCGCTGCCTCCTGTGTTGTCAACTGAATGAGTGGTTTAGCTAGAAATGCATACTGAGGAATCCATTGTCTGCAGTACGAGGTGAGGCCTATAAAGGCCCGCACTTCCTTTTGTGTCTGGGGTTGTGGCATATTTACAATTAACTGGATACGGTCAAGAGTGAGCTGTCTCCCCACTTTGGACAGCAAGTGACCCAAGTACACAACTTGCTGAACACAGAATTGTAGCTTCGAAGGAGACACCTTGTGTCCCTTGTCGGCCAGAAAATGTAAAACTGTCAGTGATGCTTGTTCACATTCGGGCTCACTTCGTGCGGTGATCAGCAGATCATCGACGTATTGCAGTAAAGCGGTGTTAACTGGCATTTGAATACAATCAAGTTGTCTTTTCAGTGCTTGACTATAGATGCTGGGGCTTTCTGTGAATCCTTGAGGTGCGCGTGAAAATTTGAAACTTCGTCCATTTAAACTGAATCCGAAGAGATATTGGCTCTCTGGATCAATAGGTACACTAAAGAAGGCGTTCTTAAGATCAATTACAGTAAAGAACGTTGCTTCTGAATCAATAGCAGTCAATAGGGAAGAGATGTCGGGAACCACAGGGTACTGTGGAACGATGCATTTATTCAGTTCTCGTAAATCAATCACCAGCCGATATACTGGCGGTGCATTGGGATCAGTACGTTTAAGAATCGGAATGATAGGGGAATTACAGATATTAGAGTCGGTCTCTACGACTACTCCTTGGGCAATGAGCTCTTCAATGATTTCCAGTAAAGCCACTACAGCATCGGGTGGTAACTTGTATTGTCTGATTCGGGGTAAAACAACACCTGGCTTCAGTGTAACACGGTATGGTGTAATGTGCATGCAGCCTACATCGGTTGGGCCTTGTGCCCACAAGTGATCCGGTACATTTTTCAATCTGACATCAAACTCTCGTAATACCTAGTGACCCTTAAAATCTCGCAAGAAAAGTCTAACTCCTTCCGGAGAACAACATATCACTGCTCCTAGAGCCTTCAATGTCTTTATTCCTAACAGATTTTCTGGACATGATGTCGTAAGTAACAGGTCTGTAACACGTGATAATGGACCCACAGCCAGGGGGACGGGTTTCGATACCTCATTTACAATAGGTTGTCCTGAAAAACCAAGGGAAACATTCTGTGAGCCTGAGAGGGGTGCCCCTGGGACTTCATCATGGCTGATTGTTGTGCGACTTGCCCCTGTGTCAATTAAAAACTTTCTGTCTTTTCCCAATACTTGACTGTGTACATAAGGACCCTCTTGATCTACAGGAATCTCAATAAGAGGCAAGTCACCCTCCCTCTCTAGGCTGTTTCATGTGTATCGTGGATAATCGGGGTAATCAGATTGGGCATACTGGTACATCTGTTGTGATACTTGCTGAGTCGCGGCAATGGGCTGTGGCTGTGACTGTGCCTGTGATACCGCTCCGTTTTGCCTCGTATGTGGTGGAGCATGCATAGGCTGTGTATTCTGCATGGGCTGTATATTCTGTGAAGTCTGTTGCTGGACCTGGTCTTGTCTAGGCGGATGCGGTCTTTCCTTAGTTTTACCTGTTGCTATATTATGTTTCAGAACTGGACATTCATGTACGTAGTGACCTGGCTGCTTGCAATAGTTGCATGTCCCTTTAACGGGAGCTGCTGTATTTCCTGTCTGGGCCGTACCCTTTCTCTGGCCGTCGGCTGGAACCGACTGGGCCACTAACATTTTCATTTTCGTGTCTTTCATGCGTTTCTGTTCATGATCCTGTTCTTCTCTAATTCTGTTCTGATGGTATTGTAACATCTGTAACATCTGGGATGGCGTATTTGCTTGCCATGTACTCTCAACCTTGTATACACGGGCTTTAACTGCTGCCAGAGAATTCTCGACTAACTTTGATACAAAAAGATGCGGGTACGACTCGCTACTTGGTTTAAGGCCACTATTAATAATGAAACATTTCTCGAATCTTGAATAGAAGTCACTAGTATCTTCATCGTGTTTCTGTTTGCAGGCCGAAATTGCATCCCAGTCTTCCTTTCTAGTTGTCAGTAATCTTGGCAGAACCTGTACTATCAAACCTGGTAATGCTTTAGTTTTCTCCCCCAGGCCTAGTCCTGGAGTACGAAGTTTCTCCTCGTCTTCTATTTCTGTCCATATAATCTTTTTGTCTCCCACCTCCCATTCTCCTTCCTTCAGTTTCTCGTAGATGCCGGTGGGCAGCAGTACCTTTAACATTTTCATGATATCTGCATATGTGTAATCTCCCATCAGTAACATGTCTTTAAGTTCTCTGTGAAAACCTGCAGGGTCTTTGTCGTGACAAGGTACTAGTTTCTTTATTTCCAATAGTTCTAACTTGGTCAGAGGTGTGTGTACATACACACGTTTCAAAGCATTATCGGCACCCATAACTGGATGTACTTCTCGTAAAGGGTTCTGTCTTTCAAGACGCTCCATATGATACATTTTTCTTTCTGGGGGCGGAGCGAGATCGTATTGTGAGCTTAAGAAAGTGTTATATCTGTGACGTTGTTCTAGAATTATTTGTATCAACTTGGTACTTAGGCCTCTCCATCTATCCATGAGTAGTGCTTCTAATGTATCGTGTAAGGGACCTGGATCAGAATGTTGATTTCTGTATAACCTGAGGAGGTGCTGAATCATATAGGTACCTGCTAATTTCTGCTCGTCTGGAGATAGGTTCAGGAATGTCTGCGCTACTGTGTCATCATTGTATATGTTCGGATTGTCAGCCCATAGTACTGCTGACCGGGCTAGTTCTTGTTCATCCATAGAATTGAGTACATGGTACCCCATTCGTTCTCGAAGCATTTTATCAGTCTCTTGGAACTGATGTTCAGGAGAATTCGGTTTTGATATGCCAGAGAGAAAAACTCTCTTGCTTTCTGGGCGAATGCCTTTCCTAAGATAAGTTCCCTTACCTACATACGCTATCGTATCTGTAGTCTTTTCTGGTTCTTCAGGTTCTTCCTCCTCCTCGGAGGAAGCATTCTCTTTCTCTTTTTCGTGTATATCTATTACTGCTTTTCTTATTTTCTTGTACATACTTGCTATACAATTCATTTTATCATGTTTTCCTTCGGATATATTTTGACCCCACTTGTTTAGTGCCTCTAATTCATCTTGTTCTGTCTCAGGCCTGTCTCGTTCTCTTATTAAGCAATTTATGAAAAAACGTAGTATATATGCTTGAGTGTCAACTTTCTGATGTGCCAGGGCCTTCTTAATACTTTCAGGATCTTCCCCAGTCTGGACAAAATGATATATTCTATCTAGGTGCTCTTTCATTCCTGAGAATAATATTAGGTAATCTGTAGCTTGTCGCAAACGTAGTGATGCTATCAACATTCTATCGTCTTTGCCGGGTACTGGATCATATCGGCAAACTGAAAGCGGTGCTTTGAGTCTGTCAAGACGGGGTGATTGGAGCGTGTTCTGCATGTCCCTAAGGTGTAATCTGTGTGTTGCTGGTGGGGTCTGGTAACCCCCGGTCGCACCCCCTGAGACGGAGGCTTGGGCATTATCCCTCTGTGGAGTCTGTATATGTACTTGTACTTGTCCCTTAGTAGGATCAGGCAAAAACGGATTTGGTATATTAATTTTAGGTGGTGGAGGTGGAGGTGGAGGAACGACAGGCTGTCGGACGGGGGAACCTTGTTGCGGTAATGGCGGGATATGGTCTGGAGGCGGGTTGCCATCTCCGTCACCGTCAGTAGGCGGGACGTGGGCACGTGGATTGGTGTAAGCGGGTGCTACATCGTTTAGATAGGAATTCAGAAATATGTCCTTAGTAGTCCTGTGATTTACTTTAGTTGGAACCAATGGTGGCGGCAGATCTTTCGGTATTTCTGTAGTGGCTTCAGGCGAACCCTCGGCCACAAGATACATGCCATTTACGAGATTGTTTCGTGCGCGGTCTACTTGTTCTGCTTTCACTCGGATCCCTTCAGTAACTAATTCGTTTTCTCGGGCTTTATCTGACTCTTCTCTATGTCTGTCTTCTCTACGGAGTGCTTTTTCAGCACGTTTATGTGATTCTTTACGCCAAAACTCTATGGCGTCTTTCTGAGATTGTCTGGCTTTCCTTTTCCATAGTGCTTCCTCTACCTTCATGATGCACTCAGCATCCCATGTTCCGGTAACAGGCCATCTGTGTTTCTCGTCTAGATGCTTAGTATAATCGTCCCATAAATCTAGATACAATATGGCATCTAAGCCATGTTTCTGATACATGAAATTTCCAGGAGTGTCCCTAGGGGGGATAGGAATTTCTTCCTCTAGTATCCCTTTCCTAGTTCCTATCTGCTTTAACTTATTGAAAAACGGCATCTTGTTTACTTAGTACTGAATGCTCAATCCTTGCTACTTAACTCTGAACACAGCTAGTTACACAAGAACACAATAATGCACATAAAAAACAGTCACTCATACCACGACATTAATCACATGAAAGATATTTGAGACATATATGACTACCCCCCTATACTGGATGTACTGCTAAACAGCACAGATACACTGCTAAAAACAGTGCAAGAACTGGAATAACGGATATACTGCTAAACAGTACAGATACACTGTCTAAAACAGTGCAGACCGAATTTGTGTACCCAAACCCGTCTTTACCGGATACATAATAATGCACCCGTCTAGATACGTCCCAGCAATGGTACTCACCGGGAAGCACGGAAACAGAAGGCCTCGGAAAAACTCGACTGGACTGGACCGGACTGGACTCGACTCGACACGTGGATACTTCGGAAACTGGTGGGCCTCTTGACACCTCGGACCTTGCTTCTTTCGGCTAGGCTCTGGTCGGGATCCTCCGCACTCCTCACCGCCTCGTCTGGGTGCTGATCGCAGTCTTCGTCACCTCCGTGGGCCAGAGGGAGATACAGGAAATCCTGCCAGTACGCGTAGTTCCGTCTAACTGATGGCAGGGGACAGAGCTTGCAACGCACCAACCGGCGCGTGGGGTGGGGGAGGGGTCCCTGTTCGGGCGCCAGATTAATGTGGTAAATATTTGATTTACCGTCCTAATTTCTATGCAGGTAAGTACTTAATCAATAATAACTCAATCGGAAAGAAAGAGGCAGAGTCCCTGGTGTTAGAGTTCTTAGGGGTTTTATTCCTTAAAAAGGAATGGTCAGACCGGATATCATGTTCCTACCACCACTGGGGTGTAGGAAGGGATAGAGCAATATTTTATTGACAATACATAGCTTATATACTTAAGTCATATTATAGAAACCAATACAGTAGGCGTAACAGCTGAGAGAAACAAGATAACAGCATCCACGTGTTAGTAATACGTAATTAGAAGGCATGAACTGGGCGTGAACATAGAGGTGTGTGCTAGAAACGTCATAGGTAGGTGTCACAAGTGGGTGGCAACAAAGCAAAATCTTGTAATGTCAGCAGAAATCTAAGGCTTGGATGCGCGCGCAGCTGCATGACGTGTGATTGACGTGAAACCAGAGGGTGCAGGGGACTTGACATTTACACTGGCGGAAAGAGACAGAAGTCTGGCATGTCAGATCAACTCGTACTTCTATCATATCTGATATCTGATGTTTGGGAACCATATTATCTAGAAGGAAAAGGTCTCTGGGGCAGAAGCTATTCTATACTGACTGTGAGTGCGTGTATAAGCGCCTAAGTGTCTGCATGAGATGCGAGGGGCATGGGCCTTCCATGGTAACAGAGGCTATGAATTACTTGCACGGAGACAGTGAGGCCGGGCCCTTTGCTCTGCAGCTGGGGGAATGTTTACTTAAACTAGTAGGCAGGAATGCATTTTCGAGGAGCGGAACAGATAATTCGAAGGTTGAATACAGTCTTGGCAGGCAGCAGGCTGAGCTAAGCGCCGTTAGCCGCACAGGGAGTAAGGCAGAGGTCACGGGTACAGAGACAGCCTGGGCTGAGGCTTCCAGAGTCAGAAGGCAGGAAAAGGCTCGATGGCAGAATTCAGGGCCTACTTTGCCAGAGCTGAAAAACGTGTAAAGTGCACCACAAAAAGACGTTGGCATGGCATACTTAGAAACGGAATATTCAACCCATTCAGGGTGGGTCTGAAAGCGGACATGTTAACGTTGGACGCAAATGTATTTGCGTCTTCATAACTGGCACAGGAGGGAAGTTACATGCACTTTAAGCTGGTACATGGAGACGGTGGGGTACACGTTAGGGAACATTACTTGACCATAAAATTTATATTTCCTCAATGGTCTTGTGAACAGGCGGAGGCTTACAAATAACTCACCTGAAATTGCAATATTAGGAACATATTGGAGCAATACGCGGTGTCACCATGCTGTCATCTAGTCTTCCCTCATCTAAATTAACAAACTTTTATGTGTGATATGGATGATACTAGGTGTGTTACATTCAATAGGGTGCTTTCATAGTGCATAGGCTTACATGAGGAAAATAAAGAAAAACTAAATAAAGTGCAAAAAGTGCTCGTGAAATGAATAGTGAAAAAATTCATCATCTCCACTATGGGGTTGTTGGGTTCATCTCATATATTTAAATTCATATATTTAAACTTTTGGGTGCGTGAGCACGCTACTCAAATGGCTCAAAGATTGATTCCAGTACAGTTATCATGGTTTGCTAGTTGTAGTTCTCATTGCTGGGATTTGCTCACAGAAAATTGTGCAAGTCTTCCCCCATATGTATATATATATATATATATTGTGTCACCAAAACGCCCTGAAGCATTTGAGGGGCACACGACCGTGCCTCAGACCATGCGGATCATCAAGTAATATATATACATTACCTACTGGCGGTTGCCAGTAGGTAGTTATAGGTAGGACCTACTTTCCATAGGAAATGTGTTTTTTGATTTGCCAATAACTTTGGCGCCGTTTTTGTTGAATCTTCGCAATAATTTTCAATAGTAATGGGGCGGTCACATCAGCTGCTTTCTTCAAAATTTTGGAGTGATCTGTCAAGCGAAGGCTGAGAAAAAGGGGGTGGGGGTCCCAAAATGCTTTATCTCCATGTTAATGTACACAGGAACCTGTTGACGCAGCTATAGCCCGAACTGCTAAACAGAATTACACCAAATTTGGCAGAAAGGTAGCTCTTGGTCCAGAGACCCCTTTTTTATTTTTTGGTGTAAATCCATTTGGTAGTACCTGAGTAATTTAAGAATTTCTCAGATATACAACTGTGGCCGTGGTGGATCCGTGAACCCTCCCGATCTCTTGTCTGTAATCTGATTAGCTGCCAGCACTTCACACCAGAAAGTGTTGGCAGCCATCTTGTGACTTGGTTGTACCAAAAAAAGCATTAAAAAAATGTGGGTGCATTCACAGTGGTTCCGCAAATCTGGTAGAAGATTAAAAAAAAAAAGTAGCACAGGCTCCCACACTTTGTTTACTATAGGCTCCTAGGTGGGCCAGGTCACAGGGGTAATAACAAATAGAGATGCGGGGCACATGTGGGCCCCTGCAGTTCCGAGGACAGCCACCTCCCGGGGCTAATAGTACAAAGTGGCAGATGGTCCCACCGCCCAATGCCGCCCTGGGGACCGCCACCTCCCCGGGGCTGTCTTTTATTTTCATCTGTAGGGGGGCTCCAGCCCCCCAACCGCAGCCCCGAGGACCGCCACCTCCTCGGGCTGTAATGAAAAAAGATGTGTGTGGGGGCTCCAACCCCCCCTCAACCCCGGGGACCCCCATCTCCCTGGTGCCATAATGAAAAAAGATGAGCGGGGGCTCCAGGCCCCAATGCTGCCCCAGGGGACCACCACTACCCGGTACTATTTTATACATGGGAGGGAGGCTCTGTGGTGCCCCATACCTACGACCATCTCTCAGCAATCCCACAGTGTGGGGCTTAGTGGAGGTAACAGGTGGGCTAGTTGGCCTCTAAGGACCCTCAGCAGCGAAGGGGAGTTCTTCCCCCAACCTAGAGCGCGCCAGGAGGTGTGTTGGCAGAGTGATGGAGAAAGGGGGCATGGCCTGCTATCAGAACTCAGCAATCCTGCTATATAGGACAAAATGGGTGCAATAGAAGGGGTAGTTGGCCCCCAAAGACGTCCTTGGGGTAACCCTCCTGTTACCTTCAGTAAGTACCGCACCGCAGGAATGTTAAGAAGTTGTCAGAGGCCCGCCCCCTTTTTCCACCACTCTGCAAATATGCCTCCCGTCGCACTACTAGTTGGGGGATAAATTCCCCTTGGCTCCAGAGTTACCGTGGGGGCCAAGAAGCACTCCTGGTACCCCTTGTACATCCTACACAGCGGAATTCCTGAGAGCTGGTTCGAGGTCCAGCCCCCTTTCTCCACAACTCTGCAAAAGTGACTACTAATTAAAAAAACCTTGAAAATTCACTAAAAAAACAAAGGTTACAGGGACGTACTAGTTACCAAATAAAATGTAAAAAGCCTTAGAAATTCACTAAAAAAACAAAGTTACAGGGACGTTATAGTTAGCAAATAGAATTTTTTTTAAACTAAGAAATTCATGTAAAAAACCAAAGGTTACAGGGATGTTATAGTTAGCAAATAAAATGTTAAAAAACCTTAGAAATTCACAAAAAAAACAAAGGTTACAGGGGCTTTACAGTTAGGCTGACATTTAACTCATACAAAACCAGAGAAATTCAGCCATTATAGTTACCTGAGTTAAATATGACTTGCGCCCCTGCAATGCACTGCTTATGACCTCACATATTACATCACTCATGACATGGTCAAGGACAAAACTGATGACATCTCAAATGACATCACTGATGACCACAGTGATGACATCATCAACAACATCTCTAACGCACCCACTCACATCCCTATAGAACATTTTATACACTCACTGCCACTCCCACACAACCATTCACAAACCCATTGACATAGCCATACCAGTACTTACACAACCACTCACTAATTCTTAGATCTACGCACACATTGCTCACCCATACTGCCACTCATACACCCACTCAGTCACTAATACAGCCACCCGCATATCCACTCATATACCCATACAGGCACCCACACACTGAATGAGTCACCAATAGACCTACACACACACCTATACACTCACCCATGCAGTCAATCATACTGGTACGTACTAACCCAAAAAGTTACATACACATCCACTTACTTGCTCATACAAATAGTAACACATGCTCATTCACCTATACAGTCACTGACAGAAGTTTGTACTCATCCATATAGCCACTCTCACATTCACTCACTCACAGATACATTATCTAATATACCCCGTCACTCACCTGTACTGCCTTTCACAAACCCAATTACTCACCCATACAGACACAAGCACACACTGATACAGCCATACAGACACTCACTCATCCATATAGTTTCCCACACACACACTCACTACCCCATAAAGGCACTAACTCACCCACTCACTCATCGATACAGGCAGTCACACACCTTCTCACCCCCACACACAGACACCCAGACAACCACAGAGATAGTCAACCAATCAATCACCTAAATAACTATTCACATACCCACTAACACACTCATACACCCACTGAGACATCAATTGACAGATACATTCACACAACCAGTCAGTCAGTCATCCATACATTCACTGAGACACTTAATCACTCACTAATATAGTCAGTCACACACCCACTCAGTGGTCCAAACAGTCATTCATATACCCACTGATTTACTAATACATCTAGGAATATATATTTAACACTCATAAACGTTTTAAAAACACTCACAGTCACTGGAAGATGCCATCAGTGATGTCATCAGTGATGTCATTTGATATGTCATGTGATGTCACTGACTATGTCATGAGTGATGTACAATTTGAGACCTTAAGCAGTGCATTACGGAGGAACAAGTTATGGTTAACTCAGGTAACTATAATGGCTAAATTTCTCTGGTTTTATACTAGTGAAATGTCAGCCTAATTATACCGTCCCTGTAACCTTTTTATTTTGTGAATACATATATAAATAAAACAACTTTGCACTAACTTAGTGGTCCGTGCCCATTTGTGAGGAAGTTTGGAGGAAGCAACGGAATTGATGATATATATGAAAGTCATTTGAAGGCTAAAACGTGAGAGAGCGCAATTTGAATAAAACATATATCCGAGCCATATTTACAAGTATATCGTATAAACGTAGGAATGAAATGTATACCGTAACATGAAGTTGACACTTATAGCATAAAGTTAACCGATGTAATCAAGGTAATATAGGAAATGTAACTGTATTTACTCTTGAACATGCATTAGATTTAGAAGGCCCGTATACGTAGTGGGCTAATGTAGAAGTGTGTAGAAATGCTTACGAATTGAAGAACGTGCAAAGTAGAATTCATGTACGTGTGTAATCATGAAATGGAGAAACGGTGAGAAATGTAACATGGAGAGATGAGCAGAGAACATACATAACGATGTAATGAATGAGAATATAAAGTTGTATCCTATGTAATTTATATTCTATGTAGAATGTATTCACTTAAGCAAACGATTTACTAAATGCGATTATATATAAATATGTGTTAAAGGTTATACTGTGTAGAAAGCTTCTTGTAAGAATGTTAGAAGGGTTTAGGTCATTTGTGATTTTAACCTAGCTGACCAAGGGTTCGCAGGAGTGTAGTCCGCTGTTTGTAATTTAGTGAGCTCACAGGAGTCATGAATAGCTTTGGTCTGAATGTGCGAGACAAGAGCAAAAGGTCTTGCTAGATTTAAGGTGACAATGCCGGACGAAGTTTATGGCCTAAACGTGATAAGGGGCGCTTGGAATTTGAGTCTTGTTTTGAAATGACCATTCACAGGACCAAGAAAGGTTATGCATATAGTTGTAAAGAGTAAAGTTCCGCTGAGGCGATAGACTTTTGCTCCGAAAGGACAACTGATATGTCAATGAAGTCACCAACAAGTAGACGAAGATGACGTCTAAGGAGAAGGGTCAACTTAACGGACGACGGAAAGAGATGAAGCCATGGAAAAGAGCAAAGAATGAGATCATGGGGAAAGTCCGTGGTGGGCGTCGAAGGGGCGTTCCACCCACACTGTGATTGTGTATTTTAGGGACAGTACCCCGGGGAGAAGATAGCGAAGGCGAAAGCGAAGACGAAGGCGAACAGCTCAGAGCGAAGGGCGAAGAGTAGATGACTTGAGATCCAAAATTGACGAATGAGATAAGTTATTAAATCGATCATAAAAAGATATTAAAATCTCATTCCCCCCAGTTGGTAGCAGAGAAAGATGGTTTTCTTCTTGAGGAAGACAACCTAGGTCAGGTCTAGATTTCCCCAAGGTCCCTAGTCATCGACGACCAGAAGAAGAATCCCTGCCGAAGACGGTGCTGACGGTGTGTCGAGAGAAAAGCAGCAGAGTCGGTCGAGAGTGAGTATAAGGGTCATGCGTTGTAAGATTGCAATATTTTATGTTGTACCTGTGTTGTAATGTCAAGCGGAGTTGAATGCCTGTAGTGTGATTGAGGGAAGGTTGTGAGCGCGCGCAACCGGATAAAATCTTAAGTTCAAGGAGAGCTTAAGTGGTTCGGGTGTATCGAACACCCAGAGTAATTTGTCTACCATTGAAAGGGGGTCATGAGGTACCATTGATCGCCCGACAGACCGATGATAGGGGGAGCGTAAGAGTGAGTGTATGAGTAACGGACGCTGGTCGTACGTTTACTGTGTGTAAGTAACCTATCAGTTAAGGCGATCGTCTGACCGTGAGAGGAAAGACGTTTCGTCAGTTGAGGTGACAATTACAGTTAGACTGTGGCCGTACAGTCAGAGAAAAGTGATCGCTTGGACGGAAGTAGTCATTTTTCAGCGTATGAATGAAAACGCATGCAAGATCGTGAGACGAGCTGAGAAAGAAGGAGAACTGCTGCAGAGGGAACGAGTGACGTCAGCATAGAGCCACGCTGAGATTGGTTAGTTTGTCATACGTCAGCGTAGAGCCGCGCTGAGATTGGTCGGTCAGCGTAGAGTCGCGCTGGGATAGGCCGATTAGCGAGAGCCGCGTAGGGATTGGTTGGTTTGTCATTGGGACGTAAACGAGGAAGAGAGTAAAGGAAAATTGTAGATTATTAAAAATGAGGTGTTTTAAACGTTTAAGGGCGATCTTTAAGAGAGATAGAGGAAACTTGTATGCAGGAGAAGAAGCTCCACCAGAAGGCACACCAGCTTATCATATGGCAGTAAATGTAGGCTTACACTCGATACTGTGGATCTCCGAGTGGAATAAGCTAACAGAAGGGAATAAGGAACTGACGTTTCCGAGATAGGGGACGTTTAAATTGGAAGTATTGAACCAACTGAAAGCGGTAATGCTTGCAACAAGACCTCTACCGAGGCCAACACAGTTCGAAGCCCTTAGTGCATGGTTTAGAGCAGCACACGAAAAGAGCGTAAAGAGACGCCAGGAAAGAGTAAGGCGATCGGTAAAAGCAGTGCAGGATGCTAAATGGGACGAGGAAGCCAAAAAGTGGAGGGTGCAAAAGATAGAAGCAGACAAGCTGTACCCGATGCTAGAAGTTACGGGGGAAAAGAAACCTCTAGAAGAAGATGAGGATAGCGAGGCAGAAGAGGATCTGATAGAGAGACTACTAACAGATAGACCACCTCCGTACAGCGGAGAAGCCGAAAGTCCTGTATTACAACAAGGGGACGGAGCTAGATGGGGGGAATATAAATCACTTCCAGTAACAGAGTGGGATGCCAAGAAGGATGAGGAAGTACCTCAATCTAGTTCCGAACAGAGAGTAGTAGGAAGATTCGTGGTCCAGAAGGTGCCAGAAGCGCAGTATGCAAGGTCGTATCAAATGCCAGATGCTCTACAAGTACCTGTTACCATAGGGCCTATAGTGTCAATCTACAACCCAGAAGGGGTCCAGCAGGAGGAACAGGCACAATGGGACAGGGAAAGGGCAGAGATGGAGAATAGGAATAGGACGATGAATCCTCAGAAGCAGATACTAGCACCAATGAGTCGGAGTACCCCACTAGATCCTGCAACGGGTCCCTGGGTAGAACAAGGGGGCCAAAGAGGACAGATGGATTTAAGGGGACCGAAACCGAAATCCTATAAGGAATTAAGGGAATATTTGAGAGAATGGGATACTGCCGAAGAAACTGAGAATAAGAAATTAGAAACAGGAGCAGAATGGAGTGATCAGGATAACAGGATCCTCTCTCATTGTGGAGCTGGCGAAAGCAGCCCAGAGTGGGAGAGAGGGAGTCAAGGAAGCAGAGGAGATACTTGCCATATTACCAGCGGCAATAGGCAAATGTGTAACGACAGAAGTACAGGGTGTGGGGAGGTGCCTCGCGTCACTTTTAGTGAGGGAGAACGAAGGACGCAGGAGTATCGAAATAGTTTCAGATGCACTCACCATGCCCCAGAAGAAAATGCGCGACATTGGAATCACGGTAACATGGAGAGTCGTGAAACGTCTCGCCATGCCTCCGGTGATTACAAACGAAATCACGGAAACATGGAGAGCCGCGAAGGGTCTCGCCATGCATCCGGTGATCACGAACGAAGTCATGAGAATATAGGGAGTCGCGAAACGTCTCGCCATGCATCCGGTGATCACGAACGAGATCGCGGGAACATGGAGGGCCATGAAGGATCTTATCGGTTGTTGAGCGACACCAGACAGCAAGCGAGTTACAATGGTTTAGAACAGCACGGTGGATCCTATATCGTATCTGGAGACACCGAGCCAGAAAGACGGAATGTAGTGATGGGGAATGGAGCAATGTTCCACCACACCCCAAGGGAAGATGGAAAGGCTTGGGATCTAGAGAGGTGGGAACAAAGAGATGGAAGAAAAACTCCTCATAACTCACCTGTGCTTAGGCGTAGGGCGCATAGTGGAGGTGAGAGGGATGTAAGAGAACAACCTAGGACTGACGTACTGAGAGCTGAAATAAAAGCAAGACGGATTGATGTAATGAGTTTAAAATCAGATTTGGATGAAATAATTGACGGCACTGTGGCAATAGAAAGGTTAGAGCTGTACGAACCAGATGAAATACTGTTTTTATCTAAGGATGTTACTCGGAAGGCAAGGGCAGCTCATGAGAAATTATCTGAATTGGCAGACAAGTATATGATAGACATGTCACGGACTAAAGCCTTACAGGCCAACCATAGGCTGAATTGCACAGATCGAGATCTAGATGAGCGTAGGACGATTGGGCTAAGAGTACACATAAGGGAACTGATCATGTGTATTAGGATATGGAGAGATCTGGATAGATGGGAGGAAAAATGGTCCAAGAGGGGATCTGTCAGAAGGAGTGCACTTGTGAAGTCCCAGGATGGAGACCTAATGCGAATGGAAGCTTTCCCTTTGCGAGAAATCGCGAACGGAAACTACGTTCATGTACCTTGGAGTAGGGGGGATTTAGCGGCATTCACTAATTCTTTCCCCAAGCTTAGTCAAGTCAAGTCAAGTCAAGTCATAAAATTTGTATAGCGCACTACATACCCAGAGGGTTACAAGGCGCTTAGGAAGGGGGGGAGGATTACTTGTCAAATATCCATGTTTTAAGTTGCTTTCTGAACGCTAGGTGGTTCTGGGTGAGGCGAAGGTAAGCGGGGAGTGAGTTCCATGTTTTAGCAGCCAGGTATGAAAAGGATCTGCCTCCCATGGTGGTCTTGTTGATGCGAGGTACAGTGGCGAGGGCTTCGTTAGAAGAACGTAGTTGGCGGGAGGGGGTGTAGAAGGACAGTCGTGAGTTGAGGCAATCAGGTCCGATGTCGTAGAGTGATTTGTGTGCGTGGGTAAGCAGTCGGAAAGTGATCCTCTTATTGACGGGTAGCCAGTGGAGGTCTTTAAGGTGACCAGAGATGTGTTCGTTGCGTGGGATGTCTAATATGAGCCTGGCTGAGGCGTTTTGGATACGTTGGAGTTTCTTCTGGAGTTTTGCGGTAGTACCCGCGTAGAGGGTGTTTCCGTAGTCCAGTCGGCTTGTGACCAGAGCGTGGGTGACTGTTTTCCTTGTTTCGGTGGGGATCCAGCGAAATGTTTTTCTGAGCATGCGAAGAATGTTGAAGCAGGATGAGGATACGGCGCTGACTTGTCTATTCATTGAGAGTGAAGAATCCAGGATGACGCCTAGGTTCCGTGCGTGGTCTGTCGGGATGGGTGCTTTTCCGAGGGCTTCCGGCCACCAGGAGTCGTCCCATGCAGAGGGGGATGTACCTAAGATGAGGACTTCTGTTTTGTCTGAGTTCAGTTTCAGACGGCTTTGTTTCATCCATTCGGCAACTTCTTTCATTCCTTCGTGTAGGTTAGTTTTGGCGGTATTGGGGTCATTGGTGAGAGAAAGGATCAGTTGAGTGTCGTCCGCATAAGAAATGATGTTGAGGTTGTGTTGGCGTGCGATAGTCGCGAGGGGGCTCATGTATACGTTGAAGAGGGTGGGGCTGAGTGAGGATCCTTGTGGTACGCCGCAGATGACTTCAGAGGGCTCGGACTTGAATGGAGGAAGGCGGACTCTCTGGGTTCTTCCGGTGAGGAACGAGGTGATCCATTCAAGTGCTTTTCCTTGGATTCCGATGTTGTTGAGGCGTTGTAGAAGGGTGCTGTGGCAGACTGTGTCGAAGGCAGCGGAGAGGTCGAGGAGGATGAGGGCGACTGTGTCTCCATTGTCCAGTAGAGTTCGAATGCCGTCTGTTGCTGCGATGAGGGCGGTTTCAGTGCTGTGTTTTGCTCGGAAGCCAGATTGTGAGGGGTCGAGGGATTTGTTGGCTTCGAGGAAGGCGGCGAGCTGGATGTTGACAGCTTTCTCGATGACTTTGGCCGGGAATGGAAGAAGCGAGATGGGTCGGTAATTTTTGAGTTCGGAGGGGTCCGCTGTTGTTTTTTTCAGAAGGGCGGTGAGTTCAGCGTGTTTCCAGTCTTCCGGGAAGGTGGCGGAGTTGAAGGAGCAGTTGATGACGTCTCGGAGGTGCGGTGCTATGACGGAGTCTACTTTGTTGAAGATGTGGTGAGGGCATGGGTCTGTGGGGGATCCTGAGTGGATGGAATTCATCAGGCGGATGGTGTCCTCAGTGGAGATAGGGTTCCAGTCGTTAAGGGTGTTCACGGGGGGAAGATGATCAGCAAATGGTAGGGTGGGTTGGTTTCCGGGTTGGTTGTCAAAGCTGTTGTGGATGTCTGCAATCTTGTTGTGGAAGAATGAGGCTAGGGAGTCGCAGAGGGCTTGAGAGGGGGTGATGTCGTTGGAGTTGGCCGAGGGATTGGAAAATTCCTTGACGATGTTGAAAAGTTCATTGCTGTTGTGGGCGTTGTTGTCAAGTCGATCCTTGAATGCTGTTTTCTTGGCCTTTCGGATTAGTTGGTGGTGAGTGCGGGTGGCGCTTTTGAAGGCGTCCTTGGTGCTGGTGGTTGGGTCTTTTTTCCAGGCCTTTTCAAGAGAGCGGCAGAGTTTCTTGGACTTCTTGAGATCGTCGTTGAACCATGAGGCTTTCTTGCTGCCAGGTTTGCTTTGACGTTTTTTCAGTGGAGCTAAGGTGTCGGCGGTGTTGGATAACCATAGGGTGAGGTTGGCGGCGGCTTCGTTAGCGTTAGAAGAGAGGGCTGGGGAGTTTCGAAGGAGCGATGCGGAGATTTGGTCCGTGGTGATTTTGTTCCAGTTTCTTTGCAGGGTAGGAAGGGGATGGTTGATGGGTTTCGGCTTGTTGTAGGTGAAGTGAACGCAGCTGTGGTCAGTCCAGAGGAGATCCGTAGTGTGGCTGAAGGAGACATGATTGCTGGATGTGAAGATGGGGTCGAGTGTATGACCTGTGATGTGGGTGGGGGAGGTGACTAGTTGTCTAAGTCCGAGGTTGGTGAGGTTATCCACGAGGGTGGCGGTGTTGTGGTCGTTGATCTTTTCAAGGTGAAAGTTGAGGTCTCCCAGAAGAATATAGTCTTTGGAGGAGAGCGCGTGTGGAGAGATGAAGTCCGTGATGTCTTCACTGAATTTTGCGCGGGGTCCTGGTGGTCTGTAGAGGAGGGTGCCTCTGAGTGTGGTTTTGGAGTCGATGTGGATCTGGAAGTGAAGGTGTTCGGAGTTGGCGAGGTTGGCGTCAGAGCTGGTTGAGATGCGGATTGACTTCTTATGGACGATAGCGATTCCTCCTCCTGTGTGGCTGGTGCGGTCTTTGCGAGTGATCTTGTAGTCTTCAGGGATGGCAATGGTGATGTCTGGTGCGGAGGAAGCATTCATCCATGTTTCCGTAAGGAAGGCGACGTCTGGAGAGAAGGTGTCTAGTAGATTCCATAGGTCAATGGCGTGTCTGTGGACTGAACGGGTGTTGAGAAGGATGCATTGAAGGTGATTGGGGTCGGGGATCTGTGGTGTGGTCGCAGCGGAGATGTGGACGGTGCCGATGAATTTGCAGGAGTAGCAGGAGAAAGGTCCATGGGTATGTCCAGGAGCGGCTTGGACGCAGTTGGGTGCGCGACCGGGGTCAAGAGCTAGGAGGGTGGCGGCATCGTAGGTAATGCGGGGGGGCTGGGAGGGATGGGGGCCAGGGGGTATGGCGCTGGGTGCGGTCCAGGCGCGGACGGGCGAAGACGGGCTTACCTTTGGCGCACCTTCGGCGCGGATTGGGCGCGGTCGCTGCGCGTAAACGCTGCGCGCGGGAACTACTGTCATATATGGTTAGTGGAGGGGGAGGGGCGAGGGCGTCTCAGCTGGGAGGCGGGTCGGGCACACGAGGGGCACAACAACAAACAAAATGGAGGCGGAGGGGGGAGCAGGGCGGAGCGCTCTTGGCAAACGTGCAAACAAAGTCAAAATACAGTAAGCACAATGAAATAATGTCAGCGCTAATGAGGCAAAGCGGTAAATAAGCAGGCGAGATGCAGAGCAGCTTAATCAAGGCAAACTGAGCACAGCAGCGCTACGATACCAGGTGTCTTTCAGGGACACTGGGAGCGACCACTCTGACCGACAGGAGGAGCGAGTCACAGCGTCTAGAGGGTGTGGAGCGCTATTTTAAGCTAGTGGGAGGGCGTCTCAGCTGGGAGGCGGGTCGGGCACACGAGGGGCACAACAACAAACAAAATGGAGGCGGAGGGGGGAGCAGGGCGGAGCGCTCTTGGCAAACGTGCAAACAAAGTCAAAATACAGTAAGCACAATGAAATAATGTCAGCGCTAATGAGGTAAAGCGGTAAATAAGCAGGCGAGATGCAGAGCAGCTTAATCAAGGCAAACTGAGCACAGCAGCGCTACGATACCAGGTGTCTTTCAGGGACACTGGGAGCGACCACTCTGACCGACAGGAGGAGCGAGTCACTTAGAGAGAACCCCGTAGAGTGGTACAAGCAGGTAGAGAGGTTCGTGAAGATCTCTAAGGTGCTATGGATCGATTTGAACACTTTGTTTGATATCGTAGTACCTGGAGATTTGTGGACGGCATGCAAACTTAGTATCGAATGGCCCACTTGTGAGCCTCCGAGAGATACCCAGACAAACGGCCCATCTGATAGAGTCATGGAAAAGTACGAAAGAGTAATTGCATGGTTAAAAGAGAAAGTGCCAGTGCAAGACATAGACTGGGTTAAGATAGATCGAACAACTCAGGAACCTAAAGAGACAGTTCACGAATTCTACGAGAGATTGCTGAAAGCATTCAAACAGTATAGCGGGTTGGATGTCATGGATCCTAAAGACATAGGACAGTTTGTGTCGAAGTTCGTTCTAGGATTAAGGCCAGACATAAGCCTAATGATTCAACAGCATTTGATTTGTTGGCAGAACAAACCGTTAGATGAGATTCTGAGATATGCAAGGTACTGTAGCGACGAAATAGACTCAAAAGCAAAGAAACTTAAAGAAAAGCTGATGTTGGTGCAGATGCAATCAGCTGGAAAGGGTGGACAGCGGCAACAGGGAACAGGAACACCAGTAAAGAAACAGAATAATCAGAGCAGAGATGAGGAAGAAAGACCGAGACCGAGAATGGATATCGCGACACTGAAAAAGACAACGAGGTGTCATCAGTGTAACGAGGTGGGACATTGGAGACGCGAGTGTCCATATAATGTCGAGACGGGGGAATTAGAACAGGAAGAGGATGAGGTTCAACCCAGCATGGTAAAGGGAACAGCAGTCCCGAAGGGAAAGTTTATCAAAGGGGGGAATCAGACTCCTCGAGCCCCGTTTCCTCAACCGCCTCGCATTACAAATGGAGGAAAAACCTATAGACAAATGCCATTGTTCGTAGGAGGAGAAGAATGCTACTACGTTGATCCTCTTACAGGGCAACGAGTGAATAGGGAAGAAGACTGTACTCTAGGTGCAGCCCTGGAAGTAGATCAGAGAGGACCCTACGTAGAGGCTGAAGTAGCTGGATGTCCTACGACCTTTTTGGTAGACACGGGGGCCACTAGATCCACGTTGAGATCAGCGGTAGTCCCAGGTTTACCAATGTCGGGAGAGACGATTCAGGTGGTAGGAGTCGCAAACAGGAGAATGACGAATCCGCTAACAGAACCAGTGTCAGTGAAGATAGGGAATTACAGTGACGAACATCAGTTTGTAATCTGTGATTCTAGCCCTGTGTGTCTGTTAGGAAGAGATCTGTTGTGTAAACTACATTGCACAATACATTGCACACCTGAAGGAGTAGAAGTGCAGACCAATGATGAGGATGCCGATTTTAAAGTTGTAAACTCGCAGGAATGTGTGGAACTATATCCTACCTTGACAGTGGAGGAGCTTCCACAGGACTTGAGGGAGAAAGTGTCAGCTGAGGTGTGGGATTTTACTGGAGAAGAAATAGGATTGATTAAAGGGGTAGAACCAGTAAAGATCATGGTAAGACCCAATGCCGAGTATCCGAGAATACCACAATATAAGTTGACACCGGAGACAATTGCAGGAATGAAGCCTGTGATCGAATCCATGATTAAGCAGGGAATACTGAAGGAGATCGTGGGAAGTCCATGTAACTCCCCGATTATGGGTTTACAGAAGCCTAGTGGAAAATACAGAATAGTGCAGGATCTTCGAAAGATTAATAATATTGTTGTCTCATGTTGTCCAGTGGTACCGAATCCATCAGTGATATTATTTCAGATACCGTTCCAAGCTGAATGGTTCACCGTAATAGATTTGTGCCAGGCTTTCTTTTCGATTCCATTAGATGAAGAGAGCCAGTAACTTTTCGCTTTTAAGCTGGAAGATCGCGTTTTAACATGGTGTCGTATCCCTCAGGGGTATACAGAAAGCCCATCGATTTTTAACCAGCTACTGAAGAAGAATCTTGAAAGTCTAGTACTGCCCAAGAACTCGGTTCTAGTCCAGTACATAGACGACCTCCTAGTTGCGTCAGAAACTGAGGAAGCTTGCAAAGTAGACACCATTACCTTACTAAATCACTTGGCCGAGAACGGACACAAGGTGTCTCCAAGTAAATTGCAGTATTGTAAGACTGAAGTGCAATACTTGGGCCATAGGATTGAAAAGGGAAAGCGGAAAGTGTCTCCAGACATAATAGAGGCGATCATGAAAATGAACGCGCCTACAACACAAAGAGAAGTCAGGATGTTTTTAGGCATGGTCGGTTATTGTCGGCAGTGGATAGCCAACTTCTCACTGAAGGCAAAACCGTTATTACAACTGACGCACAAAGGAGTAAGTGATCCGGTACCATGGGACAAAGATTGTTTGATGGCGTTTTTGCAACTGAGGGAGGACTTATGTCGTGCCCCGGCTTTAGGAATGCCTGATTACACAAACCCATTCTTGCTTTACTGCTGCGAAAGAGAGGGATGCGCTTTAGCAGTTTTGGCCCAGATACACGGAGATGCGCGTAGGCCAGTGGCGTATTTTTCGGCTACATTAGATCCAGTAGCCGCAGCGTTGCCCGGATGTCTCAAATCCGTTGCTGCAACGGGTGACAGCATTGAACGATGTGAAAGTGTGGTAATGGGACATCAGTTAGTGGTGTACGTACCGCATTCTGTAGAGTTGTTAATGACCAGGACTAAGACTCAGCATCTGACAAATAGCAGGCTCACACGCTACGAGCAAGTCATTTTGGCTGCTGAGAATGTGACCCTAAAGAGATGCTCCGTCTTGAATCCTGCAACTTTGATGCCACTTCCAAATGAGATTGATGATGAAATTTGTACAGATCATGACTGCCTTGATGTGACTGAACTATGCACCAAACCAAGACCAGATATCGTGGATGAGCCATTGACTGACCCCGATGAAATATTCTTCGTTGATGGTTCATGCGTAAGAGACGATATTGGTCAGCTGAGAGCAGCTTATGCAGTTTGTACTATTACCAGAGTTGTGGAAGCCGCCTGCCTGGAAGGAGTACATTCCGCTCAGGTAGCTGAAATTATTGCTTTGACCCGTGCCTGTTTAGCAGGTAACAAAATTCGAGTCACCATATACACCGATAGCCAGTATGGTTTCGGGGTAGTTCACGATTACGGGCAGTTATGGTCTCAAAGAGGTTACATGACCTCCTCGGGTTCTCCAATTAGGAATGGAGAATTCGTGAGATTATTGTTAGAGGCATTGCAAGGTCCGTCAGCCATAGCAGTTGTCAAATGTGCTGCGCACACGAAGAATGTAGACTTTGTATCGCAAGGCAACCGTTATGCTGATGAGGTAGCACGATACTGCGCAGAACAAGGTTATTCTCACACCAATGTAGAAGTGGGAGGAATACAGGAGAGAACTGATTTAACAATGTTGTTAGACACTGTAGATACACGGGATGAGCTAAAGTGTGTTCAAGAAAATGCACCAGATGATGAGAAAAAGGGCTGGGAGACAGCTGGATGTACAAAAAGTGAAATGAATTTTTGGATCTCTGCAGACGGGAGAGCAGTTTTACCAAACGAGCTTGTTAGTCCAATGGCAAGGAAATTGCATGGATCAGCACACATAGGTAGAGATGCAATGGTGAGAGTATTCAGACAAACGTGGTTTAACCCGAAGTTTAGAGTAGCGGCAGAAGCGGTATGTCAGCGATGTGCGATCTGTCAGCAGCTAAACGTAGGAAAGAGAACACCAGTCACATTGAGTCACATTGGGAGGTCTGGGGGGCCTTTCAACAGAATGCAGCTTGATTTTATTGAAATGCCTCAATGCAATAGACTTAGATACGTTTTAGTGATTGTCTGTATATTTTCTAGATGGGTTGAAGCTTACCCGACACGTAGGTGCGATACACTCACAGTAGCGAAATTGTTACTTAGAGAGTTGATACCGAGGTTTGGGGTGCCATCCTCTTTGGAATCGGACAGAGGAACTCATTTTAACAGCGAAATAGTGAAAATGTTGTGCTCAGCTTTGGGTATCGATCAGAAGCTCCATTGCAGTTATCGACCAGAAGCTTCAGGGATTGTAGAGCAAATCAACAGCACGATAAAGTCCAGACTCGCCAAAGTTTGTTCATCAACATCCCTGAGTTGGCCAGACGCACTTCCATTGGTTCTTATGAGCATACGTAGCACACCAGATAGGAAAACAGGTCTCTCTCCACACGAGGTGCTAATGGGGAGAGCTATGAGATTGCCATCGGTTCCGACTGCAGCGTTGTTGAACATCACAGACGATTTGATCTTGGAATACTGCAAGGGACTATCTGATGCCATTAATTCTGTGTCCCTCCAGGTCCAGGCTGCAGAGGTTCCATCAGCACAAGACTTGTGCCATGACTTGTGTCCAGGGGACTGGGTCCTGGTGAAGAAGCATGTCAGGAAGAACTGTCTAGACGTGCGCTGGAGAGGACCGTTTCAAGTCATATTAGTTACGAACACTGCAGTAAAGTGTGGAGGGTTGCCCAACTGGATACACGCTTCACACACCCGAAGAGTGCCAACACCTCTGGAAGAAACAGCTCCTCTCTCGGATGAGAATCCAGCGGAAAGCGGAGAAGCCATAGAGGGGGAAAGCCAAGCTGTAGAGGTGATCGAAGAGATTGAGCCTGTATCGGAACAGGTTGACGATGGTCAGGATACCAGTGGGACCGAAGTCGTCTCAGAAGAAGAAAGTACATGGGAGTTCGAGTCAGATAACGAACAAGCTGTGAGTGACCAAGAGACAAGTCCAAGAACAAGGAGCAGGAGGACAAGGGGTGACGAAGCCAGTTGGCCGGAGAGAAGGAGAAGGCCAAGCTCGAAACCAGATCAAGAAAGAACCCTTGTCCCGATCTCTGAAGAATCGGATCAAGAAGAAGACACTACAGATTCAGGATCTGAGAGTCCAAGGAGATCGAGAAGGGTACGTGTGCCCTGCAGAAGGTACGCCACCCCAGAGTGGACTTATCTAGCAGATGTCTTGGGGACAGAAATCTGGGAGAGTAAAAGAAGTGAAGGTAATCGATCTCGATCCATTTGTGGCAGTGGAGATATGGATGTTGACGCCTGGACTCGAGACTGAGGGGTTACTGACTTTCACACTTCCCATACCCCCATATCTAAGTCGGATCAAAGATCTAGTGCTAAATCGATTACAGTTTCCGACTTTTGGTCATCAAATTCCAGAAGAAGAAGAAAAAGTTGTTCGTTTTGAACTATTGGAACTTGTGGTTAAAGCCGCAGGTGCGAGAATAATTGTTGATGCATAAAGACTTTTGTATATAAGCTATAAAGAAGAAGATAACCTAGAGCCGAGTGGAAAGAAGAATAAATTTAGGGATTACATTTAGAGGACGGAGAAGGGTTAGGGTTGTCTGTTGCTAAAGAGAAAAAGATATTGTTGTGAAAAGAGACTTTTTGTTGATAAAAAGCACTTTATAAACTGAGAGATCGAACAAGGCAAATAAAGCAAAGACTGAAAAGAGAAACTTTCCTCGCAAAGGAAGGAGTTACGCTGTTTTGATAACATGGAGAACGGCAACCCAAACCGAAAAGCTAGATGCATAATAGGTACACTAATAGCAGTAGTAATTTTTCTCATTATTACAGTAGTGACTATATCATACACAGTAGGACATGAAAGTGATAAAGAAACAGAAGATGTAAAGCCTGTAACGACTTTGAAACCTGCTCTTGTTGGGAAGAAGGAGGAGAGCAATGTCATCCGTGAAAAGGCGTTACTGGCGAATGAAGCTCGTAGGTTACACGTAGATGAGTCACAGGGAAACTTTAGGTCAAATGCATATGCCAAATTGTTGTACGAGTATATCGATGCCATGGAGGCCAAAGAATGTTACGTTTGTATGCAATTGCCGGCTTCCGTAGACGAAGGCATCAGATATCATCATCTCCCACTGACTTATGGGATAACATGTAGTTTACTGCTTAGTATATTTTATGGTAGAGAAGGATTTGAGTACTACTTTTCAAATTATGATTCGGTACTGCCTGAAGTTCCGAATTATAAACAAATGAATAAGTGGGACTATTATAAAAAGGAGGATAGACTAGCTAAATTCTTTCTTCCTTAGGATACATTAGATACATCATATGCACGCAGAAATAATCTGACTTGCAAAGTGTCAGAGGTAGAGAAAAAGTTCATAGGACAAGTAGACAACAGATACAGAAGGCAGAAGATTCTGAAAATGTCAGGACAGTGGAAAACAGATTGGACGGAAGAAGAAAAAGCACACAAGAAGAAAGGTAGCAATGGTCCAATAGCTTTGGATAGAACGCAGAAAGGAAAGTTATGTTTAACTCGAAGCAAGACGTATTATGAAAGTGTATTTGTAGGTGAAGTGAATTGCGAACATGCTTTTCGATTAGAGTATTATACGAAAGAATTTATGAAAGGGATGCAAGCGATTCCTAATGTATATTTTGTATGTGGAAGAAATGCCTATGTAAAACTACCTGACAATTGGTATGGTTCATGTTACTTGGCAATCGTCTTCCCCAAAATATATCATGCAAAGGATTTAGCGATCATAGAAGGAAAGGCTTCGACAAGAACGAAAAGGGAAGTAGGAGATGCAGAAGTAGTTGGAGACATATTTGGAGCGATGTTTCCTATGTTAGGTTTGATACTTAACGATGTTAAGATCAGGAGACTAGCTACAGTTGTAGATAGATTATCTGCAAGTACTGCAAGGTCATTAATGTTAGTAGAAGGAGAGATGCAGTCGATTAGAGCAATGGTTCTTCAGAACCGACTTGCTTTAGATGTACTGCTAGCAAAAGAGGGCGGAGTTTGCAAGGCTTTGAAGGTCCAAGAATGTTGTACTTACATTCCTGACAATTCAAAACCACTTGAGAAAATCATACAGAACATTACACAAATACATAAAGAAATCGAAGATTTATCAAGAACAAATGTTTGGGAAAAAGTAGGTCATGGAGTAGGAAAGGTTGGAAGTTGGTTTGCCAACCTTGGTAAAAGCATAATATGGTATATATTAAAACCTGTATTGATAGTATTGATTTGTATAATCATAATATTAGGGTTAGTGAAATTGTATAAATGGTATAGGTCAAACCAGTTACAAAGATCCATGAGAGAGCAAGAAAGGAGATTAGCTGCTTTACAAGATCAACAGTACAAAAGCTTAAGAGCTCTCGAAACGATAAAAAGAGGGAATATTGTAACTAGTTCTGTGTAAGGGTGCTATTCAAATTGCATTTAGTGATGACTCCCAGAAGTCATCAAAGGGGGGAACTGAGAGAGCGCAATTTGAATAAAACATATATCCGAGCCATATTTACAAGTATATCGTATAAACGTAGGAATGAAATGTATACCGTAACATGAAGTTGACACTTATAGCATAAAGTTAACCGATGTAATCAAGGTAATATAGGAAATGTAACTGTATTTACTCTTGAACATGCATTAGATTTAGAAGGCCCGTATACGTAGTGGGCTAATGTAGAAGTGTGTAGAAATGCTTACGAATTGAAGAACGTGCAAAGTAGAATTCATGTACGTGTGTAATCATGAAATGGAGAAACGGTGAGAAATGTAACATGGAGAGATGAGCAGAGAACATACATAACGATGTAATGAATGAGAATATAAAGTTGTATCCTATGTAATTTATATTCTATGTAGAATGTATTCACTTAAGCAAACGATTTACTAAATGCGATTATATATAAATATGTGTTAAAGGTTATACTGTGTAGAAAGCTTCTTGTAAGAATGTTAGAAGGGTTTAGGTCATTTGTGATTTTAACCTAGCTGACCAAGGGTTCGCAGGAGTGTAGTCCGCTGTTTGTAATTTAGTGGGCTCACAGGAGTCATGAATAGCTTTGGTCTGAATGTGCGAGACAAGAGCAAAAGGTCTTGCTAGATTTAAGGTGACAATGCCGGACGAAGTTTATGGCCTAAACGTGATAAGGGGCGCTTGGAATTTGAGTCTTGTTTTGAAATGACCATTCACAGGACCAAGAAAGGTTATGCATATAGTTGTAAAGAGTAAAGTTCAGCTGAGGCGATAGACTTTTGCTCCGAAAGGACAACTGATATGTCAATGAAGTCACCAACAAGAAGACGAAGATGGCGTCTAAGGAGAAGGGTCAACTTAACGGACGACGGAAAGAGATGAAGCCATGGAAAAGAGCAAAGAATGAGATCATGGGGAAAGTCCGTGGTGGGCGTCGAAGGGGCGTTCCACCCACACTGTGATTGTGTATTTTAGGGACAGCACCCCAGGGAGAAGATAGCGAAGGCGAAAGCGAAGACGAAGGCGAACAGCTCAGAGCGAAGGGCGAAGAGTAGATGACTTGAGCAGATGCGCTGAGAGAGATCAGAGCGCAAGAGAGCAGTAGGCCGAGGACCCTTAGAGAGCGGATGGGTAGGCAGAGAGGGTACTGCTACTCGATAGGAATTACCTTTAGAGGCTAAGAGAGTTTGTACTTCTTTGGAAGTCAAATTGCTGACACCTTTTTAGGTTAGGAACTTGCGAAGTAGGGATGTCACTTAGTATAGAGTAGGGACAGATTAACTTGATTATTTTTCTCTTTCTTCAGATGACGCAACGGAACCACATCATATCTATGCTTTTTAATTTGTTGATTCTCGAGCTGACTTTAATTGTATTCGTTTGTAGACTGAGGTTCTTTAGGGAATATATGTTCCTTCTAGTTCCTGTATATTTGATGAACCTTATCCTGAGAGGATTGTACTTGCAACTTTTCTTAATTTTATATTAAAACTTTTAAACTTTATCAGTTGTAAGTGGTTCTTCAGAGTTGCGTCAGTTTATGGGGTTTATCTAACCTATGCGGGGTTTGTCTTTTACTCAATGACAGAAAACAAGCGATCCAAAATTGACGAATGAGATAAGTTATTAAATCGATCATAAAAAGATATTAAAATCTCATTCCCCCCAAACGCATCTGCTACGCGTTTCAATGACCTTTTATGCCGAGCGCAATACATCAAAAAAGCCTTTCAAGTTCACCCCGGAGCTGTGTCGCATGCTGTCCTTACCTGGGAGAGAACTTGGTCTTCGTATTCAGCCAGCAAAGCAGGAGCTGGTTTGCGTCACGCCCTCTCTTTCTGGAGCACCGCGGGTGTCGTGCACTTCTGGTTGTGCATGTATCTGCAATGCAGAGCCCCCCGGAACTGGTTATTTCCATTTGGACGGTACAGGTACATGGGGAGAGAGGAGGCATTATTTTAGTGCCTGAGAAGGGGGACTTGAAAAGGCTTTGGCTCCTACAAGCAACTGCGGCAGTGTGGGGCCCACCCGCCAACCAAGAGTAGGACATCACTTGATGTTTGTAAAGCACCATTACTTAATAGGCTTTCACAGAGGAATCCAACACCCAGCATGCACCTGTTTGGCAGGAGAGTGCGAGGTGCCTTGCATCTTAGAGGCAGGGGAGGGGCAAGTGACCACCTGACTGGGAGTGGTCGCAGTTAAAACATCGAAACAGCTGACCAACAGGGGAAAGAGAAGCCACTTGAAATGGGCACTGATGAAAGCCATTTCAAGGCTGATAGGCGTCTGCCAAGCATTTCAAGGACCTTTTATGCCAAGCGCAATACATCAAATAAAGGCTTTCAAGTTTACCCCAGAGCTGTGTCGCATTCTGTCCTTACCTGGGATATATATATATATATATATATATATATATATATATATATATATATATATATATATATATATATATATATATATATATATATATATATTAATTCCAGTTTCCCCTGGAGGGGAATTTAGTCTTCATGCACTCCCGGGTATTATTTTCAATTACAACCATGCAACAGGGTTTGTAGATCGGTTTGGTTTTATTTTCAATATATCAGCAAGCCGGCTTGCTAATATATTGAAAATAATACCCGGGAGTGCATGAAGACTAAATTCCCCTCCAGGGGAAACTGGAATTAATTTAACCGCAGCTTGGTTCTGCCGCGCTTCGCGTGCACCGCTTAAGAGCGCCTGGAAGCCCGCTCTGTGGACCAAACGGAAAGCAATATATATATATATATATATATATATATATATATATATATATATATATATATATATCGAAAGAAACCCGACCGCCTCTAGTTGCGGTCACAAGCGGGCGCAGACCTCCTCTCCTCCAGTATCATTAACATAATGTCACCAACGCCATCACACAATAAAGTGTCAGCAGTGCAGATTTATTGCTGTCTCATGTCAGAGCAAATGCCCTCCCTGACGCGTTTCGCTCCGCAGATGGAGCTTGGTCACATATATATATATATATATATATATGCGGAAGCACACAAGGAAGAAGGTCAAGGTACCCTAGACCTGCACAGGTATATAGTGCTGTGGAATATAGACAAACAGTGGCAGTGCAAGAGCTGGGACCCTGACTTCTCTAGTTCCTTCAAATTTTAGACAAATGAAAATACAAGATTCAAAAGAGCTCAGCACATACCCATATATTAGATTGTTATAACTACTGTAATATAGTTAGTAATTCTCTAGATCAAAAATATTGTCAAACTCCCAAGAAAGAATGTATTGAAGACTTCTGTTTGGAAAAGTTTTCTTCTTCTTTTATTTTATATTTGATGGATGCTGTTTCATTCGGTTATTTAAAAACACAATGCAAAATCATAGCCATCATAGCCGACGCGGCGCGTATCGTCTCCACGAGACTTCTTCAAGGCTTTTTGTGTTTTTATATGTTCTTTAATCGAATCCAACGTCAGATCTTGAGAATTACTAACTGTATTACAGTAGTTATGACAATCTAATATATGGGTATATATATATGTATACATATACACATACATATATATGTGTGTGCGTATATATATATCTTAGAATTAGACAGCAAGCAGCCACAGGGACTGAATGCGACGGAGGATCTATACACTTGTTTATAAGTAAATTGGAGCAATTGTATATTTAATCCCCTTCAGTACATCTTTTTCAGTACGGATCCCTTACTAATTATGTATTGTATGTGCTGCCAGATGGGTACTTGGTTTTACAGAAGTAACAATGCTGTTGTTTTATCTGATTAATTGACGCCTCCTCACAATCTGTTTTAAGAGCTTCGTTCGAGTAAGAGGAGGGTAAGCCTATGGCGCAATGCCATGGGTTGAACGCAACATGTTCCCTTGTTTATAAATTGATTTCTTTTTTTGATGTTTTATTTCAGTTTTTGCACTTAGCACGAGCACTTTAAGAAATCATGGAAACTCAACACTTTTTTGTTGCCGATGTTAAGATGATACGTGTAGTATTCAAATACAATTTTTCAAGGTTCTGTGCCCACTGGGGCTTAATATCTTCTGCTCAGTGCCTTGTACATTTGGGGAGAGATTAACTAGGTGAACAACAATACTTGGTGAATCTAAGGGATAATTCTTATTGGTTCACGTTCACTTTTGAATAACATGTATTCATACAGTTATTTAACATTTGTGGTTTTATAAATGTGTATATATATATTTATATATTTTATTAATTTAGCCACTTGTACCTATAACATTGTATGCTTACAATTAATGTATACAAATGTTAGCACATGAGGATGCAGTATTTCTTCTATGTTGTTTGAACCCATTTGTAAAAATTGCGCGCGCACTAGCACTTTAAATGTTCGGCATTGGCTCTCAGCAACTCGCCATGTGATCAAGCTGTGTAAGGCGAAACGCGCAATGGCGGCGGCAGGCTTGCTGGTAATAAATCACCTCGATTAAGCACCAAGAATTGGGTCTGTTCTTTCGTCATTGTTGGAGTGTTGGGCTGAAGCGGCTGCTTTGGTTTTTGACGAATTTTCGTGCATATATATATATATATATATATATATATATATATACGCACACACACACACACACACTGAAAAGACCAAATGTTAAAGTAATGTCATAGTAGATTAATTTCTCTGTAATGGTAATGGTTTCAACTAAATAAAAACAGAAATTCACCAGCTATACAACAAAGAGGAAACTACAGTAGTCCAATACTTATGCACCTCACGCTAGTTTCAAACTATTAGCATGTCCTGCGCAACAAGCCCGGGCAGCATTCATCAGGTGACGCTTCTGTGATCCAGAGCCTATACAAAGCGAGGGGTGGGCGTGCACCGGATAATGAAGTCCAGAGAATGATAGTGGATTTTCAAACACAGTCCTTATTTTCAATACTTAATTTTCTTACAATATAGCAACATTGAACTCAGCCAACGCCTTTCGTTCTCTCATGAAGAACTTCATCAGGGCTGGAAGTGACCAAAAGATACATTTATTGAACAAGATCAATACAAGAACAGAATGGAAGAAAACTAAAGGGAGAAAAACATGGAAATATACATGCACATTCAGAAAACAATTTACTAAGAAGCAGGGAAGTAGTGTAAAATATATATTAATAAAAAATAAAATTATTGAGAATGGAGACAAGTAGAACAGGTGGATTGAAAACCCATAAAGGACAAAGACATATATATATATATATATATATATATATATAAAACAATCTCTGCTATCTCTCGCCCGGAGCCCAGTCCTGGATACCTTCGGCGCAGATGAAGAGAGGAGACCCAAATGCAGGTGAGCAGTGTTTTTATTCAATTAGGAAAACGGCACACCTCAGCATATATATATATTCAGCATAATTCCAAACACTGGAGGCACATCGAACTATAGGAACAATTAAAAACAGAGGAGAAGAATAACTCTCACTAGAGATTTGAGAGCAAGCAAATGAACAATTATGTGTCAGGTACTGGTAAGAACTCGCTTGTCTGATTGAAACAAACTCACACTAAGAGGGGAGAGCTGGCATGTGTGTAATTAATAAAGTACTATACAATTGTATGCTCAGTAGTAACACATGCACAGACTTGTGTTGTGATAAATTTGTGCATAGCAAGAGACAAAAAGAGGGGAAGAAGGCTGAAAAATAAGAAAGGAGAGATATCAAAAAAGAAGTGGTAAAATTGATCAATAGGCAAAGCTTGAAAAAGGAATCCAAGAACCAAAGCGTGCTACAGGTATCCAAGAACCAAAGCGTGCTAGCATACACAATACAACAAGCATTGGAAATGCAATAGGTCTCGCATTAGGAAAGTTTGAGCTATTGGTATTGTAAATGACACTTTTTTTATTCATGTGTTGGTTTTGAAAGTAGCAAAATTAATTGCTTTGTCAGTTACAATGTCAATAGTTTTAACTTTTGCAAATGTGACACCTATAGCATTTGTTATGCAATGTGTGTTGTATTTACGTGACTTAGATGTATTGATATTACAAATAACAATGGCTTTTAATTTTGTAAATAATTAATACTTAAATAAAAGTTATTGTAATTTATAATGGCAATAGCTTAAACGTTTGTAAATAACTTTTGTGAAGATTATGTTCAGTGTATTTTATTGTGACGAAAATCCAAGAACATTGCATTTGCACCTACACACACACAGAGCCACACACATATAGATGTGGTGGTGGTGGATCTGGGGGATATGGTGGTGGTGGATGTGGTGGTGGTTGTGATGGTGGTGATGGTGGTGGATGTGGGGGTGGATGTGGTGGTGGATGTGGTGGTGATGGAGGTGGTGGATGTGGTGGTGATGTGGTGGATGTGGTGGTGGTGGATGTAGTGGTGGTGGGGGTGGATGTGGTGGATGCGGTGGTGGTGGATGTGGTGGATGTGGTGGTGGTGGATGTCATGGTGGATGTGGAGGTGATGGTGGATGTGGTGGTGGTGGATGTGATGGTGGATGTGGTGGTGGTGGATGCAGTGGATGTGGTGATGGTGGATGTGGTGGTGGTGGTGGATGGGGTGGTGGTTGTGGTGGATGTGGTGGTGGATGTAGTGGTGGTGGGTGTGGTGGTGGTGGTGGATGCGGTGGTGGTGGATGTGGAGGATCACCTCCACATCCACCATGACATCCACTGCCACATCCACCACCACATCCACCACCGCCACATCCACCACCACCACCACATCCACCACCACTTCCACCGCATCCACCACCGCCACATCCACCACCACTTCCACCACCACCGCATCCACCACCACCACCCCCAACACCACCACATCCACCACCACATCCACCACAACCACCACCGCTTCCACCACCACCACCACATCCACCACCACCACCACCGCATCCACCATCACATCCACCACTACCACCACATCCACCATCACCTCCACCACCACCACCACATCCACCATCACCTCCACATCCACCATGACATGTGGTGGTGGATGTGGTGGTGGTGGTGGTGGTGGAGGTGATGGTGGATGTGGTGGTAGTGGTGGATGTGATGGTGGATGCGGTGGTGGTGGTGGTGGATGTGGTGGTGGTGGTGGATGCGGTGGTGGTGGATGGGGTGGTGGTTGTGGTGGAAGTGGTGGTGGATGTGGTGGTGTTGGGGGTGGTGGTGGTGGATGCGGTGGTGGTGGAAGTGGTGGTGGATGTGGTGGTGGTGGATGCGGTGGAAGTGGTGGTGGATGTGGTGGTGGTGGTGGATGTGGCGGTGGTGGATGTGGTGGTGGATGTGGTGGTGGATGTCATGGTGGATGTGGAGGTGATGGTGGATGTGGTGGTGGATGTGATGGTGGATGTGGTGGTGGATGCGGTGGATGTGGTGGATGCGGTGGTGGATGCGGTGGTGGTGGTAGTGGTGGTAGTGGTGGTGGTTGTAGTGGATGTGGTGGTGGATGTAGTGGTGGTGGGTGTGGTGGTGGTGGTGGATGCGGTTGTGGTGGATGCGGTGGATGTCATGTTTTTGTAGGCTCACAGCCAGTTGTTGAATATATCTACTCAGCAATAACTGCTTTAAATGGGTCTTGCACTCTTTTCTCATTAAAGAGAAAAATGATTCTTCCCATCACACCGCATTAAATAAAAATTTGCAACTGGAAAAATGTTGTATTCTTCAGGATATGAGACACGACCAGAAAGCTTAAAAAAAATACTGGACTCAGGTAAAAAACAATTAAAATAAACTTCAAAGCAGCAGATGTACTTTATCGAAAGTTAATACTAAAAGTTAGTATCTGCTCGGTTCCTGGAACTTATACCCAACTACGGCCTGGAAACGTAAATATAAATAAATATTTCCTAACGGCATAAAAAAAACCACATGCAGAAATAATGCAAATTCATTTTCAGTGGCTGTGCATACAGTAAAACACTGAATTAAAAAGACTGACAATGAAACGTGTATGCCTAATTTAATGCAAGTAGCCAACCGCTACCACACTAACAATTATTACTAACTTGTTACATCCCTGCTTTCTTCATCGCTGTTTTTCCGTCATTCTTCCCCCCATTAAAAAAAAAAAATTGTACTCTCTTGGTCAAAATCTGATGAGGAAAAGTAAGTACCAATCCCCAAAAAATGAGCGTCGGTGGGCCCCACCTGCAACAACCGGCTTAAATGAAGTACTGATTGGTTACTGCTGCTGCATCACCGCGCTTTGCAAGAAAAGAAATACATTTCTCGCTTCAATCATCTTCTTTAAGTTTCTACTACTTCTTCTTGTTACACACAAGCACGCCCTGTAGATGGCAGCACTGCACCGCGTACGGAGGTGTTCTCGCATTTCCCGTGTATGTATTTATTTATTCGTATTTATATAGCGCGGACATTAGTCAAAGGTACTAGAGCGCTTTACAGAGGAATTATTTCGTTACGCTGAAGTTACAGGTGCTTTAATGCAGCTACAAGTAATTGCAACGTTGAAAGTGTACGGTTTCTCTTGTTAATTGATGACGACGTAAGCCTACGCTTTAACTATGATTTTTAATGCATGTAAAAGAAAAGTAAACAAGTAATTGCAACGTTGAAAGTGTACGGTTTCTCTTGTTAATTGATGACAACGTAAGCCTACGCTTTAACTATGATTTTTAATGCATGTAAAAGTAAAGTAAAAAAAAAAGAAGGAGAAACACGAGAGACGGCCTGTGGCCGTCAAAGTGAAAGTACGAAGAGAAATGCAACACGACGGGCAGGGGAGGGGGCGGAGCGGGGAGAGCGGCATGAGGGTGTGAAGCAGCAGGGGCCTGAGACGCAGCCGCCTTTGATGTGGTAATGCGAGGCAAGCGGCTGGTGGCATTGTGCACGCGCTTTCACATGCACTGGAAGAAATCGCCTGGGAATCGCCAGATCTCGGTAAGCTCTGTTTAAGCACCTATATATCGAGCTCCCGCTCAATGCGCATGTGCATTGAGATAGGTCGCTCGACCTAAAAAGGAAGCAAAATGGTATGATAGAACGTTGGCCCCACCATTGAAAACAGTACTGAATGCTGCCAGGAGGCAAGATATTGAGAAAAAGGGGAAAGGAGTTATCACCTCATTGGGGCGAGCACTCTCACGATAATGGTGTATGGCTACACATGAAAAGTGCAGCAACATATTAATATTGAGCGCAGTGATGGACGTAAAAAGGCCTTGTCAAGCCACATGTCTAAATCACAGGAAAAACAAATAAAATGGGTAAATGAAATGAACATTAGTGAGAAATAGTTGGATGGAAATACCCAAAAAATAAAACTGACCTAAGTAAAGGCACGCGTCCTTAAAAGAGCGGAAATTAAATAGCAAGCTTGTGCTCCAGAGCAGCACAATCAGGCGCTGTTTGGCAAGGTAGTAGAGCCAATTCTGGCCTCTAAACGTAGAGCTGGAATCTAACTATCAAAGTTGAATTTAGTCAGAAATGAACAATAATATAGGGTCGATACACCACAAAAAAAGGGGGGGGGTCTGAGTTGAGTGCTCTTACCTTTATTTGAGGAATAGTAGCAGGGTGTGGTCAATGCTCCAGCATTAACACTGGACACCGAGGGAAATTCCCACGGCTAGGTAAGGTCTAACAAACATAGGGGGAAGGCAAAAATGAGAAAACATTGGTAGGGTTATGTTAAAAACATCAGTAAGAAAAGGCAAAATCAAACCTGCTGGGCGTACAACCTAGGATAAAAGGGCTCCATAGTAGGAATATGATTGACTGCGAGGCGCAGCAACAGAACTAGTGTATGGTAGCACGAGCAACATTTATGTATGCAGTAAATAATGAGGCCTGACGATCAATCCCAAAAGCAGAGAGTACACAGCCCACCTGGTAAGGACAAAATGAATAAGAAATTTAAAAACATGACAGCGTCAGGAAAGCGATTAATACCATTGCACCCTGAAATAGTAGTTAAGGCAATACAGTAGGTGAAGGGAGCCTCCGTCACTGTGGAAAAGTATAATGTGACAGGCTCAGGGTGACAAGTAATAGCATGGCACCCTGCGATAGTGGTTAAAGAGTTACACTCAGATGGAAAACCTCAGTCGCGGTGGTAGCGAAAGTCAAATTGCGGGCGAGGGGGCACAGTCAAGTGAACACGGGCTACCTATAACCCCCTCTTAAAAGGCACATCTCTCAAGTAAAGTCCTACCCTAGCGACCCAAAAGCACTAAAGGCAGAGCCTACAATTCCTTACCTCGCTAGTTGAAGTGCAACAGACCGAGTGTCGAAGACCGTCCTACGTGGCCTTCCGTCTTAAAAATTACATTATTCCGGAAGGGGCGGCCTGAGGGACGTAAACAACATCAGGGAAAAACTTTTAGAGTGTAAAAGTCAGTGAGCTGCCAGGAATCCAAGACAAATTGTCCAGAAGTCAAAACACCTAAAAATAGGGCATGGACAACAGAAAGGTGTACAATGGTGTGGCTATTAAGTTGGAAAGATCCGGACCGGAAAAAATGTGCGGGTGGACGGGAAATAAATAGACATTCCCTGGTAAATAATCGCCTAACTCTTAATTGTAAGCACCAAGGGTGTAAATAGCAATCTTATTGACATGAACTTAATATGCAGCATATCTAGATAGCTACAAATAGAAATAGAGATAAACAGTAGGGCAGATAAAATTAAATACAATAAAATATTTAGGTACAGCATAAGAGTATTCCTCAAGGGGGTAGGGAGTTAAGGGGGTTTGGGTTGTCATTAAGAAAGAAATGCATCTCACTGTCGGTGTTATGGCCATGTGTGATGGAACGTAATTTGCATATCCATTTAGCCTCGTATTGTCTGAGTTTGAGTGCCCTGTTGCCACCTCTCTGTCCTTAATCAATATGGTCAATGCCATACTACCAGAAATGACTTTCTATGGGGTGGATTTTAGAAAATGGTCAGCTAAAGGATATTTCATGTCGCTATTCAAAATGGCCCTTCGATGTTCTTGGACACGGAGTTTCAGATTCCTCTTTGTGCTCCCAACGTAAAACAAATCACAAGGGCACCCAATAACATAAGTAACAAAAGTCGAATTATAGTGTATAAACTGTCTAATCATGTGTGGGGTGGATCCATTGTGTCAAAAAAAATATTTGTTTTGTTAACCTCAAACTTGCAGATATTACAGAAACTTCAAATGTAGAACCTGCTGGGTTTTTCGGGGAGCCATGTTTCTCTCCTAGTAGTAGAAGTGACATAACTGGGGCAGAGTTTATTTCTAAGGGTGGGCCCTCTTCTGTATGTAATCAATGGATTGTTGCAGATGGTCTCTTCAGGCTGGGTATTGCCTGTAGGAGATGCTAATTGCGTTTGAAGATCTCATCACTATAAGTGGTGTACTGTGTTATAAAGCGTACTTGTTTTAAAAAGCACATCCTCTCTTGTCGGTGGTAGATTTTGAAATGATTGTTTCTCAGTTGAGGGTATGAGCTGTCTTCTCTGCTGTGTCCAGGGCCTTACTGGAGTAGCCCCAAGCCCCCAATCTCTTTTTTGCCTCAGTGATATGCATAGTGTAGTTCTCTTGCTCACTGCAGTTGAGCCTGAATCTTACCATCTCCCCAAAGGGTATGTTGCGAATCACAGAGCTGCATTGGGCGCTACTCGCATACAAACTACTATTGCAAGCTGTGCTTTTGCGGTAAAGTGTGCTGTGTACCACCCCATCCTTTAAGTAATGTAAGTCTAAGAAATGTATTTCTTCATGGTGGAAGTCTATGGTAAGATTAACTTTAAAGGGATTTCTGTTGAGGTTTACGAAATAATCCTGTAGGGAGGCCTACAAATCTGACCATAGACAAATGATATTGTCAATGTACTTCCCCCAGAACACAATGCATTCAATCCAGGGGAGGCACATTTGCCCGATAAAGAGGCAGGCATACGAGGGAGCAAACCTGGATCCCATGGCAGTGCCCTGTTTTTGGTTGTACCAAGTACCGTCATGGAGAAAGTAGCTCCTCGTGAGGATCAACTCGATCATCTCAAGGACCATTGTGTTGTGTTAAAAGTAATCAGCCCCTTCCCCTTGCAAAGGAAGGACCTGACTGCTGAGAGACCAAATCGATGTTCGATGTATGTATATAAACTGACCACATCAAAAGTCACAAAGAGTAAGTCCTCAGAACAACTAAAATCTTTGAACTTGGCCAGGATATCCTTACTGTCACAGACATAGGAGGGTAAGTACAATACACAAGGCTGCAGTTTGAGGACCACATTATCAGAGAGTCCCACTGTAGGGGAACCCACACCGGATATGATTAGCGTTCCTGGGGGAAAGTCCTCTTCCTTGTGTATCTAGGGTAAAATATAGATACAAGGGTGTTTGGGATTGTCTACTTTCAAATAACGGTATTCATTGTCAGATAACAGACAGATGTCTTTCCATTCCGTTAATTTTATGTTGAAGTCCCTAATAAGTTCACCCATTGGGTTGGTCCCAACACTTTTGTAGCAATGGATGTTGTCCAGTTGTCTCATGATTTCACCCATGTAGTATAGTGTGTTCATCGTGACAACATTACCGCCATTGTCCGCCTCTCGAATCACAATGCTGTTGTCATTTTGTAGTCTAGTAAGTGCCTTCCTTTCACCAAAAGGTATTGAGTAGTCTTTTCGAGAGGTTAACAATTTTCAAATCATTATCATGCAATACATGTTGTGTGTCAGTTTCATTGCTAGAAATGGTTCCTATGTCTGTTTCTTTTTGGAATGACTTGACATTCTGAGATCTTCTTTGGTTGCCCGTCCTGTGCCATCCTTTGGACCTGCGTCCTCCTCTCCTTGTTTATTTGGGTCTTTTTTCCTTTGCTTCCCACTGATTCGTAGCTACGCTAATTCTCTCTGAAATGAGGTACCCACCTATAAAGGGTGGTTATTATCGGTATTGCTGGATGTGGCACTGCTCGCTGAAGAGATTGAGATACTACTCGCTGTTCTAGCCTCAACGCTGTCCTCCCTAACTCTCTTTCTATTGTCTGTTATCGTAATTTGGTTGAACTTCTTAGCGAAAGTATAAATTTGCTGTCATCCCTGTCATTGCGCCTTACTTTGAGCATTTACTTTTCCTTGAGATAACTGTGATGGTCCTCGACACAGGACTTCACCAGCTATAGTTATAACTTGCTCCCCTGTATTGCGCTGCTTATGAGCTCACATATGATATCAATCATGACCTGTTCTATGACATCGTTTATGACATAACTGATGACATCTTAAATTACCTTATTGATGACATCATCCAATGATTGTGCTAGTTTGTTTTATAGTTTACATAGTGGAGGTAATTTTGTATAGTATGGGCCCAGCTAGTGGGTTAAAGTGTTTACAAAATGCAACTCCTAATGCCCCACAAGTGTGTAGAGGTATTGCACCTCTTTGTATTCAAAAGTAACTCAGTGTGCAGGTGACAGTTGACAAGTTGACTTCATTATGTTCCACACAAGGATTTTGGTACTGCAGAACAAGTTTTCAACAGAAGTAAGATTCTAAGTAGTAGACACAGAACTTTGCAAGCTGGCTCGAGCTATTAGACAGAATTGTGTCAGCATGACAATTTCTACATAACATAGAATACTGGGTGCACCGGGTGCTAACCTATAGGCAGGTGCTTGTTTTGCTAGTGAAGATGGGATATCTGTAAAGTTTTCACGACTGCATAATGAATGGAGGTAGTAGGATGTATACCATCTTCCGATCTTGATTATTTTTAGCCAATCGTGTCTTTTTTAACAACTGTTGCATATAGTGGGCACTGTTCTTAGTAGATAATTTTTTAACAGTCTGTGGTGTTTTTCTCATTAAAATTACACTGTTTGATATGAAGAAAAATCTCTCCATAGAGTAAGCACTATTTACAGTACCCCGTTCTCTACTGATATTAACTTCTTTTCTCAATGTTGGTTTGTTGAGCTTCAGGTGTTTGATACAGATAAAAGTTGTCTGTAGTAGGTCATTTGTTATGTAACTATTTTTAGGAATTTGGCTTTCTGTGAACAGTTGTATACAGATTGAACATTGTACCCAATGAGAGTTTCCTATATATCTTTGATTGAGTGTTAAAGTGAACTATGCTAGCTGTAAAGTGTACTGTATAGGGTCAATGTTGCACATAAGGCATGCTTTCTACACCTAAGGGAAATGTGTCTGTGATGGCAGTAGCAATGGCTGAAATTCTTCTAAGCTGTTTGTACTTATTATCAATCCTCTAATGCCATAATAATATAATAATAAAAATAATAGATTTGTTTCTAAAGCGCCTGGTGACGCCTTCCCGGCGTGTCCCAGCGCTGTGGAGATCAAGTTATCAAGCAGCAATTAGCCTCTATGCAGGAAAAGGAAGCTTGGATGACATCATCAGTGATGTCAAGAGTGATATCGTCAATGATGTCATTTTAGATATCATCAGTGATATCATACATGATGTCATAGAATATGTCATGAGCGATGTCATATGTGAGGTCATAAGCAGTGCATGGCGTGGCACAAGTTATTAAACTATAACTGGTGAGTTTCTGTGTATTTTGTAGTTCAGAAGATCAATGTTGTCACTGAGAAATTCACCTAACTAGAACTCTACTTAAATCTTTGTTTTTTTTCATTAAATTTCGAAGGTTTTTTTCAACAAATACATAACGTTTTATTACACCTAACTATAATGTTACTTTAACCTTCGTTTTTTTCACATAATTTCTTGTTTTGTTTTAAAGTAAATTAAGTAATTTTTGGAGTACATATATGGTAGAATGACTGAAGAATATATCCTGTGTGTGCACATCATTTAGGTGATAAGTGTCCATAGTAGTACGTGGAGAAGGACTGGCCTCTCTGCTGGGACCTCTGTCTTGGATGACAGGTGCCGGTAGTAGAGTATGGGCAGGGACTGGCTACTCTGATGAGAACTCTGTCTCAGATGATGGATATGTGTAGTACGGTGTATGGAGGGACTAGTCTCTCCACTGGACCCCTCTCTTGGATGATATGTGTGTATAGTAGGGTGTGGGACTGGATTGGCCTCTCCTCTGAGACCATTCTCTCAGATGACATATGTGCGCAACAGGTTGAGGGGAGAGACTAGCCTCTACGCTGAGACCTCTCTCTGGGCTAACAGGCATGCATAGTTGGTGGTTTGTGTGGGATCTGACCTCTCCTTCCAGACCCCTCTCTCAAATGACGGATGTGCATAGTAGACTGCAAGAAGGGACTGATCTCTCACTTCAGACCCCTCTTTCAGATAATGGATGTGCGCAGTAGGAAGCAGGTAGGGACTAGTACTCCTTACAGACTCCTCTCTTAAATGAGGGGTGTGCATAGTAGCTAAACTCTTTCCAAGCCAATGGATGTAAATAGTAGACTCTGATAAACAGCCACTCTACTTAGACTCATTCCTACAGTAAGAAGTGTGCATGCCAGTATTGAAAGATCACCTACTCCTTCATATTTTTCATGATCCTGTGAGTCTCGCGAGTTCATAATAGCAGAAAAAAAAGAATGAACCTTTTACTCATCACACTACTTGTGTCTTACACACTCTCTCCGTTGGAATCTGGCTCTGTATATACTGTACCAAAGTGAAAAATAGTGTGCACAGAGTTTAGGGGTATCTCAGAGATATGGCAGAGGCTAAATTAGAAAAGTACCAACAGCTCTCTTTGTGTTAGTGTGGTCGAGCAGTTAGGCCTATCAGGTGGGAGTATAAGGCATTTATTGTATTCAATCAAGGACTGCTCTCACACACTCCAGACGAATTTGGTAAGTATAAAAAAGGTATACTTATGTTTTATTTGTAGTACCAAGCAGGACTTGCTACATGTAGGTTATGTACTTGCAATTGTAAAACTTGAAAAGATAATGCACCTGGGAATGGATTTGCAATTGTTACAGGGTTGTAAATGCTTTAAAAACAGTTAAAATTGCATAGAAATTACTTTGGATTACTTTTGTGTTACTTTTGGATTACATCGACTACTCAAAGTGGTATACCTAGATACCGTACTGTGGATCCTACAGTACAAGGTTAGTAAGACTTTTTCGAGTTTGCAATATAGTTACTTTTTTTCATGCAAAAGTTCTGCTCGAAAGAACATTTTTAGGAACAAAACTTGTAACCTTGGTTCCTATGGGAGAAATAGGATTAACGGTTCTCAGGTAAGTAAATGACTTACGAGTGGGAGTTTTGGGGGTTAGGACCCAGGTCCCCAAAGGTTCAGTTGGACTCTCAAGTTGCACTACAAGCAGCACTTGCACGGGTAGGTGCACAGTGCAGGGGCATAGTGCAGGGGTGCAATGGTAGCCAATGGGGCTAGGGGGCACCTCAGTTGGGGGCTGCTTAGGGTAGGCCACTCAGTCTTGGGAGCGAAGCTCCTGGGGTTAAGGTCAGGGCTCCAATTCTACACCACCAGCGCTGTAGGGGCGGATGTGTGCAGGGTGCTTAGGAGGGCTCGGGAGCCCAATGTAGTCCTATGGAGGTTGCTGGTTTTAGATTTTGTCTGCAGGGTCCCTACAGGGAGTCTTCCAGGAGGTACCAACAGTGGGGCAGGTCAATTATTATGACCTCTGAGCAACCCAAAGTTACAAAATTTCAGTACAAAAGTACAGTAGTGTTTCTTTGTCTTTTTATTTCCTCTTCTGCTGACAAGATTAGATGATCTCATTACTACTAAAGCAGATGCGACATTTGCATGTCTCGAAGGAGCCCATGTTCTCCATACTCCGATACATGATGAGTTGACAAATCCGGAATATATATTTTTTTTAACCTCATCAAACATTAATGGACTAGTGGCGCTTATACACAATCTCGAGACCTGAAGAAGTCCTTGTAGGACGAAACGCATTGGTTTTTTATTCATTGACGTGGTTTTTAGAAGAAAATGACGAATAAAGATTATTGAAAGAAGAAATCTTCTCTACACGCATTTGTGATGTCTCAGTACTAAACTGTCACAAATATTTGTGTTATGATATGTATGGGAATTTATTCAGAAAGTAAAAGCACTTTGGGCAAGATGTATCCGCATTGTATTTTGTGAGTCCTTAATAGCGAATTTTACCGATTCGCTATTATGGACTCACAAAATGCAATGTATGTAGGTTTTGCAAATGAAATTGCGAATCCTACGCATTCCTTAATTGCACCTTCCAAACTGCGAGTCGCAAATAAGGAATGACTTCCCATTCATTCCTTTGGGCCAAGAGGCTCATAGGAATGAATGGGAATTGCATGCGCAATTTGTGAGTACCCAATAGGTACTCGCAAATAGCGTATGCAATTTCAAGGGTGCAAGGGTGCCAAATGACACCCTGTTGCACCACTGAAATATGCATGTGTGCACATGTGGCGAACACACATGCGTTAAGAGCATGTATGGACGCCAAATGGCACCTACAAAAATGCCAAAAAATGCATTTTTCTAGGAATTTGCAAATTACCACCAACTTCAAGTTGGTGTTAATTTGCTATTCCTTAAGCTAGGTCTCAATTTATTTTGCTTCCTGCGTTTCATTTAAGGAATCGCAAATTGTGATTCTCTAAATGCATTTGCAAAATAGATAATCCCAAAAATTGCAGTTCCCTAATTTGCGAATGCCTTTTGAGATGATACATCCCAAAGGCTTTTTACCGTTCGCAAATGGGCCAATTCTGCGAATTGGCCCTTTTGCAAATGATAAAACGTGTGATACATCTGGCCCTTTATTATGTATTACTATTAACCTTGGGCTGCGCAGGTTGGTACCAAATGAGTCCTTCCTTGGGGTGAGTACACCCCCTTCTATGCCACTCTGCAGTGGCAGAGGGGCATGAGCCTCTCTCTAAATGGCTGAGTCTCCACATTTTGAAGATGGAGGGTACTGAAATGAGTGCTTCACCTCACCTCCCCCACCTGAGGGGTAAGCAAAGGTGGGCACACCTCTCCTCCTAACTTGATTTTACCACAGATTCTGCCACCCAAAGTGGGGGTCAGTACCGGTTGGAGCCAATTTATGGGGGCACCAAAAGGCAGGGACAGTTTACAAAGGCAGCAGGACTTTGAAACTTCCCCTTCGTGGGCCAGGCCCATCCTGGGGGAGGATTCATGACACCTCTGCCCAGGATGAGCTTTATTTCTACACCTAGAAAGCGGAGGCCCTCTACCCAGGGGTCCAAAAACCTGTCTGATGGGGGAAATGGCGGGCAGCAATTTAGGCACTAAACCAGAGCGGGTCATTTTCAGGGGGCATCTCTAAGGCGCCCTCTGAGTGCATTTTACATTAAATCCCACACTGGCATCAGTGTGGGTTTAATGTGCTGATGGGTTTGCGACCAAACTTCCTAGGTTTCAGTAAAGCCATTATGGAGCGGCAGAGTTCGTAATAACCAATCAATCAATCAATCAATCAATCAGCATTTATATAGCGCACTACTCACCCAGAGGGTCTCAAGGCGCAAGGGGAGGGGGGGGGGGGGGGTCCGCTACTGCTCGAACAGCCAGGTCTTGAGTTGCTTTCTGAAGGCGAAGTGGTCCTGGGTCAGGCGGAGGTGGGTCAGGAGGGAGTTCCAAGTCTTGGCGGCGAGGTAGGAGAAGGACCGTCCCCCTGTGGTGGCTCTTCGGATGCGGGGGACGGCGGCGAGGGCATGGCCGGTCGATCGAAGCTGTCGTTTGGGAGCGTAGAAGTTGAGGCGGCTGTTGAGGTATCCTGGGCCTTGGTTGTGTAGGGCTTTGTGTGCGTGGGTGAGGAGACGGAAGGTGATTCTCTTGTTGACCGGGAGCCAGTGCAGGTCTCTCAGGTGTCCGGAGATGTGGGTGCGACGGGGGATGTCCAGTATGAGTCGTGCTGAGGCGTTCTGGATCCGCTGGAGTCTCTCCTGGAGTTTGGCGGTGGTTCCGGCATAGAGGGAGTTGCCGTAGTCCAGACGGCTAGTGACGAGGGCCTGAGTGACCGTCTTCCTGGTCTCGGTGGGGATCCACCGGAAGATCTTACGTAGCATGCGCAGGGTGTTGAAGCATGACGAGGAGACGGCGTTGACTTGTCTGGTCATGGAGAGGGAGGAGTCCAGGATGAAGCCCAGGTTGCGTGCGTGGTCTGTTGGTTTGGGTGCGCTGCCTAGGGCGGAGGGCCACCAGGAGTCGTCCCAGGCGGAGGGTGAAGATCCCAAGATGAGGACTTCCGTCTTGTCCGAGTTCAGTTTCAGGCGGCTGTTCTCCATCCATTCGGCTACCTCTTTCATCCCTTCGTGAAGGTTGGCTCTGGCGGTGGCGGGGTCGTTGGTGAGGGAGAGGATCAGCTGGGTGTCGTCGGCGTAGGAGATGATGTTGAGGTTGTGCTGGCGTGCGATGTCTGCGAGGGGGCTCATGTAGACGTTGAAAAGGGTTGGACTGAGCGAGGAGCCCTGAGGGACGCCGCAGATTACTTCGGTGGGTTCTGATCTGAACGGGGGGAGACGGACTCTCTGTGTCCTTCCGGCGAGGAAGGAGATGATCCACTCCAGTGCCTTCTCCTGGATTCCGACGTTGCTGAGGCGCTGCACTAGTGTACGGTGGCAGACAGTGTCGAAGGCCGCGGATAGGTCTAGGAGGATGAGGGCTGCTGTTTCTCAAGGAGGGCTCGGATGTCATCGGTGGCTGCGATCAGGGCGGTCTCGGTGCTGTGGTTGGCCCGGAAGCCCGACTGCGAGAGGTCGAGGGATCCGTTTGTCTCGAGGAAGGCGTCCAGCTGCTTGTTGACTGTCTTCTCGATGACTTTGGCAGGGAACGGGAGCAGCGAGATGGGGCGGTAGTTCTTGAGGTCGGTGGGGTCGGCTGCTGGTTTCTTTAGTAGAGCGCTGAGTTCGGCGTGTTTCCAGCTCTCCGGGAAGGTAGCGGTGTCGAAGGAGGTGTTGATGATGTCCCGCAGGTGGGGTGCGATGACAGCGTCGGCCTTGTTGAAGACGTGGTGAGGGCAGGGGTCGGTCGGAGATCCGGAGTGGATGGAGTTCATAGTGCGGACGGTGTCTTCGGTGCCGATCGGGGTCCAGGCGCGGAGGGTGGTGGTGGGGGGCGGTGGTTCAGTCGTGGCGTGCGTCGGTTGAGTGTTGAAGCTGTTGTGTATGTCCGCGATCTTGTTGTGGAAGTAGGAGGCGAGGGAGTTGCAGAGGTCTTGCGAAGGGTGATGTCGTTGTTTCCAGCGTTGGGGTTGGAGACCATACACTCTTTATGGTTTTACTGCACTAACAGTGTCTAATAATGTACTTAGACACTGTAGGGGTACAGTGCTCAGACAACTGTACCCTCACTTGGGGGCTAGTGCACCCTGCTATAAGGTTTTTAAATTTACATCTTTGAACAACAATTTGTTTTTGTTTTTTAATATATTAAACTGTTTTTGTATTTGTGTTATTTTAACAAAAAGGTACAGCAAAAACAAGAAACTAGGAGTAAAAAAAGTGGAGAGAATACTATATTTTTCACTTTTTAAACTGCTGAGTAGGTGGACCTTTATGATCTATTGTCTGAGAAAAACAAATATCTGCTTACATAAGTAGCAAAAAAGGGCTCTATTTAAATAAGCAGAGTTGGTATTTGCTTAAGTTTTGAGTACCTGGGCAGGCATATAGTCACCAGGTAGAATAGACATGGACGCCCTTGAGGAGTTATCACCCTCTGCAGCATGGGCATATCAGCCCGAACAAGGCATTGAGGTTGCATAGCTCTCAAATGTTGCCACATCCCTGTGGTACTAATGCTGTATTGCTTGACCCGGCTGCCCCTATTGGACTCCTTTTTTACATATTTTACATAAGACATATCTTGCAGATACTTTTTTCCATCAGACCTCATTTAAAAACATTGTCATACATAGGACTCCTTGGGTGCCTGAGGTGGCTGAGTTTGAGGACCAGCACTAGGCTGTTCATCTGACTCTGACAATGACATTCTGGTGACAGAAAATCAGAAAAGTCAGAGAGGTATCCAAAAAGGTCTAACCACCGCAAAATCCAATAGCCAAATGAAGCAACAAGGAAGAAATCTTTCTTTTCTATAGAAAGACATCCATATGAACCAATCACAATCCTTCTTCGGGAAATCTTTCCTCTACCGGATGTTTCATGGATGTCTCGCGAGTTTGTAAAAAGAGAGGACGTTCTCTATATCTCAAATGCAACAGTACATCAACATATTTTTATAGCTTAAACAACACTTATGTCTTTTAATTTCTTCAAAATTACTAAAATAGAGTGTTATCAACTTAATTCCAAATATACGATCTCGTGAGTGAAAAGCGAGAGCTGGACAGGAAGAACAGCCTCCTCCTAGTCCATAGAGGAGACTGTGTCTGCTACCCGCGATCGTCCACTAGAGCCGTAAGTTTGTAAACAAAATAATTGATGCAATATGCATACTATAATGACTCAATTGTTAAAGATTACCATTCAATAAAAACGTACTACATGAAGAAGAACTCTTTACAATAGTTTAGAATTAAATTGATAACTCTACAATCTTGCGAGTCTCCTGTGCGCCACCTGTGAACCTCGATCCCCCGCCTTAAAAATGGATGTACATAGTCAATAAACATAGTTTACAGTATAGAAAATACTGCTCTGTATCTTGTTGTAATATAAATATGAAATGTATGTAAAAATAGATATAAAAGCTATGAAAACTATGCTTAGTACATTTCTCAATATGTGAGTTACAAAAATTAAGAAGATGAACACTCAGCACAAACATTGTTGGATTAGTTAGTTTCTATGTATATTTAAATATATTAAAAAAAATAATAAACCTTCTAATTCACTCAAACAACCAAAGGCTAAAGTAAATTTATAATTAGGTGTGATAGAAGGGTGGTTTTTTTTTACCTCAGAAATTCACTGAAAAAATCAAAAGGTAGCGTAACTTTTTAGTTAGGTAAATGTGTCTGTGTGAGCATTAATGTTTTTCACTAACAAAAATATGGAAATTCACCAGTTATAGTTAGCAGCACTAACTATAACTAGAGCCTCCGCCATGCACTGCTTATGACCTCAAACATGATATCAGTCATGATGTGTTCTGTGGCATCATTTATGACATCACTTATGACATCTCAAATGACATAATTGATGACATCACCTTCCAAATAACACATCATTGTGTTAAGATTTGATGTCTCACTGGTGACCTGAAAAATCAAGAAAGCGTTGGCAAAGCCAGTAGATCTGACATTGGCTAGCTGATGAGACGGTTAATCTTTTTAAATCTGTATTGCAAGCATATGCCAAAGAAATCCCACACAAAAATACAAGCTGGACAAAAAAATAACTATTGCATATAATTTTAATAAAATACTAAGGCCCTGAGAGTTGGTTGAAAAGAATGTGATGCTACAGGGTTCTAAATTTATCTGGGGATATAGATTGCACCTATTACGAGTTTTCGGACAATAACATGCAGATCTTGGTGCATATTACCAACGATTAGCGATATTTATCGCTAACTAGGCTTAGCAACAATTTTTTGTATCGCTAAGCATCGCTGGAAATTATCGCTGAGATAACGTGCTATTAGCTACGTTTATCTCCAAAGCGATAATTTTTCCGGCGCTAGCGTGAATATCGCTGAGAATACAGCGATATTCACGTATTAGCGACTAAATGTTCTTAGCCATGTTATCCACCTCCCATTGGATAACATGGCTAAGAACTGGTCTGGGCAGGTGTTAGCCTTTGGCGATATTCGCGCTTAGCGCGAATATTGGCCTCGCTAAGCCTGCCTTGCTAATAGGCGTTAGCGACGTTAGCGACTGCTTTCAGTCGCTAACGTGTAGGGAACGCCCACTCCGCATGTCATTAGCGATAATTATCGCTAACATGCAAAGCAGGCCCCAAACCGCTCGCTATCGCCTACAAGCTGTCGCTAACTGCTGTTAGCGACAGCTTGCTGATAGAATTTTCACCGCTTAGCGGCCGAAAACGGCAGCTAAAGCGGCGAAAATTGCCTATCGCCCCCCTTGATAATATGCCCCCTGGTATTTACTGAGTGCAGTAAATACCATCAAACTCCCTGTGAAGAGGTTTACATGATGGTCGCAAAACACCAATCAAATCAGTACGAGTGCCCAAAGTGTGCTGCCTTGCCGGCAGATGTACTTAGAACAGGAGTAGAATCTCTTTTAGTTTCAATGCACATCATAGAAAAATATGATTCTTAATGGAATAAAGAAAATATACTGTTAATTTTATTGTAGTCTGAAGGCATAAGTTCAACACACAAAAATGTTAAAAACTAAAAAAGGGTATAGAATGAAAAAAAATACCAAAATAGTGCATTGACCCACCAGCTCACGTACTGAAATTTTAGTTTTGGAAGAAGAAATGCATATGTGACTAAATAAAAAAAACAATCATTAGCAGAGCAAAACAGCCAATGGATGAAAAGGCTTGACCCGCAGCCCCTTAATGTTTGTATGCATTTTTTATATTTTTTATTATGTGGGTTATGGTAAACAACTCAAGGTGTTTTGAGCCAGACCTACAAAGAAGTTTATGAGGCATTTAAAATCATGGCAATGAGAAGTAATCCTGGGGAGTGTGAGTTAAGGAATGAGGTGTACAAATGTTTCCAGATATTCCAATGCCAAGGTATTTCTCAATGTAATAAATACAGTATACATATAGCTCTATCAACAGTGATCTCCTAATGCCCATTTGAGGAGAAACAGACTTTGTTGTTTTAAATCTTTTTAATGAATTTTCAAATTCTATATGTACAAGCATAAATGCGAAAACTTCAGGGTAAAAGAAAGAAAGAAAGACAGAGATTGTAGACAGCAGGGTTCTCCATAGTCAGTTCTGGAGGACCGGATTCATGCCAGAGTTTTTACCTATCCCCATTTAGATAACAGACAGAGTATAGAGGATAATAGTAAAGGACCTTCATTAAATGTAGAAGCGATCTCTGCGAAAGAAAATGGCATGTCTACATCGAGTAATGTCAGATGGAAGGGGTGGGGAAGAACCATGCGATATAAAGTCACTAGAATCCAGACCAAGTGTGGCAAAATGCTAAACTGCAGATCTACGGCCAGTGAGTGAAAATGTGTGAAAGGGCCTTAGAGTGTCACCCTTCGAACGGGTAGGTGGCAAGTCAGTGGCAAGTCATCAGTAACAGTAGTTTGGCATGCAATAATACTACATTCTGTGTGGTACCTCATGCAGAATTTTTGCATGTGTTTCCATGGGACAAATTCTCCAGGTCAGACAAAGTGGTAGTTGTTCCCACAAAATGGGCAGGTGTTTGGGAATGACGTGTAGAAATTGATGTGGTACCATTATTTTCTGATGATATTCCTGATTCCAGGGGAAATCAATATGGAGTCATAGAATAAACTATACTTATTGTATTAACAATTTTCAATCAATCAGGGTTTGTAAAGTGCAGCTACTCAAGGTACTGGGGAGAGGGGTGAGGAGGGGCTGCTGATCCGTCTGAGCACCTGGGTTCAATCGTAGATCGCCAGGTCTTGAGATCCATCCAAAATTGGGTTAGCGACAGGGATTGTCAGAGGTGGAGAGTCAGGGTGTTCCAGGTCTTGGCAGCGAGATAAGAGAAGGATCTTCCTCCGGTACTAGACTTGTGGTTCTAAGAGAAAGTGGAAAGGTCCAGCTCGCAGAGTGGAGGTGTCTGGTGGGTAAGTAGAATGAAAGGCGTACCTCAGGTATGCTGGTCCTGCGCTGTGGAGTGCTTTGTAGGCGTTTGTGAGGAGCTTGAAAGTGATTCTGCTGTTGACTGGGAGCGAGTGGAGTTCTTGGAAGTGTTCGGTCATATTGTTACGGCAGGGGATGTCGCAGACTATTTACGGCTGTGGCATTTTAATGTTCTGTAGTTTCCTGAGGAGTTTCTGGGTAATGCCGGCATAGAGTGCTTGCCGTAGCCGAGTCTGCTGCTGATGCATGTGTGGATGGCAGTTTTTCTTGATTTGGTCGCTCTTCATCTGATTGTCTTTTGGAGCAGGTGAAGCGTGTGGAAGCACATTGAGGATACGGAGTTGGTCAGACGGTACATTGTGAGTGAGGAGTCCAGCATGATGCCGAGGTTTTGTGCATGGTCCATGGGGATGGGCGGGGCTCCCAATGCGGAGGGCTACCGGAAGTTGCCCTAAGCAGAGTAGGTGGGCACGTGGACGGCGGTCTTCTTTGAGTTGAGTTTGAGACAACTGTTTTTCATCCAGGTGGCAACCGGCTTCAACCTTCTGTGTAGTTGTTTCTGGCAGTTGTGGGTTCATTGGTGAGAGAGAGGAACAGTTGGGTGCCATCGGCATAGGAGACTCAAGTCTGTAGTTACTGACGGTAGCCGCAAGAGGGGCCATATAGATGTTGAATAGGGTGGGGCTCAGTGAGGAGCCATGGGGTACTCTGCAGCTGATCTCGGTGGGTTTGGAGAGGAACAGAGGTAGACAGATTCGCTGTGTTTGACGGGTGAGAAAGGAGTGGATCCAGTCCAGGTCTTTGCAATGCATCTTCTCAATTTTGGCTGAATTATTACCACACAAGCATTATAATTGTCAAAAAAACATGTTATAACTTTATGAAAAGTTCAGCCTACATGTTTTGTGTGGTAGATAGGTATCACAGAACACACTGGGTTTATTTTAGGTCAACAATATTATGATGAGCGTTAACTCACTTGGAACAGTCTGACAAAATTCAGGCATGCTTCTGCTGGCAATACAAATAGCACGGAGAATATAGAAATATCCATGTCTAAGATAAAATCAGCAATGATATAAAAGCTAGAGCCTTTAGTCTCTCCCTGAACTTGAAGTTGGTAGTGGATCTCAAAGAAAAAGTAATACATTTCCATAACTGGGAAGCCAGAGTGAAAGAGTCCAGCCCTCACTATCTCTGTCTTCAGTTTCATTGGGCATCAAGAAAGAAACCAAGGGCCATAGCTGATGCCTTCACTTGAACCATACTCAAAAGGCACACTGGGAGACAAATTAAGAAAATCCAGGTTGATCTGTCGGTCTTTCATTCCCACTACTCTGCCTGGCTGGAGCAGTCTGTAAAAGCACCAGGGTGTTTTCAATGTATGGTCAAGAAGTTCCAGGTACAAAGAATTCTCAAATTCTGGAGTTGACCATCTTAGGTCTACAAGGGTCGGAGCCATCCCAGATTTTCAGAATAATCCCCCATAAGGGAAATGATTTCCATTTTTATTCACTCCATGTAACTTTAACTCTTGTAAATATCATGCAAAGCTGGACCTATTTTGGACAGCGCAATAATAATGCTTTGCATTTTCACCATAATTACCAACATGAATTCACTTATCTGGCTACACTTTAATATTAGTGTACGGGTGGAGAAAAACTTTGTATATCTGATACTGATGTTCAATGGAAGCTGAAACATTACTTGTATACTGTGTATTGTTTGTTAAAAGTAAAGACATTAGGTTTTGCCTTAGTTCATAACAAGGAACAATCAGCAAGCATCTTATTCAGCTCAGATCAATCAGAGTAAGCCATACAAGTGAGTCCTATGATTTTCCCTGCCTGGGTTCGGTAAGGCATGGTGGTCAAGGGAAGAAGAAATAAACTATGATTCCATGCACAGGAAGAGAACTCCCCGCGCAGACCCATCTGTTTAGGGTTTTGTGTAAGGCATTTTGTTTACATACAGTGGACTTACAACTCCCTCATCGCCTACCATTTGCGAGCTTCAGCGTCACTCTCATTTCCTTCACTACGTTTGTCTTGGAATGACTATGCCATGTCCTCTTCTAGTGTTTGACCCTTCCCTGGAGCATGGAACACATACTTGTGTCTTCCACTGCTCCCATATTTGGTGCTACTTTTTTGGAGATTTAAGTACTCCATGGATTGCGACTTACATCCTACGCAGATGACACCCAACTTGTCCTGGCAATCCACAAGGACGGGCCAGTGGTGGCAGCAAACTTCCAAAAGGCCATGCTTGCTGTTAGTACTTGGATGGCCTCCAATTGTCTGAGGCTAAACTCGGACAAAACCGAGATCATGACTTTCGGCAAGCTTTCCCCGGAATGGTCCTCCATCTGGTGGCCTGTCCAGCTGGGTTCTCCACCCGTCCCGGTAGAAAAGGCTAGAAACCTGGGAGTTATTTTTGATAGCAAGTTGTCATTCAGCCTTCACGTCAACAAGGTTGTGTCATCTGCGTTCTTTATTTTAAAGAAAATCAAAAAATTACTGCCTTACCTCCCTACTTCAGCTGGGAAGACCCTGGTTTCCCCCCTAGTATTTTCAAAAATTGACTACGGGAACGCCCTCTTTCTAAATACTCAGAAACTTGTCCTATCGAAGCTGCAGTCCATACAGAATGCGGCTGCAAGGATTCTTCTTGACATCCCCCGTCGTCAGTCCACTACTCCCGCTATTCTTCATCTGCATTGGCTAAAAGTAGAGAGCCGAATTAAATTTAAGGCTCTCTGTATTGCCTATAAGGCAGTGCATGGCGTCGGACCTAAGTTTCTGACAGAAGCATTTCAGCTGTACACCCCCAAGAGGCAGCTTAGATCCGCCAACACCTGCCTCCTTCCAGTGCCTCGCACAAGAACTGCTACCTGGGGAGACAGGCGCTTTCTGGTGGCTACACCCAAACTTTGGAATCTATTGCCATTGGCGATTAAAACTGCCCCCAATCTGATGAGCTTTCGTAGGCTCTTAAAAACATGGTTGTTTAACCAGTAAGTTGCTGTCTGATCGTTTTTAGCCTCCACATGCGCCGAGACACCTTCGGGTATTTGTATGCGCAATAAAAATCTCGAAAATAAATAAATAAATAAACTATAAGAGTGCTCGTGTTTTCAGTCTGGCTACCATATCCCCGTCCAGATATTGCTTTTTTTCCCTCCCACTCCCCTGCCCAACAATGTAAACAAATCATCTCATCTATGACAGTGAATAGATCTGTCATTGTGACACAGAATATGCGTATCCTTCTACTGTGAAGTGTGGCTGTGATTCTGTGCCACTTCCAAATAAAGAATGCTGCAACATTGTTTCTTGTCCCCTAAACACCATTTACTAAGCAAAACATGGTTCCTACTGTGTTCTTCTACTTTGTCTAAAATACAGTGCTCACCAGTGCAGAGCCTATGCGAAACACTGCCAAATGAGAGTGGCCTCAGTTCATAGATTAAGAATCCCGTAGTACTTGAAATGAGGCTCCGATTTAGGACTTTGACTGCATTCCGATACGCTACTGCACTCTATGGCAATCTATTCTACTATGCACCACTGAACTCTAACGGCCACATGCATTATCCCGGGAGTTTGCGAATTCTAAATTGTGAAAAATAGCGATTCGCAATTTAGAATTCGCAAAACGGGATGCATGATTATTTTCGGTAAATTTATGCGATTCGGTAAAAATCGCAATTTTTACCGAATCGCATAAATTACCGAAATACAATTTCGAATAGCGAATTTGCGAATTCGCTATTCCCATTGGTTCCTATGGGCCAAAAGGCCCATAGGAAGCAATGGGAAGGCATTAGCAAATTGCGATTTTCACTTTGAAAATCGCAATTTGTTAATGCATTTCATGGGTGCAGGGGGGGTCCAAAGGACCCCCCATGCACCCCTGAAATGTATTTTTCGCATCATGTTGCACACACACATGTCCTAAGGACATGTGTGTCCGTAACATGAATGTTTTAAAAATGCATTTTCTGCGTTTTTTTACACTTTTTGCAAATTTACCGAGTGTTTCAACCACTCGGTAAATTTATCCCTCTAATTGCGAATTCGCAATTTAAAAAGTAATCATGCATTGCTTTTAAGAAATCGCAAATTTGCGATTTCTTAAAAGCAATCGCAATTTCAGAAATCGCAAAAATGTTGCGATTTCTAAAATTGCTTGATGCATCCAAAAAAGCATTTTTGGAATCGCAAACGGCCGATTTTAAGGAATCGCACCGTTTGCGACTCCAAAAATGCTTGATGCATGTGGGGGTATGTCACTGCACTCTACTCTACCACACCACTCCACTATATGCCACTGCACTCAATGCCACTCCACTCTATGCCATTACACTTTCCTCCATTGCACACTGCACTCTATGCCACTCTGCCGTACTCTACACCATTCTACTCTACCAGAGCACTCACACCACTCAACTCCTTTCTGCACCACTGTACTCTATGCCCTGCACTCTACAGCACTCTACTCTGCACCACTCCACTCTACACCACTGCACTCTATGATATTCTACTGTACTCTGCATCACTCTACTCTACACCACTGCACTCTATGACACTTTACTGTACTCCACACCACTCCACTCTTTTCTGCACCACTCTACTCTACACCACTGCACTGTACACCATTCTACTCTACATCTCTCTACTCTACGCCAATGCACTCTACACCACTGTGCTCTACTTGGCGCCACTCTACTCTACCACTGCAGTCACACAGCTCTACTATTTTCTGCACCACTCCCCTGTACACCACTGTACCCACCACCACTCCACTCTACACCTATGCACTCTATGCCAGTCATTTCTACTCCGAACCAATCTACACTACCAATGGCCTCTACACCACTCCACTTTATACCATTGCACTCTACACCACTCTACTCTACTCTTACCCACTCTACGTCACTGTAGTCTACACCACTGCACTCTATGCGATTCTGTAATACTCTGTAACACTTTAACCCCACGCCACTGCAATCTGCAAAACTTCACTCTACATAACTGCACTCTATGCCACTCTACTCTAATCTCCACCACTACACTATATGCAACTCTACACTCTACTCTCTGCCACTCTACTCTACTCTGCATCACTGCACTCTCCGCCACTGCACTGTACTCTGTACCACACCACTTTATGGCACTATAACTACTCTGAACCCCTCCTTTCTATGCCAGTCCACTTTAAACCACACCACTCTATGCCACTCCACTCTATGCCACTCCACGACACTCCACTCTACGCCACTACACACTATGCCACTTCACTATACTGTACTCTGCAACACTGTACTCTATGCCACTCCACTCTATGCCACTGCACTCCATGCCACTGCATTCTGTGCCACTGCACTCAATGCCACTCTGCTGTACTCTGTACTATGCCACTGCACTCTATGCCACTACACTCTAGGCCACTGCACTCTACTCTGCACCTCTGAACTCTACTCAACTGCAATCTACACTACTGCACTCTATGCCACTGTACTCTAATATGCACCTCTCCACTCTACACCACTTGACTCTTCTCTGCTCTATTCTATGCCACTGTACTCTACACCACTCTGCTGTACTCTGAACCACTGTATGCCACTCCAATCTATTCCACTCACCTCTATGCCACTGCACTCTACACCACTCTTCTCTACTCTGCACCACTCTTCTCTATGCCACTATACTCTAGGCAACTGTGCTCTACGGTCACTGCACTCTACACCACATTACTTCAATCTACACTACTCTACTCTGTGCCACTGTACTCTATTATTATCCACTCTACTCTGTGCCACTGCACGCTATGCCACTCTAATCTACTCTGCACCAGTCTACTCTGCGCCACTGCACTCTATGCCACTGTTCTTTGCACCACTGCACTGTACACCACTGAACTCTACGACACTCTACTCTGCCATGTACCAATCTACTCTATGCCACTACACTTTATGCCAATACAGTCTACGTCACTGCATTCATGTCACTCTACTCTATACCACACTACTCTACACCACTGCAGTGTACGCCACTGCAGTGTACACCACTCTACTCTATGCCACTGCACTATGGCACTGCCCTCTGGTATACTCTATTCTGCACCACTGTACTTTACGCCACCCTACTCTACTCCACCACTGCACTCTGCACCACTCTTCTCTACTCTGCAGCACTCTACTTTACTCTGTACCACTCAAATCACTGCACTCTATTCTGTACCACTGCACTCTATGCCACTACACTGCTGCACTCTATGCCGCTGTACTCTATGCCACTTTTCTCCACTCCACCACTGCAGTCTGCACCACTCTTCTCTACTCTGCACCACTCACTCTACACCGCTACACTCTATACCACTCTACTCTATATCACTACACTCTAAGCCACCGGATTCTTCGCCACTCTTTACCAGTCCACTTCACTCTATTCTATGCCACCCCACTCTACTCTTTGTTAAGCCACTCTACGTCACTCCACTCCACTGTATATCTCTTTATGTCACTTCTGTCTACGCTACTTCACTGCACTCTACGCCACAACATGCTGCACCACTCTACTGTATGCCACTCTACGCCAGTCCACTCCACTCAACTCTACGCCACTCCACTCTACTCTATATTATTCCACTCTATGTCACTCCACTCTACTTTATGTCAATTTATGCCACTCCACTCTGTGCCACTCTACTCTACGCCAATTCACTCTACGGCGCTTTGCTATATGCCATTTCATACTACACCACTCCAAGTCATTTTACTCCACTCTACTCTCTGCCACTCCACTGTATACCACTGCACTCTATGCCATTCTACTCCACTTTAATCTATGCCACAACATGCTACGCCACATCACTGCACTCTGCTCTACTCCACTGTCTTACATGACTAAAAGACACTAGCAAAGCAAGACAAGGTCAATTGGCTTTTCCAATGCTTGTTTTTTCAATGTGTTGTAATTTTCAAGAGCCACCAACTGAGGCGAATAGGGGATGAGGTCGGGGGGTTGCCGTACTTTCTTAAAAAAGATGTCAGTCATTGGGTTTTTCTCTGGAAAAGAAAACAGAATGCCAAGTGGGCCGCAACAAAATTTCTGCTGCTTGGCAATCAACTTTGCCAAAAGTAGATCCGCCACACTAGCTGATACTCTACTGGCACAGGGCACGTAGCCTATATTACAGTGATATCTAAATAGGGCATGTGATCCTCTGTAGAACCCTTGTGTCTATGAACAAAGCCGACGTTGACACTCGTGGAACTGTTAAAAGATTGAATACATGAAAATTTGCTATAAGATTGGATTACTTTTGGAACACTAATGGAATAAAACTGGACAAAACCAGAAAACGTCTGATTTGATTGGATCTTTGACGTTTCTACGCTGTGCACCCTTGGGTTGTGAGACCTGGCGAGGATCTATTCGTGGGTTGCCGCCATCCTGAAAAAGAAGTAGTTATTTTTGAGGGAGTCTGGAAACTAAATTATGAGTCTCATCCTTTCAACATCTTTCCCTAGAACATATTCCAAAAATGGAATTCCATCTTGGACTGAATTGCAAAAGACAGTGGGCCTTACACACAAAGATGTGTTCACCTTATTATTATTTAGATGGGCAGAGACGAATAAATGACAATGCTAACTTCACATGACAACCTGTCATTATGGTTCCATTGTGAGTTAACTGTTTCAAAAACGGGAATGAGTTCAATAAGCATAGGAAGGGTATTTTTTCTGTGATATAAGTTAACTGCACATTTCTCTAATACTTAAGTACATTGCCCACTTTGTGAAGTGGGATCGTATTCTTATTTTATAGTTAATGCCACGTTTTTTTCAGTAAATTTAAAACCATGTTTTAATATATACAGTTCTTTCCCCTCTTGCTAAGAACCAAGGGACCGATTTAGATCTTGATGGTAATGGTCTTGCCATCATTTTTCCGATGGATTTACTGCCCGCCAATGCGGTCCACACACTCTGGGCCTTATTTATGAGGCCTCGCGACAGTTTTGCGCCTGCGTTGTGTAACTTTTTGTGACGTATCGGTGGCTTAAAATATGCCTCCTGGTGCGCCCTATTTACAAAGTGACGCATCTAAGCAGATGCGTCACTTTGTAATTCCCTGCGCTTCGTTATACCTGCGTCAGGTATAATGTATGCAGGGTGGGCGTTCCCACGTAAGTAAACCTTGTAGAAGTGACGCAGTGAAATCTACAAGAGTTCACTGCGTCACTTCTAGGGTGCAAATGTGTCAAAAACTTACGCCTGCTTCACAGCAGGGGTAAGACTGACACAGGCCCTTTTTACTTGGGGCTTGCCCCATGTGAAAGGACACAATGCTGGAGTTGCGTCACTTTTGTGATACACTACAGCAATGCTACACTTTTGTGCCATACAGATACATCAGAAATACTGACGTATCTGCAACTCCTTGCGACATGATGCGTCATATTGTCAATATGACGCACCCAGCATGTCCCAAGGAGGGCGCATTGAAAAGTGACGCATTGCTGTTTTCACACAGTGAAGCGTCACTTTTCATAAATGAGGCCCTCTATTTAGATGTTGGCGGGTCCATGGACGAAAAGCCTCCAGAGTCCCACTGACTCCGCCAGGTTTCTCACCCGCGTCTACAGCAACGGTGACGGGAATCCAGCTTAGATGACCACCGAGCAAATCACAATTTGCCTTACCATCGGGGCAACTGTGGCAGGAAATAACTCCTCCTCTGATTTGGCAGAGTTGAAGGAAATTAGGTAAGAACTTACCTTTTTTTACTGTTTTCCACTTCTGTTTCCTTCTAGAACTCCATCGTCCAGATCCCTTCTTCAATTCTCCAACTACACCATGACGCCAAATGACTCCGTTTTCTCCGGGATCTAATGTAGACACCTTTAACAATTGTCTTAATATGTAGCGGGTGTTGATATTTGCTGTAGTCATGTATTTTTGCATTGCTCTTATACACATTTTTTTCTTATGTGTAGTACAGTAGTGTCATTTTTTCAACTTATCAAGGTAAAATTAACTCACCTGTATTGACACTTAAGAAAAAAAAATTGTTTATGTGTTGCTTGGCAGTGTTGTGCTTGTGGTGTCTGTGGGTTTGCATTCAATAATGTGCATATGTTGTTTGTGTGGCATTCAATATGTAAAAAAAAGGGGCATTGCACATTTCCTTCAAATGATTTTAATGCAAACACAACATATATGTGTATTGACACAAAAATAAATATTACAGACCAGTCTCCACTACACTAGGAATTCACTCCATCAGCAAAGTGCCGCCAGTACAACGCCAGCACAACGAGAACAACTAAATAGACTCAGTGCAATACTGCCAGCCTGATTGCGTTGGAGCCAGCATAGCCAGTAGACATCTACATATGGTGGGTAGAACTCAGTCGACTCGACAGAGTGCTTGAAATAATTGTCACGGAGGGACGGCAGAAGTACCGCCAAGATCTAAATTAGGACCTTAGTTACAGACCAGCCTAAGTGACAGCCTAAAACATGTCGCCCCATTGGAGTAAATAAAAGCAAATCTAAACTGAATGAGAAGCTTTTCAAAAAATTATATTTATGTGAAATAGTATTTTTGTATACAAAGTTCTGAAATATAGTCTCTTAAACATGCTATTTCGGGGTCCATTCTCCATTTCGGATGCCTTCTTCAGGACAACAAGATATTTACTTATTGGTTACTTGCTCACAAGTCTTTCTAATTTCAAAATGTATGATAAAAAAAATGCATTATTCCCTCTTTTTACATTTGCTATGGATACCTTTATGGTATTTCGAAGAGCCATAAGCATTACAGAATCCTAGTAGAAGCTCTCAGTGCGATCTCCGATAACAGGCGTTTGTCCAAAAATAGAGATGCAATTATTCTATCAGTTTAAGGAAGTTATAGGTTATATATCTTAACTCCTGAACACAAATTCTGACTGCATTGTCGCTCTTTGTACCATACCAATACATATTCATCAGATGGTAGCGTGATTACATTCAATATTGCTATTAATTACAACACACAGCTAAGGTTTTTTCATCAATCATATTATTGCTAACATTTCAAGACATTAGTTGCATGGTTATCTGAAAAATGCCCCAAATCAGTATCTAACAGCATAGCAGAGAACCAAGGTCCGAATGAAGACGATTTGACAAACAGGAAAGGTATGTTTGGTTCCATACTGATAGTGACAACACCTCACCCTGTGATATATAAGTAAAGTTCAGAGATGTGTACACTCATTGATTCATGTCACCCTCCTTATTGTCATCCTGAGGATGACACCCTATATGTTGAAATACCTGAGTCAGGATTGCCTGGGACTATTTTGTGCAAGAATGAAAAGTCCACAGCCTTAGTACACAATCTGCATTACTTTCCAAGCAATGCAACAAGAGCAGCAAGACCTTGCTGTTATGTCAGAAGAGCTCATGTTCATTCCTTCAGGGATTCATCCTAAATGAGAACCCCAACACATTACGCTGTGAGCCCGGGGAGTCTGACTTCAGGAGTGCACATTCTGCGATGGATGTAGTGTGACGGAAACCCCTGTAGCTGGTCTTCCTTCCTTTTGACTTGCATTGCAGCTTTTATTTATTTATTTATAGAGTTTTACACAGTGCGAACTAGACCCGATGAGGGTATCAGAGCACCTTACAAAAGTTACATCATAAGAAAAGTTACACGCTAAAATGAGAATCTTAGAAGAAAACGTATATGTTGTTAGTTCTTGTGATGGTCATGATTGTGATTAGTCATTGTCGATTAGTGATCAATACGGCTCTTGGTTGATGAGTAGCTTCTGGTTGGTATCAACTTCCATCAGGGTTGGGATCAGGAGAGTTCTTTGCATTGCAATTATGACTCTTGTAAATTAATACTGAGCAGATAACCCAAAACTCCTAAGTTCCTCTCTTCACTTCTCCCCTCGTTTTATGGGGATGGGTTTATTTTCCAACCTAAATGCATGTGTGAAGTTGCCGCATTTATATACACACTGTCACCTGAGACCTTAATGTGTTCTTGAATTCATAGTCATGAGATGCTACTATTGAATCAATAACACTGATAAACCTGATCACAATTATTTATAAGTGAATGACACGGAAGGGAAAATATAGGGTCTGAATTAGAGATTGCTTAACGGACTACAGTCCATCAGGGTGGTAGACCACATTACTACCACCATCCCCACGGTAATCTGTCCATCAAATCTAGACATGACCACCAGCCCAGTGGTCATGATTGTACCTTGAAAGAAACTGCCAGCGAGGCGGTGCCCATCAAGGTTTAAAACGTTTGGAGGACAGGCACCGTTGGTTTTGTTGGCGTGTCATCAAACTTATAAACTTTTTGTTTTTCCGAAACAAACTCCCAAAATGGGACTTTGTTTCTGAAAAACAAAAAAAATAATTACCCCACTAATGACCCCCACACCCTGGGGTTCTTCTCCCAGGGTGTGGGAGTCGTTGTTCATTTCTGTCCCTCAGCTTTCCCAGACTTTTCCTGGCAGTGACAGACAGAAAAGAAATTCCCTCAGGGGGCGTGATGGCTTAATCCGATGGCCCCAACTTTGTCAGGCCATCAGAGTAATATATCTGTCGGAAGAGCCAATAGGGGCTCTACTGATGTAAAGCTTATGGTCCACCCATCTCTAAATAAGGTGGGTGGAACAGGAGTTTGGTGGACACGGTACATCATCGCATTTGCGACAGAGTACTGTGCATGCCAAACTACAGACAGCCATAATGTTGAAGCAACATAGAGTGAAAATGCAACCATAGAGGTGAGCCCTTGTTGCATATGATCAAAGAGAAGGGCTGGCTTGCTAAGATCTGTTGCTGTTCCTTCTTAGCTTCTTCTAGGGCCGGACTGGCTATAGCGGGCACAGGCCGTTTCCCCGGTAGGCTGCTAGGGTGGGGCCGGTTTTGGGCCCATGCGGGGGAGTTTTGTTACTAGGGGTCAGTTTGTTACAAAATCGACTGAAACCGGCCCTCGCAAACTGCTCGGCTGCACTCCCTCTCACCCCAGGGGGGGCCAGCTGATCAGTTTACCAGGGCCGGTTTCTGTTCCACTTCTGCCTTGGTTGTCTACGATAATAAGACTGGAGGTGAGCGCACCACTACATTGTATAGCCACTCAAGGCCCCCTCAAGTGACCAGGCTAGTTGCATTACTCGTGGTCTGCTCAAACTGGGTTGGTCTTTCAACATATAGGGGTCTAATGGCCTGTATGTATATATGTGGTATTTACATAGCACAAACTGACACAAAAGGCAGTGAAGCGTTGTACAGGCTTAAAGGCACAAAAACAGTCATGTATGAAATCATGTGTGGGACACATACATTTTAATTCCAATGGACCACATGACCATCCATGGGAGTGGCCTGTATGGGACATGCTCTTCCTTTGAAAGCTGCCTATTGACCATACGTCAAGTGTGGCACCTCGTACTGTTTTTTTTAGCCAACAAAAAACTGGATTAACGAACTTGTCATTATATTTTTAACCTTGTATCTAGGGGTTCTAGAATTCCATCGTACAAAGTGCTCCTGGCTAAAAGCCAGGACAGCCTGAAGGTGTTGTACTCAGCATGGGGCTAATTAGCAGCCTTGTGCTTAAAGAAAAGCATACTGGGTTGGAAAAACAAATCTTTGCGTCCTTCTGAGGGGTATGTAATACAGTATAAACTCATGATAATAACAAAATAAACTCCACTGGCTCCCTGTACAGAAGAGCTGCCAATTCAAGCTGCTGACCCTGGCACACAAGGTTCTACACAACCAAGGAGCAGCCTGCAGTAACCACCTTCTGAACTACCCCCAACCATAGAGAAGCCTACGCTCCGCCTCCCTTACACTTGCCCATACTCCCCGCATCTACCGCAGCAGGGGTGGAGGAAACGCCTTCTCCCATATCACAGCAAAGACCTGGTACAGCCTCCTCGCGCACCTCCGGACCATCACCTCACTTACGGAATTCCGATGGCCCTCAAGACTGGCTGTTCGAATAATCCTCCAAGGGCCTGAATAACCTATCGGGTGATAAGCTGCGCTTTATAAATCCTGATTTATTGATTAATTGATGCACAAGCTCTTGTGGACCACCAAACCGACAAATGGGGGCCTGCAAAAAATATTGCACAAATTATACCTTGAGAGGTGCCCGTTTCTAATATACAACATCTTTAGTGGACACAATCTATAACTGGACTTTCTTTAACAGTGTAACACCCTGGGGCAAATGTGGTCTTTTTTTGCACCCACTGGACCAATTGAACACAAGACCTAGATTGCATCGCGCTGAGGAAGTGAAAGCCCAGGCTTGAGGCATGTATTTGTCTGACAGCCATGGTGTGTCCAGGAAAGCAGCGCCTCCCTTTGTAAACGATGGGTCCTGCCCCACTCTTTCCATGGATGCTACTTCTCCACATCCCTACATCCGCATCGTAGGGTCAGATGGGGTTTTTGCACGTTTCTCCTTTTGCTCGCGCACATACTCACATGCTGCTCCCAGATTATACCGCGAGGAAATGCCTTTGTTAAACAAATCCTGCTGTTAATGGGATATGCATGCCTGTCTCGCGAAAGACAAACAATGAGTGTTTGCTTTATTGTTCAAATATCTGGATGAGTCAGAGGGAAGCTCTTACTGTCCGGCGATGGGATGTGACTCACAGAATGCTGGGCGCACTGCCATCACCTGCTCCGGGCCTCGAAGCACATCCTCTCAGCGCAGCACGGCAGGAGGTGCACTGGCAATGAAAAGACACGCTCGCATTGGCTGGCTTAGGCGGAAGTGATGTTCTACTTCCGTCGGTAACAAGAGACCCAAGAGGCATTTCTAAAATAGTGCGTTTTTAGTGTTTAGTTACACATGTAAAAAAACTGAAGGGCTCTAGCTGTTTCAGGCTGGGAGGTAAAGGGTTAAATAAATGTTGTTAGTCCCACTTATCTGACCTATGAACTTGGGCTTTCAGGAAGTGAAAGGACCAGGGGACCCCAATGCCCTCATCAGCCTTGTCTGGGAATTTTGATACACCCACCCTTCACAGTATGCACGTGGAGCGTGCGTCTTACTGAAAACTGAGGGCCTCATTTATAATATTTCGATGCACGGCAGCACAGCAAGCCTTCCTCACGCGCTGTCGGGAGTCAAAGTAAAAGGGCGGGACTGTCCTCCTCCCCGGCACCAGTGCACAAACAGCAGCAGCGCGCCAGCACAGACAGCCGTGTGTCATTTTGCACGGGTGCCTCTGTTGAGAGGATCATTATTTCTGTGCACAGAAATAATGATCACCTGTCCCTTCCTGCACAAAAACAATCATTAAATAAATGTTTATCTTTCTATGCAATCTGCAGAATGCAGCAGGCATGGAAAGGAAAAAACGGGTAGAAAGTGTTTCCTTGCTCCTCCTCTGGGGAGCAGGAGGGTTCTGAGGCATTCCCAGGTTTACAAAATGTTCCAAATCTGGGAATGCGTCAAGTTCCATGGAATTTGCATCGGAAAACCCAAAGCAACACCCATGGAACGTCCCTTTCACTAAGAGTCATGCGTGAAAGGGATACATATTTGTAAGGCCATGAAAAGTCATGCAGGCTGACTTTAACATGGCCTTGTAAATATGGGGAAGCCCATTGCGTCAACCAAAGTGACTCGCTGCCGGCGCAATGTGCTTGTAAATAAGCCACTGAAAGTATGTATGTCCACTTAGTACATAAACCGTGTTTTTGACAGCAATCAGGATTTTAAGGGCCGCAGCTCCTTGCAGTTAGTGGGCCTTGACTACAGCAAAAACCCCATCTTCACGCTCCCATTCGCTCGTTGCGTGCCACCTTCCTACTAAGACCAGCGCTATATAGCATTCCAGGGACAGCACTTGGTGCTATACCAGCATAACGTGTGGAGAAGTGTGGCTCACTGGTTAGAGGAGGCAGACCTGGAAGCAGAGGTCAGCCCGGGACCAGGGTTCAATTCCTGGCTCGGGTGGGTCTTGAGTCCTAAAATGTCCACGGACTCAACAATTCTCGCTCCGGTGCCTACTCGATTCACGGGTTCATACTCTGCGACTCTGGGCAATAGCTTGCTTAATCTCCACAATGGCCCCTCGCGGTGGGATGCCTGGCTTTCACCTTGTGGATACCCTGCCGGGGTTTTCTCACAGGGGAATACCAGGACGGGTTCCCTAAGCAAGCGCTTAGATACCGGGTCGGTGATTTGCGCTATATAAAAACATGTACATTTACATTTACATAACAAGATCAGATCAAATCTGAAAAGTATACAATCATTTTAACTCCAATTGCAAAGTAATGGGGTCAGAAATTCGTAAGAACAGCATCGACTTTGGTGACAGTCAGGCATACAGTTGTTGCCTGGGGTTTGTCTCTTGGCACCGCTGGCACATCCCGTCTGACCCCTGGGCTAAGGGGTCTTGAAGGCAGCAAGAAGAACAGAAAGTCTGCAGGACCCTAATTGCTTTTTATACTTTACTTTACCCTCAGCAGCAAATATATGACTGTTGGGCTAAGGCTAGGTGAAGGGGGTAATTCCTATGATATCAGAGTCAAGGGGTGTGTTATGTCCCTTCCTCTACTTATGAAATATTGTAGAATAAAATCTATGGTTCACTGTACAGGATGGGGTTTGCAGGCCTCTTAGCAAAAGGAAATTCTTGTTATCAAATATCAGCATAGTGAGTTAAATAATGGAGGTAAAAACAGAGAAGAAAAATACTGGAGTGCAGAGGTCAGTCTCACCTGCAGCATTCTATCCAGTTTTTAAAGATGGACCCAGGAGTGCAGAGAGGGCTATTGAAATAGAAGATGGTTTATAAACCATGCGCTTTGAGAAGAGGCTGCAGGTATTTAATGTCTGGTCACATGAATGTAGTCTGGAACAAAGAGTAGGGAATATAAGTATACCTCAATAACACTGCCACAATATTAAGGTAAACACAATCGAAAGGTAAGTACATATAGGGAAGTATAGAGTTACTCTTCTTAACTTCACAACTATATGCCGTAATTATATATAGGTACATCGTCTAGATACGTATATGTACTTAGGCATAGAAAATCTATACATGCCTTTTGATGTTTTTGTACTCTATTATGGCTATAGTATTAAGATATTACAATATTCCCTACTCGATATACAGACCCCACACTGATCAGAGGAGTGAGTAAGGAATGGAGAGATGGGAGAGACCTTTAGATTCCAAAGTGGGCAGTATTATTTTATATCTGGCATTATAAGTAAAATTAAATGTATCACACTATTTTATAAGAGCTTTCAGGGAGCCCTCTTCATCTATTGGTCGGTAATTAAGTCATTTACATTTTTCTTTCACCCACTAAAACTTATAGCATGGACCATGAGTCAGCCCAATTTCGCCATTGGCTAACTTCATTGGGAGAGGCAGGCCTTTGCTAGTTCACAGGTCGCACATTCACTCACAATGTAGTTCCATTTGTGCCAGGACTACTTTGGCAACGTGTGCTTCTTGAGACCAAAAAATAGCTTTGCTTTACGTCTTTTTTTTTATAAAACTTACAGCATCCTTAAAATAATAAAGTGTGCAAAAATAAATGACAAAACAAAACAGTGAACAAGCTAAAATACTGGAAGTCACTGCAAAGGTATTGGCCTTGCAATGCCTGTTTAAAAATGCGAAAACTTGAAAAGACACTGGGGTATCAATATTAAACTGGGAAACATGGAACTTGGAGCAATACAGCAGCAAAATGAAACAGCATTTTTTTTTAATTCTCCATCAACAAAGTCATTGTATGAATCCAAATATGACCACAGGTGCTAGGACAGACTTTTACATCCTTCAGAGGGTCGGAGACTGTCATTGGGGAGCAAGTTAAAAAGACTATTAATGTAATAATAGCCACTGTATGGTCTGGTACCAGCCTTCTTTGAAGATACAGATATGGGCAGACACAAAGAAGTTACAGCCTTTTCTACAGACAAGAATTAAGAGACATATTTACGAGCCTCTTTGCGTCGCTTTTGCACCATGCCACATGGTGCCAAAGCGATGCCAATTAAAAATAATATTTCTGAAGCCAGGCAAGGCCATCTTGCGTGGCCCTGAGTGGCTTCAAAAATCTCGAGTAATGTAACAACGCACTAACTAGTGGGTTACATTACTCTGCGACAGGGAGGTGTTTCCTTGGGCATTGCGTGGGTTTTCCCATGCGACATCCATTGATTTAGACGCATTCTCAGATTCATTGGAAGTGGTAGACCTAAGAATGTGCCAGAAACCTACGCCTCCCCAGGTGAGGCATAACGAGGAGGAGTATGCTTATTTCCTTTTGTTTTTTTCCTCTTTCTTAGTGCACTGCATGCAGAATGCAGCGCACATAGATAATGGAAGAAGCCTCAGGGGATCACTTTGGTGCTAGAAAGTGCCCCTTCCTGCATAAAAACAATCCTTGTTATAACACAGGCACCCGTGCACCATGGTGCAAGTGTGTCTGAGTTGGCAAATGGCAGGCAAAAGGGCCCCAGCGCAGGAGAAAAAGCAGGAATGCGCCGTATTGACAAATACGGTGAATTCAAAAGAAGAATGTTGTCATTTATTCAACATTGCATAGTGATTCAGTAAAGCATTATTACAATTACTTTGAATGGAGTAGAGAATCAGAAGAATGAAAAAGCCCCAATATGGGAGGGAGGGAGAAAGAAAGGGTGCTCGAGGGCTGTGAAAAGGATTAAGGAAAGTGCACAGAATAAAACACAATGTACATAAATACCATCATCAGAGGACTTGGCAATTGTTCCAAAAACCAAAATGGCCCATATAAATTAAGGCTAATGTTAGAAACACAATTCAAACTAAGGACATTCTACGGTCACATATGCAATTCGATATGATCCAGGGGATGTGCCGGACGTCCCAAAGTGAAGAGGCGTCGACGTTTCGACCCCTATTTATAGGCTAAATTCAGTCCTTTGCCGGGGTCTTCATCAGGACCGTTATAGTGGGGAAGGGACGAAATGGGGCCGTCCTGTCTGTAAAATTAAAAATCAATATCAGCAAATGGAGTATTGAGTTAAACATCACAGTCACTGTCCTGTGAACCGTAAAAGGTTGATTAATCAGGCAAAATAACACCATGGGATCCGGGTCATAAGGACCTCTGGACAGAAGGAACTAAGAGCTGCGTAAGCCACATAACATGCTCCAGCTCAGTAGGGTAGATCATAATTCTAAAGGACCAATACATACAGAAGAAAACAATAGCCAAAAGGAAGTCTAAAGATATAAACACATTTTTATATAGAGTCTACAAAGGGGACTCACTTAGAATAAAGTAGAGACAATCCAAATACATATCCAAATGGTGTACTGCACCAGATTGTGGAGAAACCAAGTCTCAATGTATAGTTGGTGACTTCCGTACACGGACAGGGTTAAATAACTACAATTAAAGTGAATTGTAAGCGGGTGTGCAATTACCTTTAGTTAAATACAGCACACTCCATCAAAATAACCATCTTCGGGAAGAGTAGTGAACTGCGTGCTGGGATTTGCAGTCAAATCTAGGTTAAACCCAATACTAAAGGTTATTAGGGTGTTGGGACACAGGTGTTCATTAATTCAGGTCTCAATATGTGCTGGTAAACCACCAGGACGCGATTAATTAGCTGCTTGGGGTAAAGGTGCAAGGTTACCTTTAGTTAAAGGACACACTTCATTAGGGTAAACATCAGCGGGAAAAATTGCTTCCGAAAGAGGTGGTGTGCTGGTTTTCTGTCAGACTAGCTGTCAGATCTAGACAGATTAAATGTATCGAGGTATTGAATTAGTAAACGTCATAGTATACTACATTTATTGCAAACACAAGAATGGGCCATGTTGTTAGACAGTAACAGATGGTAGGTAATCTCGGCGCTATGGCTACTAAAACGGTAGAGGTGATGAAGTACTGCATTCATTGTAAACACAATATTGTTAACGACAAACGACGAGTCACGGATGACATGCACTTGTTATTAGACAGTAACAGATGGTAGGTAATCTCGGCGCTATGGCTACTAAAACGGTAGAGGTGATGAAGTACTGCATTCATTGTAAACACAATATTGTTAACGACACACGACGAGTCACGGATGACATGCACTCACGGCGCTATGGCTGCTGGAAGCAAAGTGTGCCTTGGTCAAGAAAGGTTGATACCTTGTATGCGTCCACATAGCAGTTATGTAAACAGCCGATCACGAGTGCATACGGCGGTCACCATGAAGATTCGATCGAATGGGTTCCGTCCCGGCTGAATTCTAAAATAGACAAGGGGTGGACGTAAGGGGGCGTATTCCCGTCTGTGTCGGTTTTGGATACAAGATATCTGACAGGCACTTACTTATTACACCGGGAAAACGAGGCAAAACCGCTTCTCGCCGATAGCCGTCCACTGGACTCCGTCAACCGCTACGCGGAGTTCGGGGGTGGAGCCTAAGACCTAGGTCGGGTAATAGATATAGAGGAAGTACTCGATGCCTTAAAGACCTACTGCGTGGAGTATCAAGACAAAGTTAGGTAATGGGAGAGTGTCCCCCGCCAGTACAAAATGGGGCATGGGTCATAATGTGCTAACAATACCTCACAAGGGATGACAAAGTATTTAGTACAAACCACGCTTAATATATTGTACTCACGCACTAACCCAAAATGGGAGTGTAGGTGAGCCGATCAAATCCGCGGAAACATTTGAAACATCATTACATTTGACATTGAAAATACGTATACATCGAAGAAATGCATAATATATGATGTGTTGAACATGTGTTTTCATCAAACAATCCTTTTTCATCCATGTTGACCCTTTGGGTCAGATACATCGATGATGTCTTGTGCATCTGGCAAGGCGACAGTGACCAACTAAAAGAGTACCATGCTTGGCTGAACCAACGGAATACCAACATCCAATTCACTTTTGAATCTAGTAACCAATCCATACCGTTCCTGGACATCTCCATTTATGTGGAAAATGGCTACCTTTTGACTACACTTTATAGGAAGCCCACAGAGAGGAATTCTTTGCTACAATATGGGAGCCACCATCCGAGAGGCCTTAGAGACAACCTTCCTGTAGGCCAATTTCTGAGAATTAGAAGAAACTGCTCTACACGGAACAACTATATCAAGGAGTCGGAGATCCTTAGAGAGCGCCTCGTATCACGAGGCTACCCAGCTCGCAAAGTGAGACGTGCTAGAAAGCGAGCTTGGTACAACCCGCGAGTGAACTTGCTTAATCCTGAAACCCGTGTTGACCCTGAGTTGAACCGGATGATTTGTGTCACAACATTTACCACAAGGAGTAATGAGGTCAAACAAGTGATCAACAAGAACTGGAGTCTAATTGCGGAAGAGATTGATCAACCACAGCTTCCTCTCCATTCATTCAAAAGGTCAAAGAACATTCGAGACATGGTGGTCCACTCATACTTAGAACCAGAGAGCCCCCCAACAATCACAAGCCTATGGAACTTACCACCTGTGATAGGTCACTACAGATGTGGGTCTTGTACAGCCTGCGAGACCACCGTCCAGACCAAAACTTTCACACATGGCGAGCAGGTTTTTACATTAAAACACCATACCAACTGCAACACCAACAGTGTGATTTACTTAATAACATGTCCGTGCAACAAAGTATATGTTGGGCAAACCCAGCAAAAAATAAAATCTCGTATCTCTGCACATTCCAGCAGGATACGTTGCAAGGTCCTAGGTGCCCCCCTGGTGGACCATTGGCTGAACACTGGACACACAGTGGCAGACTTAAAATGGCTGGTAATTGAGAAGGTGTCCCTAGGCAGAAGAGGTGGGAATCTAGCATCTGTGTTAAACTTACGGGAGTGCAAATGGATGTCTCTTCTTGACACCATTAAAAATGGTTTGAATGAACAGGACGGCAGCTTTGCCCAATTAGCTGCTTTAGGATGACAGATTTTCCGCACTGCACACTTGCCAAACATTGTAACTTGAGAGGTACACAACACCAGCTCATCCATGGGTTACTCGTTTACACCACCATGTATGATAGGTGCACGAGTTCCACAACTCTCATTCCTGGTTGATTCACCTACACTACCATGTTTGGGCAGTGCGTGAATCCATTTGATTTTGAGGTTTCAATGTCTACTTAGCTCAACACATCATATATTATGCATTTCTTCGATATATACGTATTTTCAACGTAAAATGTAATGATGTTTCAAATGTTTCAGCGGATTTGATCGGCTCACCTACACTCCCATGTTGGGTTAGTGCGTGAGTACAATATATTAAGCGTGGTTTGTACTAAATACTTTGTCATCCCTTGTGAGGTATTGTTAGCACATTATGACCCATGCCCCATTTTGTACTGGCGGGGAACACTCTCCCATTACCTAACTTTGTCTTGATACTCCACGCAGTAGGTCTTTAAGGCATCGAGTACTTCCTCTATATCTATTACCCGACCTAGGTCTTAGGCTCCACCCCCGAACTCCGCGTAGCGGTTGACGGAGTCCAGTGGACGGCTATCGGCGAGAAGCGTTTTTGCCTCGTTTTCCCGGTGTAATAAGTAAGTGCCTGTCAGATATCTTGTATCCAAAACCGACACAGACGGGAATACGCCCCCTTACGTCCACCCCTTGTCTATTTTAGAATTCAGCCGGGACGGAACCCATTCGATCGAATCTTCATGGTGACCGCCGTATGCACTCGTGATCGGCTGTTTACATAACTGCTATGTGGACGCATACAAGGTATCAACCTTTCTTGACCAAGGCACACTTTGCTTCCAGCAGCCATAGCGCCGTGAGTGCATGTCATCCGTGACTCGTCGTGTGTCGTTAACAATATTGTGTTTACAATGAATGCAGTACTTCATCACCTCTACCGTTTTAGTAGCCATAGCGCCGAGATTAACTACCATCTGTTACTGTCTAACAACAAGTGCATGTCATCCGTGACTCGTCGTTTGTCGTTAACAATATTGTGTTTACAATGAATGCAGTACTTCATCACCTCTACGGTTTTAGTAGCCATAGCGCCGAGATTACCTACCATCTGTTACTGTCTAACAACATGGCCCATTCTTGTGTTTGCAATAAATGTAGTATACTATGACGTTTACTAATTCAATACCTCGATACATTTAATCTGTCTAGATCTGACAGCTAGTCTGACAGAAAACCAGCACACCACCTCTTTCGGAAGCAATTTTTCCCGCTGATGTTTACCCTAATGAAGTGTGTCCTTTAACTAAAGGTAACCTTGCACCTTTACCCTAAGCAGCTAATTAATCGCGTCCTGGTGGTTTACCAGCACATATTGAGACCTGAATTAATGAACACCTGTGTCCCAACACCCTAATAACCTTTAGTATTGGGTTTAACCTAGATTTGACTGCAAATCCCAGCACGCAGTTCACTACTCTTCCCGAAGATGGTTATTTTGATGGAGTGTGCTGTATTTAACTAAAGGTAATTGCACACCCGCTTACAATTCACTTTAATTGTAGTTATTTAACCCTGTCCGTGTACGGAAGTCACCAACTATACATTGAGACTTGGTTTCTCCACAATCTGGTGCAGTACACCATTTGGATATGTATTTGGATTGTCTCTACTTTATTCTAAGTGAGTCCCCTTTGTAGACTCTATATAAAAATGTGTTTATATCTTTAGACTTCCTTTTGGCTATTGTTTTCTTCTGTATGTATTGGTCCTTTAGAATTATGATCTACCCTACTGAGCTGGAGCATGTTATGTGGCTTACGCAGCTCTTAGTTCCTTCTGTCCAGAGGTCCTTATGACCCGGACCCCATGGTGTTATTTTGCCTGATTAATCAACCTTTTATGGTTCACAGGACAGTGACTGTGACGTTTAACTCAATACTCCATTTGCTGATATTGATTTTTAATTTTACAGACAGGACGGCCCCATTTCGTCCCTTCCCCCACTATAACGGTCCTGATGAAGACCTCGGCAAAGGACTGAATTTAGCCTATAAATAGGGGTCGAAACGTCGACGCCTCTTCACTTTGGGACGTCCGGCACATCCCCTGGATCATATCGAATTGCATATGTGACCGTAGAATGTCCTTAGTTTGAATTGTGTTTCTAACATTAGCCTTAATTTATATGGGCCATTTTGGTTTTTGGAACAATTGCCAAGTCCTCTGATGATGGTATTTATGTACATTGTGTTTTATTCTGTGCACTTTCCTTAATCCTTTTCACAGCCCTCGAGCACCCTTTCTTTCTCCCTCCCTCCCATATTGGGGCTTTTTCATTCTTCTGATTCTCTACTCCATTCAAAGTAATTGTAATAATGCTTTACTGAATCACTATGCAATGTTGTTGAATAAATGACAACATTCTTCTTTTGAATTCACCGTCTTTTTGAAATTTGTAAGCGTTTTACTGTGTGTTTTACACGCTCTCCTCACGGGGACCCCCCTATACATTTACTACACAACGCCCAGGTCTCCCTGACTGCATGGGTACAACCCCCTTTTGTAATGTATTGACAAATACAGCGCATTACTGCCCTCACCATCTCACGCAGAAAATTACACAAAACAATTTGATGGACAGAATGTAGATCAATGTCTTACATTCACCCCAGTACAAGGATCTGGGCCTAAATCCATCGTTTTTTGCACTCCACACCACCCTGGGTTAGATAATGGCTTTATGCAAATCAGCTCTGACCCTGTGCCCCATGGGAACAGTCCAGTCCGAACTACACAGCCATATCTTTCCCAGACTGGAATCAAGCATCCGAGGACCGGACCGGTTTCGAGGTAACACCTCTCATCAGCCCGGCTAGCTTGACTCCAGTGGTGTGGAGGCTCTGGGACCCACGTCTGAGCTACCCCAGTACACTCAGGGAGAAAATTACAAAAAACAATTTGATGGACAGAATGTAGATCAATGTCTTACATTCACCCCAGTACAAGGATCTGGGCCTAAATCCATCGTTTTTTGCACTCCACACCACCCTGGGTTAGATAATGGCTTTATGGAAACCAGCTCTGACCCTGTGCCCCATGGGAACAGTCCAGTTCGAACTACACAGCCATATCTTTCCCAGACCGGAATCAAGCATCCGAGGACCGGACCGGTTTCGAGGTAACACCTCTCATCAGCCCGGCTAGCTGGACTCCAGTGGTGTGGAGGCTCTGGGACCCACGTCTGAGCTACCCCAGTACACTCAGGGAGAAAATTACAAAAAACAATTTGATGGACAGAATGTAGATCAATGTCTTACATTCACCCCAGTACAAGGATCTGGGCCTAAATCCATCATTTTTTGCACTCCACACCACCCTGGGTTAGATAATGGCTTTATGCAAATCAGCTCTGACCCTGCGCCCCATGGGAACAGTCCAGTCCGAACTACACAGCCATATCTTTCCCAGACCGGAATCAAGCATCCGAGGATCGGACCGGTTTCGAGGTAACACCTCTCATCAGCCCGGCTAGCTTGACTCCAGTGGTGTGGAGGCTCTGGGACCCACGTCTGAGCTACCCCAGTACACTCAGGGAGAAAATTACAAAAAACAATTTGATGGACAGAATGTAGATCAATGTCTTACATTCACCCCAGTACAAGGATCCGGGCCTAAATCCATCGTTTTTTGCACTCCACACCACCCTGGGTTAGATAATGGCTTTTGCAAATCAGCTCTGACCCTGTGCCTCATGGGAACAGTCCAGTCCGAACTACACAGCCATATCTTTTCCAGACCGGAATCAAGCATCCGAGGACCGGACCGGTTTCGAGGTAACACCTCTCATCAGCCCGGCTAGCTTGACTCCAGTGGTGTGGAGGCTCTGGGACCCACGTCTGAGCTACCCCAGTACACTCAGGGAGAAAATTACAAAAAACAATTTGATGGACAGAATGTAGATCAATGTCTTACATTCACCCCAGTACAAGGATCTGGGCCTAAATCCATCGTTTTTTGCACTCCACACCACCCTGGGTTAGATAATGGCTTTATGGAAATCAGCTCTGACCCTGTGCCCCATGGGAACAGTCCAGTCCGAACTACACAGCCATATCTTTCCCAGACCGGAATCAAGCATCCGAGGACCGGACCGGTTTCGAGGTAACACCTCTCATCAGCCCGGCTAGCTGGACTCCAGTGGTGTGGAGGCTCTGGGACCCACGTCTGAGCTACCCCAGTACACTCAGGGAGAAAATTACAAAAAACAATTTGATGGACAGAATGTAGATCAATGTCTTACATTCACCCCAGTACAAGGACCCGGGCCTAAATCCATCGTTTTTTGCACTCCACACCACCCTGGGTTAGATAATGGCTTTATGCAAATCAGCTCTGACCCTGTGCCCCATGGGAACAGTCCAGTCCGAACTACACAGCCATATCTTTCCCAGACCGGAATCAAGCATCCGAGGATCGGACCGGTTTCGAGGTAACACCTCTCATCAGCCCGGCTAGCTTGACTCCAGTGGTGTGGAGGCTCTGGGACCCACGTCTGAGCTACCCCAGTACACTCAGGGAGAAAATTACAAAAAACAATTTGATGGACAGAATGTAGATCAATGTCTTACATTCACCCCAGTACAAGGATCCGGGCCTAAATCCATCGTTTTTTGCACTCCACACCACCCTGGGTTAGATAATGGCTTCATGCAAATCAGCTCTGACCCTGTGCCCCATGGGAACAGTCCAGTCCGAACTACACAGCCATATCTTTTCCAGACCGGAATCAAGCATCCGAGGACCGGACCGGTTTCGAGGTAACACCTCTCATCAGCCCGGCTAGCTTGACTCCAGTGGTGTGGAGGCTCTGGGACCCACGTCTGAGCTACCCCAGTACACCCAGGGAGAAAATTACAAAAAACAATTTGATGGACAGAATGTAGATCAATGTCTTACATTCACCCCAGTACAAGGATCTGGGCCTAAATCCATCGTTTTTTGCACTCCACACCACCCTGGGTTAGATAATGGCTTTATGCAAATCAGCTCTGACCCTGTGCCCCATGGGAACAGTCCAGTCCGAACTACACAGCCATATCTTTCCCAGACCGGAATCAAGCATCCGAGGACCGGACCGGTTTCGAGGTAACACCTCTCATCAGCCCGGCTAGCTTGATTCCAGTGGTGTGGAGGCTCTGGGACCCACGTCTGAGCTACCCCAGTACACTCAGGGAGAAAATTACAAAAAACAATTTGATGGACAGAATGTAGATCAATGTCTTACATTCACCCCAGTACAAGGATCCGGGCCTAAATCCATCGTTTTTTGCACTCCACACCACCCTGAGTTAGATAATGGCTTTATGCAAATCAGCTCTGACCCTGTGCCCCATGGGAACAGTCCAGTCCGAACTACACAGCCATATCTTTCCCAGACCGGAATCAAGCATCCGAGGACCGGACCGGTTTCGAGGTAACACCTCTCATCAGCCCGGCTAGCTTGACTCCAGTGGTGTGGAGGCTCTGGGACCCACGTCTGAGCTACCCCAGTACACTCAGGGAGAAAATTACAAAAAACAATTTGATGGACAGAATGTAGATCAATGTCTTACATTCACCCAAGTACAAGGATCTGGGCCTAAATCCATCGTTTTTTGCACTCCACACCACCCTGGGTTAGATAATGGCTTTATGCAAATCAGCTCTGACGCTGTGCCCCATGGGAACAGTCCAGTCCGAACTACACAGCCATATCTTTCCCAGACCGGAATCAAGCATCCGAGGACCGGACCGGTTTCGAGGTAACACCTCTCATCAGCCCGGCTAGCTTGACTCCACTGGTGTGGAGGCTCTGGGACCCACGTCTGAGCTACCCCAGTACACTCAGGGAGAAAATTACAAAAAACAATTTGATGGACAGAATGTAGATCAATGTCTTACATTCACCCGAGTACAAGGATCTGGGCCTAAATCCATCGTTTTTTGCACTCCACACCACCCTGGGTTAGATAATGGCTTTATGCAAATCAGCTCTGACCCTGTGCCACATGGGAACAGTCCAGTCCGAACTACACAGCCATATCTTTCCCAGACCGGAATCAAGCATCCGAGGACCGGACCGGTTTCGAAGTAACACCTCTCATCAGCCCGGCTAGCTTGACTCCAGTGGTGTGGAGGCTCTGGGACCCACGTCTGAGCTACCCCAGTACACTCAGGGAGAAAATTACAAAAAACAATTTGATGGACAGAATGTAGATCAATGTCTTACATTCACGCCAGTACAAGGATCTGGGCCTAAATCCATCGTTTTTTGCACTCCACACCACCCTGGGTTAGATAATGGCTTTATGCAAATCAGCTCTGACCCTGTGCCCCATGGGAACAGTCCAGTCCGAACTACACAGCCATATCTTTCCCAGACCGGAATCAAGCATCCGAGGAGCGGACCGGTTTCGAGGTAACACCTCTCATCAGCCCGGCTAGCTTCACTCCAGTGGTGTGGAGGCTCTGGGACCCACGTCTGAGCTACCCCAGTACACTCGGGGAGAAAATTACAAAAAACAATTTGATGGACAGAATGTAGATCAATGTCTTACATTCACCCCAGTACAAGGATCTGGGCCTAAATCCATCGTTTTTTGCACTCCACACCACCCTGGGTTAGATAATGGCTTTATGCAAATCAGCTCTGACCCTGTGCCCCATGGGAACAGTCCAGTCGAAACTACACAGCCATATTTTTCCCAGACCGGAATCAAGCATCCGAGGACCGGACCGGTTTCGAGGTAACACCTCTCATCAGCCCGGCTAGCTTGACTCCAGTGGTGTGGAGGCTCTGGGACCCACGTCTGAGCTACCCCAGTACACTCAGGGAGAAAATTACAAAAAACAATTTGATGGACAGAATGTAGATCAATGTCTTACATTCACCCCAGTACAAGGATCCGGGCCTAAAACCATCGTTTTTTGCACTCCACACCACCCTGGGTTAGATAATGGCTTTATGCAAATCAGCTCTGACCCTGTGCCCCATGGGAACAGTCCAGTCCGAACTACACAGCCATATCTTTTCCAGACCGGAATCAAGCATCCGAGGACCGGACCGGTTTCGAGGTAACACCTCTCATCAGCCCGGCTAGCTTGACTCCAGTGGTGTGGAGGCTCTGGGACCCACGTCTGAGCTACCCCAGTACACTCAGGGAGAAAATTACAAAAAACAATTTGATGGACAGAATGTAGATCAATGTCTTACATTCACCCCAGTACAAGGATCTTGGCCTAAATCCATCGTTTTTTGCACTCCACACCACCCTGGGTTAGATAATGGCTTTATGGAAATCAGCTCTGACCCTGTGCCCCATGGGAACAGTCCAGTCCGAACTACACAGCCATATCTTTCCCAGACCGGAATCAAGCATCCGAGGACCGGACCGGTTTCGAGGTAACACCTCTCATCAGCCCGGCTAGCTTGACTCCAGGGGTGTGGAGGCTCTGGGACCCACGTCTGAGCTACCCCAGTACACTCAGGGAGAAAATTACAAAAAACAATTTGATGGACAGAATGTAGATCAATGTCTTACATTCACCCCAGTACAAGGATCTGGGCCTAAATCCATCGTTTTTTGCACCCCACACCACCCTGGGTTAGATAATGGCTTTATGCAAATCAGCTCTGACCCTGTGCCCCATGGAAACAGTCCAGTCCGAACTACACAGCCATATCTTTCCCAGACCGGAATCAAGCATCCGAGGATCGGACCGGTTTCGAGGTAACACCTCTCATCAGCCCGGCTAGCTTGACTCCAGTGGTGTGGAGGCTCTGGGACCCACGTCTGAGCTACCCCAGTACACTCAGGGAGAAAATTACAAAAAACAATTTGATGGACAGAATGTAGATCAATGTCTTACATTCACCCAAGTACAAGGATCTGGGCCTAAATCCATCGTTTTTTGCACTCCACACCACCCTGGGTTAGATAATGGCTTTATGCAAATCAGCTCTGACGCTGTGCCCCATGGGAACAGTCCAGTCCGAACTACACAGCCATATCTTTCCCAGACCGGAATCAAGCATCCGAGGACCGGACCGGTTTCGAGGTAACACCTCTCATCAGCCCGGCTAGCTTGACTCCAGTGGTGTGGAGGCTCTGGGACCCACGTCTGAGCTACCCCAGTACACTCAGGGAGAAAATTACAAAAAACAATTTGATGGACAGAATGTAGATCAATGTCTTACATTCACCCGAGTACAAGGATCTGGGCCTAAATCCATCGTTTTTTGCACTCAACACCACCCTGGGTTAGATAATGGCTTTATGCAAATCAGCTCTGACCCTGTGCCACATGGGAACAGTCCAGTCTGAACTACACAGCCATATCTTTCCCAGACCGGAATCAAGCATCCGAGGACCGGACCGGTTTCGAGGTAACACCTCTCATCAGCCCGGCTAGCTTGACTCCAGTGGTGTGGAGGCTCTGGGACCCACGTCTGAGCTACCCCAGTACACTCAGGGAGGAAATTACAAAAAACAATTTGATGGACAGAATGTAGATCAATGTCTTACATTCACCCCAGTACAAGGATCTGGGCCTAAATCCATCGTTTTTTGCACTCCACACCACCCTGGGTTAGATAATGGCTTTATGCAAATCAGCTCTGACCCTGTGCCCCATGGGAACAGTCCAGTCCGAACTACACAGCCATATCTTTCCCAGACCGGAATCAAGCATCCGAGGAGCGGACCGGTTTCGAGGTAACACCTCTCATCAGCCCGGCTAGCTTCACTCCAGTGGTGTGGAGGCTCTGGGACCCACGTCTGAGCTACCCCAGTACACTCGGGGAGAAAATTACAAAAAACAATTTGATGGACAGAATGTAGATCAATGTCTTACATTCACCCCAGTACAAGGATCTGGGCCTAAATCCATCGTTTTTTGCACTCCACACCACCCTGGGTTAGATAATGGCTTTATGCAAATCAGCTCTGACCCTGTGCCCCATGGGAACAGTCCAGTCGAAACTACACAGCCATATTTTTCCCAGACCGGAATCAAGCATCCGAGGACCGGACCGGTTTCGAGGTAACACCTCTCATCAGCCCGGCTAGCTTGACTCCAGTGGTGTGGAGGCTCTGGGACCCACGTCTGAGCTACCCCAGTACACTCAGGGAGAAAATTACAAAAAACAATTTGATGGACAGAATGTAGATCAATGTCTTACATTCACCCAAGTACACGGATCTGGGCCTAAATCCATCGTTTTTTGCACTCCACACCACCCTGGGTTAGATAATGGCTTTATGCAAATCAGCTCTGACGCTGTGCCCCATGGGAACAGTCCAGTCCGAACTACACAGCCATATCTTTCCCAGACCGGAATCAAGCATCCGAGGACCGGACCGGTTTCGAGGTAACACCTCTCATCAGCCCGGCTAGCTTGACTCCAGTGGTGTGGAGGCTCTGGGACCCACGTCTGAGCTACCCCAGTACACTCAGGGAGAAAATTACAAAAAACAATTTGATGGACAGAATGTAGATCAATGTCTTACATTCACCCGAGTACAAGGATCTGGGCCTAAATCCATCGTTTTTTGCACTCCACACCACCCTGGGTTAGATAATGGCTTTATGCAAATCAGCTCTGACCCTGTGCCACATGGGAACAGTCCAGTCCGAACTACACAGCCATATCTTTCCCAGACCGGAATCAAGCATCCGAGGACCGGACCGGTTTCGAGGTAACACCTCTCATCAGCCCGGCTAGCTTGACTCCAGTGGTGTGGAGGCTCTGGGACCCACGTCTGAGCTACCCCAGTACACTCAGGGAGGAAATTACAAAAAACAATTTGATGGACAGAATGTAGATCAATGTCTTACATTCACCCCAGTACAAGGATCTGGGCCTAAATCCATCGTTTTTTGCACTCCACACCACCCTGGGTTAGATAATGGCTTTATGCAAATCAGCTCTGACCCTGTGCCCCATGGGAACAGTCCAGTCCGAACTACACAGCCATATCTTTCCCAGACCGGAATCAAGCATCCGAGGAGCGGACCGGTTTCGAGGTAACACCTCTCATCAGCCCGGCTAGCTTCACTCCAGTGGTGTGGAGGCTCTGGGACCCACGTCTGAGCTACCCCAGTACACTCGGGGAGAAAATTACAAAAAACAATTTGATGGACAGAATGTAGATCAATGTCTTACATTCACCCCAGTACAAGGATCTGGGCCTAAATCCATCGTTTTTTGCACTCCACACCACCCTGGGTTAGATAATGGCTTTATGCAAATCAGCTCTGACCCTGTGCCCCATGGGAACAGTCCAGTCGAAACTACACAGCCATATTTTTCCCAGACCGGAATCAAGCATCCGAGGACCGGACCGGTTTCGAGGTAACACCTCTCATCAGCCCGGCTAGCTTGACTCCAGTGGTGTGGAGGCTCTGGGACCCACGTCTGAGCTACCCCAGTACACTCAGGGAGAAAATTACAAAAAACAATTTGATGGACAGAATGTAGATCAATGTCTTACATTCACCCCAGTAGAAGGATCCGGGCATAAAACCATCGTTTTTTGCACTCCACACCACCCTGGGTTAGATAATGGCTTTATGCAAATCAGCTCTGACCCTGTGCCCCATGGGAACAGTCCAGTCCGAACTACACAGCCATATCTTTTCCAGACCGGAATCAAGCATCCGAGGACCGGACCGGTTTCGAGGTAACACCTCTCATCAGCCCGGCTAGCTTGACTCCAGTGGTGTGGAGGCTCTGGGACCCACGTCTGAGCTACCCCAGTACACTCAGGGAGAAAATTACAAAAAACAATTTGATGGACAGAATGTAGATCAATGTCTTACATTCACCCCAGTACAAGGATCTTGGCCTAAATCCATCGTTTTTTGCACTCCACACCACCCTGGGTTAGATAATGGCTTTATGGAAATCAGCTCTGACCCTGTGCCCCATGGGAACAGTCCAGTCCGAACTACACAGCCATATCTTTCCCAGACCGGAATCAAGCATCCGAGGACCGGACCGGTTTCGAGGTAACACCTCTCATCAGCCCGGCTAGCTTGACTCCAGGGGTGTGGAGGCTCTGGGACCCACGTCTGAGCTACACCAGTACACTCAGGGAGAAAATTACAAAAAACAATTTGATGGACAGAATGTAGATCAATGTCTTACATTCACCCCAGTACAAGGATCTGGGCCTAAATCCATCGTTTTTTGCACTCCACACCACCCTGGGTTAGATAATGGCTTTATGCAAATCAGCTCTGACCCTGTGCCCCATGGAAACAGTCCAGTCCGAACTACACAGCCATATCTTTCCCAGACCGGAATCAAGCATCCGAGGATCGGACCGATTTCGAGGTAACACCTCTCATCAGCCCGGCTAGCTTGACTCCAGTGGTGTGGAGGCTCTGGGACCCACGTCTGAGCTACCCCAGTACACTCAGGGAGAAAATTACAAAAAACAATTTGATGGACAGAATGTAGATCAATGTCTTACATTCACCCAAGTACAAGGATCTGGGCCTAAATCCTTCGTTTTTTGCACTCCACACCACCCTGGGTTAGATAATGGCTTTATGCAAATCAGCTCTGACGCTGTGCCCCATGGGAACAGTCCAGTCCGAACTACACAGCCATATCTTTCCCAGACCGGAATCAAGCATCCGAGGACCGGACCGGTTTCGAGGTAACACCTCTCATCAGCCCGGCTAGCTTGACTCCACTGGTGTGGAGGCTCTGGGACCCACGTCTGAGCTACCCCAGTACACTCAGGGAGAAAATTACAAAAAACAATTTGATGGACAGAATGTAGATCAATGTCTTACATTCACCCGAGTACAAGGATCTGGGCCTAAATCCATCGTTTTTTGCACTCCACACCACCCTGGGTTAGATAATGGCTTTATGCAAATCAGCTCTGACCCTGTGCCACATGGGAACAGTCCAGTCCGAACTACACAGCCATATCTTTCCCAGACCGGAATCAAGCATCCGAGGACCGGACCGGTTTCGAAGTAACACCTCTCATCAGCCCGGCTAGCTTGACTCCAGTGGTGTGGAGGCTCTGGGACCCACGTCTGAGCTACCCCAGTACACTCAGGGAGAAAATTACAAAAAACAATTTGATGGACAGAATGTAGATCAATGTCTTACATTCACGCCAGTACAAGGATCTGGGCCTAAATCCATCGTTTTTTGCACTCCACACCACCCTGGGTTAGATAATGGCTTTATGCAAATCAGCTCTGACCCTGTGCCCCATGGGAACAGTCCAGTCCGAACTACACAGCCATATCTTTCCCAGACCGGAATCAAGCATCCGAGGAGCGGACCGGTTTCGAGGTAACACCTCTCATCAGCCCGGCTAGCTTCACTCCAGTGGTGTGGAGGCTCTGGGACCCACGTCTGAGCTACCCCAGTACACTCGGGGAGAAAATTACAAAAAACATTTTGATGGACAGAATGTAGATCAATGTCTTACATTCACCCCAGTACAAGGATCTGGGCCTAAATCCATCGTTTTTTGCACTCCACACCACCCTGGGTTAGATAATGGCTTTATGCAAATCAGCTCTGACCCTGTGCCCCATGGGAACAGTCCAGTCGAAACTACACAGCCATATTTTTCCCAGACCGGAATCAAGCATCCGAGGACCGGACCGGTTTCGAGGTAACACCTCTCATCAGCCCGGCTAGCTTGACTCCAGTGGTGTGGAGGCTCTGGGACCCACGTCTGAGCTACCCCAGTACACTCAGGGAGAAAATTACAAAAAACAATTTGATGGACAGAATGTAGATCAATGTCTTACATTCACCCCAGTACAAGGATCCGGGCCTAAAACCATCGTTTTTTGCACTCCACACCACCCTGGGTTAGATAATGGCTTTATGCAAATCAGCTCTGACCCTGTGCCCCATGGGAACAGTCCAGTCCGAACTACACAGCCATATCTTTTCCAGACCGGAATCAAGCATCCGAGGACCGGACCGGTTTCGAGGTAACACCTCTCATCAGCCCGGCTAGCTTGACTCCAGTGGTGTGGAGGCTCTGGGACCCACGTCTGAGCTACCCCAGTACACTCAGGGAGAAAATTACAAAAAACAATTTGATGGACAGAATGTAGATCAATGTCTTACATTCACCCCAGTACAAGGATCTTGGCCTAAATCCATCGTTTTTTGCACTCCACACCACCCTGGGTTAGATAATGGCTTTATGGAAATCAGCTCTGACCCTGTGCCCCATGGGAACAGTCCAGTCCGAACTACACAGCCATATCTTTCCCAGACCGGAATCAAGCATCCGAGGACCGGACCGGTTTCGAGGTAACACCTCTCATCAGCCCGGCTAGCTTGACTCCAGGGGTGTGGAGGCTCTGGGACCCACGTCTGAGCTACCCCAGTACACTCAGGGAGAAAATTACAAAAAACAATTTGATGGACAGAATGTAGATCAATGTCTTACATTCACCCCAGTACAAGGATCTGGGCCTAAATCCATCGTTTTTTGCACCCCACACCACCCTGGGTTAGATAATGGCTTTATGCAAATCAGCTCTGACCCTGTGCCCCATGGAAACAGTCCAGTCCGAACTACACAGCCATATCTTTCCCAGACCGGAATCAAGCATCCGAGGATCGGACCGGTTTCGAGGTAACACCTCTCATCAGCCCGGCTAGCTTGACTCCAGTGGTGTGGAGGCTCTGGGACCCACGTCTGAGCTACCCCAGTACACTCAGGGAGAAAATTACAAAAAACAATTTGATGGACAGAATGTAGATCAATGTCTTACATTCACCCAAGTACAAGGATCTGGGCCTAAATCCATCGTTTTTTGCACTCCACACCACCCTGGGTTAGATAATGGCTTTATGCAAATCAGCTCTGACGCTGTGCCCCATGGGAACAGTCCAGTCCGAACTACACAGCCATATCTTTCCCAGACCGGAATCAAGCATCCGAGGACCGGACCGGTTTCGAGGTAACACCTCTCATCAGCCCGGCTAGCTTGACTCCAGTGGTGTGGAGGCTCTGGGACCCACGTCTGAGCTACCCCAGTACACTCAGGGAGAAAATTACAAAAAACAATTTGATGGACAGAATGTAGATCAATGTCTTACATTCACCCGAGTACAAGGATCTGGGCCTAAATCCATCGTTTTTTGCACTCCACACCACCCTGGGTTAGATAATGGCTTTATGCAAATCAGCTCTGACCCTGTGCCACATGGGAACAGTCCAGTCTGAACTACACAGCCATATCTTTCCCAGACCGGAATCAAGCATCCGAGGACCGGACCGGTTTCGAGGTAACACCTCTCATCAGCCCGGCTAGCTTGACTCCAGTGGTGTGGAGGCTCTGGGACCCACGTCTGAGCTACCCCAGTACACTCAGGGAGGAAATTACAAAAAACAATTTGATGGACAGAATGTAGATCAATGTCTTACATTCACCCCAGTACAAGGATCTGGGCCTAAATCCATCGTTTTTTGCACTCCACACCACCCTGGGTTAGATAATGGCTTTATGCAAATCAGCTCTGACCCTGTGCCCCATGGGAACAGTCCAGTCCGAACTACACAGCCATATCTTTCCCAGACCGGAATCAAGCATCCGAGGAGCGGACCGGTTTCGAGGTAACACCTCTCATCAGCCCGGCTAGCTTCACTCCAGTGGTGTGGAGGCTCTGGGACCCACGTCTGAGCTACCCCAGTACACTCGGGGAGAAAATTACAAAAAACAATTTGATGGACAGAATGTAGATCAATGTCTTACATTCACCCCAGTACAAGGATCTGGGCCTAAATCCATCGTTTTTTGCACTCCACACCACCCTGGGTTAGATAATGGCTTTATGCAAATCAGCTCTGACCCTGTGCCCCATGGGAACAGTCCAGTCGAAACTACACAGCCATATTTTTCCCAGACCGGAATCAAGCATCCGAGGACCGGACCGGTTTCGAGGTAACACCTCTCATCAGCCCGGCTAGCTTGACTCCAGTGGTGTGGAGGCTCTGGGACCCACGTCTGAGCTACCCCAGTACACTCAGGGAGAAAATTACAAAAAACAATTTGATGGACAGAATGTAGATCAATGTCTTACATTCACCCAAGTACAAGGATCTGGGCCTAAATCCATCGTTTTTTGCACTCCACACCACCCTGGGTTAGATAATGGCTTTATGCAAATCAGCTCTGACGCTGTGCCCCATGGGAACAGTCCAGTCCGAACTACACAGCCATATCTTTCCCAGACCGGAATCAAGCATCCGAGGACCGGACCGGTTTCGAGGTAACACCTCTCATCAGCCCGGCTAGCTTGACTCCAGTGGTGTGGAGGCTCTGGGACCCACGTCTGAGCTACCCCAGTACACTCAGGGAGAAAATTACAAAAAACAATTTGATGGACAGAATGTAGATCAATGTCTTACATTCACCCGAGTACAAGGATCTGGGCCTAAATCCATCGTTTTTTGCACTCCACACCACCCTGGGTTAGATAATGGCTTTATGCAAATCAGCTCTGACCCTGTGCCACATGGGAACAGTCCAGTCCGAACTACACAGCCATATCTTTCCCAGACCGGAATCAAGCATCCGAGGACCGGACCGGTTTCGAGGTAACACCTCTCATCAGCCCGGCTAGCTTGACTCCAGTGGTGTGGAGGCTCTGGGACCCACGTCTGAGCTACCCCAGTACACTCAGGGAGGAAATTACAAAAAACAATTTGATGGACAGAATGTAGATCAATGTCTTACATTCACCCCAGTACAAGGATCTGGGCCTAAATCCATCGTTTTTTGCACTCCACACCACCCTGGGTTAGATAATGGCTTTATGCAAATCAGCTCTGACCCTGTGCCCCATGGGAACAGTCCAGTCCGAACTACACAGCCATATCTTTCCCAGACCGGAATCAAGCATCCGAGGAGCGGACCGGTTTCGAGGTAACACCTCTCATCAGCCCGGCTAGCTTCACTCCAGTGGTGTGGAGGCTCTGGGACCCACGTCTGAGCTACCCCAGTACACTCGGGGAGAAAATTACAAAAAACAATTTGATGGACAGAATGTAGATCAATGTCTTACATTCACCCCAGTACAAGGATCTGGGCCTAAATCCATCGTTTTTTGCACTCCACACCACCCTGGGTTAGATAATGGCTTTATGCAAATCAGCTCTGACCCTGTGCCCCATGGGAACAGTCCAGTCGAAACTACACAGCCATATTTTCCCCAGACCGGAATCAAGCATCCGAGGACCGGACCGGTTTCGAGGTAACACCTCTCATCAGCCCGGCTAGCTTGACTCCAGTGGTGTGGAGGCTCTGGGACCCACGTCTGAGCTACCCCAGTACACTCAGGGAGAAAATTACAAAAAACAATTTGATGGACAGAATGTAGATCAATGTCTTACATTCACCCCAGTAGAAGGATCCGGGCCTAAAACCATCGTTTTTTGCACTCCACACCACCCTGGGTTAGATAATGGCTTTATGCAAATCAGCTCTGACCCTGTGCCCCATGGGAACAGTCCAGTCCGAACTACACAGCCATATCTTTTCCAGACCGGAATCAAGCATCCGAGGACCGGACCGGTTTCGAGGTAACACCTCTCATCAGCCCGGCTAGCTTGACTCCAGTGGTGTGGAGGCTCTGGGACCCACGTCTGAGCTACCCCAGTACACTCAGGGAGAAAATTACAAAAAACAATTTGATGGACAGAATGTAGATCAATGTCTTACATTCACCCCAGTACAAGGATCTTGGCCTAAATCCATCGTTTTTTGCACTCCACACCACCCTGGGTTAGATAATGGCTTTATGGAAATCAGCTCTGACCCTGTGCCCCATGGGAACAGTCCAGTCCGAACTACACAGCCATATCTTTCCCAGACCGGAATCAAGCATCCGAGGACCGGACCGGTTTCGAGGTAACACCTCTCATCAGCCCGGCTAGCTTGACTCCAGGGGTGTGGAGGCTCTGGGACCCACGTCTGAGCTACCCCAGTACACTCAGGGAGAAAATTACAAAAAACAATTTGATGGACAGAATGTAGATCAATGTCTTACATTCACCCCAGTACAAGGATCTGGGCCTAAATCCATCGTTTTTTGCACTCCACACCACCCTGGGTTAGATAATGGCTTTATGCAAATCAGCTCTGACCCTGTGCCCCATGGAAACAGTCCAGTCCGAACTACACAGCCATATCTTTCCCAGACCGGAATCAAGCATCCGAGGATCGGACCGATTTCGAGGTAACACCTCTCATCAGCCCGGCTAGCTTGACTCCAGTGGTGTGGAGGCTCTGGGACCCACGTCTGAGCTACCCCAGTACACTCAGGGAGAAAATTACAAAAAACAATTTGATGGACAGAATGTAGATCAATGTCTTACATTCACCCCAGTACAAGGATCTGGGCCTAAATCCATCGTTTTTTGCACTCCACACCACCCTGGGTTAGATAATGGCTTTATGCAAATCAGCTCTGACCCTGTGCCCCATGGGAACAGTCCAGTCCGAACTACACAGCCATATCTTTCCCAGACCGGAATCAAGCATCCGAGGACCGGACCGGTTTCGAGGTAACACCTCTCATCAGCCCGGCTAGCTTGACTCCAGTGGTGTGGAGGCTCTGGGACCCACGTCTGAGCTACCCCAGTACACTCAGGGAGAAAATTACAAAAAACAATTTGATGGACAGAATGTAGATCAATGTCTTACATTCACCCCAGTACAAGGATCTGGGCCTAAATCCATCGTTTTTTGCACTCCACACCGCCCTGGGTTAGATAATGGCTTTATGCAAATCAGCTCTGACCCTGTGCCCCATGGGAACAGTCCAGTCCGAACTACACAGCCATATCTTTCCCAGACCGGAATCAAGCATTCGAGGACCGGACCGGTTTCGAGGTAACACCTCTCATCAGCCCGGCTAGCTTGACTCCAGTGGTGTGGAGGCTCTGGGACTCACGTCTGAGCTACCCCACTACACTCAGGGAGAAAATTACAAAAAACAATTTGATGGACAGAACGTAGATCAATGTCTTACATTCACCCCAGTACAAGGATCTGGGCCTAAATCCATCGTTTTTTGCACTCCACACCACCCTGGGTTAGATAATGGCTTTATGAGTTTGAGTTTGAGTTTAAAATTACTTGTAGAGCGCACGTATACCTGCGGTTTCTTGTAAATCAGCTCTGACCCTGTGCCCCATGGGAACAGTCCAGTTCGAACTACACAGCCATATCTTTCCCAGACCGGAATCAAGCATCCGAGGACCGGACCGGTTTCGAGGTAACACCTCTCATCAGCCCGGCTAGCTTGACTCCAGTGGTGTGGAGGCTCTGGGACCCACGTCTGAGCTACCCCAGTACACTCAGGGAGAAAATTACAAAAAACAATTTGATGGACAGAATGTAGATCAATGTCTTACATTCACCCCAGTACAAGGATCTGGGCCTAAATCCATCGTTTTTTGCACTCCACACCACCCTGGGTTAGATAATGGCTTTATGCAAATCAGCTCTGACTCTGTGCCCCATGGGAACAGTCCAGTCCGAACTACACAGCCATATCTTTCCCAGACCGGAATCAAGCATCCGAGGAGCGGACCGGTTTCGAGGTAACACCTCTCATCAGCCCGGCTAGCTTGACTCCAGTGGTGTGGAGGCTCTGGGACCCACGTCTGAGCTACCCCAGTACACTCGGGGAGAACATTACAAAAAACAATTTGATGGACAGAATGTAGATCAATGTCTTACATTCACCCCAGTACAAGGATCTGGGCCTAAATCCATCGTTTTTTGCACTCCACACCACCCTGGGTTAGATAATGGCTTTATGCAAATCAGAGAGAGAGAAACTCTGTTTATTTAGACCGTGGTCTTTAAACAATGAGATCGAAATGCATCACATCAATATCAAAACCATACAAAATTTATAAAATCAGGCTGTTACTCTCCATGCCGCTTTCTATATGTTATACAAATTTAAAAAGAAAAGGCATTCTATGGGTAGCACAGACATAAAAAATGTTAAGAGGAATTTTAAAATACATGCTATACATAATAAAACTGGAAGATATTACATTAAAAATAGGCAATTTCGATATGTTTCTCATTACAGTACTATCCGAATCTTATAGGCTTGCAATCCCTCGTAACTTAGCTTTTACTTGTGTCTATCGATATAGGTTCCTCAATTTGATTTATTTTGTTGTTCCTGTGCTATGCGATTCACCTTTTTCAGAAAGTTACCAAGTGCAATTGCTATTTCCAGATTTTCCATTCCTATCAATAAGTTTGTCGCTTGTACTCGTTGTCTTATGCCATATTTTATAAATAAAGGTCGTAAGAACCGTTTTCTCACTTCTAGACATGTCAAGCAGTCAAGTAGTATGTGCAGCATTTCACACTTGGCCCCCAGGCCACATTTACATGTACCATCTGGATATAACATTTCTGCCTTAACTCTCCCTTCCATTAGCCAAGGGATGGTGCCAATTCGGATTTTCAGTATCTCCCACCTAAATGCATAATTTGGCAGGGTTTCTAAGTATGGGTACCCAGTCTCGTTTTCCCATGATTCTATCATATTTACCACTGATTTTTTGTTTCTTAGATATCCTATATCCTGCCTTCTGGAGTACTCCCTTCCTTGTACTCTGAGTGAACTCTTCGTGAACTCTACATCTAGAGAATTTTGGTTTACTCCCACTTTTAGATTCCCGATTATTTCCTTTATTTTTCTTTTTGCGTCTAGTGCCCACCTTAGGTTACTGTGGCGGATTTCTTCACTACACCAATGTGAGACCTTTTCCCCTACCCCCTGGGATTGGCGTTTCCAGAATCTTACCATCGCCATTTTGGCCTGAGTAGTCCATCCAATCATATCTGTTTCCAGTCTAATTGCCTGTATCATAGATGACTTAGGTAGTGCCAATAATGTTTTCAGGGCCTTACCTTCCTCCCGATCCCAGCCTCCCTTTCCGCTTAGAAGGAGTACTTCTGCACCATACAGTACTTGGGGCGGTATCATGGACTCGTATGCTTTTAATAACGGTTTGTGTGACATATCCCCATAGTTTTTATTGAATTTTTTCAGGCCACAAATGGAGGCAGATGCTTTTGCGTTTTGGTGTGCCAAATGTATGTCCCATTTTAAGGAGGGTTCAAACCAAAGACCAAGATATTTATATTCTTTTACCGTTTCTAATTTTATTTTATCTAGATACCAGCTAAAATTCTTGGTCCCTTTACCGAAGCACATGATCTTTGTTTTTTCCATGTTCACTGTCAGCAATTTATCCTTACAGTAATCATGGAATACATTTAGTTTTCTTTGTAGCCCGAGCTCTGTCTGGTCAGTAATCACAAGATCGTCTGCATACAGCAAGCAAGAGACCTTTCTACTATTCATTCTCGGGCTCGCGCTTCTTTCCACCTCTAGTGCTGCTGGGAGATCCGCTAGAAATATTGAAAAAAGGAGCGGAGCTAGGACGCAGCCCTGTCTCAGTCCATTCCCTATTTCAATTTTCTTTGTCAGCGCCCCTTGTATATCTGTAATGACTTGGGCCCAGTTCCCTCTGTGTAATTCTTTCAAGATTTCAAGTAAGCACACAGGGATTTCATATTTAATCAGGCACTCCCATAGTTTCCCCCGGTCCACTGAATCAAAGGCTGCCCGGAAGTCGACGAAACAGCAGAACAGGTTCCCCTTTTGTTCTATCGACTTCCGGGCAAGGGCCCACAGGGCATAACAGTGATCCACGGTGGAGTGCCCTTCTTTAAAGCCTCCCTGTTCCACCGGGATAATTGAGTTCTCTTCCACCCAGTCCTTTAATTTGCCAAGAACTATTTTTGCAAATATTTTCTCCCCGATGTCCAGTAGATTAATTAATCTATAATTTTTCGGGTTGTTCATCTCCCCTTTCTTATGTATTGGCCTTATTATGGCCCCATTCCAGTTATCGGGGAGTTTACTAGTATCTAAGATGACTTCAAACATATTTGCAAAAAATTCCGCCCACCAATCTACTTGAGTTTTGATTATTTGAGCCGGGAGGTTATCTGGGCCTGCTGCTCTTGTGAGATTCAAACCTTTTATCGTCTTTTTAACCTCTGGGGCGGAAAAAAAAGGTTTTATTTCTGCTACCAGACCGCTCCAGTCTGTGTACAGATTTTCTTCCCGGTCTTTCCCTGGGCTGTACAGATCGTGTAAATACTCCTCCCATGCGGACTCTTCTACAATGCAGTTCATTTTCCCTGGTTGGTGATCTGCTGCTGGGTGGACTAACTTCCAGAAGTTTCGTAAGTTCTTAGTTTCAATTGCCTCGAGTAATTTTTGCCAGCATCCCTCTTTAAATTCCCTTTTTGTCCTTCTGATAAGCATGTTATATTCTCTTTTTAGGCCCACTAGGGTGTTTACATTATCTTGGTCACTCTTTTGCTGAATGCGGCGGGTCATTCTCCTAACTTCCCTTTTTTTCTCCAGGCATTCTCTAGTAAACCAGCCGGTAAGTTTCTCTATCTTCTCACTTTTCGCTTTATTTTTGTTTTTGCCTCTATTTATATTTTTTTAGACCTATACTAAGAGTTTGAACCACCTCCTCGATTTTTCGTACATACCAATCGAGGTTTCGACCCCTTGCTACATTCAGGTCTAGGTTCTGTTGTAATTTTATTAATCTGGCAACATATTCTTCTGTAAGCCTAGTTGTACGGCGTCTGGGATAATCCACCTCTTGTTCCATAACCTTTGGGCCAGATTCGAAGTGCACACCCGGGATCTCCAAGGCTACCATGTAATGGTCACTTCCATCTCTATTCAAAATTCTGAACCCTGAGATTAATCTAAAATTCCATGGTGTGGTAAAGGCATAATCTATGGGGCAGATTTGAGAGCCTGGTTTAAATGTTTTTTTAGCGGGGCAGTCTAGCTCGCATCTTCCATTTAAACAGAACAGGTTTTTTGTTCCCAGGAGGTTTCCCAACTGCAAATCTTTAGCACTAGATATACTTTCAGGGAAAGTTGCTTGAGGTATTTCATAGGCCTCCAATATGTCTAGAAACCAGCAATCTACCTTCTCTGGGTGAAGTTTGTGATTAAAGTCGCCCACGAGAATAAGCATATCCCTGCCGTATTTTTCACTAAGGTAATCTATATACTCCTTAAAGAGAGCCATTTCCTTTTCATATTGCTCTGTGGTGGCCCATTGCATGTACACATTTAACATTAGAATTGTATCCATTTTTATACACCCTGATAGTATTATTCTACATGCCAACAACCATTTGCATTTCACATTTATTTCAATTACTTTCTCCATGATCTTAGTCGATACCAGAGTCATAATTCCACCAGCAGCGTGCCCAAATCTACATTTCTTTGCAGGTCGGTTTAGCTGGTAGGGCAGGTCGGTTTAGCTGGTAGTGAAATGCAAATCAGCTCTGACCCTGTGCCCCATGGGAACAGTCCAGTCGAAACTACACAGCCATATCTTTCCCAGACCGGAATCAAGCATCCGAGGACCGGACCGGTTTCGAGGTAACACCTCTCATCAGGAGTCAAGCTAGCCGGGCTGATGAGAGGTGTTACCTCGAAACCGGTCCGGTCCTCGGATGCTTGATTCCGTTCTGGGGAGGCATGGCTTTTGTAGTTCGGACTGGACTGTTCCCATGGGGCACAGGGTCAGAGCTGATTTGCATATCGCCATTGTCTAACCCAGGGTGGTGTGGAGTGCAAAAAAATGATGGATTTGGGCCCAGATCTTTGGACTGGGGTGAATGTGTGACATTGATCCACATTCGGTCCATCACCTGTTTTGTTTGCAAATACCGCCATAAGTGCGCTGGGGATGCTCAGACGTGGGTCCCAGGCACTCCAGACCACTGGAGTCAAGCTAGCCGGGCTGATGAGAGGTGTTACCTCGAAACCGGTCCGGTCCTCGGATGCTTGATTCCGTTCTGGGGAGGACATGGCTTTTGTAGTTCGGACTGGACTGTTCCCATGGGGCACAGGGTCAGAGCTGATTTGCATATCGCCATTGTCTCACCCAGGGTGGTGTGGAGTGCAAAAAAACGATGGATTTGGGCCCAGATCTTTGGACTGGGGTGAATGTGTGACATTGATCCACATTCGGTCCATCACCTGTTTTGTTTGCAAATACCGCCATAAGTGCGCTGGGGATGCTCAGACGTGGGTCCCAGGCACTCCACACCACTGGAGTCAAGCTAGCCGGGCTGATGAGAGGTGTTACCTCGAAACCGGTCCGGTCCTCGGATGCTTGATTCCATTCTGGGGAGGACATGGCTTTTGTAGTTCGGACTGGACTGTTCCCATGGGGCACAGGGTCAGAGCTGGTTTGCATATCGCCATTGTCTAACCCAGGGTGGTGTGGATTTCAAAAAAACGATGGATTTGGGCCCAGATCTTTGGACTGGGGTGAATGTGTGACATTGATCCACATTCGGTCCATCACCTGTTTTGTTTGCAAATACCGCCATAAGTGCGCTGGGGATGCTCAGACGTAGGTCCCAGGAACTCCACACCACTGGAGTCAAGCTAGCCGGGCTGATGAGAGGTGTTACCTCGAAACCGGTCCGGTCCTCGGATGCTTGATTCCGTTCTGGGGAGGACATGGCTTTTGTAGTTCGGACAGGACTGTTCCCATGGGGCACAGGGTCAGAGCTGATTTGCATATCGCCATTGTCTAACCCAGGGTGGTGTGGAGTGCAAAAAAATGATGGATTTGGGCCCAGATCTTTGGACTGGGGTGAATGTGTGACATTGATCCACATTCGGTCCATCACCTGTTTTGCTTGCTCACCCTCTCACGCAGCGCTGCAATGTACTGCTTGACTTGGGCATAAATCTGGTCCTTAATTTCTATTGAAAAGAATGAAAAGCATAAAATCCCTGCTTTCATACTGTTTTATCATGCTAGCACCTCAAATGGCATCTGCTAACTTCTTGGCACCTGGGATCCCAGAAGTTGCACCATGGACAAATATTAGATATAAAATCCTTTGTAATTTGCGAGTTGAAAGAGCCGTCGTTAGTCCTTGAAGGCCACTAGAAACAATCTGATTATGGCCTGGCACCTCTGCCAGGTGCCATCGCTTCCCGGCAGGCCACTCCCCCTTACCCTACCTACAGGCGGAGTGTACAACAATCAGCATTTGAGGCATTGCTAGTTCTAGGAAGCCATTAATGCCGCACTAGATGAAAGAGTTTCTATTCATGTTATGATTATTCAAAGCACCGAGGAACTGAGTGACCAGCTAGAGGAAAGAGGGTGAAGGCCAAGTTTATTTATAAGGCTCAGGAAATCCAGGATGACTTTAAAAATTATTTTTAGTACAGACGTGGCACTTCAGTTCTGTGTGCACTTTTAACATCTTTTGCCCTTGTTTTCACTATTATTTGCTATTATTTAGCGTGCATGTTTGCATAATGTTAAGTGTTGCTTCGCAACACAAACTGGTGCAAACGACAAAGCCGATTAATTGACAGTTGACGCTAACGCAGTGCAAACTGGCTATGAGCTGCAGTGTGCCAACTTTCCTTCTGAAGACTCACTTGTTTCCAGTGTAGCGTGTGAACTCAGCTTTTCCTCCTTGGTCTGTCTCGCGCCGGGATGCTCATGGGTAACTGAGCGCGTTATAAATTTTGTATAATAATAATAATAATAATAATTTATGTGTGCTAAGGGGGTGCAAGGAGACAGAAACAGTGCAAACACCCACTGGTTTTCACGCAACGGCAGGCAAACTGAAATAGCATTACTCGGGTTTGCATCAAAACTTAACGCCCAACAATACCAGGTGCAAACAAGGAGAAGGCAGAATACTGGATGATAGTCCTAAGCACAAGCGGCACCTGTACGTAGCATTTTACCGGTCGGGCCATTTGCAACTGGTAAAAGGCTTTTTGTCATGTAACAACCTTATTTTGTAACCTAATAACGACTCAGAAAATAGTGTTTGCGAGACGCTGTTAGGAAGGGGCGTGTTAATAGTGAGTCTCACTGATAAGTAGTAAAATTTTGCGACCGAGAATATGGTCGTAAAATATTCGCAGTTACCACCAAATTTAAGTTGCCATCGTTTTTTTAGAGCAAGCAGTAGTACTCGGGACAACTGCCTACTCTTAAAAAATAAAAAGGTCGCTATTTTTAAATGCATCCTTTACATGAAACGGCTGCATTACAAAAAAAATTGCTTCATTTAAAAAGCAATCACAGAATGGAAGTCTGCTGGCCCTAGTGGGCCACCATCCCGGTGAGTGCTGCCCATTCCCAATAAGTCGCAAAGCAAGACCTACCTCATGTAAATTAATGCGGTAGGTCTATTTGCGGCCACTGGGAATCGCAAAAGGTGTCTAAGACACATTTATACATGGGTGTTTAGGATTTCCTAATTACAAATCGCAAAAATTGGCAATTAGGAGATTTTAAACTGACTTTTTTGTGTATCTGGACCAAGATGTGCAGTTATCACAGTGTAAGCAGCTAACCCTTGGATCTTTAGCCCTGCCTTGAAATGTGCACCGGAGCGCGGCCTCAGTGCAAATCTCGTGCATGGCAGCACTGGGTTGTCTGAGTGCCATGGTACAATGATTAGAGTTCTGCTAATGCATCTTTTGTAGCACACATGCCACCCATAGCAACATCAGCCTGCAACTCTTGAAAAAAACACCTCTGCGACAATTTTTGCAATGCTGAGTGTAAAGCAGGGCTTTGCTGTACGGGATGTTCCAGTTGAAGACAAATGAATGATGCACGACTGTAGGTGGTGAGCAGCTGCTGCCGAATTCGGAAGAAGCAATAGCCAACTTTGGACACAAAATGAAGGACTCTAATGTTCCTTCATAAGACTTAGGGGTCACATTTGCTAAACTGTCACACTGCACAGGATAGCCAGCAGAGTTGCTGCGCTGCGTTGTGTGCTTGAGAGAGGTCAGAAATGCTCCATATTTACAAAAATATGGAGTATTTCTGCTCTCTTGTTTCACTGGTGCACTGTGGGCAGCCTAGGGCCAATGCCGGCCCCTTACACTGTAATGCAAGGGTCCCTGCACTCCAGGCAGCTTGTATTTGTGCAAGAAGCACTTCCTTCCTGTACAAGAACAATCCTTTGATGCATTTTCTGCTTTCTATCGTGCTGCAGAATGAAGGACACATGTAAAAATGAACTACCAAGAAGAAATAAAGATATTTCCCTCGCCGCGCCTCGCTTGGGAAGGATTAGCATTTTGACCCATTTCCAGGTTTGTAAATATGGGATTGCGCCAAAATCCATGGGCGAATGCATGGGGACGCCTATCCGCTACCCATGGAACGCCTCCCAAGTTGAAATGCAATGTAATACCGCCCAAGCAGCTGCCTTGCCTTACATTTCTTTACAAATCCATGTAATGTCACACAATTTAGGCCTCCCGTAGCTTTGTCAATCTTACTGAAGCCTTTGAGTTGTCCATGCATGATGCACGGGCAACTCAAAGTCTTCCTAAATATGGGCCTAAGTGGTCAAAAAAGACATCATTTGTGCTTAATTTGAGCAGGTGGTTTCCAGTTCTCTGTACTGGCACTTAATTGTCAACACCAGCACTTATGACAGTCTCCCACATGGGGCGCTGTTTGTGTAACTTAGGATGAGCAAAACAACAGTTGCTTCTTAATACATTATGCATTGAAAACGACTTATCTATGCTGCCACCAATGAGTGGTGTAAGCTGAAGTGGTCTCCTGACGGGGGCCCTGACACTTAATTGTTTACAAATTAAGCACTGGACATCATATAACAAGGGAGGGCATTCCAGTGACCACTAGTTTGAAACATCAATGGTGTGTGTCTCACATATTGTTTCTAACTACATGTGACTAAGAATAAAAGACTGGGTACCAAAGTATAGAAAGACAAACATTTAGAAAGTATAGTATTGGTCTACTAGATATGCACTTCTTTTTAGGCAAAGATGCACAGGTCACAAGAGACACTGCCAGCAGGGTGCTGACCTACTGCTGCACGTGGAGGAAGGAAGAAAGAAAACATGTGAATGACAGTAGAATCCACCTATGGAGTAAAAGGGGTTATCCAAAAACACTCCATGTATCTAGCAGTACATGTATATACATATTTTTAAGTCTGGCTTGGCAACGCAGCTGTCTGCAAGATATATTAGCAATTCCAAAAAGTGCACACAAATTAAGCTATAGCGCCGCCTAGAGGAATATTACCTGCTCACTTCCTGTTAATTGTTTTGCGTATAATTCTGCTTTCCATGAACTGTTTCCATTTGAATGAACAAGGGAGCATTTTATAGCTGAAAACTACACTCAATCACCACGCAAATTTTCACATTCAGTCTTTTATATCTGAAAATTACGGTCATCACACTGTTTTTCACGCTCTGTTCTTTATTTGTTATATTCATTCTAAGTAGTAAGTTGTTATGGCTGCTTTTTTACACTATTACAAAGCCAAACGGGCTCTTACCTGGTAAACACATTTCCAAAGCTTATAAACATTGTGGAAGTCTGTGTTTACAGGCATTGCCAGACGAAAGGCTGATATAGGATTTTGCAATTTTTGGTAGACAGGTTGTTCTGTTTCTCTCAGAGCTTTGTGTTACTGCCTCGTGCTTCAAAGGAGGGAAATAATTCTGAGGCTGCTTCTGCATTCCATCTAAGGTGCTATTTAAGCCCCAGTTCCACTGCTGATCCTGTTAACTGCAGTTAATGCCCTCTGCGGCATGCGTTAACTGCTGCAAGATGCTAACCTGGGAATTGATTGGTATGGCCAAGTATCAAGCACCTAATGTGGCAAATGTGAATTAAAAGCTGTTAACAATTGCCTGCATGGGTGGGAGCAATAAGGCTATTTAACATTATTGCCCACACCTCTAGTCAATAATGGGTGTTATTTACCCACCCTGGCAGTTATGGACCCAAGTTGCAGGCGAGAGCATGTAACACCTGTTGTCTTTAAGGCAAGGGCACTAAGAATCGAACATATGGGTTTGAAATGCCATCTTCTGTATTGGAAACATGTGTAGCTCATTTTTACTACTGCCTCTCCATTTGATTGACAGGTGCTCCTCCTGCTACACCTCCTTATTTTCTCCAGAGCTGCACCTATAGTGGGGTTGTGTTGTGAGCAGGGCGGAGCTGTGGCAGTCCAGTACACAAGGTTGCATTTGGTGGGATAACATAGACTTATCACCAGGTGTCTAAGACTATACGGCCACACAGCGTCATTCCGTGAGTTGTAGATCTGAGCTGAAATGACCGGTCAATAACTCAGAGAGAAAGCCATTAATGACTGACTTGGTACGACTCCGAGCCAGAAGTGCTAAGAGTCTATTACCACATTCCACCCATGAAAGGTAGACTGTTCTAAATTTAAATTGGGAAAAAACAGAATGGCAAACAGCGGAATGTTGGTGCAGAAGGCTTCAACTAGCCACAATTAACCCTTTAGTGCTCCGCTGCTTTCAACTGAGCATTACAGCCCACTGTCAATGGCTTTACCAGTTTTAAAGGCCTTCTAACAAAATTATAGGTTTTAACTAGGGGCTGGCGGAATTTGTGTAACATGCTTTTGCATTATCACATGAAGTTTAGGGAAAATGACATATTATGCTTAATTATATGAAATGAAAACCGTCATTTAGTGCTATATTTGTTATTGTGAAATACGTGCTCACGCCAATTTGCGTCATGAGGATGCATTTCGCAATGAAAAGATGACACAAAAAAACACAATTGCCATAAACAAAAGTCCCTCATGTTCTGGTAGTTTGCGTTGTCCCTGCGCTATAATCTTTTCACAAATGGTGGCTTAATTATGCGACTTTTTACTGTTCCAGAAATTTCGCGTTGCTATCGTAACTTGAAATTACGCAAATTATGCAGCGTACTTTCAAATTCGCCCGGGGCTAATCTACAACAAAGGTAGGGCCTTTAATGTGCAGTATAGCCTGAAGTCAAAGCTCTTTTGTTTTATGACAACATTCAAAGGAATGTTCTCATAAAACAAAAGGGCTTTAGAACGTTCTAAATGGCGCACGGAGAAGAAACATTGGAATGTTGGAGTAGAATTTCTTTACAGCTCCGCCACTCCACCTATGTCCAATATAGCTTTAGATCAAGGGTGGAGTCTTATAAATTAAACAGGAAGATATGGGAAATATTAAACAGGGAAATAGCGAAAGACCAGCAATGAACATTGACCCTCATCCACGCCATTGTCTTCATGGGAGCGCCCAACATTCCGATTTTCTAACATGTATTATGAGCTGAATACCTAATAAGCAGAGTAAATGCCTCCAGTAAGGGGCCGTGCCAGGGAAATTTAGAGCAAATCGTTATTCTAGACGAGTGTCAACGAAATCCAAAAGCGCCCCCCTTGATTGCCTTAGCTTTCTTTGTATTACCATCATAAACCAGTTTATCTTTACCATAGGGCCTCGAGGCATTCGTGTGTGCGCCTGGAGTGATAGAGTCCAGGGCCGGAACTTGTTGGGGTCACAAGAAGCCATCTCACTGCTGGCGTGCCAGGAGTGTGTTTCATATCCGGGTCAGCCATGGCATCGGGCCTATTCTGTAGGTTTTGGGATTAGTGGGTGAGCCTGCCCGGCGGTGAGCACACACGCGCCTAGTGCCTCAGCTGCCCCTTCTAATCGCCGCTTCCGTTGTCTGGTTGCCGGCTGCGGGCGGGCGCGGCCCCGCGCCACGGTTGACCTTAGGGCGATAGCGCTGTGTAAAGTCACTGATAGACGGCGCGCTATACAGACCTGCAGGCGGCCTGGAGGGACAGGTGCAGCAGATAAAACAGGCGAGGCCTGTTGACTCGGAAGTGGGCGGTGCTGTCGTAAAACCGTGCCCATCAGACAAAAATGCAGATTACTTTGTACCTGCAGAACATTTCAGTCTTTGATATTTTATTAGGCATCGCCGTGCATGGTTTTTGTCTTTCTTTATCGCCCACTCACTTGGAATAGATAGCATGGCGTGCCAGTGTATTGGACACCAGGGCCCGACTGTGTTGGAAACCAGGGGCCTGGTATGAGTGGAAGCGGAGTGCTGACACAGAGGATAGCAGGGCCTGGCATTGGTAGAAGCTTAGTACTAACAGAGAGGGGAAGCAAGGCCTGGCATTGGTGGAAGCTTAGTACTAACAGAGAGGGGAAGCAAGGCCTGGCATTGGTAGAAGCTTAGTGCTAACAGAGAGGGGAAGCAAGGCCTGGCATTGGTAGAAGTTGAGATGCTGACAGAGACGGGTAGCAAGGTCTGGCATTGGTAGAAGCGGAGTGCTGACAAAGACGGGAAGCAGGGCCTGGCATTGGTAGAAGCTTAGTACTAACAGAGAGGGGAAGCAAGGTCTGGCATTGGTAGAAGCTGAGTGCTGACAAAGACGGGAAGCAGGGCCTGGCATTGGTAGAAGCTTAGTGCTAACAGAGAGGGGAAGCAAGGCCTGGCATTGGTAGAAGCTTAGTGCTAACAGAGAGGGGAAGCAAGGCCTGGCATTGGTAGAAGCTTAGTACTAACAGAGAGGGGAAGCAAGGCCTGGCATTTGTAGAAGCTTAGTACTAACAGAGACGGGAAGCAAGGCCTGGCATTGGTAGAAGCTTAGTGCTAACAGAGAGGGGAAGCAAGGCCTGGCATTGGTAGAAGCTTAGTGCTAACAGAGAGGGGAAGCAAGGCCTGGCATTGGTAGAAGTTGAGATGCTGACAGAGACGGGTAGCAAGGCCTGGCATTGGTAGAAGCTTAGTACTAACAGAGAGGGGAAGCAAGGCCTGGCATTGGTAGAAGTTGAGATGCTGACAGAGACGGGTAGCAAGGTCTGGCATTGGTAGAAGCTGAGTGCTGACAAAGACGGGAAGCAGGGCCTGGCATTGGTAGAAGCTTAGTACTAACAGAGAGGGGAAGCAAGGTCTGGCATTGGTAGAAGCTGAGTGCTGACAAAGACGGGAAGCAGGGCCTGGCATTGGTAGAAGCTTAGTGCTAACAGAGAGGGGAAGCAAGGCCTGGCATTGGTAGAAGCTTAGTGCTAACAGAGAGGGGAAGCAAGGCCTGGCATTGGTAGAAGCTTAGTGCTAACAGAGAGGGGAAGCAAGGCCTGGCATTGGTAGAAGCTTAGTACTAACAGAGACGGGAAGCAAGGCCTGGCATTGGTAGAAGCTTAGTGCTAACAGAGAGGGGAAGCAAGGCCTGGCATTGGTAGAAGCTTAGTGCTAACAGAGAGGGGAAGCAAGGCCTGGCATTGGTAGAAGTTGAGATGCTGACAGAGACGGGTAGCAAGGTCTGGCATTGGTAGAAGCTGAGTGCTGACAAAGACGGGAAGCAGGGCCTGGCATTGGTAGAAGCTTAGTACTAACAGAGAGGGGAAGCAAGGTCTGGCATTGGTAGAAGCTGAGTGCTGACAAAGACGGGAAGCAGGGCCTGGCATTGGTAGAAGCTTAGTGCTAACAGAGAGGGGAAGCAAGGCCTGGCATTGGTAGAAGCTTAGTGCTAACAGAGAGGGGAAGCAAGGCCTGGCATTGGTAGAAGCTTAGTGCTAACAGAGAGGGGAAGCAAGGCCTGGCATTGGTAGAAGCTTAGTGCTAACAGAGAGGGGAAGCAAGGCCTGGCATTGGTAGAAGCTTAGTACTAACAGAGACGGGAAGCAAGGCCTGGCATTGGTAGAAGTTGAGATGCTGACAGAGACGGGTAGCAAGGTCTGGCATTGGTAGAAGCTGAGTGCTGACAAAGACGGGAAGCAGGGCCTGGCATTGGTAGAAGCTTAGTACTAACAGAGAGGGGAAGCAAGGTCTGGCATTGGTAGAAGCTGAGTGCTGACAAAGACGGGAAGCAGGGCCTGGCATTGGTAGAAGCTTAGTGCTAACAGAGAGGGGAAGCAAGGCCTGGCATTGGTAGAAGCTTAGTGCTAACAGAGAGGGGAAGCAAGGCCTGGCATTGGTAGAAGCTTAGTGCTAACAGAGAGGGGAAGCAAGGCCTGGCATTGGTAGAAGCTTAGTGCTAACAGAGAGGGGAAGCAAGGCCTGGCATTGGTAGAAGCTTAGTACTAACAGAGAGGGGAAGCAAGGCCTGGCATTGGTAGAAGCTTAGTGCTAACAGAGAGGGGAAGCAAGGCCTGGCATTGGTAGAAGCTTAGTGCTAACAGAGAGGGGAAGCAAGGCCTGGCATTGGTAGAAGCTTGGCATTGGTAGAAGCTTAGTACTAACAGAGACGGGAAGCAAGGCCTGGCATTGGTAGAAGCTTAGTGCTAACAGAGAGGGGAAGCAAGGCCTGGCATTGGTAGAAGCTTAGTGCTAACAGAGAGGGGAAGCAAGGCCTGGCATTGGTGGAAGCTTAGTACTAACAGAGAGGGGAAGCAAGGCCTGGCATTGGTAGAAGCTTAGTACTAACAGAGAGGGGAAGCAAGGCCTGGCATTGGTGGAAGCTTAGTACTAACAGAGAGGGGAAGCAAGGCCTGGCATTGGTAGAAGCTTAGTACTAACAGAGAGGGGAAGCAAGGCCTGGCATTGGTAGAAGTTGAGATGCTGACAGAGACGGGTAGCAAGGTCTGGCATTGGTAGAAGCTGATTGCTGACAAAGACGGGAAGCAGGGCCTGGCATTGGTAGAAGCTTAGTGCTAACAGAGAGGGGAAGCAAGGCCTGGCATTGGTAGAAGCTTAGTACTAACAGAGAGGGGAAGCAAGGCCTGGCATTGGTAGAAGCTTAGTACTAACAGAGAGGGGAAGCAAGGCCTGGCATTGGTAGAAGTTGAGATGCTGACAGAGACGGGTAGCAAGGCCTGGCATTGGTAGAAGTTTAGTACTAACAGAGAGGGGAAGCAAGGCCTGGCATTGGTAGAAGTTGAGATGCTGACAGAGACGGGTAGCAAGGTCTGGCATTGGTAGAAGCTGAGTGCTGACAAAGACGGGAAGCAGGGCCTGGCATTGGTAGAAGCTTAGTGCTAACAGAGAGGGGAAGCAAGGCCTGGCATTGGTAGAAGCTTAGTACTAACAGAGAGGGGAAGCAAGGCCTGGCATTGGTAGAAGCTTAGTACTAACAGAGAGGGGAAGCAAGGCCTGGCATTGGTAGAAGTTGAGATGCTGACAGAGACGGGTAGCAAGGCCTGGCATTGGTAGAAGCTTAGTACTAACAGAGAGGGGAAGCAAGGCCTGGCATTGGTAGAAGTTGAGATGCTGACAGAGACGGGTAGCAAGGTCTGGCATTGGTAGAAGCTGAGTGCTGACAAAGACGGGAAGCAGGGCCTGGCATTGGTAGAAGCTTAGTGCTAACAGAGAGGGGAAGCAAGGCCTGGCATTGGTAGAAGCTTAGTACTAACAGAGAGGGGAAGCAAGGCCTGGCATTGGTAGAAGCTTAGTACTAACAGAGAGGGGAAGCAAGGCCTGGCATTGGTAGAAGTTGAGATGCTGACAGAGACGGGTAGCAAGGCCTGGCATTGGTAGAAGCTTAGTACTAACAGAGAGGGGAAGCAAGGCCTGGCATTGGTAGAAGTTGAGATGCTGACAGAGACGGGTAGCAAGGTCTGGCATTGGTAGAAGCTGAGTGCTGACAAAGACGGGAAGCAGGGCCTGGCATTGGTAGAAGCTTAGTGCTAACAGAGAGGGGAAGCAAGGCCTGGCATTGGTAGAAGCTTAGTACTAACAGAGAGGGTAAGCAAGGCCTGGCATTGGTAGAAGCTTAGTACTAACAGAGAGGGGAAGCAAGGCCTGGCATTGGTAGAAGTTGAGATGCTGACAGAGACGGGTAGCAAGGCCTGGCATTGGTAGAAGCTTAGTGCTAACAGAGAGGGGAAGCAATGCCTGGCATGGGTAGAAGCTTAGTGCTGACAGATAGCGGTAGCAGGGCCAAGCATTGTAAGCAGCTGAGTGCTGACAGAGTGGGGAAGCAGGGTCTGGCATTGGTAGAAGCTGAGTGCTGACAGAGACGGGAAGCAAGGCCTGGCATTGATATCAGCTGAGTGCTGACAGAAGCTGAGTGCTGACAGAGAGGGGAAGCAGGGGTAAGCATTGTTAGCAGTTGAGAGCTGACAGAGAGGGGAAGCAGGGTCTGGCATTGTTAGCAGCTGAGTGCTGACAGAGAGGGGAAGCAGGGCCTGGCATTGGTAGAAGCTGAGTGCTGACAGAGAAGGGTAGCAGGGGTAAGCATTGTTAGCAGTTGAGAGCTGACAGAGAGGGGAAGCAGGGACTGGCATTGGTAGAAGTTGAGATGCTGTCAGAGAGGGGAAGCAGGGCCTGGCATTGGTAGAAGCTGAGTGCTGACAGAGACGGGAAGCAAAGCCTGGCATTGGTAGAAACTGAGTGCTAAAACGGAAGCAAGGCCTGCCATTGGTAGACACTGAGTGCTGACAGAGAGTGGAAGGAAGGTCTGGTATGTGTTTAAGGCTGAGTGCTGACAGAGTGGGGAAGCAGGACCTGGCATTGTTAGAATCTGAGTGCTGACAGACAAGGGAAGCAAAGCCTGGTATTGGTAGTAGCTGAGTGCTGACAGAGACAGGGCCTGGTATTTTGGAAGCTGAGTGCTGACTGAGAGGGGAAGCAGGGCTTGGTATGTGTTAGAGGCTGAGTGCTGGCAGAGAGAAGTAGCTGGGTCTGGCATTGTTAGCAGCTGAGTGCTGACAGAGAAGGGAAGCAGGGCCTGGCATTGGTAGGAGCTGAGTGCTGACAGAGAGGGGAAGAAGAGCCTGGCATTAGTAGAAGCAGAGTGCTGACAGAAACGGGAAGCAAGGCCTAGCATTGGTAGTAGCTGAGTGCTGACAGAGACGGAAAGCAGGGTCTGACAGTGTTAGAAGCTGAGTGCTGACAGAGATGGGAAGCAGGGCCTAGTATTTTGGAAGCTGAGTGCTGACCGAGAGGTCGAGCAGGGCCTGGTATGTGTTAGAGGCTGAGTGCTGACAGAGTGGGAAAGCAGGGCCTAGCAGTGCTAGAAGCTGAGTGCTGACAGATAGGGGAAGCAGGACCTGGCATTGTTAGAAGCTGAATGCTGACAAGAGAGGGGAAGCAGGGCCTGGCATTGTTAGAAGCTGAGTGCTGACAGAGTGGGGATCTTTAGGAAGGTGAGTAACCCAATATACCCTTGCGGGCTCGGGCAGAGTTTAGTAAAATATGAATTGGCCAGCAAGGGATTTCATTCATATGAGTTTTCAGCACTAGTTCAGTATGTATATATGCATTATAATAACTAAAATATGCATTACAACTAGTATAAATCTTTTTGTCAATAAGAAGCTTGGTGTCAAAGTAAAAAGACACACAATATAAGATACCTTTATCAGGTTGTCCTACACCTTTGGAAAGTACCTTGAACTGTGTAAACCTATCAATGCTATCTCGTAAAACATGACTACATTGATTTCCACCTAGATAACTGTGAACACTTGGCAATTACCGCGATTTGAACAAACCACCAGAATCGGTCTTTCGCAACACTGCTGTATACACAAGGTAAACCCCTGATAAACATAAATATAAATGTACTAGCGCATTAGAGAAAGATACAAACTAAAAGTATCTTCTTTCCCCCAATAGTGCGTGATACTCAAAACTGAGTCTGCACATTGCCTGCTTTTTAAAGAAATTAGCTGAGGCCGTCACTTAAGCCTATAAGTGTCGTGATTTGGAACTAAAAAGTGAGTAAACTAACATATGCTCAAATGAGACTTAGGAACAATTTAATCCTATGATTGCTGAATGATGTTGTATTGCTTCAGTCGCCACACCGACTGTTTTAGATTGTCTTTAAATTTGCTGAATAAAGATGTAACTAGAAAAGTTTTTAAGTTAGCGAACCAGGAATTCAAAAAATATTTAAAAGTATCAGAATACATTGTAATGTTATGTTGTTTTTCTTACAGAGGGTCAACCTTGTATATATCAATATTCCGTCCTGATGATGGTCTTGTAAATGATCAAGATAAGACCGAAACGTCGACCTACTTAGTCCAATTCTGCACTGTATGATTTACACCGACTATTGATTTTCTCCTGATTGATAGTAGAAATCAAGTTGTTACCTTTTTAGCAGTCTGGACAGTTTTTCTTGGATATACTATAGGAAAAGTAACCAATACCTTAAATATCCATTATATATCTTTGTATGTACCCTGATTTATGTTACTGTTGATTTTGTGTACAGAACTATTCTTTGTCTTGAATTCAAAAATAATAACTCCTCAGACAAAAAAACTATCCTGGTTTCATGTTTTATTATTCATTAACTCTAGTTATGATGTTAGTGTGGTTTTCTCATTGTTAGAAACTTTTAAATGTTTTCGAACAGCCGCTGATTGAACTCAATTTTAGGTACTTTGTTTGCTTTTCAACAAGTCCTGAACTAGTGCTGAAAACTCATATGAATGAAATCCCTTGCTGGCCAATTCATATTTTACTAGACAGAGTGGGGAAGCATGGCCTGACAGTGTTAGAAGCTGAGTTCTGACAGAGATGAGAAGCAGGGCCTGGTATTTTGGAAGCTGAGTGCTAACAGAGTGGGACAGCAGGGCCTGGCAGTGTTAGGAGCTGAGTGCTGACAGAGATGAGAAGCAAGGCCTGGTATTTTGGTAGCTGAGTGCGTGCGGAGAGGGGAAGCAGGGCCTGGTATGTGTTAGAGGCTGAGTGCTGACAGAGTGGGAAAGCAGGGCCTGGCAGTGTTAGGAGCTGAGTGCTGACAGATAGGGGTAGCAGGGTCTGGCATTGTTCGAAGCTGAATGCTGACAGAGAGGGGAAGCAGGGCCTGGCATTGTTAGAAGCTGAGTGCTGACAGAGTGGGGATGCAGGGCCTGGCAGTGTTAGAAGATGAGTGCTGACAGAGAGGAGAAGCAGGGCCCGGCATGAGTGGGGCATTGTTAGAAGCTTAATGCTGACAGAGAGGGGAAGTAGGGCCTGGCATTGGAAGAAGCTGAGTGCTGACAGAGAGGGGAAGCAGGGCCTGGCATTTTTAGAAGCCGAGTGTTGACAAAGAGTAGAAGCAGGGTGTGGCAGTGTATGAAGCTGAGTGCTGACAGGGAGGGGAAGCAGGGCCTGGCATTCGAAGAATCTGAGTGCTGACAGAGAGGGGAAGCAGGACCTAGCATTGTTAGTAGCTGATTGCTGACAGAGAGGGGAGGCAGGGCATGACAGTGTTAGAAGCTGATTGCTGACAGAGAGGGGAAGCAGAGCCTGGGATTGTTAGATACTGAGTGCTGACAGAGAGGGGTAGCAGGGCCTGGCATTTGTAGAAGCTGAATGCTGACAGAGAGGGGGAGTATGGCCTGGCATTGGTAGAAGCTGAATGCTGACAGAGAGGGGGAGTAGGGTCTTGCATTGGTAGAAGCTGAGTGCTGACAGAGACGGGTAGCATGGCCTGGAATTTTGAAAGCTGAGTCCTGACCGAGTGGGGAAGCAGAGCCTGGTATGTGTTAGAGGCTGAGTGCTGACAGTGTGGGGCAGCAGGGCCTGGCAGTGTTAGAAGCTCAATGCTGACAGAGAGGGGAAGCAGGGCCTGGCATTTTTAGAAGCCGAGTGCTGACAGAGAGTGGAGTAGGGCCTGGCAGTGTTTGAAGCTGAGTGCTGAAAGAGAGGAGAAGCAGGGCCTGGCATGAGTGGGGCATTGTTAGAAGCTGAGTGCTGACAGAGAGTGGAGTAGGGCCTGGCAGTGTTTGAAGCTGAGTGCTGAAAGAGAGGAGAAGCAGGGCCTGGCATGAGTGGGGCATTGTTAGAAGCTTAATGCTGACAGAGAGGGGAAGTAGGGCCTGGCATTGGAAGAAGCTGTGTGCTGACAGAGAGGGGAAGCAGGGCCTGGCATTTTTAGAAGCTGCGTGTTGACAAAGAGTGGAAGCAGGGTCTGGCAGCGTATGAAGCTGAGTGCTGACAGGGAGGGGTAGCAGGGCCTGGCATTCGAGGAAGCTGAGTGCTGACAGAGAGGGGAAGCAGGACCTAGCATTGTTAGTAGCTGATTGCTGACAGAGAGGGAAGGCAGGGCATGACAGTGTTAGAAGCTGAGTGCTGATAGAGAGGGGAAGCAGAGTATGACATTGTTAGAAACTGAGTGCTGACAGAGAGGGGTAGCAGGGCCTGGCATTTGTAGAAGCTGAATGCTGACGGAGAGGGGAAGCAGGGCCTGGCATTGTTAGAAACTGAGTGCTGACAGAGAGGGGAAGCAGAGCCTGGTATTGTTAGAAACTGAGTGCTAACAGAGAGGGGAAGCATGGCCTGGCATTGTTAGTAGCTGATTGCTGACGGAGAGAGGAAGTAGGGCCTGACACTGTTAGAAGCTGAGCGCTGACAGAGAGGGGAAGCAGGGTCTGGCATTGTTAGAAACTTAGTGCTGACAGAGAGGGGGTGTAGGGCCTGACAATGTTAGAACCTTACTCCTGACAAACAGGGGTAACAGGGCCTAACGTGTTGAAATGTGACAGACAGGGGAAGCAGGGTCTGACAGTGTTAGAAGCTGAGTGATGATAGAGTTGTAGCAGGGCATCAAAGTGATAGACAAAGAGGGGAATCAGGGCCTGACAGTGTTGAATGGTGACAGAGAGGGAAAGCATAGCCTTACAGTGTTAGAAGATGAATAGTGATAGAAGTGGAAGCAGGGAGGGCTTGACAGTGTTAGCAGTTAAGGAGTGACAGTGAAGGGGAGCATGGCATAACAGTGTACGAGTACCAGGGGCCGACTGTAGCATCAGAACCTGGATAGTGTTAGAAGCTGAAGGTTGATACCGATATAAAGCAGGGACTGAAATTGGTAGTAGTTGAGTGCTGACAGAAAGTGGTAGCAAGGCCTGATAGTATTGGAAGCTGAGAGCTGACAGTGATGGGAAGTAGGGCATGACAGCGATAGAAGCGAGGGCTGACTGTGACTGGAAACAGGGCCTGGCACTGTGTTAGAATTTAGGGGCTCACACAGAGTAAAGAATGGTCTGGCAGTGTGTTAGAATCTAGGAGCTGACAGAAAATTGATACTGGGCCTGACAGTGTATTAGAACCCAGGTGCTGACAGTGAGGAGAAGCAGGACCTGGACATTGTTAGACGATGAGTGTGGACATTGAGATGAAGCAGGGCCCTGTGACGTGTTAGTGAGCAGGGATAGACAAAGAGTGGAAGCAGAGTTTCACAGTGTTAGATGCTGAAGGCTGACAGTGAGGTGTAGCAGAGTCTTAAAGTGTGTTGTAAAGCAGGAGCTGGCAGAGAGTGGAATCAGGGTCTGACAGTGCATTATAATCTAGGGGCTAATAGAGAATGGAATCAGGCCCTGACACTATTAGAACCTAAGCGCTGACTGTTAGGTGAAGCAGGGCTTGACAGTGTGTTAATAGCTAGGGCCTGACATTTAGGTGTAGCAGGGCATAACAGCGTGTTAGAAAGCAGGGGTTGACACTGAGTGGTAGAAGTGCTTGACAATGTAAGTAGCTGTAAGAAGCTATTGAGAGTTAGCAGAGTGTATTGAGGGTTAGCAGAGCGTAAGCGTGTTGGAAGCTGAAGGTTGGCAGTGCAGGGACGCGGACCAATCAGAGTGCTAGAAAGCAGGGGCTGACAGAGAGTGGAAGCAGGCCCTGACACCTAAATATTGAACGTTGGAGGAAGCAGGGCCTGACATTGTGTTAAAAGCTGGGGGCTGACAACAAGGAGAAGGAAGGCCTGACAGTGTTAGAAAACAGGGTCTGAGAGAGATGGGAAGCAGGGACTGACAGCGTGCTAGTAGCCACTTTCTGAGAGTGTGGGGATGAGGCGTCTGGCAGTCTGTTAGAACCGTGGGGCTGCCTGTAAGGGGAAGCGGGCCGGTCAGTGTGCTAGAAGCCTCTGGCCAACAGAGAGAGAGAGAGAGAAAGAGAGAGAAAATCAACTTTCACAACGGAATGATGGCAGTGTATACCTGGATGCAAGACAGCTGCCTCAAGCTCAGCTCGGATAAAACCGAAGTACTCATTCTGAGACCCACCGCCTCAGCCTGGGATGACTCCTGGTGGCTCTCCACACTAGGAACCCCTCCCATCCCTTCAGACCGCGCACACAACTTGGAATCACACCAGACTCCTCACTCTCAATGTACCGCCAAGTCAACGCAGTATCCTCATTCTGCTTCCACACGCTACGCCTACTTCAAAGGACACTCAGATGGCTGCCCACAGAATCCAGAAAGATGATCACACATGTACTCATCACCAGTAGACTGGACTACAGCAATACACTCTATGCCAGCGTCAACCAGAAACAGCTCAGGTAACTACAGAACGTTCAAAACACCACTGCCAGACTGGTCCTCGACATCCCCCACGCAGCCACATGACACAACACCTCCGACAACTCCACTTGCTCCCGATCTGCATACTGTTTTCATCCTGAATAGAGATATTCACTAAGAGGCCAGTCCATCATGATAGACATTATGTATTTGTTTTTGCCATAAAGTCAGCTTTTCTCAGAGAGGGTAGTCCCCCACCATTGACATCACATATGACTTAGACAAGGTACTTCTACATAAAGCTTTCCACAAAAACCTAGTGTGAGAAATTGGGTTGTTGGTTGCCTGGGATGTTATCCCTAGTCAAGCAACTGCTAAAATCCTTAGCAGGGTGAGCAACAAAAAGTCAGTAAAATTAATGTGTGTTTAATCCTGGGTAAATTGTTGTAGAATGTAGTCATGCTTACCTTAGGGCCAATGTGTAAAGTATGTATGCAGCGTTCAAACAATAATACATTCTAAATACAGCACAAGAAAAATTCCACACCTATTTAGAAAAGTAGAGTAAATGTTAAAAGATTATTTGACACCAAAACAACAAAAATCCAATCAGTAGAACCAGAGGTATGAATTTTGAAAGCTACTAGTAAAACTGGCACCTAAAAGATCAAAGCTCCAACTGTAGACACCTAATCGATTGAGACCGGGTCAAAGTTGTAAAATATGACCAACCACATGGAGAGAGGTTCATATATGAGATGAGGATTGGGCTTAGTCACACCTTACCTACGGACTTTAAAGAATAATGTTCTGAGAAGATAATGTTCAGTGGGCTTAGGCTGCAGGCGGTGTATGAGGAGGGTGCGTCGTCTTTGGGGACTGTCTGGACACATTCATGGTGAGGAATTCTATGCTCAGACTTAGTTACTTTTTGGGAAGTCGAAAAGGTTCAGCAGGACAAGGCAGGAGCCGAAGACAGTTCCAGGAGGTCGTATACCCATTTTGCTAAAGAGCACTGAAAAGGATTTGCTGTTGTGGAGAAGCACGCAGCAGGAGTAGACGCGAAGTCAGGCAAGCCAATGCACCTTGGTATGACGAACAGGTTAGTCACAGTCTTTCCTTGCTTCTCAGAGCAGTTTTAGGCAAACATTTTCTAAGTCACAAGTTTGGGATTTTGGATATCTAGGCACCTTTTAGCCCCACAACAAATGGCCCAGGACTGGTGGGACACCACTAGGGGGGTTTCAGGACTCAATCAAGCTGGGTTCAGGTGCGGGTTCAAGATGGTGGGAGCTTGTTATGTCATTGTTGCTCTGAACAGGAAGCCAGCAAACTAACCAATGGAGTCACTCTGGCGGTCCTGGGTTCAGGTGAAGATGCAGGGCTCAAACAGCAGGGCTAGCCTCTGAGGATTCAGAGCAGGAGCCAGACTGCAAAGTTGTCTTGCAGTGTACACAGTTGGTCACAGCAGCAGGTAGGCCTCTTAGAGTCCTTCGGCAGGTCGAGAAAATGAACTGAAGAGTGGGTTTGAAGACCCTACTTTTATATCTGGTGCTTCCTTTGAAGCTGGGAGAAGTTTCTAGAGGTTTCTCTCTGAAGTGCTTGTAATTTCCTGACTTCCCTGCCCTGGCCCCAAGCTGGCTGCAGTGGCGTGGAACTAACAAGCTCTTTGCATTAGGACAGAGTATGCACTGTCCTAATGCAAAGAGCTTGTTAGTTCCACACCACTGCAGTTACTTCCACGCCTATTCAGTTGCAAGTGGGGTTGTGCCCAGCTCCACCCCACATCCTACCAGCTGATTTCCCATTCAGACATACCTAATTCTTCTACAGGTTGACTGTCTGGAAGGTAAAGAGGATTTTTCATTACAGTTTCATAGATACCAAACAAGAAGTGCTTACCTGGTCCCACTCAAATGTTAGCACTTATTAAATGTGATGAGGGAACCCCATGTTATCCTATGTGACAGGTATTCCTCCAGGTAGTGAAAAACAAATGTAGTTTTTCACTACTAGGCATATAAAACATAAACATAAACATCCAAATTTTTAATTGCAATGCACCCTGCTCTATTGAATATTTGTGGCCTCCCTTAGGGGTGACGTATATGGAGTAAAAAGTGGGGGGTTAAGGCTTGGCAAGAGGGTTATATTGCCAGGTTCAGTTGGAAGTTTAATACTAAATTCAGGCTGCACAGTAGACCTACGACATGTTATAAGGAGCTGCTTACATGGGTTCACAATATGTGCTGCAGGCCCACTAGTGTGTATATACAAAAGAAGCGTAGTAGCATATAATTTACAGGCCCAGGGTATATGGTATACCACTCTACAAGGAAATTAGAAATAAATTAAATATGCCAATCAGGTGGAAAAAATGTAACCATGTTTAGAGGCTTGAGCACAACCACCTTAGCACTGGTCAGCATTCGTTAACCCTACAAAAACAGATTTCAGCACATAATTGAGGTAAGTAGGTGAAACATTTAAGGGAAGACCACACTTAAGCTGATGGGTCTAACACTTAGGGCCAGATGTAGGTAATTATATTTTACCGATTCATAAATACCGAATTTTGCCGAATCGGTATTTATGAGTCGGTAAAATAGAAGGGGGGAGATGTAGATAGAATCGGTAATTGAATTACCGATTCTGTAAGAATCTGTATTTACCGAATCGGTAAATACCGATTCGGTAATGCCCATTGATTCCTATGGGCATTGAAGCCCATAGGAATCAATGGGCATTACCGAATCGGTATTTACTGATTCGGTAAATACCGAATGTTGCTAGGGTGCAGGGGGTGTCACTTTGACACCCTCTAGCACCCCGATTTCAGGCATGTGTGGCATGTGGCACACAGACATGCCCTAACGGCATGTCTGTCTGTCACATGCCAAAGGTGTGCATGCACACATGTGCATGCACATCTGGAATCAGTATTTTACCACCCAATTGAATTGGGTGGTAAAATACCGATTCGGTAAGGCCTGTGGGACTCCCACCTACATCTCAAAATTACAGAATCGGTAAAAATACCGATTCGGTATTTTACCGATTCGGTAAATTTACCAATTCGGTAAATTTACCGAATCGGTAAAATAGGCCACCTACATCTAGAATAGCCATTTACCGGTCGGTAACGGCCGAATCGGCTGTTACCGGTCGGTAAATGTCGACCTACATCTGGCCCTTAGTTTCTTATGGAGAGAGCAGCCCCAGCCACTAAAGGCATCACTTATTACTTGGCCAAGCTTCTTCTACATACAGGTTTTGCCATGAACAGAACTGCACAAGAAGATGACAGTCTACCATCACAGGCAACTACTTATTAATTTGCCAAACCTATTGTACATTCATCTTTCACCTAATACTAACCTCTTCACAGCAAGTCCAGTCCCCCATTACAAAACCAACTATTGCTTTGCCAAGCCTCTTCTACATACAGCTTTCACTCTGAAAAAAACTATTTACAGAGTGGCTAATCTCCTAGCAGATACATCACCTATTAGTTGTCCTAGCTTCATCTACATATTATTAGGCAGAGCGTCTTCTACATACAGCTTCACCCTAAACAAAGGTCTTCATAGAGACACCACTCCCTTTCTAAAGACATCACCTAATAGGTGACCAAGTCGATTCCACATAAGATATTTGCCCTGGCTTGATCTCATCACAGAGGATGTTGCAACTACATAGTTCCTTCTTTTTAAACAATTGCCTTATCCTCATCAAACAGACATTCAATACATGTTTTGATGTTCTACATTACTACCTACAATTAACTCAGTTTCCCAAATCATATGTCAACAATATTACAGACATTGGTACATGATATATAAGAAAGAAAATGGCTTAAACTTCATATCTGTATGCAATATTAAAAAAGAAGGCATATAAATTTTCTATTAGTTCTATTCATCTAATAAAATTCTGAACAATTCCATTAGAAAAAAACAAAAAAAAACTGATGTTAGCACATACCTGTTTATCTGCAGTGCTACATATATTTTCCAATATGCAACCGCTTATGAAAAACTGAAAATACCTTAACCATCAAATATATCGTCTTGCAATTATCAAGTTCTAAATTAAATTCTAAAATCAAGTTCTAAACTAAGTCTAAAGTATATATAGTCAGAACAAAGAATCTATAAAGAGGCTGTCGGTTTAATATAGTCGATTGAATTCATTTGTACCACACTATATCTGCACACTTCTGAAAAGAGTTCACCTTCTGCCCCTCCTCACCAACCAGAGATAAAATCAAAAACCACAGGTTATTCGTGCTGTATATGTAGCTGTAGCCTTGCACCACTCAGCCAATAACATCACAGCATTTTTTAAACAAAATATGTGAACAGTCGCTATTGGTTGAACTTAATGTAAACCATCTTTACATGTTTGGCTAGATTTGTGCATCAACCACAGATTTTAAACCTGCAAGTTTCACTCACTGACGCTTCTATATTGGGATCCGCAGAACCATCGGGGTGCTCATTGTGAAGCCCCCAATGTAGCTCTGCAATGGATCCATTGATCTGAAAAACACTCTTATAAAAAGTAGAAGGCTAAGGAATGTAAGTGATAGAATAATTTTATATATTACTATTCTCTCTCTTCCACTTGAAAATTGACCAGCATAGTGTGTCAACCCATTTACTTGTGTCAGTGGCAATATTAGTTTGCACTCTCCATTTAAGTTTGCCCCATAGACCTTTTTTACAACATCAGTTTCCATGACAATCAATTTGAAAACCCTTACAAGTTACAAAAATCTACAAGTCAAACGTTTATAAATATTTGTCAGCTCTGCAGATCTGTTTAATATTCTCACTGGAAGTCAGCTTCTGCTGTTAATAAATACAAACCTATCTGTTCTCCAATCAGAATGTGCAATGATAATAACAGTTATCAACTATTATTCAGCACTCCAACATCAGCCAACCACAACCTATGCACTTCTGTTTTTTTGGGGATTCCTATCCAAACTCCACGATGTTTGTGGAAATTCCACATTCTGCTACTGATTCTCCTCTGTCCTGCTCCTGTAAACCGGCATTATAGTTAGAACATAGATTGTGGCCACAGCTTCGTCTTTTGAGCCAGAGACCATGTCACAATGTTTGCATTGTCCAGTATTCCGTCTATCAATTGTTTCTTTTGCATATGTCGCCCTAAGTGGAAAGGGTATGCCCAGATATGGGTCCCGTGCTCACTACACCACTGGATTTAAGCTAGCCTGGCTGATGAAGGGTGATGTCGTGAGACCGGTCCCAGGCTGCTTGTTTCCGGTCCAGAGAGTCGCTCACTTGACAGTCAAGGCTGGACTATTCCCACAAGGAACAGGGTCACGACTGATTTGCATATGTCTGGGTCCAAACTGGGTTGGTGTGGTGAGCAAGAGAATGATGCATTTAACCAAGATTCTTGTGACTTGGGGTGAAGTTTTGTATTATCCAGCATTCGGTTCATGAATTGTTTCTTTTGCATATGTTGCCCTAAGTGGGAAGGGTATGCCCAGACGTGGGTCCTGTGTTCACCACACCACTGGATTCAAGCTGGCCTGGCTGCTGAAGGGTGATGGCCGGAAACCGGTCCAAGGATGCTTGTTTTCGGTCCAGGGAGGACCTGGCTTGGCAGTTCGGGCTGTATAGTTCCCACAAGGAACAGGTTCAAGGCTGATATGCATATGGCTGGATACAAACTAGGGTGGTGTGGTGAGCAAAGAATGATGGATTTAACCCAGATCCTTGTGACTGGTGAGGTTCTGTAATTCTGCCTTACCCTGTGAGGTTATGGCTCATCACGATTTCGGTGATGTTGTACCGTATCTAGGGAATGCGGCCAATATGGAATGAATTTGTCACGTTAATTAGCGAGTACATTACGTATTCATAGACTTTGTCTCGAATATGGGTTCCATTTTGTCAGTGACTCCATTTTGTTTACGTTGTCTAAAAATGCCATTTTGTGTTGCCCTCACGTAGGCCTTGGAGGTAACTAAACGAACAAAGTTGCATGGGCTTCGTTATTCATGTACATATTAAATAAGTCCTTCTCTGATTTGCGAGTGGACTGCAAAGATGCTTACCTCGTCACCTGAAACTGACCCTTCGCTAGGCCAATTTCTCTATCTGATCGTTGTCGGGAATTGGCAATCACTGTTCAGGATATTGTTAATTTTCTGTTCGCTTGCACATATCTTATCCTACTCAACATCTGAATTACTTCTTTCTTTATGTCTTTCTATTACATGGGTAGAGCTTTCAATCATGGGTTTGTCCGGCTTGTGGAAATTGAATTTGGGACATTCCTAATAATTAACTTGTGGGTTGGTACAATGTAAAGTGAGTGTTTTACGATATGACGAAGCATGGGAAAATGTATTTGATTCATTAGAATTTGTCGCAGTGGGAGTGCATTGCTAATGAGTAAAATTGGGATGAATACTGATGTCTTGCTCTACGAAAATTGAACAGTTTCTTGAGTTGTACACCGTGTTGTATTGCTGGGATTACTATTACTAGCTGCAGCTAATAAATTTAACTCTGACGCCACCTAGAAGTATTCCGTGTCTCTGTATACCAAGACAGGTGAACTCGAACACTTTGAGCGTTTTCCCTGGCGATACTGGGTTCTAAAAACCCGGTTCTTCAGTTGGCGCCCATCGTGGGGCGACTTCAGCGGTACCGGTCCAAGCCCGAGGATCGTGAGGAGCCACGTGAGAAAATTCTGGAGGAAGGCCGCCACTTCATCGACCCCTGTATGTCGACGTGGACCGAAAGTCTTTGCTGCGAGGCTTCCCGCTTTCCGACGGCTACGAAGGACTGCTGCCCTGACTGTCGCCCTGTCTTGAACCCTTGATTGATCCTTTGTAGAGCGAGACGATAGACGGTCTTCTGGTGGCGTGACAGATACCTTGGTTAAGTATAAGTGGGTCGCTCCCAGGATCTTTGTGTTGGTTCTTAGTTTGTTCAGATATTGCAATAGCTGGAGCCGATGGGCTCGTATATTTGCGAGTGTATTGATAGTTGATAACCCCTTGAAGTCAAAAAGCGAGAAATTAAGCAAGCAAAGAGAGATAGGAAAGATAAGAATATATTGATTATGCAAGCTGCTAGGCAGTTTAAGGAAGATGAAGTAGATCGTGCGATTGAGGTGTCAGATAGGCAGCGTTGCATGGCCTTCGATAAATGTTATCCGGCCTTGCTGCTTTCCGCTTCAAAAGTGAATGAAGACCCTGAAAAAGATTCTTTGATGTCGCAGTTGTTGAGATTACCACCTCCTTACGTACCGAGTGCTACGGCACCTCCGCAACCCCTAGTTGTTCAACCCATAGCTGTTCAACCCCCTGCTGCTGTTGCTCTTCCGCCAGCTGCTATTCCACAGTTAGTTCTTTCTCCATTGGCACAGCCTTCTCTAGGGCCGCCAGCTTTGCTACCAGCTTTGCCTCAAACTCCTTTGCCTTCTTCTCCGGTGCCTTTGACTTCCTTTTCAACTGATCCTATGTCTTTGTCTTCTCAAAACATTTTGTCTCCTGTTCTTATGTCAACTTCTTCTCCTTCTGCTCGGAAACGGATGTCCGAGACTGTTGTTAGTCTTTTGTCTCCATTCTTCGGGTCATTGAATATGACCCCAGTTTCGGAACGTAAGCAGAGTCGTAGTCAGCTTCCTGGTACCGAAGAGCGGATAGTGTTGGATCTCTTGGCTCGTAGATGGATTTTGAATGCTTCAAGGTATGATTTACAAGCAGTTATGGATGTTTTCTTGCAGTGGGATCCGCCGAAGCAAAGGTATGTTTTTGATGTGATGTGTACTTTCTTTCGTGAAGAATGGGAAAATAACGAGTTGGGTTTGATTCCGCAGGAAGTGCTCGATGTTCAGTCTGAATTTGCTAAAGGGACGATAGTGGATACTGATGTTGAGGAAGCGGTAAAGACGCTTCTTGTGCTTAGGTGCAAACTTCCTTCTCAGTCGTTGTTTGAACCTGGAGGAAAGTGAAGCAGCATCCTATGAGAGCAGTTCCTCCTGTATGGAGAGATGCAGTTCAGGCTGATGTTAATAATGATTTTCAGGCAGTACCGGCTCATTTTCAACGTGTATGGGTACATATCCCTTGGAAAAGAGCAGAGGTCTTGGCTCTTAAGCAGACCTTGCCTGACCCTCGTAAGAATCCTGCTGGTTATTACAAGGAGTTGTCTCAGACAGTTGTAGCGTGTATTATGAATTTAGCTGATATAGATATGTTGATGGGTAATGTAGTCCCTCAACCTTTGTGGGCGAAGATTCGTCATGAGAATCATGCGCAAGAGTTAGGAGATACATAGGCTAATATTGTTGCTGCAGATGGTCGATAGGTAGGAGGTGCCAAACCTGAACCTTTAGTCACAGAATTACCTGGTAGGATTATTCATTTTATGAAATCTTTGATGCCTGCCTTATGAGTGATTTGGGATAAGTTAGCAGCATGCAAACAGAAGAAAGATGAAAGTGTGTCTGATTTCTTCACTAGGTTTGAGGAAACGTTTATCGATCATAGTGGTCAGGATATGAGCACCGAAGGTGGTCAAAGATTGTTTGTGGACAAATTTTTCTTTAATTTGCTTCCCAAACTTTCTAATAAGTTGAAAGATTCTGAGAGTTCATGGGCTGTTTCTTCGTCAGCCAAAATATTGGCTACTGCACAATATTACGAGAATAGGGATAAAGATGCGAAGGATAAAGTAGAGAAGAAGACTAAAGACTTAAAGACGAAAGTTCTTTTGCAGCAAGATTATCCGCCTCGTACGAGTCAGCCTCAGTATCAGCAACCTCCACAGTTTCAGAGATTGTTACAGAAGCCCGAGTATTTTGCTCCGCGATTTTTGCCAGGCCCTAATCAGTGTGCTTATTGTAGGGAAGAAGGTCACTTTAAGCATAGTTGTCCGGTTCGGTTACAGCGTGCGAATGGTGTATCGGATCAGAGAGGTCGTGGTGGTTTTCAACAAGCTCCTAGGGGTAGGAGACGTGGTGTGTTTCCTCGGAATGAGCGTTCCTTTCCCCCTCAGAATTCTGCAAATTGTTTTGACAGACATAATGCTTCGAATGTTCAGTCTGCTCAGTACTATGGTGATGATTACAGTGTTGAGAGCGAGAATGCTGGTATAACGATTGTTAGGACAGCCGTGGGCAAAGAGAGGGAGTAGTGTCAGTTCCAGTAGACCAGAGTGGACCTTATGTTAAAGTGGTAATATTAGGTGTGGCAGAACGTTTTCTTTTGGATACTGGTGGAACGAAGAGTTCTATTATGCACTCTAAACTTCTGGCGCACCTTTGTCTGGCTTGACCAATGTTTCCGTAGGATTTTCTGGTGCCCCAGTTCGTAATCTGGTTTCTAGTCCTTTGCCTCTTTCTATCGGTCCTTGTGAATTGGTAGCTCCTCTTATTTTAATGACTGGTTGTGGTGAGAATCTGTTGGGTTTGGACTTGCTGAAAAGACTGTATGCGCCATTGCATTGCTCTCCTGAAGGAGTACATCTTACGGTGGGTAAGAAAGTGATTCCTCCAATGTATTTGTCTAAAGATTGTCTTCCACTGGAATTCGTTCTCTTCCTGATACACTTTTGGCTACAGGTCCCAATGATGTTGTCCTCTTGCAGATTCCACCCTACGTTGTTAATCTCAGGTCGAATGCTAGGCTACCTCGTATTCCGCAATATAAGATCTCGAGTGATGGCGAGAGAGCTCTTTTAGCGATCATCTATAATTTGGTTGAGAAGGGTGTAGTTGAAGAAACGAGAGGAAACGTGTGTAATTGTCCAGTTTTGCCTGTCCTTAAGCGTACTGATGCTTCTCAGCCACCTGTGTATCGGTTTGTGATCGATCTTCGAGAGGTGAACAAGATTGTCGGGCCACAGTTTCCTGTTGTCCCAGATATTACTGCTTTGTTGACTTTGATTCCTGCGTCAGCTGCCTGGTTTTCGGTTATTGATCTGAAGAATGCGTTCTTCAGTATTCCGATTGCTGAGGAGAGTAGAGATATTTTTGGCTTCTCTTTAGGAGGCTGAAGCTTCCGATTTAAGAGAGCTCCTCAAGGTTATTGTGAAAGTCCCTCAATCTATAGTCAGGCGTTAAAAACTCAGCTTGATAATTTTGTGTTGCCTTCTGGTGCTACTCTTATCCAGTATGTTGACGATTTACTGATTGCTGCTGATGATGAAGAGATTTGTAAAGAAGCTACTCTTTCTTTGTTACGACATTTGTCTGACCTTCACCATAAAGTGTCGCCTTCGAAGTTACAGTATTGCTGCCAAGAAGTGACCTGCTTAAGTCATCTCTTGTCGGAGGAGGGACGACAATTGACCCCAGAATGAATTCAAGCGATTGCGCAAATGAGTGTGCCATCCACGCAGAGAGAAGTGCGTGCATTTTTAGGTATCACTTCATATAGTAGGCAATGGATCCCCAATTTTTCTTTGTTAGCGAAACCAATGTTGGCATTGACTCTTAAAGATACTCCGCATCCTTTTCCTTGGTCTGATGAATGTCAGAACGTGATGCATTGTGTTCTGCCCTGGTGTTGGGTACTCCGGATTACAGTAAACCTTTTACATTTTACGTTCACGAGAGAGAGGGTTGTGCGTTGTCAGTTCTGACACAGCAATTTGGCGATAAGCAGCGTCCATGTGCGTATTCTTCATCGACGTTAGATCCGGTAGCTAGAGCGTTGCTGAGTTGTCTGAGAGCTACAGCGGCAGCTGCTGTTTCTATTCGACAGTCTGCTGGTTTGGTATTAGATAATACGTTGATTGTGATGGTCCTACATGCAGTGGATACCTTATTGAATAGGACTAAGACACAGCACTTTACTAGTGCTCGTTTGTCAGGTTACGAGTTGACGCTTTTGGCTAGCCATGTACACATCAAAAGATGCAATGTGCTGAACCCAGCCACGTTGTTGCCGATTTCTGTAGAGACGGTTGTTCAGGAACAGCATGATTGTTTTCTTCACACTGAGGAAGAAACGAAGGCTAGAGTTGATTTGAAGGATACTCCTCTTTCGGATGTTGATGGTACTCTATGGGTAGATGGTTCATGCTTTAAGCTTCCGAATGGAGAAACGACTGCAGCATATGCTGTCACAACTTTACATACAGTTGTTGAAACAGCACGTATTGCACAGAATTCAGTTCAAGCAGCAGGGCTAATAGCATTAACAAGAGCGTGTGTGTTGTCGGAAGGAAAGCGAGTGAATGTTTACACTGATAGTCAGTATGCGTTTGGTGTTGCCCATAGTTTCGGACGCTTGTGGAGAGAGAGAGGATTTCTGACCTCGCATGGTACGAAAATACAGCATGGGCAATTGGTGAATGAACTTCTTGAGTCACTTACTTTGCCAAAGCAGATTGCAATTGTGAAGTGCAGTGCGCATAAAAAGGTTGTGGACGATGTGGGTCAAGGAAATGCGTTTGCAGATGAAGTCGCGAAAGAAACGGCGAGGGATATGATGAGTCGAACGTATGTTGCAGGTCCAGCAAGATGGGTTGTGGAAAGTGGAATGTGTGAAGACACAATAGAAAGTGTGAAGTTGATTCAGGCTGAAGCTACTGAGGAAGAAGTAAGTATGTGGAGAGAAAGTACGGATATGTTGGATTCGACAGGTTGTTGGGTTGAGTTGTCGGAGCACCAGCGATGGTTGTTACCAGAGGCGTATGTGCTCCCAGTGGTTACTATGGCTCATGGAATGGCTCACATAAGTTCGAAAGGAATATGTAAGTTGTTGGCTCCAGTATGGCAGAATGCTGGAATTCCTAAATGTGCTGAGAATGTGGTGAAGCATTGTATGATTTGTCTGATGTACAATCCTGGAAAGGGAACTCCAACTCCAGCTGGTCATTTTGTTCCTCCGACGTATCCGTTTGAGGTGATACAGTTAGATTACATTCACATGGAGAGATGTCACAATTTGAAGTATGTCCTTGTGGTTGTTTGTGCCTTTTCCAGAAGGATTGAGGCTTACCCCCTAAAGGATAATACTGCCTTGTATACAGCCAAGGTTTTTCTCAAGGAGCACTACCCTAGGTATGGATTGCCGAGAATTGTGTGGAGTGACAATGGGAGTGAATTTGTGGGTCAGTTCATGAAGAAAGTGTGTATGGGTTTGGGTATCAATCAGAAGTTCCATTCTGCGAATCACCCCCAGTCAGCTGGTCTTGTCGAGTGCTACAATGGCACGTTAAAGCTGAAATTGGCTAAGATACAAGCGAGCTCTGGTCTTACATTGCCAGATGCCTTGCTGTTGGCTCTTTTGTCAACGAGGACGACAGTACATTCTCGTATGGGACATAGTCCCTATGAAATTGTGTTTGGTCGTCCGGCCAATGTTTGGGGTGTCCCAAGGCCCAAAAGGTACAGTGATATTGAGTACCCTATGTTGGTGGATTATTTACATGACTTGACTGCTAAATTATGTGTTCTCCACCAACAGGTCTATGACAGTTTGCCGGCAGCGCCTGCGGATCTAGGTCACAAGATCCAACCCGGCCACTATGTTTTGCTGAAGAACTTCCAGCGATCGAGAAATTTGGAGCCGAGGTGGACTGGACCGCACTTAGTTTTGTTAGTGACACGGACTGCTGTTAGAGTAGCTGGTAAAAAAAACTGGGTGCATGCCACCCACTGTAAGCTAGACCCGTTACCCTTACCGTATGACAAGTGGGTGAGGGGAGGTATTGGCGATTCTGAATGCGAACAAACCCCTAGATTCGTGCCTTTTAGTGATGCACATTTGGAATGGATTCAGTCAGAACGTGCAGATGACGACATCCTACAAGCTGCTGTGCCTCCTGAATTGAGACTTGATACGACGGATCCAGAACTTCTGTTTCAAAACCAGACTGTATCTGGCAAAGAACGTTACAATTTGAGACCGAGAAAAGATAAAAAGGACTAATAAAGCCAATTTTTTCTTTAATGTGAGTTACACCTTTTAAAACCGAGGGACTTTTTTACTTTTTACTTTTTCGAGTCACCATCTGGACTCAGCTGCAGGGTCACGGTAGGAAGTTCTTAAGGGGTGAGCCGCGAATTGACGAAAGGTCTGTGGTTCATGGTCGTTAGTACGATCTTGGCGCACACTTAAGTGAAGAAGGTAATAGCCGTGAGCAGCACGTTAGAGGATGGAGTCTTTTGGGTCTGATAGGAGTGTTGAGGAAAATGGTTTCAAAATGAAAATGTATATATTGATCCGTAGCAACTGTTTTTAATCTTGTGTTTCTTAATGCTTTTGAATATTATGTTGTGTTGTGTGGGTTGGATTTTCTATCTCATACAACATACGCCTACGTCTACGTTCCAACCTACTCTTTCTTCCTTTACTGATTCTCCACATGAGTTTCATACGTTGTCTGAACACGAACAGACACGAAGATCAGAATTTGTTAACAACTCGTTTATACAGTTATTGCATCAGCATCAGTTAGTTGTGAATACCACGAACTGCTGGGTATGTGGACTTATGCTGCATACGACAGATAAGGGAATGCCTTATTTGGTTTTGCCTTTTTCGTCTAATGGGTCAGTTTGGGCTCTCCAGTCAATGTTTATTTATGCGAATGAAGCATCAACTGTACGTTCCATCAAGGATAATGCGAGTAATAATACCTTGATACGGGGAATAGTAGATATGATCAGAGATATCGATGCATATAATGCTATCCCTAAGGATGCGGTACGAGCATATGATGGTTGGAACAAGACAGAGGATAGCATTAGTTTGATAGAGAAGGAGAGACGAGAAAGGTCTCCTCCTATTTGGGTCGTACCCCACCGAGGTCATCTATGTCTGCAAGGTAATGGTCAGAATCCGAGAGCTCAGCTTGGTAGAAGTGTGTGTGTCCACACTTATGTCTATACGTCCCAGAATTCTCCACCGTTCGTGTCAGCTAAAGGCACGTATTTTGTTTGTCACGATAGAGCATACACGTGGTTGCCATCTGATTTTTCCGGCACATGTTATGTGGCATTTTTGCTTCCCCCTACATACACTGCTGTTTTTGACTACCATAAGACAAGATATGGTAGAGGTGTTATCGGTGCAGAAGATACTGTTGCACAAGAAGCTGTAGACTTCTTTAAGGGTTTCGTGCCCTTTTGGGGTCCTATGGCCAATAGCAGGAATATTCGTCAGCTTACGAGAGTGGTCGAGGCCAATATAAATGAGACTGCAGGTGCCCTAAATAATATTACAGCGGAGCTACAAGCGGATCGTCTTATGACGCTACAAAATCGCATGATTTTTTATATCATACTCGCAGATAGACGGAGGGTATGTAAATTGATCGGATCTAGTTGCTGCGTTTTCATACCAGATAATGCCCCGACAGTGTACCAAGCCATCTTTAAGTTGCGTAAGTCCGCTGAGTCTATACATGTGGACGAAGGGGACTGGTCATTAACAGGATGGATTTGGGAATTGTTGTCCAAATGGGGATGGAAGGTTCTGATGTTCCTTGATATGGCGTTAGCTATCCTTTTCTCGTGTTGCTTATGCATCCAGTGTGGTCCCGCCATTTGTAGTCTTTGTGCTACGATCTGTGTGAGACCTGTCTCGAGAGAAGTGAAGGAGAATAGGATGATGTTACAGCAAAACCTTGATGATCTGATGAGAATAGACATAGACCTAGATTCAGATTGACGTGAGTTTAGGTTATTGCCTACGTAAGGGCAAAAGGAGTGTCTGAGGTTCTGTAAAATACTGCCTTACCCTGTGAGGTTATGGCTCCGTCACGATTTCGGTGATGTTGTACCGTATCTAGTGAATGTGGCTAATATGGGATGAATTTGTCACGTTAACTAGCGAGTTCATTACGTATTCATAGACTTTGTCTCGAATATGGGTTCCATTTTGTCCGTGACTCCATTTTGTTTACGTTGTCTAAAAACACCATTTTGTGTTGCCCTCACGTAGGCCTTGGAGGTAACTGAACGAACAAAGTTGCATGGGCTTCGTTATTCATGTACATATTAACTAGGCCCTTTTCTGACTTGCGAGTGGACTGCAAAGATGCTGACCTCGTCACCTGAAACTGACTCTTCGCGAGGCCAATTTACCTATCTGATCGTTGTCGGGAATTGGCAATCACTGTTCAGGATATCGTTAATTTTCTGTTCGCTTGCACATATCTTATCCTACTCAACATCTGAATTGCTTCTTTCTTTATGTCTTTCTATTACATGGGTAGTGCTTTCAATTATGGGTTTGTCCGGCTTGTGGAAATTGAATTTGGGACATTCCTAATAATTAACTTGTGGGTTGGTACAATGTAAAGTAAGTGTTTTACGATATGACGAAGCATGGGAAAATGTATTTGATTCGTTAGAATTTGTCGCAGTGGGTGTGCATTGCTAATGAGTAAAATTGGGATAAATACTGATGTCTTGCTCTACGAAATTTGAACAGTTTCTTGAGTTGTACACCATGTTGTATTGCTGGGATTACTGTTACTAGCTACAGCTAATAAATTTGATCTCTGACGCCACCTAGAAGTATTCCGTGTCTCTGTATACCAAGACAGGTGAACTCGAAGACTTCGGGCGTTTTTTCTGGCGCCGCTGGGTTCTAAAAACCCGGTTCTTCACTGGGGGGGGGGGGGGGGGGGTGAATTTTTGCATTGTACAGCATTCCGTCCATCAATTGTTACTTTTGCACAAATTGTGGCATTGACAGGACCACAGTGGTATGTAGAAGCATCAACCATTGCCTATGATTGAGAGCATTTCAGATTGCGAGCACCCAGACCTCATAATTATTGACTGTGGTGGCAGTGATATGGGTACAGTCAATGGGATGAACACGAAATTCAAATGAAGGACACAATGCCACAATTAATGGCTGTCTTTACTTGCACTGCTTTTATATATTCCAACATATGTGAAAGATTGAACTGGCAGTGGTCAACCAAGTTTTGTTCAAAGATTGAGAAATCTCTGAGACATAGCACCAAAGCAGGTTTAGCATATCTCTGTGAGCAGAGGATGGAATCCATTTACTATAAGAATATACACTTTGACATACCAGGAGTGTACCGCAAGAACAGATACCATTTCACAGCAGAAGGCAACCAGATCTTCCTTGACAATATCAAGGAATACATCTAGCTCTACATATAAGTGTGCACAAACACTATTAATGCAAAGGCTCTTTTCAAAGACACCCAATCAGCAAATGACAGAAAAAAATGATGTACTGTATTGGCAGATCTACTATCATGCCACATACAAGAAATAATCAAGCTTCCGGCTATAAAAGGCACTTTGTTGGGTCCGGAGTTCCAATCTAACATTTTTCAAAACAATCAAAATGTTATTCGAAGCTAACAGTCAAAGTCGCAGTTGCCTATATTTCTGTACATATTCATATATCTGCAAGAATGTATATATGTACTTATGTAAATATTTATGTAGAGATGCAAGTGCGGTTATGTGAGTGACAAGTGGGTGTGTGTGATTATAGTTGTGTGTTTGTTTCGGTGTGTGCAAATGTATGTGTGCTGTTGTGCGTGTGTGTAACTGAGTGTATGTATGCATGGGACTAGTCATATGTGTCTGTGTATTCAAGGGAATGTGTGTTGAGGTGCTTTGTGTGTGTGTAAGTGATGTTGTATCTGGGTGTGTGTATATGATTGAGCCTGTGTGTATGTGAAAGTGAAGGTGTGGTGTTGTCTGTTTGTGTGTGTCTCAGTGTGGATGTGTGTGTGCTGGGTGCAGTAGTGTGTGTGTGTGTGTTGGAGTGTGTGTGTATGTGGTAGAAGTTGTATGTGTATTTATGTGTGTGAGGAAATCTGTGTCGGGTGTTTCTTGGTGTGGGTGTGTGTGACTGCACATTTGTGGGGTTGTGTGTGAGGGCGGGGGTGTGATTGAGTGTCTGTTTGTCTCTCAGTGGGAGTGGGTGTTTGTAGGTGTTTTGTGTGTGTGCGTCTTTGTTTGGGTGTATTGTGGTGTGTGTGTCAGAGTAGTTGTGTGTGTGCATGTATGTATGTGTGGGAGGGAAGGTGTGTGAAGGTGTCTGCTGGTATGTGTGTGGGTCTTTGTGACTGTGTATGTGAGTGTGTTTTGTTTTAGTTGTTTGTGCATCTTTGTGTGAGTATATGACTGACTGTGTTGGTGCATGTGTGTTTAGGAGCAGCTGTGTATGTATGTGTGAGGGAGTGTTTGTGGAGTTGTCTGTTGTGTGTGTGTGGGTGGGTTGTGTATGTGTGTGTGTCTAAGTATGTGTGTGTGTAGGTGCGTGAGTGAATGTGTGGCAGTGTCTGTGTTTCTCAATGTTGCTGTGTTTGCTAGGGAATGTGTGTTGAGGAGTTTGTTGGTGTGTGTTTGGATCTGTCTGTGACCGTTTATCTGGAGTTGTGCGTCTGAGTATGTGTGCATCTGACTGTTTGTGTGTGTAGGTGTGTGTAGTTGTGTGTGTGAGTGAACGGGTGAGGGTGTTTCTGTGTGGGTGTGTCTCAGTAGAGGTGTCTGTGGATCTAGTTGTGTGTGGGTGTCTTTGTGTGGGGGTGTGACTGTGTGTGTTGGTGTGTGTGGGGGGGAAGTTTAACACATTTGATGTTTGTAGTTCTAAATGTTTTTACATGTTAATTTAAGTACATTGAGAAGTGTGCATTGTTCAAATTCTAATGTATTTTGTCCAACTAGAGGGAGAGCCATTCAATCAGAATTCTTATTTTTAGTTCAGTGTGTGTATGTTCTTAAAATAGCTGTCAGTGGAGTGAATTATACAATCTAGCAGCCTAGCTTAATGGCCAGTAGTGCTTTACTTTCTGCGGCCTGTATTTGCACTGTAGTCACTGGTGAATGGCTGTTAACCATATCAGACTAATGCTAGTCGTGACGTCTGTATTAAATGCCTGTGGCCTTATTTATGAAGGCCTTGCATCAGTTTTGTACCGCTGGTGCGTCACTTTTTGTGACGCACCAGCGGTGTAAAAAATGCGCCTCGTTGCCCCATATTTAAAAAGTGACGCATCTAGGTAGATGCGTCACTTTTTAAACCCCTGCGCCACATTATACCTGCGTCAGGTATAATGTATGCAGAGGGGGGCGTTCCCCTGCAAAAAGCCTCGTAATAGTGACGCAGTGAAATCTATGAGATTTCACTGCGTCACTTTTAGGACGCTGTTGCGTCAAAATCTTGCGCCTGCCTCACAGCAGGCGTAAGACTGACGCAAGCCCTTTCACATGGGGCTTTCCCCATGTGAAAGGACGCATCGCTGGAGTTGCGTCACTTTTGTGACACACTCCAGCAATGCGTCACTTTTGCGCTTACAGATACGTCAGAAATACTGACGTATCTGTAACTCCTTGCGACATGATGCGTCATACATTAATTATGACGCATCAGGAATGTCGTAAGGAGTGCGCAGTGAAAAGTGACGCATCGCTGTTTTCACGCAGCGATGCGTCACTTTTCATAAATGAGGCCCCTCAAGTCCAAGCATACAGAAATGTAGAATTTTGTTTGTTTCCTGTTGGAGTCATGGCTTGGGCACTGAAGCGCCGTAAACATGACTGTCGTGACCTTTCTTTTAGTAGGTCAGGTCCAGGATCCAATCTGAATAAGAGCAGAAAAAGCCCGCCCCTGAAAAAAATGTCAGTGCTGCATGCTCACCTTTTGGTTATCACAGGTAGTTTGGTACTCTTCGATATGCGCAAAGATGCAATGAAAGTGTGAACTGTGCAGTTGTGTACCATATACAACAACAATAGGGCATAAATCAGCCGTAATTGGGACAGAATCCTCTGGGAAACGTAACAAGCAAATCTACGTACAAATATCTACTTGTGGTAATAAAGGTTTATTTCTAAACCAGTGTAAAAAAAGCAGCATATAACATGGTGTGACTTCAGGGGCACACAAGGTCTATATAAACCCTAACTCCCCATTAAGTTTGAAAAATGAAGGACCATGCGTACCTAGAAACAACTTGCCTTCCCTACGGAAGCCGAAAAGGAACATAATGCAAATGACGCTCTTATTCATGACCCTCCTTTACTGTCTGAGCTTTTCTACTTCTTTTACAGGACTGTGCTTCAAACATTCGGCAGTTTATGCTTTGTCAGGGCGGCCATCTTTGCCGAGGTTAAAGGGAAGGCCCTTGGGATTCTGGGAACCTCTTGACCATCTCCTAATGAGTTAAGCTTTGATTTGTAAGAGCCAGGGTCAGGGCCCAATCACAGTGACACTAGGCTGTTCTCGAGCTAGATAATCTTTTACCCTGAGGTCTCTGCTCTGAATGCAGATCAGACCTGCAGGGGTCAGAGGGCAGCACCCCTTTGATGAGGGGTTGGTGTTTTGTGTCTGGGTCCCAGTGAGCAGGTCTGTACCTCTCAAAAACACCGGAACAATTGGCCAGTCTCAGCAGGCAGTTCAGAGGTCAGTGTGCATGGGAACTAAATTACCATCTCAAAGGTGGCATTCCTTCAAAGGTTGTGCAGTCAGCCATGTTCCCTATTCTGTAACAGCCTATTTCCGATGGAGGGTATGCCCTGTATCTCCCCACCCCCTCCCCCGTGGCCCCTTTCACATATCCAGAGAGAGCATTGCCATAATAACGAGAACTTTTATTCAACCCTGTAACATTTTTTTCGAGAACATATATTTCCTTGGCAGGTTCTGCAACTTTTTTTTAAATTTGTTTTCAGACTTTAATATTCACATTGTCCCATGTTGTTTCCCTAGTAATGACATTAATATTTGTGATTCCTGGGAGTCCTTTGGGAAACGCAAAACACAACCTGTGCCATATTTGTGTTAAAATGTTTTTTTGCAGATTTGTCTCATAAGACAAGCCAGACAGTTTTACTGAGTAAGCAGGTGTAATTTAGGGGCTACGTTGAACATGAAGTCCTACAGTAGGATCACGGCTCACCCACTTATTTAAGGCATGTGATTCTAGGCAAATTATGCATGCCAACATTTTGAAACTGGGAAGTGGGAGATTTTGAAAAATAATCGGGGGAATATATTTTGCCCAGTAGCTAGTAATTAGGTAGAGGCAATTTTAGTGGGAGACACCTAAAATGATAGTCTCACAGTGAATGGGCCTGTTGGTAGGTGTGCTTTATCTGCGTGATTTTAAACAATACTGTTCTTGTTTTCACTCTACAGCTGTAAGTTATAAAATAAATGTATCTAATTGAAATTCACAAAAAGCAATTACATTTTGCTAATAAAGACAGTAAATTGCGGTCGCGGTCCGTCCAGGTAAGCAAGGTGGGGTGTGTGGCAGGGGTGGGAGCGGGGGTTTGAAGTCGACATATGACGGAATGTCATAATAAAATAAATAAGAAAAAAAAAACATTTACTTTGCGCTGGCCGCATTGCAGACTCGGTGTTGTGGCTAGCGCAAGTTCAGTGGTTTCCTTTATTAATTTATTTTATTTGACTATCCGGTGGTATGTCGACAATCATACCCTCTACTCCCACCCTGCCCTGCCCTACCTTGCTTACCTGCACGGGCCGCCACTGGAAAGAGAATACATAGTCCGCGTAGTCATCATTAGTGCATTGTAGGTTTTATACGCGGTATACAGACATTGTCTACTAGGAGTGAATGAGAAGTTTGTGAAACAATAGAATAATATTATTACTCATTGTGATTAGTTTATACTGAAATGCGGTCTGCAGTCAATATATAAATATATAGGGGCAGATTTACAAGCCCCTTGCGCCACTTTTGCGTCACTTTCCCATGTTAAAAATGACGCAAAAGTGGTGCAAGGGCCTTGTAAATAAGCCCCATTGTGTTTTGTCCACCTTTGTGATTTAGTTGGTGAAGCAGGCGAAGTGATATGGGGTCCATATGTCTGAGTAGCCTACTGAACCCTTATTATTTGTATATTTTATAATTCAAACAACCAACGGTCCCATTTTCTTCTTTGCACTAAGGCTAATGATGCACTGGCTACACTATAGATATGATTGACGTATAGTGCTCAACAACTCGTGGAGAAGTGTGGCTCAGGGGTTAGAGGCGGCAGACCCGGAAGCTGAGATCAGCCCTGGACCAGGGTTCAATTCCCCGCCTCGGCGGGTCTTGGGCTCAAAAATTCCACGGACTCGATAATTCTCGCTCCGGTGCCTTCTCGACTCACGGGTTCAATCTCTGCGACTCTGGGCAATAGCTTGCTTAATCTCCACAACAGCCCCTCGCGGCGGGATGCCTGGCTTTCACCTTGTGGATACCCTGCCGGGGTTATCTCACAGGGGAATACCAGGACGGGTTCCCTAAGCAAGCGCCGGGAAACCCTTTGTGGGTAGCTGTGCGCTATATAAGCTCAAATACATTTACATTTACATACATACAACCACCTGAAACGGCGAACGACCATCCCAATGCATGCGGCACATCGCATGCGTTTACATCACGTGATATTACAACGCGTGGGTGCGCTATGCACCCCATTACATCAGAGGTGCCATTACATCGCAGGAGCTCACACAGACGCAGTGAGACAATGCTTCTGGGACCACGAGAGACAGGTAAGGATGACGATGTACTCATAGTGTTTTAGGCTTTAGGGTAGTTGATGGGGAGTAGTGGAGGGAGAGGGTTTTATGCTTTAGGTCTTAGGGTTAATAGTAGTATATGGTAGTGTTTTAGGGGTTAAGGCTTTTTTGGGTTTAGGATTAAGGGTCAGATATGGTAGTGTTTTAGAATTTAGGGTTATGGCTTTTAGGGCTCCGGGTTAAGGGTCGGATATGGTAGTGTTTTAGACTTTAGGGTTAGGGCTTAGGGCTTAGGGTTAAGGGGCGTATATGGTAGTGTTTTAAGCTTTAGCGTTAGGGATTAGGGTAAAGAGTCGTATATGATAGAGTTTTAGGCTTTAGTATGTTGCTTACAGTGTAGCTTAAGCCTTGGGGTCAGGGGGAATGCGCATAGGGGTGTAAATCGTGATTTAGAACCATGCGGGTGTATGTATGCAGTGTGAATCTATTTTACAACCTTTTCAATTGAAATGCAACGTAATTGGGTGCGTTGTGATTACATACGATGTAAAGGAACATGCAATGTAAAAACGGCGAAGTGACGTCATACAATGTTAACGTTTGCGATGTACCATCATCCATCCGCTAATGGACAAGGGTGTAGTGCGGTAGACACGTGGCAATATCTGTACCAGTCCCGTTATTCCTGTTCTTAAAAAGAACAATAGAGATGCTCTCTCCCCTAAAATATACAGATTTGTGATTGACCTGAGAGCCCTTAACAAAAAAACAATCTCCCAATATCCTGTTGTCCCCGACATTACAGCGCTCTTAACGATGGTCCCTTCTGACTCCACGTACTTTTCTGTCATAGACCTGAAGAATGCTTTTTTCAGCATTCCTATACACCCTGACAGCAGACATTTTTTTGGTTTCTCCCTTGGTGAGCGGAGCTTTAGATTCTGCCGTGCCACTCAAGGTTTCACCGAGAGCCCCCGTATCTATAGTCAAGCCCTAAAAAGTCATCTAGATTCCTTGGAACTCCCTAATAATTCCACACTATTACAATATGTAGATTACCTCCTCATTGCTGCAAATACTGCCCCAGCATGTAAAGAAGCAGCTCTCTGTTTGTTACGCAATCTTTCCCTCCATAATCACAAAATCTCTTTGAAAAAGCTTCAGCCTCACCGCTAAAGACATATCAGACAGTTCCTTTCCATGGACTAGAGAGCATGCACAGGCCTTACAAGATTTAAAAAAAGGCTCTGTGTACTGCTCCAGTATTCGGTACTCCTGATTATAACAAACATTTTTTTTTGTACATGAGACAGATAGCTGTGCATGTGCTGTCTTGACCCAGATGTACGAAGGTCACCATCGGCCATGTGCCTATTTTTCAGCCACCTTAGATCCTGTTGCAAGGGCTCTCCCAGGATGCATACGGGCGACTGCTACATCCGCCCTCATGGTCCGTCAGAGTGCGGGGATCGTCATGAACTCCCCCTGACTCTGATGGTCCCCCATTCTGTAGATACCCTCCTTAATAACAACAAGACACAGTACCTCAGTAGCGCACGACTCATAGGATATGAACTGACACTCTTTGCCAGCCACATTAACATCAAAAGATGCACTGTACTAAACCCCGCCACATTACTCTCACTGGATACTCAGGATGCCCACTTAGACCCACATGACTGCATATTAAGGACAAAGGAGGAGACAAAGGGATGGGTTGACTTACAGGACACCCCGATAGCAGAACCAGAAGGTACACTGTATGTGGACGGTACATGTCTCAGAGGGCCAGACCTCAGCCACCTACGCCCTCACGACATTATGGCAAGTAGTAGAAACAGCTCAGATTCTGCAGTGCTCTGCTCAAGCAGCAGAAAGTGGCACTCACTAGAGCTTGTGAGTTAACCAAAGGGATGACGGTAAATATTTATACTGACAGCCAATATTCCTTCAGGGTGGCCCACAACTTTGGGAGGTTATAAAAAGAAAGAACTTTCCTTACTTCCCATGGGACCAAGAAACAACATGGCCCCCTAATTCACTGATTGTTAGACTCCCTGACACTCCTCAGAAAGGTGGCCATTATAAAATGTAAGTCCCATAAGAAAGTGCAGATGATGTTGGGAAAGGCAATGCCCTGGCTGACCAGACGGCCAGACAAACAGCTCTTGGGAAAAGGGAAGGAATGTATGTAGAAGGTGCATGAGGCCATACCTGACAAAAGCGAGGGCCCAGGAAACTTCATCCAACCTGGGGATTGGGTCTTGGTGAAAAATTTTCAACGGACTAAGAACCTCGAGACCCGCTGGACACAGCCCCTTCAGTTGGTACTGGCCACCCGCACCGCAGTAAAAGTTGATGGTCGGAAGAATTGGGTGCATTTATCGCAGGCGTGTGCCTCTGCCCCACCCCTATGATCAGTGTGTGAGGGTAGGACAAGGAGACTCAGAAACAGAAATAGTCCCGACGTTTGTCCCATTCAGCGATGCCAGACTGCATTCTACATCTACGGAAGCAGAGAGTGACAGGTGCTGGTGTGTCAGACTAAAACACCATTGGGCTCTTGGCACCTGCGCCCTGTGTAGCAACCACCAATCACAAACAGCCACTAGAGGTCCCCGGCTTCGCACAATGGCTGCCGTCCAAAACACCAGGATCCAGAAACAATATGTTAGTTTCCGACATATTAAATGCTTCATGGCCACCGTGGTAACACTGTCTGTCTCCCTCATCCTGTCTATCCTTGGTTGGCTGTTACTGATCTACTATCCTGTTACCTCACCAACTCCTACCCTGACTCCTGCAGAACACCAGTATTTCACGCTACCAGCCCACGAATTACCCCGCCATGCAAAATTCTTCAACAACATCTACATCCAAATATTGCATCATCACCAGCTGATCATGAATACTTCCAACTCCTGGGTTTGTGGACTGATGCCGCTTTCCATGATACACCCTGTCCCATTCTTTCCCTACCCCTTTTCCATCTCTGGGTCTTATTTTGCATGGTGGATGTTGATAAAGAAGTCCTACACTGTCAATGGTACTGCCAATTCTGCCCTTGGAACATTTCGGGATGACTTCTGGCGGAACAGGTCTGGCCAAGTCAAGGCTCCTTTTTGCCCGACCAGCTCGTCCACAACGCTACTATCACCAGATGAACTCGGTGAGATGGTAGTATTCAACTTAACTAATTGACAAACATTTTCCAGATTCTGCACAAGAAAGGAACTGCCTGATAAACGAGACACTGTGAATGTCATAAATGTGCTAGGCCGTGTCTGCATTCATGGCATAGGAACTAAGAAAGTTGGTACCAGTACGTGTGTTATCACAAAAGCCTTAAACTCCACATCTCCTCCAAAGCTGGTGGCATCCCCCCACACCTATTTTATCTGTGGCACTGCTGCCTACACTTGGCTCCCCTGTCTCTGGTCTGGTACCTGCTATCTGGCCTTCCTCCTACCACCAACGTATTCTACCCATGGAGCTTATCACCTGTCAATGAAGGGCGCTCTGCGCCGCTCACAAAGGGGCGTCATATCAGCCAAGGATACAGCAGGCCAGGAAACCGGGGACTTCTTTAAAGGTTTCATTGCTTTCTGGGGCCCCAAGGCCAACGGCCGGGCTGTACGAGGACTGACCAGGGTCCTTGAAGCCACCATCACAGTAACAGCTGGTGCCCTCTCCAACATCACTGCAGAGCTGCAGGCGGACCGCCTCATAACGTTCCAGAACAGAAAGGTCCTAGATGTCATCCATGCTGATCGTGGTGGTGTGTGTAAATTAATCGGCTCCAGCTGCTGCGTGTACATCCCATACAACGCACCTACAGTGTACGATGCCATCCAACGTCTACATCACCTTTCTTCCGAAATTCATCTCAATGAAGGCAACTGGTCCCTCACAGGCTGGATCTGGGGCCTCCTTTTCCAGTGGGGGTGGATGATCCCTATCTTCCTTGCCTTGGGAGTAACTGTCCTGGTCTCCTGCTGTTTGTGCTTTCAGTGTCTGCCAGTGCTCTGTACAATGTGTGTCCAGACCGTCAGGCCACCACCCTCTAACATTTACAACACCAATATGATGATGATGCTCCAACAAGAAACCGATGGCCTTTTGAACATTGACATTTCTTAAAGTATTTGCCACTCAATGGCAAAAGGAGGGTCTGAGGAAAAGTGCTCTTCTGAACGGCATCATTTGTACCGATACTCCATTGCTTTTTCATTGCCATCTCGTGTCAAACACTTCCACACGACCGACCTGGTCGTTTCTGCTGATGCCTGAGGAAAATCTAACTAACACGACAACAGCCATCTTGCAGCCTGCATTTCTGCCCAGGAACTGTCGCACACTCAACTCCCCATGTTCTTGCAGTTCAACAGAAAGCCATGAGACACAGATGATCTGGACAATGGTCTGACTGCTGGGCCTAATCATCCATTTAGACACTTATATACCCATTTATTCTTCCATCGACCTTGAGATATACATATATAAAACATATTTAGACTTTACAGAAACACACATTCACTGGATGATGTCATCAGTGATGTCATTTGAGATGTCAAAGGTTTTGGAAATGACAACTTTTAAATGTATTAATTGTTATATATATATTTTTTAATACTGATTTACTACATTTTTTAAACTATTTATTTTTAGATATTTTCATTTTTTAAATTACATTATAATTATATTATACATTACATTACAAAATATACTTTCTCAAAATGAATTACTTTCGTTTAAATACTTTGAAAATAAGCAATAGACTTTTAAGTACAGTAGTTACAGTTGTTGCAATCGCAACACAATTGTAAGCACAATGCAACATTGAACTCAATGGGAATTTCTAGTTAAATGCAATTAGTTACTTTATGGATTACTTTTCTAATCACAGGACTGGATCCTAGATTCAATCCTGGGACGTCTCTTGTAGACAGTTGAGTAAAAGGGTTTTGGTTACAGTAGTGATTTTTAAGGAATATTATTGTATTTTAAAAGTTGACACTCAGAAACTTTTTCACATAGAACCACCAATGTTATCCTATGGGAGGAAATTCACTTAGCAGGTAAGTAGTGTTATTGTTACTTTTTCTTACTCAGTGGGGAATCTTGCATTCAGCACTGGTGCATCTCCTGCAAACAGTTGAAAATGCATTTGAGTCAAACAGGCAATTGGAATATTTGTCGTTTGTGAAAATAAACACTTAAAACATTTTCTGTTGAAATCCAGACAATGGATTTCTATGGGAGGAAATACAAGTTACTGGTAAGTACAGTTAGAATTACTTTTCAGGGTTAGTGCTGGGCTAAAAGACGCAGCACTGGTTTCTCTCCTGATAACAGGTGAGTAAATTGGAGTTCGTTGTTGAGATGATTTTAGGTGAATTTTTTAAAGTTTAAAAACTCCATACTTGGAAGAATTTCCAAGTGAAACTAGTCAATGTTATCCTATGGAGGAAATACAAGTTACTGGTTAGTATGGTTACAATTACTTTTCAAGATCAGTACTGGGCTCAAAGATGCAGCACCGAGACCTCTCCTTTTAACAGGTGAGTAAATCGGAATTCGTAGTTTGGCTGATTTTAGATGAATATTTTAAAGTGCCAAAACTCCACACTTAGAACAATGTAAGCCTATGGAAGAAAATACAAGTTACTGGTAAGTACAGTTAGAATTACTTTTCTGGGTTAGTGCTGGGCTAAAAGATGCAGCACTGGGTTCTCTCCTGATAAGAGGTGAGTTAATTGGAATTTGTTGTTCGGACGATTTTAGGTCAACTTTTTAAAGTTTAAAAACTCAACACTTGGAAGAATTTTCCAGTGAAACCAGTGAATGTTAGCCTATGGAAGGAAATTCAAGTTACTGGTAAGTATGATTCCAATTACTTTTCAGGATCAGTACTGGACTCAAAGCTGCAGCACCGAGATCTCTCCTGATAACAGGTGAATAAATCGGAATTCGTAGTTCGGCTGTTTTTAGGTTAATAATTTAAAGTTCCAAAACTCCACACTTAGAAGAATTTCCGAGTAAGACCAGTCAATGTTAACCTATGGAAGGAAATACAAGTTACTGGTAAGTACGGTTAGAATTACTTTTCTGGATCAGTACTGGGCGCAAAGATGCAGCACTGAGGTCTCTCTTGATAACAGGTGAGTAAAACGGAATTCGTAGTTCAGCTGATTTTATTTTGGTCCAGTATATATAGAGCTACTTTCCTACACCAACCCCTCCCTTTACCACTGTGCAAACATGCCCTGTGGCACATTTTAAGTTGGGGAAGTAATTCCCCTTCAATCCTGACGTTTCCTAGAGTGCCACCAGAGATGGTGATTTTGTCTCCAGGATAAAAGACGGTGCTGGTCATGATGGCTTTGTGAAAGATCCAGCAAGTTCTGAGCATGGTGCATGCTGGCAATGATTGCCAATCAAGTACTATTTTGATGGGGAAGATTTAATCATATTTCTTTTTCTGGAGCAGAAGAGCTGCAGAGTGTAGGAGTGCCAATGGAGAGTTCTGGGAAGTCATGGAGCAAGGCATTACCACCAACCTGATTCAAGAGTATGAGGCATTTTGGGGAATCGGGATGCTATTATCTGTCAGATAATCAAAGCATAGGATATTATCTGTAATCCCAGAAAGACGAGAAGTCTAACAAAAACATACTGTCAAGAGGAATAATTTGTGAAAAATGTTTAGGGTGAATCAAATATTGTTAGCAATTCACCAGGAAATCAAACACAAACAAACAATAAATCTCATAAATTGAGCATGACATAAAGCAAACAAAACAATGCCAAGAATTATAGATGTCTTAATCTAAAACAGTATCTGAGAACTGAAGAACCGGATTAACCCACTTACTGGGTCTCGGCGGCAGGGGAACCGCCCATGCCTTCCATACCCTTCATACGTAGTAAAAGGAGACACAGAAGCCCTCATCTGCAGGAGGAACCTAGATTTATTCAAATAGCCCAGGCTATGGAACAGAGTCCCAAGCTCATCAGAAACAAGACAGAGGAGGCTGCTGCACTACTCCGCAGCTTACAATCCTTGTAAACTTTTTCATCCCAGTCTTTTGGCTGTTAGTTCATTGTTCAATCAGAGCAGTATTTGCAGTTAATCACCAGATTTAGATGACGTTTGTAGATGGTGACCTGGTCAAGGCTTGGCACACAAATCATTGTTCACTCGGCTATGATCAAGGCTTAGTCTTTCAGGTCAATGTTTAATAACCTTGATCAAAGCCCGGTCTTTCAGGTCATTGTTTATTCACCCTGATCAAGGCCCAGCAGTCATACCATTATCCAGATAACCTGATCACGGTGTCAAGGATGTTTACCAGGCTGGGAGCAGGAGATGGAAAAAAAATCATTTACACAGGGTGTGAGTGCCTCATGGCTTGCTGTTGAACTGCAAGAACAGGGGGTGTTGGGTGTGCAACAGTTCCTGAGCAGAAATGCAGGCTGCAAGATGGCTGTTGTCGTGTTAGTTAGATTTTCCTCAGGCATCAGCAGAAACAACCAGGTGGGTTGTGTGGAAGTGTTTGCACGAGATGGCAATGAAAAAGCAATGGAGTCTCGGTACAAATGATGCCTATCAGAAGAACACTTTTCCTCAGACCCTCCTTTTGCATTGAGTGGCAAATACTTTAAGAAATGTCAATGTTCATAAGGCCATCGGTTTCTTGTTGGAGCATCATCATCATATTTGTGTTGTGAATGTGAGAGGGTGGAGGCTTGACGGTCTGGGCACACATTGTACAGAGCACTGGCAGACACTTAAAGCACAAACAGCAAGAGACCAGGACAATTACTCCCAAGGCAAGGAAGATGAGGATTCTCCTCCCCCACTGGGAAAGGAGGCCCCAGGTCCAGCCTGTGAGGAATCAGTTGCCTTCATCCAGATGAATTTCGGAAGAAAGGCGATTCAGACGTTGGATGGCATTGTACACTGTAGATGCGTTGTCTGGGATGTACACGCAGCAGCTGGAGCCAATCAATTTACACACACCACCACGATCAGCAAGGATGACATCTAAGACCATTCTGTTCTGGAGCGATATGAGGCGGTCCCCCTGCAGCTCTGCAGTGATGTTGGAGATAGCACCAGCTGTTACTGTGATGGTGGCTTCAAGGACCCTGGTCAGTCCTCGTACAACCCGACTGTTGGCTATGGGGCCCCAGAAAGGAATGAAACCTTTAAAGAAGTCCCCGGTTTCCTGGCCTGCTGTATCCTCAGCTGATATGACTCCCCTATGTGAGCGGCGCAGAGCACCCTTCATTGACAGGTGATAACCTCCATGGGAAGAATACGTTGGTGGAAGGAGGAAGGCCATATAGCAGGTACCAGACCAGTTACGGGGGAGCCAAGTGTAGGCGGCAGTGCCACAGATGAAATAGGTGTTGGGGGATGCCACCAGCTTTTGAGGAGATGTGGAGTTTAAAGCTTTTGTGATATCACACGTACTGGTACCAACTTTCTTAGTCCCTAGGCCATGAATGCAGACACGGCCTTGCACATTTATGACATTCACAGTGTCTCGTTCATCAGGCAGTATCCTTCTTATGCGGAATCTGGAAAATGTTCGTCGAGTAGTTGAGTTAAATACCACCGTGTCAACGAGTTGAAATCAGGTTAGTAGCGTTACGCATCAGCTGGTCGGGCAAAAAGGAGCATTGACATGGCCAGATCTGTTCCGCCAGAAGTCATTCCGAAATGTTCCAAGGGCAGAATTGGCAGTACCATTGACAGTGTAGGCCTCCTATATCAACATCCACCATGTAAGACAAGACCCAGGTATGGAAAAGTGGTAGGGAAAGAATGGGACAGGGTGTATCATGAAATGCGGCATCAGTCCAGAAACCCAGCAGTTGGAAGTGTTCATGATCAGCTGGTGATGATGCAACATTTGGATGAAGGTGTTGTTGTAGAATTCTGCATGGCGGGGTAATTCGTGGCTGGTAGCGTGAAATACTGGTGTTCTGCAGGAGTCGGGGTAGGAGTTGGTGAGGTAACAGAATGATAGATTAGCAACAGCCAACCAAGGATATACAGGATGAGGGAGACAAACAGCGTCACCACGGTGGCCATGAAGCATTTACTATGTCGGAGACTGACTACTTGTTTCTGGATTCGGGTGTTTTGGACGGCTGCCATTGTGCTAAACCAGGGACCTCTAGTGGCTGTCTGTGATTTGCTACCCTGGGCGGAGGTGACAAGGGCCCTATGGCGTACCTTAGTCTGACACACCAGCACTACTCTCAGCCGGGGAAGATCATAGCCCTACAGCCTATAGGCACTTGGCGAAGTCAAGGGCAAGCCTTCCCTCGGGGGCGCAAGTTGTATCGGTCGGCAGTAGGGACAGTATAGTTGGGAAACAATTGTTCTTGGTGTTGAGCATGGTGGGTTCCACCCTTCCTTTCAGTATGCTGTCACTCTCTGCTTCCGTGGATGTAGAATGCAGTCTGGCATCGCTGAATGAGACAAACGTCACAACTGTTTCTGTTTCTGAGTCTCCTTGTCCTTACCTCACCCAATGATCATAGGGGAAGGGCAGAGGCACACGCCAGCAGTGCGACAAATGCACCCAATTCTTCTGACCTTCTACTTTCACTGCGGTGCGGGTGGCCAGTTACACCTGACGGGGCTGTGTCCAGCTGAGCTCGAGGCTTTTAGTCCATTGAAAGTTCTGGATCAGAACCCAGTCACCAGGTTGGATAACGTGTCCTGGGCCCTCGCTTTTGTCAGGTATGGCCTCATGCACCTGGTGATAAAGAGTACGAAAGGTATTAGTAAGACTGTACAGATAATCAGTTAATACAGGGAATTCAACGTCAGACAGTTTCTTAGGCCGTGGGACACTCCATACATTGGCAGGCCTCCCAAACACAATTTTATAGGGGGATAGCCCGATTCTGGTGTGGGCCGTTGTTCTTGTGGACAGTAGGGCTAAGAGCAGAGCATCAACCCAAGTGACGCCTGTCTCGGCTACTATTTTGGCCATTTTAGTTTTTAGGATGCCATTGTACACCTCCACTAGACCTGCTGACTTGGGGTGGTTAGCTGCATGAAATTCTTGTTTTATACCCTATGCTGTACAGACATATTCCATAATTTGAGCCGTAAAGTGGGTCCCGTTGTCACTCCATACCTAACAGGGCAAACTGAATCGTGGGAGGTACTCTTTTAATAGTACTTTGGCGGTAGTGATAGCGGTGCAGTCGTATTGTGGTGAATCCTGTGGAGCGGAGACGACCAAGGACCCTCTTTGCGGACCCGAACTACCATATCCGGGTTACTACTTTGTAAAACAGACTTTCCATCTATCAAATATGATGCCCAACACATGAAGAAACGCTCTAAAGTGAGATCCTATAATCATCAGTTGTGAATAATAAAGGGTCACCACATAGAACACTCCTTCCTCTGAGATATATAGCTACCATTTAAGAACTCATAAGAAATTGTCAACCAGAATAGACTATATTCACTGTTCAAGCCCTGAAGAAGTCCCTGGTTGGGACGAAACGTGTTGGCGGTTCCAAAAGTGATGCTGTCAAAAGTTTTTAAAGAATGAACAATAAAGAATAACTGAAACTGAAAACATCGACTTGCTCGTGAATCTAGATCCTTTTTTACTCATTCGTTGTTACAAATTGTGCTAAAAGTGTGCTGGGCTACTATGTGCTGTTAAATTGTTGAAGGTTAGGTTCTTTGAATCATCCTTTAATCTGAGGGAGTATAGGGAATTTTGCTCCCAGCACGTTGTTTGCACCTTTTTTTTCACCAAAATTGATAGGGACTTTTTAGACTAGTGCTGGCACCTTATGCTTTGATTCCCATTTTCTTGTCTTTGTTACACCTCCACTAGACCTGCTGACTTGGGGTGGTTAGCTGCATGAAATTCTTGTATTATACCCCAGCTGTACAGACATATTCCATAATTTGAGCCGTAAAGTGGGTCCCGTTGTCACTCCATACCTAACAGGGCAAACTGAATCGTGGGAGTTACTCTTTTAATAGTACTTTGGCGGTAGTGATAGCGGTGCAGTCTTTGACGGGGAAGGCCTCCACCCATCAGCTGATGGTACAGACCACTACCAGGACATATTTCAAATTGTTACCTCTGTCCATCTGGATGTAATTCATTTGGAGTACTTCAAAAGGAAAGGTAGGAGGAGAGAATTCTCCCTAAGGAGTAACTGTGCCTTTACCTGGGTTATACATTAGGCAAATCATGCATGTTTTAACCAGCTTTTCGGCATATGCTGGTATCTTAGAGTTGTACCATGTAGGTATCAACAGTTTACATATCCCTTTTGCACTAATGTGAGCAGGACCATGGGCCATTGTAACTACTGGTAGCACATGACTGTCAGGTAACATCTATTGACTTTACATAGTCGTACGGACCCAACAACCATCAATTTCCTCCTTTGCTAATTGCTCCTTCCACACCCGTAGTTCCTCAGGAGTAGTATGTGACTGAATATCAATCATACTCTGTACTGTGTTTTCAACCATGCCCTCGTCACCCACCTAGCGGGACCTCCTACATACATTTCTTCCCTTTTCCTAAAAGCTGTTTGTCTGGCCGTCTGGTCAGCCAGGGCATTGCCTTTCGCAACATCATCTGTCACTTTCTTATGGGCCTTACATTTTATGATGGTCACCTTTCTGGGGAGTGTCAGTGAGTCTAACAGTCAGTGAATTAGGGGGCCATGTTGAATCTTGGTCCCATGGGAAGTAAGAAAATTCCTTTCTTTCCATAACCTTTCGAAGTTGTGGGCCGCCCGAAGGAATATTGGCTCTCAGTTTGAATATTTACCGTCATCCCTTTGCTTAACTCACAGGCTCTAGTGAGGGCCACTAATTATGTTGCTTGAGCAGAGCACTGCAGAATCTGAGCTGTTTCTACTATTCACCCTAATGTCGTGAGGGCGTAGGCGGCTGAGGTGTTACCATCTGACCCTCTGTAACAAGATCCGTCCATATACAGTGTATGTTCTGGTTCTGCTATCGGGGTGTCCTGCAAGCCAATCCGTCCCTTCGTCTCCTCCTCTGTCCTTAATATGCAGTCATTTGGGTCTAAGTGGGCATCTTGAGTATCCAGTGGGAGTAATGTGGCGGGGTTTAGTACAGTGCATCTTTTGATGTTAATGTGGCTGAGAGGGCTGTAATGTCGGGGACAACAGGATATTGGGAGATTGTTATTTTGTTTAGGGCTCTCAGGTCAATCACAAATCTGTATATTTTAGGGGAGAGAGCATCTCCATTGGTCTTTTTAAGAACGGGAATAATAGGACTGTTACAGATATTGCCACGTGTCTCCTCCACTACGCCATTGTCCATTAATTCAGATATTATTGTTAAAAGGGCCATTCTCCTTCCGCGGACAGTCGATAATGCCGGAGGTGGGGGAGTAGTGCACCTGGCTGGATGCGGGGAGTAGTGCACCTGGCTGGATGCGTACCACATGAGGGGATATGTTGAGACACCCCACATTAGTGTATATTTATGCCCAGAGGGAGGAAGGTAAAGACTGCAACTCTGGTGGGAGGGGTCCAGATAGATACATATAGGAATCTGCGGTGTGGGAAAGAGTGTCAGTTCATATCCTGTGAGTCGTGCGCTAGTGAGGTACTGTGTCTTTGTGTTATTAAGGAGGGTATCTACTGAATGGGGGACCATCAGAGTCTGGGGTAGTTCATGACGATCCCCACACTCTGACAGACCATGAGGGCGGCTGTGGCGGTCGCCCATAGGCATCCTGGGAGAGAACTGGCAAGAGGATCTAAGGTGGCTGAAAAATAGGAACATGGCCGATGGTGACCTCCGAATATCTGGGTCAAGACAGCGCATGCACAGCCGTCTGTCTCATCTACAAAAAGAAAAAAATGTTTGTTATAAGCAGGAGTACTGAGAACTGGAGCAGTACACACAGCCTTTTTTAAACCGTGGAAGGCCTGTGCAAGCTCTCATGTCCATGGAAAGGAACTGTCTGATATGTCTTTAGTGGTGAGGGCAAGAAGAGGTTTGACAATGGCGAAAAATTGGTAATCCACTGTCTACAGTATGTGGTAAGGCCTATGAAGGCTCGCACCTGCTTATTTTGTTTGCGCCGTAATTTTAAAAATATATGCCCAATTTATGCCGTCTTGACCCTTCAACCCCTGTAACAGCCTGCTCTTCTGAGTATCTGCAGCCGACTAGGTGCTGCGCTCGAAGACGCTACAAGGAACTACAAGTCCCAGCGCTCTAGCGCTGCTCACGGGACTACAAAAGAAGGGAGCGCGCTCGATCGCGAGACTCTTTGCTCACCTGAGGCTCTGCCTGGTGTTAGTTTATGCGCTGACTTTGTGAACTTGTGCACCTGAGGCGGAAAGCCGGGTGTAAAGCTATCTATTGCCTTGTTAAAAACTGTGTTTGAAATGTACTTATTTTGTTTGTGCCGTAATTTTAAAAATATATTCCCAATTTATGCCGTATTGACCCTTCAACCCCTGTAACAGCCTGCTCTTCTGAGTATCTGCAGCCGACTAGGTGCTGCGCTCGAAGACGCTACAAGGAACTACAAGTCCCAGCACTCTAGCGCTGCTCACGGGACTACAAAAGAAGGGAGCGCGCTCGATCGCGAGACTCTTTGCTCACCTGATGCTCTGCCGGGTGTCAGTTTATGTGCTGACTTTGTGAACTTGTGCATCTGAGGCGGAAAGCCGGGTGTAAAGCTATCTGTTGCCTTTTTAAAAACTGTGTTTGAAATTTACTTACTTTGTTTGCGCCGTAATTTAAAAAATATATTCCCAATTTATGCTGTATTGACCCTTCAACCCCTGTAACAGCCTGCTCTTCTGAGTATCTGCAGCTGACTAGGTGCTGCGCTCGAAGACGCTACAAAGAACTACAAGTCCCAGCGCTCTAGCGCTGCTCAAGGGACTACAAAAGAAAATGGCTACTTCTTCGCGCAGCGGACGCGAGCAGCGGGCGCGCCTCTGTCGCGCCAAAGTCAAGCCAAAGTCCAGCCTGGCTGCGCCCGTCCGTGCCCAAGATGCAACCGTGGCCAGAGACCCTGCAGGATCTGGCTCCCAACTCATCATCTCCTATGGTAGGGAGACTTTACATATGTTAAGACCCAAACTCTGTGCCTTTTCGCATTCCAGGCCATCAGACCTTATTCCTTTAGCCTACCCGTGCATGCCCTGTAGCTTTGGACGGGAATCAGGTAATCCCGTAACTCAATGTTCATTCTTACAGGTGTCAGCCCGGCCCATTCCTAAAAGAAAGAGTTTAACCCTTAAGGCGGGTTTAATCAATTGCCGTTCCTTGGTGAAACACTCCCTCGATATAGCTCAGACGCTGACAGACAACAAATGGGATCTTCTTTTCCTGACGGAAACTTGGTTGGGAGATGATTCTAACCCAGCCTTGTGTCTGGCTATTCCCCCTGACTATAACATCCTGTGTGCTAATAGGCAGAGTTACAACCATGGAGGAGGCGTAGCCATAATTTATAGGTTGCAATGGACCATCTCTTCTTTTCCCTACGCCCAAATTGAATCTATAGAAGCACTACCATTCTGTATTAAATTGGCGCTAAATATCACATGTTCAGGCCTTTTAGTATATCGCCCTCCTAAGTCCAAGGTATCTTTTCTTCCCACTTTCTTGGACTTTGTGCTCCAGGCTAGCTCCCGCTATGCGAATTTCACACTGCTTGGTGACTTTAACTTCCATGGGAGGTTGCTTCCGATCTTTCGACCCTAACGGATGGTGGATTAAACCAATTGGTTTCGTTCCCCACCCATAAGGCAGGACACACACTCGACCTTATCTGCTCAAACCTAGTGGACATTTCCATTAGTGAGCCATACCCAGTGATCTGGTCTGATCACTTTTTCATCCCATTTTCTATTTTTCTATCTCACCAAGTTAGACCGAGGATACCGGCCAAGACGGCTGGCCGTAACTGGAGTTAGATCTCTCCAGATAGTTTAGCTGAACATCTTCCAACCGCCGCCCCTATAGATGCACTTGACATTGACTCTCGCTTGCCTAATTTTAACAACTGGATTTCCTCTGCCATTGATTCTATTGCCCCTATGAGGCTCATTAAAACCTTCCGAGCTGCCCCCTCCGCTTCCTGGTACTCTGACGAACTCCATAAGAGTAAATCTGCTTGTAAACTCCTAGAACGACAATGGAGACATTCATACTCCCCAGATAGTAAACTAAAATATAAAACAGCTCTTAAAGAATACCGGAAGAAGATAATTTCCATAAAAAAAAGCACTTGGAGGAGAAAATCAATCGAGCACAAGGCTCTACTAGGGAAATCTTTAAAACAGTAAGAACTTTTACCGAACCTATGGCCTTTAAAAGTCAATCCCCGGTGTCCAAGTCCCTCTGTACCCGCCTCTCTGATTACTTTGAGGAAAAAATTGCATCCATCTATGACTCTTCCCTTGCGGTACCAATCTAGGTACTGAAGAAAAACCTGTGGACTACCCAGTATCTGCTCCTGTTTTTTCAGAATTTGAGGAGATCACTCTTGATCGTTCTTTGGCAGAACTCTTAAAATGTAGATCAGGCTCTCCACTTGACCCTTGTCCGGCCAAACAATACAAAGTACTGGCCCCTCTTCTCAATCCCATACTGAATGGCTTCTGGAATGACTCCCTTAGGACAGGCATATTCCGGATTCGTGGAAACATGCCCAATTAGTTCCTATTCTTAAAAAAATCAACGCAGATCCAGATGAACCGGCCAACCACAGGCCCATCTCCCTGTTGCCTGCCCCAGCCAAGGTTCTTGAAAAGCTGGTTCATCAGCAATTAGCAGGCTTTATTGAAACCCATGGTCTATTCCATGACTCGCAACATGGATTTAGGCCAGGTTATAGTACCGAGTATGCCTTAATAGAGATGGCTGATTCCGTGCGATGGAAGCTGGACGGTGGCTCGAGAGCGGTGTTGGTGCTGCTTGATCTTTCGGCAGCATTCAACACCGTCTCTCACCCCGTCCTTCTTGACCGCCTTCGGTCTAAAGGTATTCAAGGTAAGGCCTTGGACTGGGTATCCTCTTTTCTATCCCCTTCGGACACAGGCGGTGTTCACTCCCCCCTACACTTCTAATAACCGTACGCTAAAGCCCCCTTTTGTTCAATGTTTACTTTTCCCTCCTGGCTGAGCTTCTTGCTCAGTCAGGAATGAAGGCAACCTCGTATGCTGATGACATTCAGCTTCTGTTTTCCTATGATGCTCCTACTCAGACTACTTTTGACTACTGTCTTCGAAACATCGCATACTGGATGGACAATAATTTCCTTCGGCTTAATGTAGGAAAAACGGAGGTTCTCTTTTTCCATCAATCCTCTTCTCTGGATTCGAACCTCTGGTGGCCACTAGACTTGAGTGCGGCCCCTTCCCCTAAGGAATAAGTAAAAAACCTGTGGGTCAGATGGGATACGAGCCTTTCCTTCCATAATCAAGTCCAGACGGTATCTGCTGCCTGTTTTTCCAAAATTAGGATGATTAAAACATTTATCAACTTTCTCCCAAGTAACACCAGGAAAACCATAGTTCAGGCCTTAATAACATCTCATTTAGATTATGCCAACGGCCTGTATCTTGGACTTGCTTCTGGCCTCTGTCATCGGCTTCAGACAGTCCAGAATGCAGCAGTCCGGCTGGTCTGTGGCCTTTCTCTACGTGAGCATATCACGCCACATCGACATAGGCTACATTGGTTGCCAGTCCAAAAAAGAGTAGAATTTAAAGCCCTCACCTTGGCTCATCGTGCAATCAAAGGAAAGGGCTCTGCGTATCTCTCTTACCGCCTTTACCCCTACAGCAATGCCAGACATCTCCAATCCAATTAAAAAAATCTGCTGTCTAGCCCTAGATTCAAAAAAGTTCGATCTGGGGGAAAAACCTTCCAGGTATGTGCATCCTCTCAATGGAACAAACTCCCCATCTCTATCTGGATGATTCAGGAGGAGCCACCATTTCGCAAAGCATTAAAAACATTCCTTTTTTGCTAAACTCACCTGTGTAAGACTCAGCAAATGTGCAGAAGCGCCGGGACACCCCGTTGGGGTAGCTGTGCGCTATACAAAATAAAATAAACAAATAAACATGCTGGGGCAGAATTTGTAGCAATGAGGAGGTCATCTACAGATTGTAATAGTGTGGAATTATCTGGGAGATCCAAGGAATCTAGTTGACTTTTTAGGGTTTGACTATAGATACAGGGTCTCTCGGTGAAACCTTGAGGGGTGTGGCAGAATCTAAAGCTCTGCCCACCAAGGGAGAAACCCAAAAAATATCTGCTGTCAGGATGTATAGGAATGCTGAAAAAGCATTCTTCAGGTCCATGACAGAAAAGTGCGTGTAAAGGGCTGTAATGTCGGGGACAACAGGATATTGGGAGATTGCTATGGTTATTGGTATTTTGTTAAGGGCTCTCATGTCAATCACAAATCTGTATATTTTAGGGAGAGAGATCATCTCCATTGGTCTTTTTAAGAAAGGGAATAATGGGACTGTTACAGATATTGCCACGTGTCTCCTCCACTACGCCATTGTCCATTAATTCAGATATTATTGTTAAAAGGGCCATTTCTCCTTCCGTGAACAGTCGATAATGCCGGAGGTGGGGGAGTAGTGCACCTGGCTAGATGCGTACCACATGAGGGGATTGTTGAGACACCCCACATCAGTGTCTGTTGATGCCCAGAGGGAGGAAGGTAAAGACTGCAACTCTGGTGGGAGGGGACCAGATAGATATATATAGGAAGCTGCGATGGGGGAAATTGTTAGGGATGCACCTTGGGGACTACATGATATGATCACATACAGAGCCGTCAGTGAATTCATGTTTAACAAGTTTTCACTGCAACCTGTAGTAAGGACCAAGGGAGCGTCAACATGTGCAGAGCCAATATCGAGAAGAAGGGGTGCCTAGATGTGAAGATGTGTTGGGTTTCGTCGTTGGAGCCTATGGAGACCTGAAGAAAGATGCTGCAGGCGACCAGGAGGAAGATGTCCAGGTGAATCCAAGGGTGCATCGAGGATGAAGAGGACATGAAAGCAGAGGGGACAGAGTCTGGGTCACTAGCCAGTGACCGGGTGGAACTAGGAAGGAACCAGACGACGTCGAGGAGCAATCAGGTGCTGTCTTGAAGCTTGTCTTGGGAGCCACGTGGACAGGAGGCATCGACGACGACCAGTAGCTGGAGACGGACTGTCCCACAAAGGTTCTCGCAGATGGAGGGGTCGACTTCTGGATTGGAGTCGACAAGCCTTGGCAAACGCAACCCACGCAGGATACAACAAAGGCTTCTGGTGCAGACCAGCAAGGTCTGAGGTGCTTCACCTTTGCAGGGAAGCAAGGGCCAGTCTGGACAACCAGACCAGCGAGGTGGTTCAAAGGATTGTTGTCACAGAGGCTACTAGCCAACGGGCCAGCAACCGGACAATGCGTCGAGCAGAACAAATGCAGAAGGGCCCCACGCAGGACTCGTGGAGTGTGGGGGGGCTGATATTTGTTGCAGATGGAGCTCGGGATCGGGGCTTCTCAATTCCCAGTACCCAGCTTCGAGGGTGCCTCAGGAGCTGCACAGGTAGCAAGTTGCAGGCTTTTCAAGATGTCCAGTCCCACGTGTCTCGTCGCCTCCATGGATCTCAGCTATGCTGCAGTCGTGAAGAGAGGGTCAGAGAGGTCTGGAAGTCTGGGTCTTGTCAGGCTCTGTGCTCGGGTTCCGGCGGGAACGTCGACAAAGAAAGCCGTTGGTTTGCTGGATGGTGCCTGGTTGCCCAGGGTGGTCACTCCTTGGCCACAAGGGAGATTCTTCAGTCTTCAGCTTCAGCATAATGTCGAAGGTCCAGAGTTTTATTTTGGGTTTCAATCAGGATCTAATCTAAAGTCTCAGGACTCAGCTCCTACCTTTATACAACTAAAAGGGGCTGAATTACTGACTAGGTCCTTCCTGTGGGTGGGACCAGGAAGGGGGGTGGTTACACCCCCACTCCTTTGTCCAGTTTCGCACCAGAGCTGGGGCTGGAGTGCCCCAGCAACCGGTTTGAACTGGGGTATGCATGGAGCACCTAGTGTGCCCCAGGCAGTGTATCATTCTATTCAGCCCTTCCTGTCTAAAAACACAAAGTCCTGTCTGGGGTGGTGCTCGCACCTTCCCAGGCAGGAAACCTATTGTCCAAACCTCCGTTACTGGAAGGACTCCCAGCAGCAGGAGGTCAGACTTGTGTCGGTGGCAGCAGCGTGCATTTTGTGACCCTGGGGCTCTGGTTAACTTTGACCTGGATAGTCAGCAACAACATGTCTTCTCCCTCTAGAAGGATGGAATACTACCCCCGTCGCCAGAATTGGCAAGTGGGTAGTATTCCAAAGCGTATGGCACCTTACACGACATGTTTGGATAAAGCCAAACCAAAGTTAGCATTTAACTGCAAGGACTATAATGCACTTAAGTGTATATGGTATGGCATATCATAAAACAGCTATAATGAAATGGTTCCGAAAGCTGCAGACAGGCTCAGATCATGCTAGAGCACCATCTCACACATAACCAAGCACTCTGCCTCCAGGATTGTTAAGATCTGCCATAGGAGTGACTTAAAGGTTACTTGGTGTCTATATATCAGTAGGTATAGGAATACTATACCTAAGCAAGGGGTGATTACACAACCTTGCCCCAGCTGAGTGATCAGCCAGTTGTGTCTATTTGAGTGGCCAGCCAGGGGTGGCATAATACATGCTGCAGCCCCTGGTAGGCCTTGGTTACACCTATGCCCTGAGTACCTAGGGTACACTTCTACAGGGGCCGACAAGGTGAACCAATTCCCAATTGTGGATGTACCTAGAGTACATGGTGTGAATTTAGAGAGAGTGCATCTGTGCTGTGGGTCTTATTAGCAGTCCTACAGGGTTGTGGGTTAAAATTCCCGCGGGCATCGGGACCTCGGGGAGGGTAAACCTGCTGCAGAAGTGCCTTAGTCTTAAGAACCCTAACCTTCTTACTTTCCTTGTCTCTATCTTCATTCTCCCTATTGTGCCATAGCCAAGATACCAGTCATAGTTTGGGCAGACTACGTACTTTCAACTTTCTTAAGCCTGGCGGATCAGGAAGCAAGTTGCTGAAAAACTTATCGACAAACACTGGGCCAGAACATGGGGTCTGGGGATCCAAACCACTATGTCCCATGTATTCTGTCTCAAAACCGGTAAAGAAGTCAGCCACATTCTCATCTTTTCGCTGCCTACAGGTATTTATTTGATCCCAGTTAATGACAGTTTCCGGCAAAAGTGTTTTCATAAACGGCAGCTTCTGGTTTAGTACCTCCTACCATTGCTTCTTCCATAGCCTCTAGGTCAGCCCATTTACCTCCCAACGCTACTTCATGGTCAGTATGTCGAACTTTGTCCCAAATTTCAGTGGGGACAACTGTACCAAAAAGTAAATCTATATCCTCAAGAACGAGAGTACCTGCAGATATAATCTGACCTAATTCTCTGTAAAAGGCAGCCGGATTGTTCCGGGGATCTGGTAATTATCCTTTTAACTGCATTACTTCTGAACTTTTCCAAGGTGCATGAACTCAAAGCCTGCGCCAGTGAGCCTCAACAGCTCCTCGGCCATTATTTTGGGCATCAGTAAGTACGTTAACAAAGACAGGGGCCGCCTCTCTCATTGGCATAGCTGTTTCTAGAGGGGTATTGGGAAAAGCGGTCATATCACGGTAAGCCATTACAGCAGACATAGTGCCAAAAATCCCCTCTCCCTTAACATCGCTTCTTTTGATTTGCGACCTAAGGTCCATTAATCCGGTGGGTATCTGTATAAGCACATTCTCAAATCTTTGCATGACCAGGGTACACATGTATTCAGCCCAGTTGGTCTGTTCCATAATCGTCCACTGGGAAAAGGTGGACCATATTTCTTTAAAGGCATAAATATTCCCGTTATTTATCCAACATTCACACTGTTGCCTCTGTAGGTCATTTTCTCGAAGGGACGAAAAGCTGACTGCAGAGCGCAAGGAGGCCAGTCGGGGGAATTCAACAATTTATATAAATCCTGCTTGACTGTAGACCATGGGGAAGCAGGAAAAGGGTGTGAAGGGGTAAAGCCGCAGGGATTCCGTGGATGGAGACTTGTTGTCATTCATGCAGCGAGGACAGGGTTAGCGGGCGTGGTCGGTGTCATAGGAAAAATCGGGAGGGATGGTGTGACAGAGAGAACAGTAAGAGGGGCAGTGGGGGCAGGAGTGGGCGGTGGCGGGGGGACATGCGGGGTGTGAGGCGTCAGGGCAGGGTACATTGGGCCCCATGCTCCCTATCGGCTATTTCTACTAACTTTGTCATTTGATTTTGTAAATTTTCACTGGCGTGGTCGGCCATTGACATGCTCTCCTGTATTCTTTCTTGAGCCTACTGCTTTCTAGCTCTCTGCTCTATCTCTTTCCTCCAAAATCGGACAGATTCAAACATAGATGGGCGCATTTTTCTTTTCATTAATTGTTCCTCTAAGTAGACGAGAACTTGGGAATTAAAGGAGCCATAAAGTGGCCATTGTAATTCCACGTTACTTTGTTTCGTATATTTTACCCAGAATGAGGAAAACATTATGGCAGAAGGGCCATGTTTTGCATACATCGTATGGCATGGGGTCCCTTCTGGAGGAAGCGGACATGCCGCCTCCAGCTGGGAGTCCTGCGTACACATACAACAACATAATCTTTTGAATTTACTACTGACTGGCATGCTTGAAAACAGATAACAGACACCAGCGGGTTTTCAAAACTCACCTCACTTGCTTGGCTTTTGCAAAAGTCAATAACAGCAGAATCATACAAAACATACACCGAATGATGCCGATCAGAAGAACACTTTTCCTCAGAACAAATTCATATATATATTTTGTACACCAGTCGCATTACCAAGGTTTAGGATATCAATAGAGCTCAAATTATCCTTTAGCTAGCAGTTCAGAAAACAGTCTATGCTTAATAAAGGAGCAATTTTGATATGGGAAAGCCATACCATTCCAAGGGAGAAGGCAAGCTGTCCCAAAGTCAATCCTATGAGCGATAGTCTAGAATTTTGGGACAATGATGAGACTGCTTCCTAAAAGTGTTGATGCATTTCAGCTAGAAAGTACCCACTCGGGGCAACCTCAAGTGATAACAAATATTTGTATGTTTATTGCTATTTACTAAAAAAAGACATCTCAAAATGGCCAATTCTCATCTTGGTGGAGTGCATTTGTGGTGACCATACATGCCCTCTACTCAGTTGGAGAAGCCGTGGATCCAAACAATGCCAAAACACTTAGGGTTGCAAGAAGCAGGTCTGATGTAGTCATGACTGCTGAAAAAGGTGCCAAAATGTGTCTGAATGAGAATGAAACAGCAGCTGATCCCAGAAACACATCGGTAAAAAGTGCATGAGGTACTAAGGTGGACGTCATGGAAGTCCAAAGAAAATTGACTCCTAAGCTGATCACTGAATGAGTACCAGTGGCACAATTACATGTGGCGACTGAATCCATGGTTAGGTCAGGCATTGGAGTGAACACGATCTCTTGTCCTTTTGATGCCTTGACAATGCCAATCCAACTACGAATTACATAGACTGGAAACGGATCTCAAACAAGAAACTGGAGTAGAACTAGGCCCTTCTTTACATAACATTAATTCAAAAACAAATCTATGTTCTTTAAATGCTACTGATCACTATTTTGTAAAGGCCTCGAGTCTCTGTGAACTTTCAGAAATTCAAACATATGTAGCACTCAAGGTCAGTAGAGTAGCAAGTAAAATCAACCATACAACTCATGTTGCAGTGACGCGTGAAAGGATTAGAAACCAAACCGATGGTAGCGTGACTCTCCTCAAATAACCCACCTGTGGTCAACAGTAAAACAATTGTGTGTAAACACTACACAGGGTGATCATTAGCATTTAAAGAACAAACATTTGTTTTGGAATTTATGTAATGTAATGTTCGATTCCAACCCCTGTATTTAATATTTTGTCTTACAGATGACCCCCTGAAGAAGGGTCTAGTTCTTGGAATGTATTGGGAGTAATGATCAGCTATTGTTTTATGATCTAATTTTGTATTTGCGCAGAAAAAAGGAGAATATTTGTAATTGGTTCACACAGTTGGACCTACATCAGTGAATGTTAATATTGGTATTGTTTGTGAAAACTAAGCACATGATGGCAAAAAGATCCAAGTTCGTATTAATGTAAAAGTATATATTGAAAAAATTGTTATATGGATTTTGGTGATAGTGCACCCTGTGTTCAAGTCCAGTACCGTGACTTTACAAATTCATGTAAATTAAGTTTGACAGGCAGCATACGCTTCAGTGTAGATCCCAGTGATTTTTTTCAAGTGCTTCACTCTACTTGTTATAAGGAGCTCACTACTATTTTCTCCAGGAAACTCCATTTGACCAGTTCATTTGAAACCTGTTGCTGGCATATGAGGTATTAGCCGCATAACACATTTCTATGAGGAAAAATCCTGTTGATTCCAGTTGACTGGTTAATTGTGTCTTATGGTGTCTTCGGTTTGTCAGTTGCTATTTTATTGTAACCAGTATCACCCCCTCTTGATTTTCCTGCTGGACCTATTTGGAACACTGTATGCCCCACAAATCCATTTGTAATATATCAACAGATATTTTCATAAATAAATGTGTACACACTAGGGACGCATTACTTTCCTCTGTCCACAGGGGACAAACAGCTAATTGGAATCGCCCTGAAACTGTACAAAGCACGTGAAATAAATGATATAATAGAGATTGACTGTTTGCAAGCGGTCACGCTAGCGTCCAGCACATCTGGTGGAGACAGGTTTTCCAAAGCGCAGCGTGAAGTCTTTCCACTGAGAAGCTTCCACGTACATTAATATTATAAAAGTGGCCACCCCCCTCTGCATCTCCCAAGTTTGGTCTCCTCCATCTGAATGATGACAGTGTTCAGCCTATCAGCAATAGAGGTTGAGCGCCTGCCTGTCAGTAGTGACGGCGGCTCAATTATAGAAGGCAGCTGGCTCTGGGTTTGAGGTCGTCTGCTTTTCCTCTGCATTAGAAAGAAAACACAACTTTAACACAAGCCTAGGCCCAGAGACAGCCGAGGAGGCTCGGTTTAAAATAACAGATAACCTCCTCCCCTTTTATCAATTATTAACAGCGAATTACTGTCACGGGCTCACAGGCGTGTGGTCGAGTGCACCACAATCGAATAAATATGTTTGCAGCCAATGGAATTTCCTGCGGAAAATGGAATATCTCTGCTGCCCTGGGATACATGTTAGTAGCAAAGGAAGCCTGTGTGGGCCTATCTGCGTGCACTTATCTGGGCCAATAATAGGGTGCCCGCAAATGCCACATTCCAGCCAGAACTGGAAAAGGGCCTCTTCAGGATGGAGTACGACCCAAGGCATAACTTTCTTCCAAGATTTTTTTTTCTTTTTTTTTTCTTTTTTTTATTTCAAGTGAATTTTATTGAGAAAGAGTTTGCTCAAAATCAAACCGTTCAAATGTTAGAGGGTTTGTTGAGCAGGCACCCTGCTACCATGGTGCGATTTACTCATTATTTCCCCGGAGGAATTGGTTGGTACATATTTTGCAATGTTATGTTTATGCTTGTTTCAGGTGTAGTCCAAACACCAGTTTTGCTGACTCTTGTGGTTGAGGGATCAGGGATTCTTGGGGTTCTACTTGGCGGCGATGTAAGTTGGTAGGTTTGGGGTTCTGCGAGAACGCCGAGTGCGTGGATCGAGAGCCCAGAGGGTGGGAGTATCGCAAGACGGGGTTCACTGCGTTGGTGTCTAACTGCTCAATACAGATGACTTCCTGTGAAATAAATTGCAAATTTGAGAAGGCCCATTTGCAAGTTTGCAACTTTTTAACCTTGCTCCAGACCTGCCAAGCTAGAAAACATTTCACATTTTCCTGCTTGAGATATGGGTAGTGCTTGGGGAGACAGCCACCGCTCACCCTTCAAGCCCAGCCCCGCCGGCATATCGCTGGTTCCGACTTAAATGGTCCTAAAGGGGCAACGGAAGGAGCGCCTTTCACACCCTGGATGCAAAACCCTTCATGGGGTTTCATCTACTCTTTGGTGGGTTTCCAGCTCCACTTGGGCTCTCCCCGTGATATTGACACTTACCTGAATGAATTGAGCCAATACCATGTGATTCGTGCCAGCACCATGTGAGTAGGCAGGTATTTTGTTTTCCCTTCTTGACTCTCCCCATTCCAATAGTCCTTTGCTGCTGCCTGTGGCACAGACCGACTATCGGGGTCATGTGACTTCTCCAATTCCCCTACGCACCTCAATATTCTATGTTATATACTAAGGCCCTGATTACGAGTCCGGCAGTCCATGGACAGCCAGACGTGCGGGGTGCGGCGGTGTCAGTCTCAAGACTGCCCAATTATGATATGGGCGGTGGGACCGCCACACAGCCCTGCCGCAGCCACTAGGAAACCGCCGTTCCCTGTTGGTTTTGCGGTGGTCAGGAGGAAGTAATATGCTTGGCGGGACCACCTTGGTCCCACCAAGCATACTACAAGTTTCCTGTCCACCACGGTTTTCATGGTGGTCCCACTTTCATGAAACCTGTGGCGGAGAGGAAACAACGGGGGCCCTACAGGGGTGTCTCACACCCTGTTGATGCACACAGGGGGGCACAACATGCTTCCTGCATGGCATGGACTTTTCAGTCCCTGCCGTGAAGGAACTGTTTTTGGCGTTCTCACTTCGGTGGCCATTTTCATGGCACTGCTGTGGGTACGTCAATAACGAACCCCCTACCCCCGACAAGAGGAAACTCGTTATCAGGTGAGCGGTCTTACCACGGCTTTGGCGGTGTGGAGGCGAGGCATACCCGGCGCCGGAGTGCCAAAGTCGCAATAAGGCCCTTAATAAAGTAATGGACTGGAATATATCTACCATGCTTACACACCATGGTACACCTCACCATAACAGACTACCAAAAGTCACAGAATCCAAGACTTCTCTACGCAATCCGAAAAACATGGCTTGACTCACCACATCTAATTGCATTACACCATACAAAAACAGTATTCACAATACAACATTACACCAAGCTATATTGTAGAACACCATATCACAGTGGACATACCCTTCATATTAGATCTTTGTAGCCTCCCCACATTGCATCTAAGCACATCACCCTATTTCAATATGTCACCACTTCACATTCCATTATAGGCCATTGTACCGCTCTACTTATCACACAACACTTCACTGCACTATCTCACATTGAACCTTACAAAATTACTCATTTTTTTTAAATTTGTTTTTATTGCAGAATTAGAAACAAGATCACAAAATAGGTCAACCAGTGCACCTATGATATCACAAAGCATAAATAAAAATAATAGTAAATTCGTACACAGCCGATTAGCCCACAACCCAGAGGCCGGGCGGCGCATCAAGTCGTATGCACAGCAAAGATGTCACAGTGGTCACCCCATAGGGGTATCTGGTTAACAACACCATTTAGTATCTGCATTTTACCCCCCTAAACTCCCACCCCCCCTCTACACCAGCAAGCATGCCCAAGCGCCCTATGTGGGTGATATCGGCATTGTAACACCTAGTCCTGCGCGTTCCTGTCAGTGGATGTCTATGGTGTCTGTTCCAGGGTATTCCTATTGTTGCCTCCCGGCAACCTGCTTCACCCCTCTCGAGGACCCACTGCTGTGTACCCAGCCCTAGGTTTCAACTGCAGGTATCTTCCATAACATTGCTTCGGTGCCTAACAACCCTTCCAAAACCATCCCTTCCTCTCTCCTCCCCCCAACTGCTGCTGATGTGGGCATAGTCATTCTGTATTGATAATGGAGCAAGCCACAAATCGGGTATTGCCTGTGTTCTTTCAAGCCTCATGGAGCCCTAGTTGTTTAATGTACCTACTCTTCATCTTCTACCATGTAGTCACGCAACGCTTGAACTATCATCTCCCATGCTCTCGCCATCTCCAAGCTTTTATCATTGTCAGTCCTGGCAGCCTGTCGCATTCTGAGCACACTTTCACACCCGGACCATTTCAGCAGCTCATTCATCCATCTCCTCACGGACGGGCCCTCCTTGGACTTCCAGTGCCAGGTAATCTCTCTTTGAGCCAGCATGAGCCCTAGATCAATGAATTTGGTTGTGATTTTTGTGTTCTTGGTGTGAGAGAACCAAAGCAGTAAGCACGCCGCCATGTCAAAGTCCACCTCCCTGTCAGTAACCACGCTCAGGAGTTCTCCCACTTCCGGCCGTTATGTCCCTAATTTCGGACAGCCCCACATCAGGTGATCCAGGTCACCCTCAGGCGCCAGGCACCTCGGGCACATTGCGTCGTGTACCTGAAAGTACCGCTTAATCCTTTCCGGGGTCAGGTAGGCCCTGTGTAGGACAAAAAAGTCTACCTGCTGGAAACGTGCATTCCTGGTCCCCTTCCATGTCCGTTTCAAAATATGGCCCCATACCGTGTCCGGGATGGGCTTACCTATACTATCCTCCCATTTCGCCTTTAGCGCCTGTAGTGGTTCCAGTCCCTCATTTAACATCCTATTGTTGAGGCAGGTCACCGCTTTAAAAGTGCCCGCAGCCATCACCACATACTGGCAGGGCATGGTCGTTTTCGGCTCAACTAGCCCTCCCTTCCAGTGTCTTTGCATCGCCGCAACCACTGCCGCATGCAGAAGAAAATTCCCGTCTGGCAGGCCAAACTGTTCCTGCAACGTCTGAAAGGGGACCAACGTTCCATCTACGTATAAGTCCTCCACCATCTGTAAGCCCAACTCCTCCCATTCTGATAACAGGGACCAATCACCCCCATGCGGCAGAGCGGTAGCATTCCCAGTGGTATCTCTGGTGCATACGGCCGGGCTCTCTTCGCTCTCTTCAGACTTCTTTGCCAACACAGCCTGATAGTCCTTTCCTCTATTGTAAGGTCCCTCATATCCAGTTTCTGTTGCATTACTATGTAGGACAAGGCATGGCGTTGAATACTAGTCCCTCGTTCATGATCCGGTCCCCTGAACTCTCTGGCGATGTGTTGCGTGAATATTTGAAGTTGTGCTGCCAAATAATATAATTCAAAGTCGGGGACTGCCATCCCCCCTCGAGCTTGGGTCTAATCAGAGTGTTCAATGCCACCCTGCGTCGTCCTTGACCCCAAAGGAAGTCAGTTACCATCATCCTCAGTTCTTTAAAGACCCGCTGAGGGATCCATATCGGCAGGGTACGGAAGTAATAGAGCAACCGTGGGAGCGCCACCATTTTCAATAGTGCCACTCGGCCCAACACCGAGATAATGATATGCAACCTCTCAATGCGCGGACGCAACGCCCTATATTACCCTCCAACAGACTCGCGGCCTCATGGTAGATGCGGGCACCTAGATAAGTGAAGCAAGATGGCTCCCAGACCACCTCCAGCGCGAGAGGGGGACACGGTGCGCCCGCCCGCAGCGGAAAGATACAGGTTTTAGTCCAGTTCACCTTAAGGCCTGACAACTGGCCAAATCTGGATACCATGCCCACTGCTCCCTCCAGGGCCCGTTCTGCGTCCGCTAGATATAATAACAGATCATCCGCATACAGTGAAATGTAATGCGACTCCTCACCCTGCTTGATCCCCTGGTACATGGCCCCCGACCTTGCCTGCGCCGCCAGTGGTTCCATCGCCAGTGCGAACAACAGGGGGGACAGCGAGCACCCCTGCCTCGTCCCTCTATGCACTGGATAATCTGAGGATATAATCGATCCTAGTCGTACCATCGCTGTGGCCGATGAATACAGCACTCTTGTCCATCTCCCAAATCCCTCTCCTATACTGAACTTCACCAACACCTCATCCAGGTATGTCCACTCAAGGCTATCAAAAGCTTTCTCAATATCAACCGATAAAACTACAGGTTCTTGATCTGTGTCCCCAGCACTGTCTAATATACGGATCAATCGGCGTATGTTCATTGACTTGTTCCTAGTAGGAATAAACCCTGCCTGGTCCCCATGCACTAGTCTAGTCATATGTGGCAGCAGTCTGGTGGCTAGAATACGGCTCAAGATCTTATTGTCCATTGTTAGCATAGACAAGGGCCGATAAGACGTCACATTGGATGCCTCTCTGACGGGTTTCAGTAGTGGGACCACTAGCGCCTCCCTCATTGATTTGGGCAAGTACCCCAACATTCTGGCTTCAGAGTACACCACCAATAGTCTGGGCGCTAAAATATCAATATATTTCAGGTAGAATTCAATCGGTAGGCCATCCACCCCTGGCGTTTTATTTCTTGCCATCTGTTTAATGGCCACTCTAATCTCCGATAGTGTTACGGGCCCTCCTAGGTCTTTCGCTTCCTCGTCATCCAGCACCGGCAGTGGGACAGAGTCCAGGTATTCACTTATTTCAGAGACCTCCACCCCCAGTTGGCATGCATACAAATTCGTGTAGTAAGACTGGAAGCGCGCCAGCACCGCCGACTGCGAGTAGACTATTTCCCCTGTCTCTGTTCTTATGCTCATGACCGGGCAACCTCTAGGGTTTGGGTTGGCAAGCCTAGCAAGGAGCGTACCCACTTTATCTCCCTCTGCATGCGCCTTGATGGTGTATTGCTTATAATCATAGCACCGCAGCCGTTCCATTTCAGTCGCCACTACTTCCTTAGCCTCAAGTAACCGCTCCTGTAAATCCGGTCGCTCAGGCCTACGCTGTTCCAGTTCCCTCAACGCATCCTCTGCTTTCGCCAGAGCAGTCAAGACCGATGTCCTTGCATTCGAGAACCTGCCCATGCATACGCCTCTCACCACCACCTTCATCGCATCCCATTCTATCGATCTCGCGGTAGCTGAACCCTCATTCTCCTCAAAATAGCGTTCAATGCCCTGTTGGACCGTGTCACTAAACACCAGATCCTCCAATGTATCAGGCCGCAGCCTCCATGTTGGAACTGCTGATCTCGCCCGCTGCCACTGCACTAACACTAACAAGGGATTGTGATCCGAGATAGTCCTAGTCAAGTATTCCTTGTGAGTTACCACGGCAGCCAGGGGGCCACTACACAAGACAGAGTCTATTCTGACGTGTAACGCATGCAGGGCTGAAAAAAAGGAATAGTCCCTAGTGTCAGGCTGTTGCTCCCTCCACACATCTATCAATCCCCAACACTCCTGCCATTCCTTCCTGTGTGTGGCCAACCTGAGACTGGGGAGTCGGACAACGGTGGGTGCGACCTATCAAGTGTCACATCAGTGATTGAATTGAAGTCACCTCCTAGGATCATGGGGCCCGCCAGGAAATAGGCCAGCGAACTCGTTAGACCATCTAAAAAGTGGGCCTGATCGACATTAGGGGTGTATACACTACATAAAACCACATCCCTACCGTATAACCTCCCCTCCACCACCACATATCTGCCCTCAGGGTCCACCAGTTGGTTCGTAGCCTGGAACGGTATCCCGCCCATATCCATATCAGCACCCCTCTAGCAAACGCCGAATACGTGGTGCCAAACACCTGACCACGCCATCTCTTCTGCAATGCAGTGCATTCCTGCCTGGTTAAATGAGTTTCTTGTAACATTGCAATCTGGACGCCACGCCTCACCAGATAAGCATGCACCTTGTGGCGTCTCACCATAGTTCGAAGTCCCCGGACATTCCATGTTAGGCATTTCAAATTAGGTAACGTCCCCATAGTAGTCATCACCGTACCGTTTCAATAGCAACCAATTGTTTCCCACATCATTGCAGTTGTATCCCCCCATCAAAACTACCGAAAAAACTCCCCAAACCCCACTACTCAGGACAGGACCTAATAACCCAGCTTCAGCCCTGTTCCAAACCTGTAACACAGCACACATTAGACTAATCTGTGGTCACCACCCCAGAGGGCCTTAAGGGCCGCAAGAGGGTGAGTTAGCGCCGACCCAGGGCAGGCAGAGCCACCACCCCGCGCCCTAGATCCATACTGTATTTGTAGCACCATACCTGCCAGCCCGCCAAACACCAGGAGAGCCTGCCCCAGTAGAGGTAACAGAATTGTTCAGCCCTCTCAATTGTCACTCATTAAAGAGTCCATCCGATGTCTGCGGGGTGACCGCTGGTCCCTTCGAGCTCTCAGCTTCCGATACTTCTTCTCCAGACATTCCTCCATCTTCGTCAGAGTTCGACACCCCGATGTCTTTTCTTGTTGCGACCTCGCAATACTCGCTGTTGCAGCTAAGGCTCCCTTCCTGTCCGCTGCCATCTGAACATCCCGCATCGCTCTTTTGAGTTTATTTCGCTTGCGGATACGCTGTGATTTTCGGATCTGGATCGGTTTATGTCTCTCCCTCTGACTTTTGCCATTGCGGTCTGTTCCGGCGCGATATAACTCGAGCCACGACCATGCTTCGTCCGGGGTCTGAAAGAATTGAGTGTTCCCATCTAGGATCACTCGTAGCTTGGCCGGAAAAAGCAAGGAGTATTGGATCCCTTCCTCCCTCAGTTCTTTTTTCACGGTCAGGAAGGACGCTCTGTTCTTCTGGACCTCCTGTGTGTAGTCCGGGAAGACCGTGACCCGGCTATTGTCCACTTGAAAGGGGCCCCGTGAGCGCGCCCTCTGTATCAGCAGGTCCCGATCCTTGTAATGTAAGAGTTTCACCACCATCGGCCTAGGCGGCCAGCCCTGCATAGGTGGGCGAGCCGGGACCCTGTGTGCTCGCTCCAGTGAAAAGAAAGGAGAGAGACCCTCTGGTGCCACCACCGTTTTGAACCAGTTCTCTATATAGGCCACAGCATCATCCCCTTCAATTTTTTCCGGAAGGCCTACCACCCTCACGTTGTTCCTCCGATTACGACTTTCGGCATCCTCTGCTCTTCTCGCCAGTGTGGCTAGGCGGCCAAGGATATCAGTCAATTTGTGTTCCGCGGTCACTACCGCCGGTTTCAGCTCCTGAAGTAGTTGTTCATTCTCCTTTACTTTGTCCGAGAGCTTAGCATGGTCCGCCCTCAAGAGACCCAGACCCGTAGCGACCTGTGCTATGTCCTGGTGCAATGACTCCTTAGTCGCGGTTATTGCTTCCAATATGTTATCTAGTCGCTGATTCAGCCTCCCCTCCTGCTCCGTTACTTCCGCGGGGGTATGGGCCCCGCCATCTCGGGCTACAGCGGTCGCGTCTTCTCGACCGTGTTCCATGGTGGGATCTCCACCAGCAGCGGCCATCTTGGCTGCCTCGTGCGTCGCCATATGGTCGCCTTAGGTGCTTCACCAGGCCCGCGCAATCCGTCACGGAAGCTGCGCCCTCCGCTCTCCGATCTTGTTCGAGCGTCTCAACAGTTCCACTCAGCAGCAAACTCCCACAATGGTCCCGGCAGCCACTGGAGACTGGGGTCGTAGGCCGATGGTGGGCCACCCCTCACACGGCCGCCATGTTAGGGAGCGGGGGGGTATGGGTGCTGCGTTTGCCGTGTACCAGGCCGATGAGAGCCCCTCACGCCTCTATTCCCTCTCTGAGGTCCCGTTCAGTCGGACCCCGCTCCTCACACCTTGTTGGCAATTGTTTGCTATCCGGTTCAGTTCTGACCCGCCTCGCCCCGCGAGCAGTCTCTGCCGCTCCCGTGCGCTGCCATTTTCTTCATTCTCGGGTCGGCACCTCTGGGATCGGGTCTCAGCACTATGTTCGGTCTCCTGCTGGCCCCCAGCTGCTCTCCACTGCTTCTCCAATACTTCGTACCGGGAAACCGCCCCTCAGGGAGCGCCAATGGTGTAGTTTTCAGGAGAATTAGCGGGATCAGGCGCGGAGCTGCAGGCTCACGCCGCCATCCAGATCGGCGTCCGAGCCACGCCCCCCCCTTACAAAATTACTCATCATAGTATACCACTCTACCACATATCACAATCCTTAATTTCATCTGACAATGTGCTGCACAATAGCGCCTTGTGCCACAGCTCAAATGTGCACAATATATCAAAACATATATGTCACCTAACTACACTATACCACACCAAGTTACAATTGAAAATCTAAGTCAATAGTGGCTTACTAGCAATAATAGAAGGAGGAAGACACACACTGTCAATATCAACACAACATAACATCAGTGTGAATATCATCAAATAATACAGGAACACTCACACACTCACAAGCCGTCAAGACTTACAGTTGTTTGGTTGGCACTACTCTTGTAACCTCACTGAGATCTCTCCTGACCCGCTGGGGTCCAATCTACAGATTGTAGAACCATGTTTTTGAGGCCAAAATGTGCCGCCTGAAAGTACCCGAAAGACCTTCCCATATTGTCATCACATCCGTATATTTTGTTTCTCAAGGATGGTGTTGCTGGGTGTTGCTATAGCAAGACTTTTGATTTGTGTCTATCATCCAAACACATACACACACGCAGACACACACACAAATGTATTTAGAAGTATTGTAAAGCGTTATGTGCTACATACATATGCATAGAAATACTCAAACATACAAACACACTTGTATTCATAGGCAGTCTCATATTTCTCCTACTGGGCTCTGTAGCCAAGAGATGTACTAGAAATAAGGCAATTAGATACCTTGTACTAGCCAATTTAGATCTGAAACTAATTCCTACCTTTTTAGGTCGAGCCTACGAGACAACATAGCTGTCTGTTTGAGAAATACACATCGTGGCCTTGCAAGAACATAGATGGGATTTCAGCTGGTCCATTACTAATCATTGGTTGGCTTTACTGTCACTCTCGTTTACCTGCTTCTTATTCGGTGGCTTGCCTTTTCTATCCTTGTGTTTATCCCCTGCTGGAGAATTGCCAATTTATTTGTTTCCTCCCACTGCTAACTTTTAGGGGTTGCATTTTTACTTTTGCAATAGGGACTCCACGAGTGTGCATGTGTTTTCCTGCTGTCTCTCTAGTTTTGTCTCCTCTCCCCATATTGTACTCTGACACTTGTGCTTTTCCCGCTTGCCCCGCATGCCCGCATGCGCTCAACCTCATGTGCTTCTCACCTGTGTTTCTTTATGGCACATGTGCTTCTACCCAACTCCACATTACTCTCTCTCGACAATTTTCTATTCTCTCCGATCATCTACATTGCTCTATCTGATCCATTTAATTTTCACTGTAATTTCCACATCTTTTGTGTTTTTTCACCCACTCTCAATCTTCATGTTCCTTCCACCTCCCCACATACTGTTTTTGCATCCCCATCCATACCCCCATGTTGCTTTCACAACTGGTGTTGCTTCCAACCACCACGTTGCTTCTTTCCCACCTTCTCTAAAAAAAAAACCTGCTTACACATGTTTATGTATTTTTATATATCCATCCAACTCGTATCAATAAATTTAACGGAAAGAAGAAAGTACTTGTGCCATTTGTGGGCGTGCAAATAGATGATGCGATCTCCTACAAAGTATAAAGGCGTCTGCATCATGGACATTTTTGTATTCTTTAGTGATGATGCACAGCATCAAGTATACTGTACAACATTGGTTAAAATCACTGGCAGAGTGAATAGTAGGCCTGGGCGGAGTTTGCAAAGTTTTCCGCACTCCGCTGAGCATATGGAGTTCCAAAATGTTTAGTTGGCGAGCGAGAAAAATCCAACGCTAGAGGACCTCCCAGTAAGATTTCTCAACGCTGGTGGTTGCGGATTGTTGTGACCGCTAGCGTTGAGAAACCATCCGGGCACGTTGAGGAAGCTACCGCTCGGGTAGAACATCTGCTCGAGTGGTAGAAAGAAGCAGTGCCTTCTTGCGATGCGCATGTTGCAGTTCTAGCTGATTTTCCAGCACAGGACAAACACCCGGCACTAAATGCACTCCGCCGCTTACGGAACTCTACAAAGTGCAGCACAGTTTTTGGGGTCCCTTTGCAGCGTTCCTCATAGCAGAACTTCACAAACTCCATCCTGGCCTAGTGAATAAGTCTCAAAGACGAGACCTATTGGCTTGGTAGTTTCAGTACTAGTGTGAGGGTTTTTGCAGTAATAGTATTTTTTAGTGGTAACTTACACTCAGAGTTTGTGAATAAACAAAAGTAGTAAGCTTACTCAAAAGTGTAAACATACTCAAATGTTTAAACATACTTAAAAGTGCAAGTTACATTAGTAAGTGCTTCACTTTCACTACCACCCACCAGGCTGTCTGTATGCCACAATACTAACGCTTCCATAAACATGCCATAACCCTTACCGTTACCCTTATCCTTACTTTCACTGTTACCATTATTCTTACCCTTAACTTTACTCTGACCTCTTACTTTACACCTAGCCTTAACCATAGACATAGCTTTACCATTATATTTAACCCTTGAACTGCCCTTGCCCTCACTCTTGCAATTCTCCTTCCCCAAACTGTTTCACCCACCCTTCCCTTCCCCTTCCCATTCCCCTTGCTCTTCCACTTCTCCTTATCCTTACATTTACTCTTATCATTATTCTGACCCTTATCTTCCTACTTACCTTTAAGCCTACATCTAACTTTACACTTTCTCTTAGACATAGATTTACCCTGATCTTTAACCCTTACCTTACCTGGCTGCACCCTTACTTTCCTCCTTACCTTTGCCGTTCTCCTTCTCCTTGCCTTTACTCTTACCCTAACCTTATTTCTACAATGCTGTACACAGGGGCGGCATGAGTTCCAGCTGACCACTGCTGCCTGCAGTAGAAAGCAGAGTTAGACAGGCATGAGGAGTGGCAGCAGCGTAGGGATTCGTGCAGCACCCACTGATACTTAATGGGGCATATTATCAAGAGCTGGCGATCACATTATCGCTGCTTTAGCGACTGTTTTCGGGCGAAAAACTGCGATAATTTTATTGCATTATTAACAAGGACACACAAGCCCGTGTTTCCTTGCCAAGGGTTAGTATTTGGTGCACCTTCTTGTTTATAGTTAGGTAACAAGTAGCTCAACTCTGGCTTCTACACAAACAATTAAAGGAGTAGTTTTGTTTGAGTCACAGAGTGCTTGACATAAGCATGAGATGCTGCCGAATGAATACAAGAGGAATAGTTGTAGGTGCCTTATTCTCTGCCACTGGCTAGGTTAGTACACTGACAAGTCCCTCTCTGAGAGGGTGGACCACGTGAGAGGTCAATATAGTTATGGCTATCCATTGCTTCTTCCACTTCTGAGTGAAGGTGCTTCGGCAGTGTTCTAGACGGTCGCCTGATGTTCTCCAATCTTTTTGGCCTTGGAGGCTGTGTCATGCTATGCATGGGCACGGCACAGGGTGATGCCTGTTTCTGGACTATAGCTCTTACACCACACATGGTGGGCACTATCATTTAATGGAATTCCTTAAATCTAGCCTGAGTTCCTGAAATCCTGTGATTTCCTCCCAGATTGCCATATGTAGCTGCTATGGTTTGTCAGTGGAAAAAATAGCAAATCGCGCCCTTATGCTGCACTTCCTCAAGCAGCCATGGTAGATCCCTCGCTTGTGCTGCTTGTGCTACAAAAGACTTAGATTTTCTCTGCCATTTCTGCATCTTTCATCTTTCATGTTTCTTCTCACCACTCTTCAGCTTCGTGTTTCTTCCACCCGCCCACGTCCCTTTTTGCATACTCCACACATGTGCCCATGCTGCTTTGTCCCCCGGTATAGCTTCTACGCCACCATAATGCTTTGTACCCATCTGCTTTAAAAAAATAAATGCTTTCACATGTTTTTTTCTTTTTATTTACCAATTCAACTCAAATCATTAAATTGAAAGGAAAGAAGAAAGTGCTTGTGCCTTTTGTAGGCGCACACAGGCATGAAGCGATCTGCTCAGTATGATAAGGGCGGCCGCATCATGGGCATTTTTTCTTTCTTTAGTCATGCTGTACAGCATCAGAGAAGACCTATTGGCCTGCCAGTACTTATTACCTAAGCGAATGCCATTTCAGCATCTACAAACACTTACCCAAGCAAAAACCCTGACCAAGAGGTCAGGGTTTGTGTTTGGGTATTCTTAATGTTACCTTTAATCCTTACCCTTACACAGAGCCTTATTATTTTCCTAAATGTAGGTCTACATTTACCTATAATCTTAACGTAATGCTACCCTTATTAATTTTTCATAACCCTAATTTATTAATTAATAATCAAGATTATACAACACACATATATTTAGCATAAACATATATGTATAAACATATATGCATATATATATATTTAAAAGAATATTAAAAAATATATATGTATATATATTAGAAAATGTATTATACCTTTATATCGTTTTTTCTTTTCTTCACTATTTATATTTTAGTTATCACAATTCTTTATTTTGCAGTTGTGTCTACCGTATTTCTTCTAATCGTTTCTTCATTGTCATACAATGGAGGATGTACCACTACTGTCTGTTAGGTGCAGTGCAGCAAAGGTTGTAATTCAGAATAATGTATTCCAAAGTATTGTCTGACTTAAATACTGTGTCCTAAAACGTGTTTCCAAAAATATTATCCAATGTAAATACTGTACCCTAAATATTATTTACAAGAATATTTTCCCAGTGGTGTAGTTTTTATGTTATTAATATCAGTGAATTATGTTTTTGAAAACTATACTGTGGCTGTCATATTTATGTCGGATGATATTCTCACTGCAACATTCTTGTATGCTATACCGCTCCGAGATAGCGCCCTAATTATGGGTGTAGACAAAGTACTTCATCAACCAGAGAGAGGTAACTTGATCGACATTTCTCAAAGATAACTGTTAGGCAAATACGCAAAACTACCCCAAAACATTAGGATAGGAATGCTTCCCCCTTTCTCATCAATTGAGGTTTTCTGCAAACTCCTCTCCAGTGCAGCTCTGGCAGAATCCATTGTCCAGGACACACACAGGCTAGGAGGGCAGCGCTTCTGAGTTTGTCATGCTTTAGAGATAATCGGTGCAATGATAGAAGAGATGCAGTTTTTAGAAGAGCTACTAAAACTCTACTCTCTAGAGTCAGAAATGTGCCTTCTTTTTACATCACTATACTCTATGCAACTGCATATAGATGCCCCTTCACTTTATGCCACTGTACTCTACACCATTGCACTCTACTTTGCACCACTCTAATCTACGCCACTGCGTTCTACAAAGCTGCATTGTACGCCATTGAATTATGAGCCACTGCACTATGCGCCACTATACTCTACAACACTCTACGCTAATATTTGTTACACCAGTCCACTTTACTCTACACCACTACTCACCACTGCTCGGTACTCTACTCTGCAGTACTCTACTCTACTGATCTCAATGCCACTTTACTCCACACCACTGCACTCTATACCAATGCACTCTATGCCACTATATGCCACACTACCCCACTGCACTCTTCAACATTTTACTCTGCAACACTGCACTGTACGCCACTGAACTCTACGCCACTTTATTCTTGACTGCTGACGTCTATGCCAATGCATTCAACGCCACTGAACTTTACACCCCTCTACTCAACATCACCTCTCTCTACGCCACTGCACTGTGCAGGACTCCACTCTAATCCACTTCAGTTTATGACACTGCACTCTATAACAGTATATTAAAATCTGCAGCACTCTGCACCACTCTACACCACTCTACTCTGCACACCTCTATGCCACTGCACTCTATACTACTCTACTCTACACCACTACACCCTATGCCACAGTACTCAATGCCACTATACTCTGCTCTGCATTACTCCACTCTGCACCAATGCACTTTACGTCACTGAACTCTACAGTGCAACACCCTAATCTAGCCACTGCATTATATGATACTGCACTGAATGCCACAGTACTCTGCAACACTCTACGCCAAGTCACTCGACTGTATTCCGCTCTACATGACTTCACTTTTTCAGGCACATGCATCAATATTGCTTTTTGCGATGAATCGCAATTAAGGAATCGCAAAATGCAATGCATCAAGAAATCGCAAAAAAAACCTTGTGATTACTTAATGTTCCTTAATTGCGACTCGCAATCAAGGAATACCTCCCGATTCATTCCTATGGGCCTAGAGGCCCATAGGAATGAATGGGAAGACATTCTCAATTAGCGATTTGCAATTAGAGAATCGCAAATTGAGAATGCGATTTCAAGGGTGCAGGGGTGTCCAAAGGACACCCTGTTGCACCCCTGAAATCAATCTGTGCACATATGTTGTGCACACACATGCCCTAAGGGCATGTGTGTGCACAACATGAAACTTTGAAAAATACACAAAAGTGCATTTTTCAAAGTTTTCGCAAATTACCATGAGGTTCAACCTCATGGTAATTTGCACCGCCTAATTGCAAATCGCAATTTTTTTAAGTTTCATGCATTGCATTTAAGGAATCGCAAAATGCGATTCCTTAAATGCAATCGCAATTTGAGAATTTGCAAATATTTGCAAATTCTCAAATTGCGAGGGCCTTCACCCTTCATGCATTCCAAACGCCGATTTTTTGATCCCAAACGGATAATTTTTGCGATTCGCACCGTTTTGGATCGCAAAATCCTTTGATGCATGTGCCTGTTAGTCAATCCCAAATACGACACTCCATGCACTCTACTCTACTGTATGACACTCCACCCCACTCTTCTCTATACCACTAATTTTTTTGCCACACCGAACTGCACCCACGCTGATGTACAACATGGCAAAAAACACACTGGCAAACTTGCATAGGTTAGACCTATTGACTTTGACAATTCTTGTTGATTAATTTGAGTGTGCTTTCTTTCCTCTTCTTGTGTTTGTCCGTTCCCTGAAGATTAGCCTTATTACTTACATACTTCCAGTACCCACTGTCCAGGGGGACTTTTTTCATTTAGTTGCGCTCTCCATGAGAGTGCATGTGTTTTGCAGCTGTCTCTCTCAGGTACTTCTCTTCCTCCTATGCCACACTTTGCGTTGCTCTTTCTTGCCAGTGTGCTTCTACCCTGGCCACTCTGTGTTGCACTCGCCCTTGTGGGCTTCTGCCTGTATTTCTTTCTCACTCATGTACTTCTCGATCAAGTGCTGCTTCTCCCACCTGCCTGTCCTCTCCCGAGTGTTGCTTTCACCTCCCATCCACCCGCTCTTTATTGCTGCCTCCTTCCAAGTGTCTGCTCCCCATTGCTGTCATGGGGTCTTTATTATGTATCTATTTTTCTTATTTTGGTGGAGGATGGGGAAGCAAATTGATACCATCCCATCCACTTTAAACGTGATTTTGTGCCACTTCTTTTTTTATTTACTATTAATCTCAGATAAGTAAATAAAAAATAAAAGATGCTGCATCATTTGGTAGTGTGGCATGTGTAATAGAGCAAGTACAAACTTACCAAAAGACATGGATGCTTTTTTTTAACCTTTTGCTAAGCTGGAAAGCATCTTGCTGATGATGTATGGCGTTAGCTCAAAGGCATGGGCAAAGCCAATAGGTCCAAAAGACAAGCCTTATTGGCTTTGCCAATTTATTTGATTTATTTTGATGGCGCAAACACATCCATTGCGGGTATCAGAGCACTTTACAATTATTCAGATGGAAGAGACAAAAAATAACAGTGATATTGAAGTCGAGAAAAATACAGGAGAAGGCAGAACCCAGATAAGGGAAAGTACGACATGATGTCAGGACGGCTAAATTAAAAACAATAATAGAGCAGGAGCCCAGCAGTCATGGGGGTAATTGACATGTCAGGAAAGGCACTATGTGAGGTGATCCTAGGATGTAGCTCAGAAATGTGTAAGTAAATTGTAGTTTGGCTTCTTTCTTCAAAGATACAGTTGAGGGATTTTATCTGATTTCAGTGGGTAAGGCATTCCAAATTCTCGGTACAATCCCAGGAAAAGCTTGGTTGTAGGTTTTGTTTTTGAGGAAACCCCCGAGGTTTCAGCAGTAATGTGTTAGAGCTTCTTTGGGACCTGCTGTTGCCAGAAAGAAAGAGTTTCTGAGAGAGGTATCTGAGGGTATTGAAGTGAAGGGTTTTATGGGTCATGCAGGCAGATTTTTTTGCTAAATTCTTGTTTCGTAAGGGAGTCAGTTGAGGGATTTGAGATCAGGGGTGATGTGCGTGTTTCAAGAGGTAGTCTGTTAGTTAATGTGTTAAATGGAGAACCAGCAATTCACTTTAATTCCCAACCAAATTCTTTGGTGCTGGCTAAATAAATGTTTCTCCCTGAATTTTAATTTAATTGTACTTTAAACAGGCAGAGGAGTGCAAGTAGCTCTAAAACCAATTTGGACATCACCAAATAAAGACACAATTTCGAAATAAAAAACAGGCACACACCAAGCAAAAAGACATTCTTATATACCAAATGCAGCCAGTTTTAATCAACCTACAGGTATCAAGACATTCACAACCTCACAACCCATCATCACACAAACAGGCATTCTAACTCCAGAATTGTAACACCCATCATTAAGCAGAGCAACAATCTTTGATCCATCAAACACCGAGGGCATTGTGGAAACCAACCTCTACCTAGACATGACTATTCAAAGGCACATTCTGGAACCCAAAATGCTGTCAGACATAATCAAAGAAAGAGACATTCAGAAATCATGTTTCCTTCTGATTATTGGTATTTTGCAAGGTTAAGTAAAACAAACGTAATAGTTTCCTGCTCAGTGAATCACCCCTTTAACAGTGTTAATATAAAGCTAGGAATTTGTGGCTACTGTTGGATGCGGTCATCATCCCTTGGGGAGTGGTGGAAGTGATGGGGACTTACAAGATAGCAGGACTTCGTTGAACTGGTAGTAAAAATCAAATCATTCAGCCATACAAGTGGGGCACCTCAAAATTGCAAATTGCATAATGAGTACAAACACATCTAAGCCAATAAAACAGCCCTGTTGCCGTAATATGCAAGGGTTTCCTTGCATTTGTTCCAAACGTCTTATTTATTCTACTTACTGTTTTTGGGTTATAATTATAAGGCTCTTCTGATGCAATTAGGCTTCAGCTTATAGTTATTTTTGTTTATTGAACAACAAAGTTGAACTTTCATAGTCCTCAAGAGCTTACAGCCTTTCATTAGGGCCCTCTAATCAGTAGAGCACTCGTTAATCTAATTGAAACAAGATTAAGAGACATGGCAGATTGAATAGGTTCAAATTGTATTTACTCTCTATGCCGCCTCTTTGCGGGATGTTGCCTAGCTCTGTGACTTCCATTTCACATCACTCCACTCAGAGCGAGGTAAACGGTGCGTTCAAGGTAAGAGTTATCACGGATGTCAGCGCTGCGCTATTCACTGATGAGGTACCTCACCAGAACCACTGTGTCTTGCTGCAAGGACCACACATGCAGAAGGAAACAATTTAACAAACAGAGAAGAGCTAATGAGGAACAGCTCAACCAAGAAAGCACCAACTGTGCATCTAAAGTCCCATGTAGGAGCTAGGATGTGAATCTGCAACAGATATCAAATACACCCAGGTATCAAGACAGCGTAGGAGGTGAGCGTGTATCAGCAGAATTGAGGTACTAACCGAAAGGGTTTTAACCCCTTCACTGCGGCGGCTATTCCGCCGCAGCGCTAAGGGGGCGGGGCGGAAATGCGGCGGGCGCATACTGGTGACGGAACCGCTCCGTCACCAGCGTCGGTTGCGCTGTGCTTATGACAGAGCGGCTCCATCATGGCCCCGCCCGCTCAATAGAACGCTCAGCGCAGGCGCAGAATTCGCGCCGCGCAGGAGCGTCGGGCGGGCCATGACGGAACCACTCCGTCATCAGCACAGCGCCACCGCGGCTGATGACGGAGCGGTTCTGTCATCAGCAGGGGAGGGGTTAAAGAAGCTCAGTACAGAAAGTCGCAGAGGTACTACGAGGATGTTGCTTACGGATCAGTTGGCGAGTGCATTCAGCTGAGGAGGGAAGGAAAAGGTAATTAAACAAATCATAAAGAGATGGGATAAACCCAGAAGAGGAAAGGGGAGAGCATGCACAGATATAAGCTCTTATGTTGCAGAAAGCCAGAAAAATGAGCAAACCATTTTTTCCAGGGTCGTAGGTGACATTTATAAGGATGCGCCACCCTCGGATCATGTATCTACTGGACTGTGGCGAATCTTTGAGTGAGGACCATAAGAAGCATCTCCTTCTTTCTCCCATTTCCCTATTAAAGGGTGCCTGCTAAATGCGCTTTGCCAGTGGGATCTAGCTGAGTCAGCCAAAATATCTCCTATCTAGACCTCAGTGAGTGCAGAATGTGGTACTAGAGCCACTGCTGCAGGCTCAGCTACTAGTACACGGTTGCATTGTCTTTCCATTGCAAAACAGATACATTTCAGCAAAAGACCAATATTGATCAAACCTTCTGTTGCACGGGACCCAATTTGTATTTGCAAAGAAAGATAAGATCCCTCCCCTTTGCTCCTGTCATTTCAAAATTCAGAAGGAAGCATGAGGTGACATCTGCCTTCTCTGTCTTAGCCACAACTAAATAGAAGGTGCCTCCTCTGTCCCTGCATGCACCTAACAGGCATTGCTAATTATACCTGACTAAATTGATTAAAAAATCTAGTTTTTCCACCTGTACTATAAAATGTAGTACCTAATTCTCGTTTGGTGATGTGCAGGAAGATATTATTTGCAGATTTAAATAAAAAAAGGAGAGCCAAGGAGAAAATCAATATATAAACACGAACACAGATCTTATGAAGTAGAACCATTCGTCCCGTTATGGAGAGCCAACCTGCATGTCTCAAAACTACCTTCAGTAGTCAGGCTCATCAAATATCTTGGATTCTTCAAAAGCATGGGGGTGTCCTTTAACTGGAATGAACATTACAAGACGTTATAGGACAAAAACTTCCAATCACTTATCAAAAGTGTTATCATTGAAAGATAAATTGGTGCACAGTCATATGCAAAATGTAACTTCCAGTAGCTGGTTATTACCTAATCCAGTTTCTTTATCTTCTGCCATTGTTAAAAAAATTTTTTTTTCAAAACCAATTTTACTGAGCAGAAGAGTATCAAAAATGTGGTATCTTCACATACCAAGATCCCCACAACAGTATCAATGCACAGTGATATACTCGTTAATCCATGAATCAAATGATGAAGCTCAGCTTTAAAGACGTCCTAACTACCCACCCCAACCCCAACTACTCCCCCACCCCTACCCAACACCCCATTGTTAAAATTTTAAGCACTCTGGGAATTTAACTTATCTCTTAGATTATGGCAGAGGATACACTATCAAACAACATATTATTTGCCACACAGAATATACAATATATTGTATCACCTGTTCTTGTCCTAACTTTACATCGGCTGCACGTTTTTTCCAGTCAATAAATGAATCTTAGAACACATTCGGGAAATTATTCAGCACAGCATAAAGTATAGAACAGCCGAGCACTTTCATGTTCACCATGAGGGGAATTGGATGAACATTTTTTTTGGCATTGAGTCTGAACCAAAACAAGTGAAAGGTGCTGATAAACCCTAAATTAAGAAGAAAGGATTCCCGTTACATCATTGATATTAACACTTTGATTCCATATAGAATAAACTGTGATGAGGAACTTTCAGAATCTTTTAGATTTATACATTCTGGCCCTTTGTTTTTGGTTTTTATTCTGATACATCTATATTTTTAATGTACATTGCGGGTTCTGGGTATATGCTTTTATTCATAATCAAAAAAATTTTTTCAGACTCTTCTTTTTCTTGATCATCAGTCACCATAATTACCATCATTTTTTTGTGTGGATTTTTTATTGTTTAAACAACCAGAATTACAGCATACAATAATATATTTGTATCATGTGCATGACCCGAGAGATGAGTAGGGCATCATTCCAGATTAAGCTATGGTATACTTGACAACGAGAAATACATTATAATTGCCATAATTAAGAGAATTTAAATTATGTCATGAAATTATCCAGCTGATATCATCCTAGGACAAGACCAATGGCATTCTCTTTTTTTATGTATATAAGATTATATCTCGAAAATGAGTTATGTAATGAGTGATGAAACATTCAATCAATCCAGCAGGATTTGTAGAGCACTGCTCATCACCGACGAGGGTATCCAGGCATTGGGAATCTTGCTGCGTTGGGAGGCCGCAGTTGAACAGTCAGGTCTTCAATCAATCAATCATTCAGGGGATTTATAAGCGTGCTACTCACCCATGAGGGTCTCAAGGCGCTGGAGTGGGGGTACAGCTCCGGATCATTCGAAGAGCCAGGTCTTGAGGTTCTTCCTAAAGGTGTGGATGGTGGGGGAGCGTGTGATGTTCACTGAGAGCCTTCATGTTTCAATTAATCACACAAAAAGAAAAGTTTTTTCTTCAAAACCATATATTTTTATAGTCTTTTGCATATAAATCTTATTTGTTCCAACACATCAATCATAGATTCAATTAATGCAAAATTTGAAAACTAGCAACTTAATCTTTCCAGAATGTAGTATTTCTATAGTAGCTATTATGCAGAGAAATATTCTGATGCAGTAGACAACATAGTTGAGAAGTAGGCCCAATGCATTTCGGGGGGATTCCCTTCTTCAGGGGCGCTGCAAAAGTAAAACAATGTATAAATAATTCACGTTTACATTCATTATGTTTAACTAGAAATACAATGAACAGCTGTTTAGGTGCGAAGGCAGTTCGAGAAAACCAACTTAATGGTCCATATGTGATTCAAACATTGAAATTGATACCTCATTATATTGAACCATGTACAATGTGGACATCTTATTCAGGTCAAAAATCAAAAGAGAGAAAAGATGAAGAATAGAGCTTAAGAACTCTACCGCAATTAATAAGTATTGCGAAGGTGGGTTATTTGAAAAAGTGAGAGAACTGCAAAGTATGAACTTCATGCTAAGTAAAAGAACATTCCGCCATGCTATTATTGTTTATAAGGACAAATAAGGAACTGTGTACTCACATCTCAACTACTCAAAGTAGCATGGTAGTGTATCAACGCTCCTATCGTTTTAGAGATGTAAATACGAGTCTTTAAGCTGGGGACCAAAACGACAAGATATATATATATCAACCACTCGTAAATAGTGTTCTCAGTGACCAGACTGGCACTATATTCATATGAGTACGAACTTACTTAGTGCTATCGTGACTGTACCTGTAAAATCGCTAAACTCAATAGGGGTGGTATATGAAGACTGTGTTCAATCGCACTTGAACGCTGAATCCATCCCTGCTCAGTTGAAGACCAACTGCGAAGGCATTCTTCGTACTCTATTATCTGTGGTACAATGAACGGAGAGACATAAGCAACTTCCCTTATCAAGTGAGTAATATCCTAATACAACTACATCATAAGTTTAAACGAGGTAATTCTTTCTGTCATCAATGTCAGCGATAACATTCTTAGAGACTAACTGACATGACAAACCTCAGTCACAATTGATACCCACTTCTCAAAGTCACCTCTAAATACCATGACCCTGAATGTAAGTCATACTAAACTGACAATGTGGCGCTTGACTGAGTACTTAACTCCATGCATTAGAGACCTCTGTGTTAATATAGGCTGCACTAATGTGCACTGCACTCTTTAAATAGTTACACTTACCAAAGCTGTATGATTTCTCACCAGTAAAAATCTTGGCTTCTCAGTTTAAATCTGAAAAAGCAAATAGATCTACTATAAGCCTTCTGAATTTTTAAAAAAGCTGTATGATTTCTCGCCAATAAAAGTCTTAGCTTCTCAATTTAAATCTGAAAAAGCGAGTATATCCACTTTAAGCATTTCAAATTTTTTAAGAGAACCCTGTGCTGTTACTAACTCTCCAAAACATCGACTCACCTCTAACTGCCTGAATCCACGACGATTCCTCTTCCAAACTCCACCACGCATTGAGTTGTCAATGGGGTGCGGCAGTGTTATATACCCGCGTTATGTGATAAACAGTGAAACAAGACTCCAGAAGGTCGTCCGCTGTTATGCGCCCACGTGATCACCGTTGACATAGTAATAGGACTGAAAGGTGATCGTCCATCTTAGAATGGTAAAGCGTCAAAAGCATACAGCGATACTAGACCCCCGTTGACTAAATGAAAAGTGTCAAAAAAGAAAACTGACTAAACTGTATGATATAAACACCTGATGTGTACCCGCGTAGTCACTGTTGACATAATAGTGAAACTAAACGTAATCATCCTTCTCAAATTAGAATATTCTAAACGAATCTACCGTTAACTGATGTTTATGGAGTTGCTCAGCAACTGCATTAAGTCTCCATTGTAAAAAAGAGAGCGAATAGTGATAATCGGATGCGTTGGGCTATCGTGATCCATAAACACACGGTATGTATAAGACACTGGAACCTGAATGAATACTCTTGTCCCTAAATATTGTGACCAAAATTTGGATAATGCTAAATGTTAATTAATAGACAAACTAAAAGGAAAGTGAAGTGAACCATCAAAGTTCATGAAATACAAATTGAAGTGCTGAAAAAAATGAATAACTATTATTTGACCTGAATGAGAATCCATATATATCAAATTTGAACAACATATTTGGTATTATTCACTTAAAGTAAATAGCATTGCTAATAACACTTGAATCATTTAGGTGATATTTAAAAATAGTACATTTATAAAAAACATTGTAATTCGATCCTGTCATTAAGTCCACTTGAGACCATGGTCTGCAACATTTTGGTCCACCAAGCTTCTCTCTGAGCTAAGTATACAGAATGATTATGATCTTGTTTAGCAGTTACTATTTCAAGAATAGTGAACCTGAGTTTTGCATTGGTGTGTTGGTGTTCTAACCAATGTGTCGCAAAAAAGGACTTGGTAGACCTTGCTCTGAATGTGCTTTTTTGTTCTGAGATGCGTACTTTGATTTTTCTTGAAGTTTTGCCTACATAAAGCAGACCGCATGGACATCTGATGGTATAAATGACATTCGAACTGTTTCAGTCCCCGTTGTATCTTAATGAAATGCTTTTCCCCGATTGTGGGTGGTGGATGACATTCCCTGTTATCACATTGTTACAATGTACACAATTGCAACATTTTCGCATTCCATTGAATGATGGTTGGTCTTCAGGCACTGTGGTGGTCAGAATTTCCTTGAGGTTTTTACTTCTTGTGTACGCAAATAGAGGCTCTTCATCAAACAGTCCCTTAAAATCAGGCTCTTGTTTCAGAAGTTCCCATCTAGATTTTATGATGTGTTTGATTACTTGAGATCTTGATGAGTATTTAGACACGAACACATGTCTGTTTGTCTTCTCTTTTGACTTGGTAGTAAGCAACTACTCTCGGAGTTTGGTTTCAGTTTTATTCAAAGCTGTCTTCAAAATTTCTGCAGGATAACCTCTCTGTTTAAATCTCTCTGACTGTTTCTGTAAGGCTTCTTGTAAGTCTGCTGAATTAGAGGTGATCCGTTTGACTCTGAGCAGTTGTGAGTACGGGAGGTTATTTTTCAATGAAGGAGGGTGAAAACTTGAATACAGCAAAAGGTTATTTCTGTCAGTGGGTTTTGTGTACACTGACGTTTCCAATTCATTAGCTCTGTGGGTTATCAAGACATCCAAATAATGAATTTGTTGTTGACTTATCTCATGGGTAAATTTGATTCTTTCATGCTTATTATTGAGTTCAACAATCAGCTGTTCTAATAGATCTTGGGAACTTTTCCATACAAGGAATATGTCATCTATAAATCTGATATAGAAAGCTAAATTCTTAGCCCAGATCTCCTGTTTCAAAATGTGTGTGTCCTCAAATTGTGCCATGAAGGTATTAGCGTACGCTGGTGCGCCTGAAAAACCCATGGAGGTTCCGCTTACTTGGAGGTAGTATTTGTCTTGCCACGTCAAGTAACTGTGTTGGAGGCAGAATATCAGTAATTCCAAGATGAAAATTTTGTTGACTTCCAGATCAGATAATTGCAACAGAGCCCATTCGCTAGCTTCTACACCATCTTTAAGCGGTATAGACGTGTATAATGAAGTCACATCTATAGTGCACATCAACCAGTCGGAATTGTAATTGCTCTGTACTTCTTGGAACAAGTTCAAAAAATGGGTAGTGTCCTTTACATAACTGTGCCAAGTTTGAACAAATTTTTGTAGGAAATGATCAATTAGTTGTCCCAATGGCGAGAAGATAGAGTCACAACCTGAAACTATTGGTCGAAATGGTGGATTATTTAGACATTTGTGCACTTTCGGTAGCATGTACAACTTTGGTCTTCTCGGGTATTGGACTGTCAGGAACTTACGGAGTGGAGGTGTTATCCATCCCATTTCTTCTGCCTTATCTAAAATTTGACAAAGTGTCGACATGAAGGTAACAGTTGGATCATCTTCCAGTAGTAGATAAGTCGTTTGGTCTTCTAGATGTTCATTAACCTTCTGTACATAAAAACTCGTGTCCATTACAACAAGAGCGCCACCTTTGTCTGCCATTTGGAGCGTAATTTGGTCGTCTGCGCTCAATCTTCGAAGAATGTCTAGCTCATCTTTTCTTAGATTAGCCCGCATTTTTGGGTGTAGGTTCAATTTGTTAAGGTCATGACGTATCAGAGATTCAAAAGTATCCAAGAGTTTATGTGTCACCGGGGACATGAACGTGCTTTTAGGTCTGAACTGTCTCATTTCAGAGTCTTCACTGTCTTGTTCCAATGGTTGTACATCTGTTGTCGGTACTACGTTAGTGAAAAAGTGTTTTAATCTCAAGTTGCGAAGAAACCTCAAGTTCTAGTTTATTTATATTGTAAATAGGTACAAAAGAAGTCCCTTTGTTAAGTACCACTTCTTGAGCACTAGTCAATTGTTTAGAGGAGATGTTATTCACGAGGGTTTCCCCTTGCTTCTCAGGTTCCGGGCTTCCGCTTCGCGTTCCTTGGCTTCTTTTTCCTTTTCCTTTGTTTCCTTTTCCTTGTCTTTGGCTCCTCCTTGTTTTTTTGGGAGGTCTGGTGGTCTCCCTCCTCCCTGTACCTTGTCTAAAAAAGGGGTAGTTGTTGTTGCACTAGCTCCATTTCCTGTACCTGATGTCGTTGGTTCTTGCCTAATTGTTAGTGGCTGTCTTGATGGATCCATATCATTATCCAAGACTATAGATTCTTGTGATGATGAGGCTGGCTTTTGGTAAGGACGCCTTTTGGCGTACACCTCTGCCCAGGTGTAAACCTCATTTAATTTATAATCTATAGTGTCTCTCCTGAATTTCCTCAACTTTCTTTCTTGGATTTCCTTACCGTAAATATCAAGTTTGGAATTCAGGTCCTCCAATGTGAGTCTCCAGAATTCTGCCTCACAACGATTGGACATATCTGCTTTGATGATGTTAATCTCTTCTTCCAGCTCCTTGATGGTTTTAGAGAGTTCTTCAATTAATAACAAGATTAGGTCCAATGAACACTTATTTAACACTGCCTGCCACTTTTCCATAAATCTTTTGTTATATTGAAATTTATATAACAGCGGTTTAATGGGCAATCGTAATCCTCGCGGTATTCTTTGTACCTTGTGGTACTGGATAAGTGTTGAGGCGTGTAATCTTTGGCTCAGTGCTCTCTTAGCTATAAATTCCAATTGTTTTAATTGTTGAGGAATGGAGCTGCCTTGCGCATCAAATGAGGGTGTTTCTTCAATAAGTGAATAAATCCTTTGAAATTGTGTGTCTATGTAAGTTCTTGTATCTGCTCTGTTCTCAGTGAGATTAGATATACTATCAAAAGACATTTTCAAATGAGTTTGTGCGGGGTGCTGCAGGTAAGTGTATGTGGCAATCAAGTTAAGAAAAATGTATTCTTCTCTGCGCACTCCCTTATTTAGTACAAATTTTCAATTAATCATACATTATTTACACAACGTTTGTGTGCTGCTTGGTTGTAAGGCAGCCAGCCCAAAAAGTAACAATCAACCTCTAGTGTAGAACTCCACTAGTTTACCAAGCGCACTCCAGTATTTAAAGTATAACAATTATAAACAATTGATAACCTTCATGTTTCAATTAATCACACAAAAAGAAAAGTTTTTTCTTCAAAACCATATATTTTTATAGTCTTTTGCATATAAATCTTATTTGTTCCAACACATCAATCATAGATTCAATTAATGCAAAATTTGAAAACTAGCAACTTAATCTTTCCAGAATGTAGTATTTCTATAGTAGCTATTATGCAGAGAAATATTCTGATGCAGTAGAAAACATAGTTGAGAAGTAGGCCCAATGCATTTCGGGGGGATTCCCTTCTTCAAGGGCACTGCAAAAGTAAAACAATGTATAAATAATTCATGTTTACATTCATTATGTTTAACTAGAAATACAATGAACAGCTGTTTAGGTGCGAAGGCAGTTCGAGAAAACCAACTTAATGGTCCATATGTGATTCAAACATTGAAATTGATACCTCATTATATTGAACCATGTACAATGTGGACATCTTATTCAGGTCAAAAATCAAAAGAGAAAAGATGAAGAATAGAGCTTAAGAACTCTACCGCAATTAATAAGTATTGCGAAGGTGGGTTATTTGAAAAAGTGAGAGAACTGCAAAGTATGAACTTCATGCTAAGTAAAAGAACATTCCGCCATGCTATTATTGTTTATAAGGACAAATAAGGAACTGTGTACTCACATCTCAACTACTCAAAGTAGCATGGTAGTGTATCAACGCTCCTATCGTTTTAGAGATGTAAATACGAGTCTTTAAGCTGGGGACCAAAACGACAAGATATATATATATCAACCACTCGTAAATAGTGTTCTCAGTGACCAGACGGGCACTATACTCATATGAGTACGAACTTACTTAGTGCTATCGTGACTGTAGCTGTAAAATCGCTAAACTCAATGGGGGTGGTATATGAAGACTGTGTTCAATCGCACTTGAACGCTGAATCCATCCCTGCTCAGTTGAAGACCAACTGCGAAGGCATTCTTCGTACTCTATTATCTGTGGTACAATGAACGGAGAGACATAAGGAACTTCCCTTATCAAGTGAGTAATATCCTAATACAACTACATCATAAGTTTAAACGAGGTAATTCTTTCTGTCATCAATGTCAGCGATAACATTCTTAGAGACTAACTGACATGACAAACCTCAGTCACAATTGATACCCACTTCTCAAAGTCACCTCTAAATACCATGACCCTGAATGTAAGTCATACTAAACTGACAATGTGGCGCTTGACTGAGTACTTAACTCCATGCATTAGAGACCTCTGTGTTAATATAGGCTGCACTAATGTGCACTGCACTCTTTAAATAGTTACACTCACCAAAGCTGTATGATTTCTCACCAGTAAAAATCTTGGCTTCTCAGTTTAAATCTGAAAAAGCAAATAGATCTACTATAAGCCTTCTGAATTTTTAAAAAAGCTGTATGATTTCTCGCCAATAAAAGTCTTAGCTTCTCAATTTAAATCTGAAAAAGCGAGTATATCCACTTTAAGCATTTCAAATTTTTTAAGAGAACCCTGTGCTGTTACTAACTCTCCCAAACATCGACTCACCTCTAACTGCCTGAATCCACGACGATTCCTCTTCCAAACTCCACCACGCATTGAGTTGTCAATGGCGTGCGGCAGTGTTATATACCCGCGTTATGTGATAAACAGTGAAACAAGACTCCAGAATGTCGTCCGCTGTTATGCGCCCACGTGATCACCGTTGACATAGTAATAGGACTGAAAGGTGATCGTCCATCTTAGAATGGTAAAGCGTCAAAAGCATACAGCGATACTAGACCCCCGTTGACTAAATGAAAAGTGTCAAAAAAGAAAACTGACTAAACTGTATGATATAAACACCTGATGTGTACCCGCGTAGTCACTGTTGACATAATAGTGAAACTAAACGTACTCATCCTTCTCAAATTAGAATATTCTAAACGAATCTACCGTTAACTGATGTTTATGGAGTTGCTCAGCAACTGCATTAAGTCTCCATTGTAAAACATCAGTTAACAGTAGATTCGTTTAGAATATTCTAATTTGAGAAGGATGATTACGTTTAGTTTCACTATTATGGGGATCTGCCAGAAAGTATTTGCTGCTAAAATACCCTATTGCTGCCCAGAGGAGAACGAACACTTGAGGAAGCTGAGCCTTCGCCCACCCGCCTCCCGCCGCCTGACCCTTGTTCTACCTGTGGGTCTGACCGCCGAGCGGAGCGCGGTGCTGGGGCTTGTCAAAAACTTCATTTCCCAGCATTCCCGGCGACGCAGTCCGTGTCAATCGAGCGCCAGGAGGCGCATACATTTGCTGTCACCCCGGTCGAGTGGGGGATCTGCCAGAAAGTATTTGCTGCTAAAATACCCTATTGCTGCCCAGAGGAGAACGAACACTTGAGGAAGCTGAGCCTTCGCCCACCCGCCTCCCGCCGCCTGACCCTTGTTCTACCTGTGGGTCTGACCGCCGAGCGGAGCGCGGTGCTGGGGCTTGTCAAAAACTTCATTTCCCAGCATTCCCGGCGACGCAGTCCGCGTCAATCGAGCGCCAGGAGGCGCATAAATTTGCTGTCACCCCGGTCGAGTGGGGGATCTGCCAGAAAGTATTTGCTGCTAAAATACCCTATTGCTGCCCAGAGGAGAACGAACACTTGAGGAAGCTGAGCCTTCGCCCACCCGCCTCCCGCCGCCTGACCCTTGTTCTACCTGTGGGTCTGACCGCCGAGCGGAGCGCGGTGCTGGGGCTTGTCAAAAACTTCATTTCCCAGCATTCCCGGCGACGCAGTCCGCGTCAATCGAGCGCCAGGAGGCGCATAAATTTGCTGTCACCCCGGTCGAGTGGGGGATCTGCCAGAAAGTATTTGCTGCTAAAATACCCTATTGCTGCCCAGAGGAGAACGAACACTTGAGGAAGCTGAGCCTTCGCCCACCCGCCTCCCGCCGCCTGACCCTTGTTCTACCTGTGGGTCTGACCGCCGAGCGGAGCGCGGTGCTGGGGCTTGTCAAAAATTTCATTTCCCAGCATTCCCGGCGACGCAGTCCGCGTCAATCGAGCGCCAGGAGGCGCATAAATTTGCTGTCACCCCGGTCGAGTGGGGGATCTGCCAGAAAGTATTTGCTGCTAAAATACCCTATTGCTGCCCAGAGGAGAACGAACACTTGAGGAAGCTGAGCCTTCGCCCACCCGCCTCCCGCCGCCTGACCCTTGTTCTACCTGTGGGTCTGACCGCCGAGCGGAGCGCGGTGCTGGGGCTTGTCAAAAACTTCATTTCCCAGCATTCCCGGCGACGCAGTCCGCGTCAATCGAGCGCCAGGAGGCGCATAAATTTGCTGTCACCCCGGTCGAGTGGGGGATCTGCCAGAAAGTATTTGCTGCTAAAATACCCTATTGCTGCCCAGAGGAGAACGAACACTTGAGGAAGCTGAGCCTTCGCCCACCCGCCTCCCGCCGCCTGACCCTTGTTCTACCTGTGGGTCTGACCGCCGAGCGGAGCGCGGTGCTGGGGCTTGTCAAAAACTTCATTTCCCAGCATTCCCGGCGACGCAGTCCGCGTCAATCGAGCGCCAGGAGGCGCATAAATTTGCTGTCACCCCCGCCTCGCGAAGCCCGGGCCAAGGGCGGGCCCGTTTTAGCCCGTTCTAGACTTTGAAAGACTGGACTGGGCCACCCCTCTTTGCCCCAACACCCAAATCTACTTGTGGTAAGGTGACATACTTCTACATTCCCTGGGGTCATTGTGTAATTGGTCTATAATTGCTATATTTATTACCAGGGCTCTGCTGCCCAGATTTGACTGATTGTTATGTCGAGGCAAAAAACACCTGCCACTCCGGCCAACACAATGGACAACTATTTGGTCCAGGTAGTGGCCAAAATCAATAATGATCGGAGGTCCTCTTTGGGACTTATGGACTCTCCACCTTGTGCCCAAATTAACCAATCAGGGGTATTCCAGTCTGCCAGTGACGAAATTATCACCACCAACCCAATCGAGGACCCTAATGATTGCTCTACAATAAATGTGTCCACGGCATCTATTGTCCAACAACCTGATTCTATTGCCGACCTACTCATTTCAGAAGAGTTAAATAAATCCGATACAATTGTAGAGCTAGACCCAGAGAGCAATACCCCTCCTACCCCTGTTCCCGCACCAAGAGCTAAAAGAGGGACTACCAAGGCCCCGCCTAGAAGAGGTGGTCCACGTTCCTGCAAGAATAAACCTGTAACTCCACCTAGAAGAACAAATAAAAGGGCGGAAGAAGGGATAAGGGAGGAAGAGAACGAAAGTGTAGTCTGGGAGGATATGCTCTCAAATAAACTCATGGGTATACTGGAATCCAAACTATCAGGGTTAATGAAACCCCTTATATCAAAAATAGACCAACTAGCAAATAAAGTTAACAAATTAGAGACCCTCCTAAGAAAAACTAATGAGGGGGTGGGGGAAATACCGAATCTAATAATAAACAAACTTGAAGACATAGAGGCTGCAGGGAAAACACTTGGGGGGAACACGAACGCAGGCTTACAAGTCCCACTTGACCAAACACAGCAAGCTAGCTCTAGACCCGGTGATATCCCTGACACTGCTCCAATTTTAGATCCAGTGCAAACAGTAGGCAACACTACCTCTGAGATTTTCAACTTAGAAACCGGCCCAGTTGAATTAATTGTCGAAGCTTCCCCCTTGATTTTAGTACTTGCTAACACACCACCACTGAAAACAGGACAGATCGAGTCTCCGGATTCCTTACGAAATAAGGCCCTGCAGTGGCTTAGTAACAACATGCATATATCTCCTTGGGGCAAGGAAAAACTATCTGATGATCTGCTCACAGCAAGAAGGGTTAAGTGGATAGGCACTAAGACAAAGAAATTCCAAGGGGACTGTGTGGTTTTGAATTTCAAGGGCCCCGAAGTATTACCCGATGTCCTACGGAACATCTTCCCACCACAACATAGAACAGCAGAAATAATACCACTGACACTGGATTTCTTCTATAGTAGAAGAGGCCTAGTAGCTAAACCTAGCATACTGAGAACAAAGTGGACAGTTGTGGGAAATAGAAGGGCCATTATGCGAGTGGGGGTTAAATCTGGAAAACCACTACTCTACGCTATCTGACTTAAACAAATGTGATTGACTCGTGGGCTCTTCTCCTGCCCCTCCTAAAATTCCGCTGCACCAGGGACGTGATAGGACACCTACCTCATACGAGCTCTTATCAAAAAAACTGACCTTGGTCCCCAAGGAATCCAACACTCCTGCCCCAGAGGAACTAAGCATAGTTTTGAAGGGACAAAATAGAGTACTAGAGGTGATTGAGAAGTTACCAACACCGAGTAGAGGCCTAACACCAAGCATAGAATCTGAAGAACCAATAAATACTCCTGATAATGACCAGATATATCATCAACTGGATATACTGCCATTATCTCTTGTCTCTTGGAATATAGCTGGCATTACAAACAAGCTAAACATCCCAGATTGGGTCGACTTTATCGACCATTATGATATTATTATGCTGCAAGAAACTTGGTCGCTCACCCCAATTTTCCGGCAAGGGTACCTGAACTTCTATCTCCCAGCTATAAAAAACCGAGTAGGTCGACCCTCTGGGGGCCTGTTAATTTGGGTACGCCAAACATTGAACTGCTCAATTAAGCAAAGGTCTATACCCTCTAATGATATTCTAGCACTTGATATTAGCTGGCAAAATGGCCAACAACTTGCCCTGTTCAATCTTTACTCCAGGGGAGTTGGTAGGGGTAAACTATCAGAGACCATAACGACCCTTGAGCATCACATTGAAATGCTTCCAGTGCCACCCCATGTAATAATAGGCGGGGATTTCAATACCACCTTTGAACCTTTGGGTGAAGAGGATAGGATCCTGGCCGAAGAAGAGGATGCCAAGTGGAGAATTCCTCAACTAGACGTCCCAGTCATTAGAAAATGGAGCACAGCAGCAATTCAATTAAAGAGTTTTTGTCTCTCAAGAGGGCTTAGAGCAGTCAATGGACGGGCACCCTCTGACTTAATGGGGAAAAATACATTTGACAACGGCCGAGCTGCCAGCAGAATAGATTACATACTACTGGATGTAAGGGCTTGGAATAAATTGGTAGATATGGAAGTGAAAGACAAAATAGAAAGCGATCACAATCCTTTGTGTTTGACACTCCATCCCTACCATCCCTACCATGAAGTGTCCGATTATCCAAGAGGAAATGAAATGGTGACGCAAGATCTTGTAAGTTCAAATAACCTTCGCCACCTGAAGTGGAGTATGCTCCTAGAAGACGTTTCTAAATTAGAGACTCTCAAGGAATTAGTGGTGGACGAAGTCTCTAAGATTAAGTCCCATTATGGGTTGATTGACTTTATAGACTACATGATGGAGGCCCACGAGAAACTATTTTCCAAAATTCAAAGTTTCTTTGTCAAAACGGTAGTCTCAAACAAAAAGAAAAAGGTCCAAGAGAGTAAAGGGTGGTATTACAAGAGTTGCAGGATAGCACGACAAAATCTTAGCATGGAATTGAGAATAGGAAATACATTAACAGTGAGGCTGGCGAGAAACCAGTATAGACAGACCCAAAATCTGGCAAAGAAGCGTTGGGATGAGGATTGCTGGCGTGAACTCAAGGAGGCATGTGCCTCTAAGGATTCCAAGCGTTTCTGGGCCACAGTAAAATGGGAAAAGGGTGGCGTAGCCCTTCAGCCGATGAACCATGTCCCGAAAAGCAATTGGGTAGAATTTTTCCAACCACAGTATGCCCGTAACCCCACATTTACCAATGATTGTCCTCCTCCGCATGTCTACTACAAATCTCCAATATTTGTTGAAAAGGATGTGAGTATTGTATTGGATTGTGTAGCAGGGGGCAAAGCTCCAGGTATGGACGGAATTCCGGCTGATATATTTTTATCGGATCGGAAGTCCTGGTGTAGCTATTTTACAATGCTGGCTAATGCGGTGGCAATGGGAGGGAAAGTGCCTGCCTCATGGAAGGGAGCCGAAATTATTCCCATATTCAAGAAAGGTGATAGAACCCTGGCTAAAAACTACAGACCCATTAGCACAAAAACTAATGGGCCGATTAGTCCAGAATAAACTGCAGCAATGGATTAATGAAAAGAATATTTTGTCATCTTACCAAGCTGGGTTTCGCCCTTTAACTAGTAGCGTTGATCAAGTCCTCCACTTTTTAACCATCTACTGGAGAAACGTTACTTTAAAGAAGGGGACATTGTACGCAGTCTTTGTGGACCTAAAAGCCGCTTTCGACTTGGTCCCCAGAGAAAAACTCTGGCAGACCCTGGCGGACGTAGGCTTAAACAAGGAATTGCTTACACTCCTTGTTCGTCTCCACGAAAATAATTTTGCAAGAATAAGATGGGGCAAGCAAGGAGAAGTAACTGATCCCTTTCCGGTAGAACGTGGGGTGAGGCAAGGGTGTGTCCTAGCGCCGACTCTCTTCTCAATTTATATAAATGGCATTGTTGAACATCTAGAGAAGATTGCTAGTGACGCCCCAGTAATTGCAGGCTCTCGTGTCCCCGTCCTCATGTTCGCGGACGACACGCTTTTACTTTCCCGCACCCCCAGTGGTCTCCAAAAAGTGGTTGATGCCTTCGGTGAGTTTTGTGATGGGAGGGGCCTTGAACTGAATACCACCAAAACAAAATTCATGTGCCTCAACCAGCAGTCCACCTTTAAAGGTGTAATAAAATATAAAGGTACACCCCTAGAAAGGGTGGACTCTTTCTCTTACCTAGGCATCACCCTTCAAGAAAACATGAGCTGGAAATCACACATAAATACAACTTTATTAAAGTTTAGGCAGCTAGCAGGCGCAATTACCCTAAAACATCGTACCTCGCTAACAAAGCCAGTAAATTGTGTGTTGGAAATTTATTCTATGAAAGTCCTGGGGGCTTGTTTATATGGCTCTGAATTATGGGGCTTTTCTAATTTGAGAGAACTGGGCCGAGCAGAAAACAGATTTCTACGAGGGATTGTGATGGTTCCCCAAAGCACACCCACAATCCCATTAAAATTGGATCTGGGAAGAAAAGGTATAGAGGACATAGCGAGGCTACGCCCCCTTCTATATTGGAGACGGATTATGGTGACCCCAGAATTAAGTCACTATGCGGCGGCCTTGATGGACGTCATTAAGTTCGACCGTTTAGTCATAGTATCCCATGGCTAAAGGAGCTCCGGGGACCCCTTATAAAACTGAAATTGGATTATCTATGGGATACCAAAGATGTGACCTGCTTCCCTATGAAAGCAAAGCTGAAAGAACTATATTGGGAAATGGTGAATCTTACAATGTTTAGTGATGGTACAAGTACAAGCCTAACATCTCGCTTCTTAGATATAAAAATGTACCCTTCATGCGAACCTTTTTGGGATGTCATCGAAAAACCATATGATAGAAAACTTTATTTCCAATTTCGCATAGGTACACTCCCGGTGAATGCCTTCAAGAAGCATTGGTCCCCAGCATGGGATGAACACTGTCACCATTGTAATGAACAAACTGAGCACATTTCCCATCTCTTGTTCTGTTGCCCATTGTACTCGTCCCCCAGACGTAAATGGTTAAAACCTGTGTGCTCAAATATGGGAACCCGTAGTCAATCTGAAGCTCTTAGGATACTTGAAACAGATTGTTCCACAGTGCTCGTGGTTGGGGTAGCAAAATTTCTGGCCTGGGCATGGATAATTCGTACCCGATCATTAATGGCAATCACATCCCAATGAATTATGTACACTACTAATTCTGCACTTTGCCATATGAATTATTGTATTTTAATTTTTAGAAAAATCTATTTTTTAAGAAGTGTGATAATCTAGTGTATTTTTATCATGTATTTATTCGACAATTCATGTTTAATATGTATTTTTAGAAAGTATTTTTATGTGTAGTATTTATTGTATTAGGGCTAGGTGAATGCTTTTATGACAAATGTCGAATAAAGCTTTAAAACTGAACTAAACTGAACTGAAACAGGATATCTGGGCTAAAAATTTAGCGTTCTATGTAAGATTCATAGATGATATATTCCTAGTTTGGAAAAGTTCACAAGATCTATTAGAACAGCTGATCTATGAACTCAACAACAAGCATGAAAGAATCAAATTTACCCATGAGATAAGTCAACAACAAATTCATTATTTGGATGTCTTGATAACCCACAGAGCCAATGAATTGGAATCATCAGTGTACACAAAACCCACTGACAGAAATAAGCTTTTGCTGTATTCAAGTTTTCACCCTCCTTCATTGAAAAATAACCTCCCGTACTCACAACTGCTCAGAGTCAAACGGATCACCTCTAATTCAGCAGACTTACAAGAAGCCTTACAGAAACAGTCAGAGAGATTTAAACAGAGAGGTTATCCTGCAGAAATTTTGAAGACAGCTTTGAATAAAACTGAAACCAAACTCCGAGAGGAGTTGCTTACTACCAAGTCAAAAGAGAAGACAAACAGACATGTGTTCGTGTCTAAATACTCATCAAGATCTCAAGCAATCAAACACATCATAAAATCTAGATGGGAACTGCTGAAACAAGAGCCTGATTTTAAGGGACTGTTTGATGAAGAGCCTCTATTTGCGTACACAAGAAGTAAAAACCTCAAGGAAATTCTGACCACCACAGTGCCTGAAGACCAACCATCATTCAATGGAATGCGAAAATGTTGCAATTGTGTACATTGTAACAATGTGATAACAGGGAATGTCATCCACCACCCACAATCGGGGAAAAGCATTTCATTAAGATATAACGGGGACTGTAACAGTTCGAATGTCATTTATACCATCAGATGTCCATGCGGTCTGCTTTATGTAGGCAAAACTTCAAGAAAAATCAAAGTACGCATCTCAGAACATAAAAGCACATTCAGAACAAGGTCTACCAAGTCCTTTTTTGCGACACATTGGTTAGAACACCAACACACCAATGCACAACTCAGGTTCACTATTCTTGAAATAGAAACAGCTAAACAAGATCATAATCATTCTGTATACTTAGCTCAGAGAGAAGCTTGGTGGACCAAAATGTTGCAGACCATGGTCCCAAGTGGACTTAATGACAGGATCGAATTACAATGTTTTTTATAAATGTACTATTTTTAAATATCACCTAAATGATTCAAGTGTTATTAGCAATGCTATTTTCTTTAAGTGAATAATACCAAATATGTTGTTCAAATTTGATTTATATGGATTCTCATTCAGGTCAAATAATAGTTATTCATTTTTTTCAGCACTTCAATTTGTATTTCATGAACTTTGATGGTTCACTTCACTTTCCTTTTAATTTGTCTATTCATTAGCATTTAGCATTATCCAAGTTTTGGTCACAATATTTAGGGACAAGAGTATTCATTCAGGTTCCCGTGTCTTATACATACCGTGTGTTTATGGATCACGATAGTCCAACGCATCCGAATATCACTATTCGCTCTCTTTTTTACAATGGAGACTTAATGCAGTTGCTGAGCAACTCCATAAACATCAGTTAACGGTAGATTCGTTTAGAATATTCTAATTTGAGAAGGATGATTACGTTTAGTTTCACTATTATGTCAACAGTGACTACGCAGGTACACATCAGGTGTTTATATCATACAGTTTAGTCAGTTTTCTTTTTTGACACTTTTCATTTAGTCAACGGGGGTCTAGTATCGCTGTATGCTTTTGACGCTTTACCATTCTAAGATGGACGATCACCTTTCAGTCCTATTACTATGTCAACGGTGATCACGTGGGCGCATAACAGCGGACGACATTCTGGAGTCTTGTTTCACTGTTTATCACATAACGCGGGTATATAACACTGCCGCACGCCATTGACAACTCAATGCGTGGTGGAGTTTGGAAGAGGAATCGTCGTGGATTCAGGCAGTTAGAGGTGAGTCGATGTTTGGGAGAGTTAGTAACAGCACAGGGTTCTCTTAAAAAATTTGAAATGCTTAAAGTGGATATACTCGCTTTTTCAGATTTAAATTGAGAAGCTAAGACTTTTATTGGCGAGAAATCATACAGCTTTTTTAAAAATTCAGAAGGCTTATAGTAGATCTATTTGCTTTTTCAGATTTAAACTGAGAGGCCAAGATTTTTACTGGTGAGAAATCATACAGCTTTGGTGAGTGTAACTATTTAAAGAGTGCAGTGCACCTTAGTGCAGCCTATATTAACACAGAGGTCTCTAATGCATGGAGTTAAGTACTCAGTCAAGCGCCACATTGTCAGTTTAGTATGACTTACATTCAGGGTCATGGTATTTAGAGGTGACTTTGAGAAGTGGGTATCAATTGTGACTGAGGTTTGTCATGTCAGTTAGTCTCTAAGAATGTTATCGCTGACATTGATGACAGAAAGAATTACCTCGTTTAAACTTATGATGTAGTTGTATTAGGATATTACTCACTTGATAAGGGAAGTTCCTTATGTCTCTCCGTTCATTGTACCACAGATAATAGAGTACGAAGAATGCCTTCGCAGTTGGTCTTCAACTGAGCAGGGATGGATTCAGCGTTCAAGTGCGATTGAACACAGTCTTCATATACCACCCCCATTGAGTTTAGCGATTTTACAGCTACAGTCACGATAGCACTAAGTAAGTTCGTACTCATATGAGTATAGTGCCAGTCTGGTCACTGAGAACACTATTTACGAGTGGTTGATATATATATATCTTGTCGTTTTGGTCCCCAGCTTAAAGACTCGTATTTACATCTCTAAAACGATAGGAGCGTTGATACACTACCATGCTACTTTGAGTAGTTGAGATGTGAGTACACAGTTCCTTATTTGTCCTTATAAACAATAATAGCATGGCGAAATGTTCTTTTACTTAGCATGAAGTTCATACTTTGCAGTTCTCTCACTTTTTCAAATAACCCACCTTCGCAATACTTATTAATTGCGGTAGAGTTCTTAAGCTCTATTCTTCATCTTTTCTCTCTTTTGATTTTTGACCTGAATAAGATGTCCACATTGTACATGGTTCAATATAATGAGGTATCAATTTCAATGTTTGAATCACATATGGACCATTAAGTTGGTTTTCTCGAACTGCCTTCGCACCTAAACAGCTGTTCATTGTATTTCTAGTTAAACATAATGAATGTAAACGTGAATTATTTATACATTGTTTTACTTTTGCAGCGCCCCTGAAGAAGGGAATCCCCCCGAAATGCATTGGGCCTACTTCTCAACTATGTTGTCTACTGCATCAGAATATTTCTCTGCATAATAGCTACTATAGAAATACTACATTCTGGAAAGATTAAGTTGCTAGTTTTCAAATTTTGCATTAATTGAATCTATGATTGATGTGTTGGAACAAATAAGATTTATATGCAAAAGACTATAAAAATATATGGTTTTGAAGAAAAAACTTTTCCTTTTGTGTGATTAATTGAAACATGAAGGTTATCAATTGTTTATAATTGTTATACTTTAAATACTGGAGTGCGCTTGGTAAACTAGTGGAGTTCTACACTAGAGGTTGATTGTTACTTTTTGGGCTGGCTGCCTTACAACCAAGCAGCACACAAACGTTGTGTAAATAATGTATGATTAATTGAAAATTTGAACTAATTAAGGGAGTGCGTAGAGAAGAATACATTTTTATGTTCACTGAGAGCTCATTCCAGGTTTTGGCTGCGACGTAGGATAAAGATCTTCCTACTGCCCTGGTTTTGTGGTTGCGGGGGATCTCTGCGAGTTGAGGTCTGCGGAGCGAAGGTACCTCTTGGATACGTTGAAGGAGACCCTCTCGTTGAGGTATTTGGGTCCGATGTTGTGGAGGGATTTGAATAGTACTGGATTTGAAGATGTGGGTAAGCATTTTGAAGGTAACTCTCTTCTCGACGGGAAGCCAGTGGGGTTCCAAGGACGAGTCTGGCTGCGGCGTTCTGGATGGTCTGTAGTCTTTGTAGGAGATTTCTATTGATGCTGGCATAGAGGGCGTTGCCGTGGTGCAATCTGCTGGTAATGAGTGCGTGGGTGACGGTTTTTCTGTATTTTGGGAGTATCCATTTGTAGGTCTTGCGGAGGATCCAAATGCAGTATAAGCTGGTGGAGGCGATGGAGTTGATCTGGTGGGTCATGGTGAGGGAGAAGCAGATATGTTGTGCATGGTCTGTCGGGGTGGGTGGACTCCTGAGAGCGGAGAGCCACCAGGTGTTGTCCCAGGCGGGGGTAGAGGGTCCGAAGATGAGGACTTCGGTCTTCTCCGAGTTGAGCTTCAGGCAGCTGCTTTTCATCCAGATGGCCACATCTCCCATTCCTTCCTGGTAGCAGAGTCTGGTGTCCTCGGGGTTCTTCGTGAGGGAGAGGATGAGCTGGGTGACATCGGCGTAGGACACTATGCTGAGCCCGTGCTGTCTGACGATGGCGGCAATGTAGCCATGTAAATGTCGAAAAGCATAGGGCTGAGTGATGATCTTTTGGGAACTCTGCAGTTGATCAGTGTGGGTTCCGAGAGGAAAGGAGGGAGTCTGATCCTCTGGGTTCTGCGAGAGAAAGGATTGGATCCAGGAGAAAGCTGTTTCTTGTATCCCTGCATCTGGAAGTCTGGCTGCGTGGGTGCGATAAGAGGTGTCGAAAGCTGCTGAGAGGTCTAGTAGGATAAGGGCTGCGGTGTGCTCCTGGTTTACTAGCATGCGTACGTCATCTGTGGCATCGAGGAGGGCCGTCTCAGTGCTGTGGTTGCTGTGGAATCCGGACTGGGAGGCATCTAGGATGGAGTTGTCTTCAATGAAGGTGGTTAGCTGGGTGTTTACGAGTCTCTCTGTGACTTTGGCAGCGAAGGGGAGGAGATAGATGGCCGGTAGTTTTTCAGGTCTGTCGGGTCGGCCGTAGGCTTCTTGTGGAGAGGTGTGACCTCCGCCCGCTTCCAGTCATCGGGGAAGATGCCTGAATCGAAGGAAGTGTTGATGGTACATCCAAGTTCGGGTACAATGGCGGCGGCTGCCCTGTGGTAGATGTACAGTGGACAGGGGTCCGTGGGGGAGCCTGAGTGGTTGCTCTTCATAGCCATGTTGGTGCATACAATGGTGGCAGGGTACCAGGTGGTGATGATCGGCTCTTTGTCGGTGGTGGTGGGGAGTGGGGTGGTGTCCGGGGTCTTTTTGCTGAAATTGTCGTAGAGGGCATTGATTTTCAGATGGAAGTAGGAGCTGAGCTTGTTGCAGAGTTTCTGGGATGGTGTGATGTATGTGGCTTCGCTGGGGGGGGTTTGGTGAATTGCTGTATGACGTTGAAGAGTTCTTTAGCGTTTGTTGCGTTGGTGTGGATTTTGTTCCTGATGAAAGTCCGCTTGGTGTCTCTTTGACGCTGGTAGTATTCCTTCTGGGCATTTCGGTAGCTGTTCAGGTCTTCCGTGGTCTTCCGGTTTCGCCAGGTTTTCTCAAGGCATCTGCAGAAGCACCTGGCTTCTTTTAGAACGGTGACGAACCAAGCTTCTTTCAGGTAGCATTGTTTGCCAGGGTGGCAGCGGGGTACAATCTTGTCGGCGCAGCTGGTGATCCAGCGGGGAAGTTCCTGGGCTGCGGCATTCGTGTAGGTTGTGGCGGCGGGGTGGGTCTGGGAGGAGGGTGGAGTTGAGATGCTCCTCTGAGATTTTGCTCCAGTTCCTTCGAGTTGGCCGTTGGGGGGGTTTGGGTTTGGGTTTGAATGTGTAGAAGGTTTAGTGTACGCAGTGGTGGTCTGTCCAGGGGGGCTGCTTGGTATGGCTGAAATGGAAAACGGGAAGAATGGAAAACAATGGAAATAGGGCACAACAACAACAATAAGAACAGGGCACAGAAACGATGGTTCTAGGGCACTGTAACAAAACACCAAGCAACAAGGCACAAAAACGAAGCATATAATGTAAAGGTAAAAGTGTAGGAGCGAGGACCAGGTTGCAACCTTGGCTCGTACCCCTGCCAGCCTGGGCAGAGGTGACAGCACAGCAGACCGGAGCTACCTGGGAGGAGAGCGGGTCCCTGACCAAGGTCTTGAGTCCCTTCCTAAGTTCCAGAACAGAGGGTGTAGTTCAGAGATGGAGGGGAAGAGGGAGGCAGTTCTAAGATTTCACAGCAAGGTAAGGGTAGGACCACCCTCTACTTCTGCTTTGGCGGATGCAGGGGTGTGTGAGAAAGAGGGAGGCAGAGCACAGGTGTCTGGAGGGTTAGTGGAAGGTCACATGCAGGGAGATGCACGCTGATTCTTGCTTGTGAAGGTATTTTTAAGTGTGGATCTGAATCTTGAATTTACTTCTCTTCTAATTGGGGAGCCAGGAGAGCTTCTTGAGGTGTGGGGTGATGTGGGTCCATTTGGGAAGGTCAAGGAAGAGTCTGGCTGCTGAGTTCTGTATGGCCTGAAGTTTCTTCAGAGGTGTGTGGTGATTCCGCCATAGAGTGCGTTGCCCTAGTGCAGCCAGCTGGTGAATAGGGCTTGAGTGTAGGTGTCTTTGATGCTGACGGGGAGCCATTTGAAGATCTTATGGAACATGCGAAGAGTGGGGAAGCAGGCAGTAGAAACTACGTTGATCCAGCTTTTCAAGGTGAGGTGGCTGTCCAGGATAATGCCAAGGTTGCAGGTATGGTCTGTCGGAGTGGGTGAGGCGCCTAGTTCGGAAGACCGCCATGAGTCATTACTTGATAGATGTTGTTACTGAAAATTAGCACTTCCGTTTTGTCTGTGTTGAGTTTTAGGCTGTTGTTTTCCATTCCTTCTGTGACACAAGTCATGCACCTGTGGAAGTTGCCCATCGTAGTGAAGGGGTCTTCTGATAGCAAAAGTATGAGCTGGCTGTTGGTGGCATAGGATATGATGTTTAATCCATGGGTTCTGACGATGTTGGCCAAGGGGGTCCTATAGCTGTTGAACAGCAAGTTTTGACGGGCGTCACTGATGATGTACTAGGTTTCCGAGGTGAATGGTGGTAGGAGGATACTCTGGGTTCATCTGATCAGGAGGGAAGCGATCCACTTTCGGATGTCTCATTGGATTCCAATGTGATGAAGCTTCTTGATGCGGGTATGGTGGGATACGGTGTTGATTTCTCCTGAGAGGTCGAGGAGGAACGGGAGGGTTCTTATTTTGTTGATGGCAGCGATGAGGGCGGTTTTGGTGCTGTGGGTGATGCGGAATCCAGATTGGAAGGTGTCCAGAAGATTAATGTTGTTCTCAAGTGTTCCATGAGTTGGCAGTTGATAGCCTTTTCGAGGACTTTGGTGGGAAAGGGAAGCAGAGGTATGGAACTGTAGTTCTTGAGTTCATTGGAGTCAGAGGATGGTTTCTTAAGAAGAGGTTTCAGTTCTTCGGGGAAGGTGGTGGTGGTGATGGATGCGTTGAAAGCGACTGTGAGGTTGTTGCTGATCATCTTGCTCCATAGTTAGAAAATGTGGTGGGGACATGGGCCTGGTAACTGCTCCTGACTGGACGAAGTACATGGTGGCTGTGGTGTTCTGTATAGTGTGCTGGTCCCAAGCGGGTGCAGGTGGTCGGAGTTTGCATCTGTGGGATCAAAGATGGCTGAGTAAGTTGGAGGAAGTGGATTGAGGTTCAAAGTTTTTCTAGACTGTGCAGATCTTGTCTTGGAAGAGTTCTGCCATGGTGTAGAACAGTTCATGGGAAGGGGTTACGATGTTTTCAGCTGCTGAGTGGTTGGATAACTCTCTGATGATGTAGAAGGTTCTTAGCTGTGGCTACAAGGGGTTTCGAAGAAGCCATCTAGGGCACTCCTTTTCGTCTCTTTCAGGAGTTGGTGGTATTGGCTGAAGGATGTCTTGAAGGTGGTTTGGTCTGTGGGCTCCTAGTCGGTGCACCATTTCCTTTCTAGTCACTTGCCGTTGCAATTTCCTGCTTCTCAGTTCTGTAGAGTACCAACTGGCTTATTTGGTCGATTTATTGGGTTTGATGGGCTTGACAGGGGCGCCTTTGTCAGTGTAATTGGTGATCCAGGTGCAGAAGTACTTGACTGTCTGTTCTAGGTTGGTTGCGGTGTCAGGGTGGGAGGTAATGAGGTTGTTGGTCCACTGGCTCTCTGATACTTTGCTCTAGCTGTGGTGTGAGGTGCTGGGTGGCTAGGTGGTGGCACTAAGACAAATCAGAGGCAAGGCAAACAGCTGAGAAAATAAAAAAGAAGAAAAACCAATCTACACAAACCGGCCTGACACACAGACTCTTACATCAGCAGGCGATAAAAAGACTTAACAGCACAGACAAGAAAATACAGTAACACATGCCTACTAAGAAGCAAAAACAGTACAGGCACCAAAAAGAGCAAATCAAGGTGGGAAAAGAGAGACCTGCTGTACAAGGCAACTCGAGGGGAGCTGGCTCAAGGACCTGCTCAATAGGATCACGCTGCAGCCTCCATTAGGTAGGTCTTGGGAGGGCCGAGGGGCGCTGATAGGCAGTGGGAAGGATGACCGGGAGCAGGGGCGGCCTTAGGCATGTGCAAGCTGTGCACCTGCACAGGGCCACCAAACCCCAGGGGCCACCACGCCAATATATATCCTTAATATAACAAACCTCTGAAGATGGATACATCTTTGCGTGGCGGCCCCTGGCAGGAATTTAGTGGCCTCCGGCTCTGTTCCACTTCCAAACACCCTGACCCCCCCTCCCCTCCCCCTCTGCACTGGCCTCCACGCTCCGCCCCGCCCGGACCCCCTCTTCCAGGGTCCCCTACCTACACTCCCTGCCCAGGACTGCCATGAGCCTAGAGCCGCCCCTGCTGGGAGGCGGGAAGCAGGTGGCAAAAACGGGAGGGAAAGAAGCGGCGAGTGGAGACATATAAGAAAAAAACAGGGGAAAAAGCACTTTATTTAACCAGACATCTGTCTGGTGAAATTAAAGAACTATGGTAAACAATAGACAACAAAGACGAGGCAAAACAAAGGCAAGGCAAACAGAGGTGAGATAAAAGAAGAAAAAAGCAACAAATCTAAACCGGGCAGACACAAAGACTATTACAGCAGCAGACAACAAGAAGGCAAAACAGCAAAGACAAGAAAATGCAGTAACACGGGCTAAGGGGCAAATACAGTACAGTCAATGTTTTGCAATCTTGAGGTTTTTTTGTACTCACGCACTGGGTCCTTTTTCACTGTTTACTATTACTTCACATGTGTTAATGATGTATGTTATCATGTGATCAAGACAGTGTTAGTCAAAACATATCATGAACACTGGTGTATTATAAATGTGGGTTTTTGCAACGATTTCAACATTGGAGTGGCCTGTCAGTATTGCGAGACTACCACTATAGAGCAAAGAATAACTAGGTGGAGGGCTGGCAAACCCAGAAGTCAAGCCCCATCCCCGCAGTGAGTGCTTTTACGCTTGATTTTTGTTTGTTAGATTTACATATATATAAATATGTACGGCAGTCGCCACTGTGTAATTATAGTTAGTACCTAGTTACCATAGGCAATTCATTGTTTGTTTTGCTAATAACTTTGGTGCTGTTTGACAAATTTTCTCAAAACTTTCCCCCTAAAATGTTTCATCTACCTTAGCTCCTTCCTGGAATGTTTTGAGGTGATCCATCCAGTGGGGACAGAGAAAAAAAGGGGTACCTAAAACGCAAATTTCCTTAGGGATTTTTAAACAGCACTACAGCTGAAATAGCTAAACATATTTTAAACAAATTTGGCAGAAAGCAAGATCTATACCCAGAAAGCCTGTTGTTTGTGATTGGGTGTAAGGGTGGTGTAGTTCGCGAAGTAGCGCTACGCGAAGCTACGCGAAGTGCACTTCGCACTATGCGAACTTCACGTAGCACTACGCGAGCTGCGTAGTAGAATGTTCGCACTGTGCAAGATGTGCTTTCAATGATTGCACAGTGCGGACAAGCATCCGGCACTGTGCAATCATTGAAAACGGCATCTTGCACAGTGCGAGCTGTAGTTTTCTGCTGCTCGAGTAGATTATTACTCGAGCTGCAGCTTTCTCAACGCGAACTGGTAGTTTCTCATTGAGAGCGGTCGCGAGCATGCGCAACCACTCACAATGAGAAACCTTACCTCCCTGCGTTGAGAATCTCGCCGGGATGTCATTTTGCTTGCTCGCGGTCGCGAACATGACGTTCAGGACCGCGAACAAGCAAAAAATGAGCACTGCACTACGCTACATTACACTACGCATGTTCGCACTGTGCTACGTGCAGCTCGCGTAGTAGGAAGTTGCGCAAACTTCACAAACTTCGCGAGCATAGCGTAGTGCTTCGCCCAGGCTTAATTTGGTGTAGATCTGTTCAGTTGTTTACTTCCTGTTTCATTCCAGGATCATAGTACACTATTTATGTGACAGTACTTTTTTATAAGGCATACTGGATTTTACTGGTTAGTTTAATAAATAAATAGTGTGATTGTTACTGCTTTACCCTTGGATGTATTACCCAAAGGGTGTCAGCTCGTGCCTTGTTCTTATATACTGCTTACACTGCACTACTGCTATTTGGAAGCATTTCCACTAGCAAAAATTACTATGTACCAATGTTATTGTACACCATTTTTACACCAAGATGTAGTGGAATTCTGAATCCGCATTAACAAGATTCGTGCTTGGGACCTGCAGGTGACACAGCAAGTATTAACTCACTGAGCCATGCGGTTGGGTTGTGCAGTATTGGTTCTCCGGTTTATTGGCTGTCAGTTGTTTACAATCATTACGGCTCCCATGCATTGGGCAGTGGGGGGATCTGCCACTCTGCCAGCCCTTGTGGGTTCTCAGCAGGCCTTCGAGCCTGTGGGGACGGCAGGTGGAGTTCCGGGGGTGATGCCTAACCCCTTGGCCTAGGTGGCTAACTTGAGGAGACTGGTCGTGGCTGCAAGGTACACTCAGGTACACTGGGCAGTAACTCACCAGTACGACTAGAGAACTACAGCACAAGGAAGTGACGTCAATGAAGGGCATCCCACGCCTTCAGGCTTGACAGCAGGGAGCCAGAGAACGTACAATGGAATAACTGGCCACGGAGGCCGGTGCCGCGCGAGACTCACCGTCCCTCACCCCAGTCTCAACAGTCCCACAATCGCTCATGCCAACGTGTTACATTTCTGCTAATCCTACAGTATCTCAGGATATCCGGAAGAGTGGCTTTGTTATGGCTGCCTTCCTCCTGTCTTCTGTCAGCGGTAATCCCTGGCTGGGAGCAGGCGGTGCCAGAATGCAGCAGCCAGGTACCTGCTGGCTGGAAGCGCCTGCCGCAGCAGGGCAGGCATCTGCGTCCTGGAGTTCAAAGGGCGGAGCTCCGCCTGACTGCAGAGGAATTTCAAACACTGTTTGAGGGACTCCCGGAGCCATCCATCTTTTAAGTTTTTATGTGGGCCTTTGCTCCCCATCACCGCGTGCCTTGGCAAATAGCTCTGATAGTATGGAGGGAAGGCCGGGCGGCGGTGGGGGCTACAAGCCAGTGACTTACTGTAAAAGGGTTGGGCCATGAAGGATTTGTGCCCAGCGCGCGTACCTTAGCAAGTACAAGAATCCGGTGCGCGAGACCTTCCTGGCAATTGTACTTTTATGAATGAAGCGGCGCTCGCGTGCCAGTTTATGAATGGCGGATTCATGCTGCAGGCTGGGTTATCAGAATGAAAGTCTGCCGTGCACAAATATTGAATGGGAGCTTCCGGTGCACAAACACACCTGGTGCCTTTGAGCAAACAAGAGGGCAGCCCGTGCCAGCTCTGCGCGCGGATCCCAGGGCCGCATTCTTGCGCCGTGACTAACACATAATGGTTGATGTAGAAACTGCCAGAGCGCTGTAAGTTCCCAAGGTGTGTTACTGTCTCTGTGGCCACTTCACCACCGGCATAAAATAAGAAACTCCTCTCGGACTGAAGAGCGCCATCCGACTGTCTATCCTGCAGAAAACATCTGCAGGTGCACCGAATATCTGAGATAGAGTCAGCGCTGCTGGAATTATGCGGCAGGAGAGTACCAGATTGTGTGCCAAGGTTGAGCTGACTAAATTATGCGAAGAGAAAAAGGGAATTCAGTTTCAACAACTTTTATTCGGTTATAACATTCAATAACCATAAAAAGTACAATTTGTTTTTAAAAAGTTACAAATACAGAAAATACAGAATCATACGGGGATTTTAGATCATTATAAGTAGGGAAAAGAAAAAGAACATTTTTAAAACAGTAAAAACATTCTTATAGTTATGGCTTTATCAATTTTAACTGAGAATGTTACGACGTGTAGTTATAACTGATTTAAGAAAGGTCGCTGTACATTTGGCTTCATGTGGCGTTTTTAAGGATTGTAAATAGGAGAGTGCTGGGTAGGACTGCCTTAGTCCACTGGAACGAAGAATCGGAATGATCCATGTCTTCCTTGCTGATTTATAATATTTACAGAAAAGAACGACATGAATCGTATTTTGTGTCGAGACTCCGTCGCAGGGACACCTCATCATGTTAAGGGACCAGTTCTGCATCTCCGGAAAAGACACCAGCCGGAAAAATACATCAAAGCGTAGTCTTGTAAGAAGGTACTTTTCATAGTTGGTTAGAAAGTATGTCAAATAGGGCTGTATGGTTTTTCCCTGCTGTTGAACACATATTTTTTCATTTTGCGATTTGGTGATCTCTGCCTGATTGCGGAGGTCTCTCAGATGGCCCAGGCACATTTGCTTTAATTTTTTCCTGGAGATATCTTCGACTGAAGGTGGCTCGACGAAGTACTGTTCGCACTCCATATCTTTAAAGAAATTACATACGTAATTTAGCCACGGGATTTTCCGCCAGTTTGTCAGGCCTAGACAGTCAGTAATGAGGGAGCGGGTTAAATGGCATTCAGGATTGCACCATATCCGGTGCCACAGTAAGATTGGCTGGCACCGTATGGTGTCAACGATGTAATCCATGCCAAGCTCCCGATGTGAGGCAAATATCGGGGAGCTTCGTGGGAGGGCTAAAATATATTTTATGAAGGCATTTTCAGTGACCTGGAGCTGGTCGATGCGTCCGTAGCCCCAGATTCCAGCTCCATACGTAGCCACACTGTGGCATTTTGCGTAATATATAGTTAAAAGTTCAGAAGGTGCCGGTTTCCCCATTTTTCTCGAGAAGGAGATTAGTGCAGATGATGCTCGACGAAAATGTAGGTTTCTGGCTTCAATTGCCTTTTGCCAGTTCATTACATCATCCACTAGGATGCCCAGGTAAGGATATATCGAGGTTTTTTCAAGTCTGTTGTTATTGACCATTATGGGTTTAGTCATTTTTGTCCTTGGGCCAATTGACATTGTGAATGTCTTTTTGATGTTGATTTTAAGATCAAGTGAGTCCATGAATGAAATATATTTATCAAGTTGTGACTGAAGTTGATTTGGGGTACGCGCTAAAATTACTGAGTCGTCGGCGTATAAGAGGGTGGGTATCGGCCGACGATTTATCTGTGGGAGGTCCTGGCACCCTTTCAGCATTGCCTGCTCGAGTCCATTTGTGTATAGGTTGAACAGGAATGGGGCCAGTACGCATCCCTGTCTTACTCCCTTCCTTATTTGAAAGGGTCGTGACAGTTCTCCACTGGTGCCAAATCGAACTCGACCCTCCGCCGTGGAATAAAGTTCTCTTAGGAAAGTTAGTATGGGAGGGTCCACGCCAAGATCTGATAGTAATTGCCAAAGCTTCGCATGCTGGACACAGTCAAATGCCGCGCTTAGGTCGACATAAACAAGGAAAATATTTCCTCCTTTGGCGCGGGCATATTTTCCAGCCAGGAGGACAAGGTTGAGGGCCTGCTCCACGGTTCCAAGCCCCTTCTGGAAGCCATATTGCAGGTCGGTTATGATGTTATTCTCCCGGGCCCAAGATTGCAATCGGTCCAGGAGTAGTCGACCTGCAATCTTACCCATGGAGTCCAGAAGGGAAATTGGTCGGTAGCATGCGGGATCATTGCGGTCGCCTTTCTTAAAAATTGGTAATAAAATTGAGGTAGACCAAGATTGGAAAAGGCCAATTGAGGCTGCTGCTGACATGACCCGTAAGATTATTTTCGACCAAAAGTCCACGTCGTAAAGGTCTCGTTTAATCTGGTTTTTCCGGTCTTTCCGAGCAGAATTATAATTTTTCCTCAATTGAGAGATTTCGTCCACGTCTCTCGTGGGCTTGTGCAAGGCTTCTTTTAGGGCTGTAAGTGCCTTTCGACAGGTGGAATCAAACCACCTCGTGGTCGGGAGCTTAGTCTTGTTTTTTAAGTTGACAAATAACTCGTCCCTTATTGTTTCTTGGATATTTTGGAAGCAGCTGACAATCACTTCTGGCGGCTCTTCTGGTGACATACATTTGGATATCCAGTGATGGGTTTTTCCACAGATCCTCTGTGTCATCTCTGCAGGGTCGATTTTTGCCCATTTGATTGTGTACCCGTTCAGTTTTTTCATGGACACTAGGTGTTGCTCAAGGGAGCTAGGCTTTGCGGAATGTACTCCTACTTGCATCATGTTGATTATCACGCTAAGCGGGTAATGATCACTTATTGGATTAGTCCCAATTTCATAGTTTGTTAGTTGACCTTTTAGTGAGTTTGATGCTATTATATAGTCAATAGTTGTGGCACAGCCTCGCCCGTGGAAGGTGGGCAGATAGTCACACTGCGGATCGACTAATTCGTTTACAAAGTCCAAATCTAGGGAGAAGAGGATTTCGTTAAGTTTGTTTCCGCATAACGAATGTGCAAAGTGAGGAATGGGATTGCCGAGTTCGTTCTGGAGACCGCAATTACCGTTTTTGTGGTTCATGCACATAGAAGAATTAAAATCACCGCCCCAGATATATTGAGTATGAGTAGTTTTATTGTCACGTTGTAAGGAGATTAAGAATGCGACTATCTCAACTAAATTAGACCAACATTCCAAAGAGGGTAAATTATTGTAGTAGTTTATGAGTATGGGTTTACTGACTGCAAGTGCTGCTGTCTGTGTGTCCTGCGTAATTTGGATAATTTGGAAGGTGGATGACTCCTTTAGCAATTTCACTCTAAGTGGGAGGGTGTTGGCGATATGGATTGCAAGTCCTCCTTTTGGTCTGCCCATGTTTCCGGGTACTGCCTGGGTGAAGATGGTTTTATAACCTATAAGATGCAGTGGAGTTGTGCACCAGGTTTCTTGCAGACACAGTATATGGTGTTGCTTTGCCGTGTCGAGCCATAAAGATGATGTTATTTTTGAGGTTAAACCTGCGATATTCCAATATGCGATTGAAACACCAAGTTTCGCAGTTGCCGTTAGAGTGCTTGATATGGTTGGCAAAGTATTTGCAGGCATAGTTTCTAGTGATTCTCGTGGAATAGCCTGGTGGAGTTCAGCTGGGGCCCTAGAAGCTACTAGTGGCTGATGACACGAGCCAGAAATGGATTCGCCTTTTAATGGAGAGTTTGCTTGAGCGGCTTTTATCAGAGCATTCCTGTTAGTGGTTAGTGTTTTCTGTAATGAATTGTTATTATACTCAGAAGGGGGTTCTGAAGGTATTGAGTATTGTACTGAATTTACTAGTTGAGTTGGTGAGTGGGGTTTCACGTAGCTGGGTCCCTCCCTGAGTGGTCAATCGACCATCTCCAAACAGTCAAAGCGATTTTGAGTCGGAAAGCCCTGCCAGCCTTCATAGGGTTGGTAGGGTCTTTCTTGCCAATATTGCCTCGGCCGTTCTCTCGGCCCGTTTCTACCACCATGTTCATGGGTATACTCCAGGTGATCCCATGGTTCTTGGTTCCATGGTTCCCTGGGAGTTTGGTGCCAGGACCAGGGCGGGGTGTTACGATGCTGCCTCGCTGGGGGGTAGAAGAACGAGAGATGACGGGCGTCAATCCCTCCCTTTTTTTCAAGAGATGGCCAAGAGCAGATATAATCCACTGCGGAGGGATCTCTGCATGTTACTATGATGCAGTCTCCGCGGATTGTTTTCATGGTTTTTCCTACCCAGGTTACCCTACGGGCTGTGGAAATTCCTCCCGAAATGTGGGACTCTAAGGGCCTGTTAATACTTAGCCACTGCATGACCTTGTTCTTTAATGACCATGCAGTTTCGGGAGTGTCATCAGTTTTCTCAGGTACGCCTGTGAGAACTATAGTATAAGGGGTAGCTCCTGGGGGCATATGGGCTGGGCGTCTTGTTGCTGGTGGTTTTTCCGTGATGTTCCTTGGGGACGGCTGGGAGGCTGCTGGCTTTAGTGGGAGGGGAGCTGGCTCTTTACCAGATCGGACCTTGTTTGTATTATTATTGTTAGCCGCTGTTCCTGGGGTATCTAAGATAGCTGAATCTGTGTTTTTCGATTGGTGATTTGATGCAACCGGGGTGTTACTCCGTTGTGGTTTGGGCATTAGGGGTGGCGGATTTTGATTTACGGAGTTTTGGTGATGGCTTTTTTGGGGTATAGTGATTGGATTTGGACAGTTAGCTGTTTTACGTGATTGCGCTTGAGTTTGTATTTTGGGTAGCTGCGGTGGATTTCGCTTGCCCTTTACTTCTATGCGCGTATTAGTGTCAAGGAGTGTTGCAGAAATTATGTTCAACTGTGCTTCTACATTTCTAATACTGAGTTGGATGGGTTTTAGGTGCTGGAAAAGGAGGTCTTTTATTGTCGTCAGAACTTGCGCCGTGACTTTGCACGTTTTGCAGGAGTTTTCAGGGACCTCAATTGGGGTTTTCAAGAGTGGTAGATTTGTTACGGGGGGAGGCAGTACGTTTAATTGGGTTGTGGAATGTACATGAGTTGAAACATGATCTAGACAAGGGGCGGTGGTAACAGTATTGCTGGATGGGATTATATTGCTTTGTTTTGGGATAGCTCCTTCCCTTACTTCTTGGGGGTAGAGGTTCATATTTTCGCTTATTTCCCCCTGGGTTTGGCAAATCGCCAAATCTGGAGTTGCTTCCAGGTCGTCAGTGTATTGCGAGGGGTCTGACTCAGATTGTGTTACAGACAAATCCACTGTTGATGGCACGGTGTTTATATCAGGGACTGACAGAGTCACAGGAAGGGAACAATTTTGTGAATTAAGATATATTGGAGAAGTGGCATTTGCTATGGCGCCTAAGGAGGAACGTTTTGCATTTGCATTCATGAGGTCTAATGACATTCTTTTCTCCATCAGGGCGATACTCTTGTTTATTACCTCGTGGGTCCGTGTTATGAAAAGATCAATGGGACCCGTGATTTGAGCGACCTCTTGTGCGTGTTTAGATTTGGTCTTTGTAGAACTCCTAGTTTTCGGTGGCATACTGATGCCTATTTGCTGCGATATCAAAGTTGGAAGGGGGGTGGCCCGGTCCGGTCTCTGCCGGTCACTAACGGGCAACAACGGGCCCGCCCTTGGCCCGGGCTTCGCCCCGGGCTTCGGCCCGCGCGCGTCCCGCGTTGCGCGTTGAGGGGCTTGCTTAAGTTACTGAGAGTAGAAAGGGGGCTGGGCACTGGGAGGGGGCGCGGCTCACGCGGGAAGAGGAAACAGCTGATGGATTTAGCGCTGTTCCTCGCAGTCCCGGGGCTGCGCCTCTCACCTCCTCTGCGGCCTCGCGTTGGCTTCCTCCTCCCTCTTGGCGACGGTGAGAGATGTTTTTCGAAGGCTACTCCTGTAGCGCTGGTCTGGCAACAGCTAGGGCGTTAGTTCACAGAAACCTCAATGCGAGCGGCTCCCGCGAAGCGGGGGCCGCGAGAGGTTATAGGCACCTGATGGGGGCGGGCACTGGGAGGGGGCGCGGCTCACGCGGGAAGAGGAAACAGCTGATGGATTTAGCGCTGTTCCTCGCAGTCCCGGGGCCGCGCCTCTCACCTCCTCTGCGGCCTCGCGTTGGCTTCCTCCTCCCTCTTGGCGACGGTGAGAGATGTTTTTCGAAGGCTACTCCTGTAGCGCTGGTCTGGCAACAGCTAGGGCGTTAGTTCACAGAAACCTCAATGCGAGCGGCACCCGCGAAGCGGGGGCCGCGAGAGGTTATAGGCACCTGATGGGGGCGGGCACTGGGAGGGGGCGCGGCTCACGCGGGAAGAGGAAACAGCTGATGGATTTAGCGCTGTTCCTCGCAGTCCCGGGGCCGCGCCTCTCACCTCCTCTGCGGCCTCGCGTTGGCTTCCTCCTCCCTCTTGGCGACGGTGAGAGATGTTTTTCGAAGGCTACTCCTGTAGCGCTGGTCTGGCAACAGCTAGGGCGTTAGTTCACAGAAACCTCAATGCGAGCGGCACCCGCGAAGCGGGGGCCGCGAGAGGTTATAGGCACCTGATGGGGGCGGGCACTGGGAGGGGGCGCGGCTCACGCGGGAAGAGGAAACAGCTGATGGATTTAGCGCTGTTCCTCGCAGTCCCGGGGCCGCGCCTCTCACCTCCTCTGCGGCCTCGCGTTGGCTTCCTCCTCCCTCTTGGCGACGGTGAGAGATGTTTTTCGAAGGCTACTCCTGTAGCGCTGGTCTGGCAACAGCTAGGGCGTTAGTTCACAGAAACCTCAATGCGAGCGGCACCCGCGAAGCGGGGGCCGCGAGAGGTTATAGGCACCTGATGGGGGCGGGCACTGGGAGGGGGCGCGGCTCACGCGGGAAGAGGAAACAGCTGATGGATTTAGCGCTGTTCCTCGCAGTCCCGGGGCCGCGCCTCTCACCTCCTCTGCGGCCTCGTGTTGGCTTCCTCCTCCCTCTTGGCGACGGTGAGAGATGTTTTTCGAAGGCTACTCCTGTAGCGCTGGTCTGGCAACAGCTAGGGCGTTAGTTCACAGAAACCTCAATGCGAGCGGCACCCGCGAAGCGGGGGCCGCGAGAGGTTATAGGCACCTGATGGGGGCGGGCACTGGGAGGGGGCGCGGCTCACGCGGGAAGAGGAAACAGCTGATGGATTTAGCGCTGTTCCTCACAGTCCCGGGGCCGCGCCTCTCACCTCCTCTGCGGCCTCGCGTTGGCTTCCTCCTCCCTCTTGGCGACGGTGAGAGATGTTTTTCGAAGGCTACTCCTGTAGCGCTGGTCTGGCAACAGCTAGGGCGTTAGTTCACAGAAACCTCAATGCGAGCGGCAAAAAGGGAATTATATGTGGCACATCTCGTGACAGTACTTTTTTCACGTTTTGGAATTTTAGCACATTAGAATACTTTCTAGGCAAGTTTTGTCCTCACTGTTAGTGTCACTTTGACAACCGAGTACAGCACTCAGTAACTGAGTTGTTACCAGTTAAACTTATCAAATTGTATGCCACTGAGAGGCACCGTGTATGGGCCTTTATTTAAAAAAAACTATTATTCTGAATAAACTAGAAACTTTTTGTTGTTCAAATACACAGAGATTATAGCAAATCGCGGATTTTTATCTAGTGAGGTAAATTTACAAACATGCGGAAAAAGAGAATAATGTAGAATTGCATTATTCCACTGACACTGTATATTGGTGATAAACAAGTAGCATAAGTGTTTCGTTATAACCAGTGCGGTTTGGGAATTCCTGGCCCTACTCTCCAGTTTTTCTACTAAACTTCGTTCAAAGGCTCACTAATATTTGCGTAAGTAGCTTTATAATGTCTTAAAATCTGGATTTTTTTAAGCCAGTTGTACTTCAGCATAACATTTCTTATTTTCATACCAAAATCTGATTCTATTTACACATTTAACAGTGAAAAACCTGCAATTCCTACAGTGACATTTAGGGCATTTTATTTGCATTTCCTGCACTGCCTGTAATACTGCCACAAGCGCCCTAGGAGTGTAATCTGTGTCACCCAATGACGCATAATGATTCTTAGATCCATCTTTTCTGACATTTAGATGTGCATGTGACACTTCCCACTATGAAAAATCCACCTGAAAAGTGGTAAACCTATGTTTAGGGTTGTGAACATGGGTTATTCAGGGAAAGAGCACGTAGGTGGCCGATGGAATATTATGTTATGTGACTGGCATCTATATAGAAAAACCCCAAACATGATCGGTGGAACGAATGAATTAATCTCATCTACTGATAATTTTCCTGCTCGGTTTCTTGCCATTATTTAGACCGAGATCAGACTAGCAACTCTTCACTTGGCTGCAGACTATTCAGAACTCAGTGGCCAGAATTACTGTCAACCTGCCACACATCTCACCACATCTCAAGGAGCTCACTGGCTACTAATATACATGCGAGCACACTTTAATGGCACGCCATTCCTTAGGCCCTGCATAGCACAACAAGCACATTCACTTTCACGCACCCTCTGGTTACCTCTGCTCAGGCAGACTTCAACTTGCACACATCCCACACACATGGAAAACTAGAGCCGGGGGCCGAGGCTTCTCCTTCATCGCTCCGATAGTGTGGTACGACCTCCCAATACACATCCGCTCCTACTCCTCACTGCTAGAATTCTGCAAGAAGATGAAGATCTGGCTCCTTGAGCAACCTCACTAATCCCTAAGCCTTGCTAGACCCTCACCTACTTAACACATGGATAGCCTCCTGGGTGATAGATGTAAGGAAGTTGGTTTCTGTTGCAGTAACCCCCCCCCCACTTTTGGCCTGATAACTGTAGCCCTTTTCCTTGGTGTGCCCTGGGTCCCTGCCAATCAGGTACCCAGGGCCTGTGTTTCTTCCCTAACACTGTACTAAAGCCTAAACCCAATTGGCATCTCTGGCCACATATCAGCCCCTGGTAAATGGTACCCTAGGTACCCAGGGCATTGTGACCAGAGAAGACCCCAATGGGCTGCAGAACTTATTGTGCCACCCTTAGGGGCCCTGTACCCTGACACACACACACACTGCCTTTGCAGGCTGAGTGCCTTGGTGCAGAACCAAACATAGAGTCGATGTGGCACACATCCCTGTGTGCCATGCCCACAAACACACTGCCCTGGCATACACCAGTCACCCCTCTAGCTGGGTGCACTGTGCCAGTGGTGTGGGCACAGGTGCATGAGCCCTGTGCCCCTACAGTAAGTACCCAGGGCAATTCCTGGGCACTGTAAGTGACATGATGCCATTTGAGAATATATGGTGCTGGGAGGTTATCATTACGAACTCCACAGCACCATGATGGCTGCACTATAGACTGAGAAGTTTGATATCAAACTTCTCAGCACATTAAACCCACACTAATGCCAGTGTGGGATTTAATGCCAAATGCACTGCAGAGGGCAACTTAGAGTTGCCCCCTGAACTAAACCTACAATCCACGTCTTGTCTGAAAGGCTGTCTAGGCTGCCACACGGCAGACATGTTGCTGGACTCCTGGGTAGAAAGCTATTCTCTCCTGGGCCTGCAACAATGCACGTCCTGGGCGAGGTGCTAGGTCTCCTCCCCCAGGATGGGCAGGGGAAGCCTCAAAGGCATGCTGCCTTGGTGAGCTTCTTCAGGCCACTTGCTGTACTCAGCAACTGACCCCCACCAGTTCCGACCCCCACTTTGGTGGGAAGACTGGTGGGAAACCCCAAGATAGGAAAGGGGGTGTGCCAGTCTCTGCCAACCCTCCCCTCAGGTGGGGGATGGGGGCAAGATGAAGCACATCTCTAGGTTCTCACCATCTCGAGGATGGCAAGCCCTGCCCATTCAGAGATAGGCTCTTGCCCCCCTCCCAAAGGAGAGGGCAGGATAGGGTCTGTACTCACCCCAAGATAGTGACCCATTGGTACCTGCCCTTGCCCTACCTGTAACGCCCCTAAATTTAGTATTTAGGGGCACCCCAAACCTTCCTTACTCAGATCCCGATTTAAAACAAGCAAGAAGATCAAGAAACCAGAAGACCTGCCGTGCAGCTGCTAACAAGAGGACGATACCAACTGACTTGGCCCCAGCCCTACCAGCCTGTTGATCCTTGTACCTGCTCCTGCTAAACTCCGGCACCTACAGTGGGCAGCAACCTCAAAAACCCAGGAGGGCCTGACTGCCTTGAGACTCTACCAAGACTGGGACTCCCACGAGCAGTGGTACTGCTCAAAAAGCAACACCCCTGGTGCCAGCCAGGAACCGCGAATCCAGTACACTCTGCACCTGCCGAGCCCAGTCTGTGCCTGAGTGGACAAAGAAGACCCTGAGGACGTCCCCCCCGTGATTGTGACCTGAAAACCATTGCCCAAGGACCCTCCTCGACGACCCAGACGACGCCTGCAGCTTCACAACAAGGGACCCCTCCAACACCGACCAGCAGAGGGTAAGATTTCCCGACGTCAAAAGACACCCCTGTACCCGGCACCCCACAGCCCCCTGTGCCCAACTCTGGGGTGCATACCTATCCTCCAAGATCCCAACTCACCCCTCAACGTGTTGGTTGCTCCTGAAGAATCTTCGTACCGAGCCTGCAGCCTTTGTTCATCTTCCAAGTTTTCCATTGAATAACATTGAGCGCCCAACAGCTCAAAAGCACCCTGCACCATCCGCCCGAGTGCCCCACGCAGTGCAACCTTGGTCCTAATCTACTTTCCCCTTTGCCCTGAACAAGTGACCAGGAGCCCTGCTCCCACACCCCCGTGGCCTGCTTGCCAGCAGCCACCAATGAAAGAATAACATTGGGCCTACTACCTCTGCACCCGGCTGCCCCTGTGCCGCTGAGGGTGTAACAACAGTACTTAAATGACCCTGGGAGACCCCTGTGTCTATGCCCAGAACCGTAACTCTGCCAGTCGAGTACTTACCCAAAAGCCGATAACTCACTTTTCTTCCGCAGGGTAACATTGACTGGTTTCACTTGGAAATTCTTTTAAGTGTGGAGTTTTGAAAACTTTAAAATATTGATCTAAAATCAGCTGAACAACGAATTCCGAATTACTCACCTATTATCAGGAGAGAACCCAGCGCTGCATCTTTTGGCCCAGCACGGAACCTGAAAAGTAATTTTAACCGTACTTACCAGTAACTTGCATTTTCTTCTATAGGAATCCATTGTCTGGTTTTCACCAGAAAAGTTTCTAAGTGTCGAATTTTGAAACTTACAAATATTCCTTGAAAATCGCCTGTAGGACCTAATACAATATTTCAGTCGTTTACAGGAGTTGCACCAGAGCTGGATCCAGGACCCAACACTGAGTAAGAACAAGTAACGATAACACTACTTACCTGCTAAGTGAATTTACTCCCATAGGATAACATTGGTGATTCTATGTGAAAAAAATTCTGTCAACTTTTTAAATACAATAATATTCCTTAAAAATCACTACAGTAATCTAAACGCTTTCACTCCATTGTTTACCGGAGAAGTCCCAGGACTGAATCTAGGATCCAGTCCTGTGGTTAGAAAAGTAATCTATAATATAACTAATTACATTTAACTAGAAATTCCCATTGATCTCAGTGTAACATTGGATTTGAATTGTGTTGCCCATTGCAACAACTGTAGCTATTGTATTCAAAAGTATTTGCCTATTTGAAAGTATTCAATTGAAGTATCTCATTTTGAGAAAGTATATTTTGATACCTATTGTCGGTTCTAAAATAAAACTACTATATAGTTTTATACAAAAAATTGGCCTAGAGTTCAGTTCTTGAGTGTGTGAGACCTTTTGCTGACTGAGTGTGTACAACAAATGCTTTACACTGTCCTCTGATACTGCCTTACTGCTCGACCAAGCTACCACTTTAGAGAGTAAGGTTATATCTAACTGTAGCCTCTATCAAACCTCTGGGGACTATGGACTCTGTGCACACTGTTCAAGTATGTACAGAGCCACTTTCTTACAATCGAGCGCTGTACAAATCTTCATAACATAACATAACAAAACAAAACATAACATGGCATAACATGACAGCTTGGATGTAGTGATTGAGGTGCAGCTTGCATATAGTGAGCACGGGGCTGCTGCCCTTGCGGCTTCCCACTTAGTAAAATAAAAAGTGATGAGTGAATGTGTGAATATTTCTCAGTCACTAGTATCTCTGTAGCAAACCTATCCCATTCTCAGTATTTTCAGAGCCCAGCCTCCCTTTTCACATGGATTCTGATAAGCTACCAAAAAGCCCTAATTGTATGGACCTACACAGAAGTTTCAAATGCTTTACGTACCCAAAGTACTGAAAGCAGCTGGAGAAAATTCCACAAGCTTCCTCATATTACCTGATGGGGCATGGAAAAGGATTCCCAATATGGGGAATAATTTCTTTGAGAAGAAAATAATTTTAAAAATGTAGATACCTTGTCTAAACGGGGGCAATTCCCTGGTACATGGGGTAGCATGAAAAATAAATCCTGTAATGTCCATATATTTCTCTGCATAGTCTAGCAAAATTTGTGAATTCAGAAATATATGTAGATTTACAAAAATCATAAGCCCGCGACTCGTTAACTTATTTGCAAATGAGACCTATAATTTTTTAAAAAGTCAAATAGCGTGATCTCTAACCAACCAATCATAGACTGAGAATATCTCTCATATATGGGTTCATTTTTTCAGATTTGTAACATATTTCTTTATCGACTAAATCCCTTGAACTCACCACGCGCTGGTCCTTTTCTTGGTCTGTTCAGTAAATGCTCGGTGAGTGTCTGAATTGATAATCATTACAGACATGTTTTTTAGGTATGGTCAGGAGACAGCTTTAGTTATCTCGCCAGCCTCATTTAATCAAATTATTTTACAAATATGCATATATACATACAGATTATTTGAGTATGCCCTCTTCTACAACTGTTGTTTACATTTTACCACAGCATAGTGTATGAGACAATGGCTCAGCTCATGTCGGCCATTGGCTCGCAGGCCTTGTGAGCAATGACATGTGTGCCTTATCACTGGCGTACATCCACCTACAAAGAAATGCACTATAATGTCAGGGCTGGAAGGATAATAATTTACTCTACTGATGGTTTTTCATTCGATTATTTTTCTTTTTTTTTGTCTTCAATGTAATTTTAAATTATTATTATTCAGGTTACTGTGTGTCACAGCTATTAGTACCTATTCTTCGCGTCAAAAAATTATAATCTTTGCATACATGCAATGGTCAGATCACACCCGTCTGGATCTATACATGGTTTCTGTGTTTGTGCCTCGGTGTCATTATTTAGTTAGATCTATTATGACCCCCTTCCTGCTACCTCTCCATCCCCAGCCCATGCTTCTCCCCATGTGCAGTGTCTTGTCACTGGCATGTCGTGTAGAGGTGTTCTAGTTTGTTTCCACTGGGATCAAGCGGGAAGTTGGTTTGTGGTTGGTGGTTTGCTGGCCTCTTAAAGACTGTTTCCTTTTCACTTGCTTCCTATCATTAGGAGGAATGTGTTTATTTCGAACAGATTATGTTGTTTAACCTTCATAGTAGTTTGTTTTATTACTTTGTATGGTTTCCACAACAAATTAAGAGCAGCTTTGGTGGTTTGTATTCCTTTCATTCTGCAATGAGCATCTATTAACTTTATTCTGGTGGTTTGGTACTTACGACATCTCATTCATTGCTTTTGACGCTTGATCTTGTATGGTGGGTTTGTTGTTGTGTGGCCTGCTCTGTGGGCATGCTTCGAGATTGTTTAGTAGATGCAGCTCTTTTTTTCTGATGCTCATGAGCTTGTGACCTGTCTGCAGCTGACTACGATTGTCCTACCCTGATTGTAAATTTCCTGTTAATTATCTTGCAGTCAACAAGTTCTGCCTATTGATCTGCGAGCTCTCCGGTGTCCTAGCTCCATGTGTGAGTAGCTCACCCAGACCAGTATTTTCATTTCATTGTGGAACTTGTGGCTTATTCGAATATAACATATACAGAATATACAGAATGTAGACTGGGTGAGCTACTCACACATCGAGCAGGAGCACTCGAGAGCTCTAAATGTTTTGGCATTTCTGGAAACCAGTGTTAAATATCTGCACCTTTCCTCTCATTCTCCGTTTTTGTACCCAAGCGAATGAAGGGGCACATTATCAAGACAATTAACGCTGCTAATGCGTCTGTTTTCGGCCAAAAAGCAGCAATAATTCTAACGCGGTATTAACAAGGACACGCTAACAAACTTTAGCTTGTGTTTCCTTGTGTAATCACCCATTTCACTAACGGCTTGCATCTCATCGCTAATAAGATGCAAAGTAGGCGTTCACCACATTCACTACATGGCAAAACATCGATAATGCAGCATCCGGCTATTAACAAGCATGCCCCATACCCGCTGGTTTCATATTCCAGGTAAATTTCTGACTTAGCCATATTGCCCTATGGGAGGTGGATTGCCAGGCTAAATCCACCATAGCTTATTAGCTAGGAAATCCCTATCGCTGACATTTTATCGCTGGATTACCAGCGATGATCCTGCATTTTGCTGCTATCGCTGGAATTTTTATCGCTTTGAAGATAGCCGTTGATAATAACGCGCTATCTCAGCGATAAAATCCAGAGATGGCCGGCGATAACTTTGATCACGCTAAGCGATATTTATCACTTTCAGTTGCTAATATGCTCCAAACTACCTCAATACATCAGGATAGCCCGTATGCTAATCAACATCCGCAAGAAATTGAAAACCATTCTATGTACCTGCTACAGAGCCTGGATACCCTCACAGGTGATAAACTGCACCACACAGTTCGAACTAACAGAGCAAATATGGAATAACGTTCTTTTGAAAGAGAGAGGACACTTCTTTCACATTTTTCAGAACTCATTTATTTATTTATTTTATTTATTTATTAGTCTTATAAAGCACACTATTATTATTATTATTACATTTCTTATATAGCGCCAGAATCGACCCCCGAAGGGGTATCTCCGCGCTTGCCTTGGGAACCCATCCTGGTTTTTCCCTGTGAGATAGCCCCTACAGGGCATCCCCAAGGTGAAAGCCAGGCATTCCGCCGCTGGGGGCCGTTGTAGAGATTAAGCAAGCTTAATGCCCAGAGTTGCAGAGTGTGAACCCATGATTAGGTCAGGCACTGAAGCGAGAATTATCGAGTCCGTAGACATTTGAGCTCAACACCCTGCCGCCTCGGGAATCGAACCCTGGTCCCGGGTCTGACCTCTGCTTCAGGGTCTGCCTGCTCTAACCAGTGAGCCACACTTCTCCACTATCACCTTGCAGGCATCCTGGCGCTGGTGGCTCAAAAAAAAAGGGCAGACGAAAGTCGGATGGGACAGGAACAGGATAGTCAGATTACATTATTTGGGAAAAAGCCAGGTTTTTACCTTTTTCCTAAAGGGGAGAAGCTCCCCAATTTGCCTAAACTCGCACAGGAGCAGATTCCATAATTCGGCAGCAGCCACCTCAAAAGATCTACCCCCTGATCTAACCTTCCTAAACCTAGGCACTCTCACCAGCCTACCTGCTGAAGAGCAAAGCTGCCTGGCTGGGGTATACCAGGCAAATTTAGATTGCAGGGGTAGAGGACCTATTCCATGGAGAGCTTTGAAAACGAGGCAGAGGGCCTTAAATTGTACCGTCTGTCTCACCGGGAGCCAATGAAGTTTCGCCAGGGCTGCCGGCACATGTGCTCTCCTAGGAAGCCCCAGGACCAACCTAGCAGCCGCTGATTGCATTCTTTGAAGCCTATCCAACAAGAAGCCAGGGGACTCCAATAGTAGGGCATTACAATAATCTAACCTGCTAAGGATAGTACACCTTGCCACTTGGGCGCACGCCTGAAGTGGAAGTAATGGCAGGATCTTCCGCAAAGACCGCAGGATAGCAAAGCAGCAGGAGGTCATTTTTACTCCTAAAATTTTAACTCATGGTAAGTCTAAACTATTAATGTAAAAATACAGAGAAAGAAGGGAGAAGGAAACAGAGGTTGTTACCCATCCTCCTCATATACAGTGTCACAATCATGAGAGTCGACCACAAGTCATCTATAGTGGGCACACTGGATATAGAAGAAATAACTTTTTATTGAAGGAACTCTCACTCACTGATTGTTATCCAGTGACCTGCTTCATCATTTGAGTTTTTCCAGACCCCCTGAGGGTCATGGTACGCTGCGACAGCTCTCCTTACAAGGGAGTACTTATTACGAAAAAAGAATGTGGGATCTTTATAAGATAATCTTTAAACCATAGATGTCTCGAAGTTGACACTCTATACTTTTCCTATGTTATGTTATGTTAAACTTATTTTTAAGTGCACGTACACCAGTTGGTACTTGGCGCTAGTACAAGAGTAGTAGAACCCCAATAGTTCTATTAGTAAGCCTGGACAATGAGCCATGTCTTAAGAAGTCTCCTGCATACAGGTAAGTCTGTGCAGGATCTGATTTCATAGGGAAGAGCATTCCAGAAGTGTGGAGCCAATACTGTGAACCTGCTGCCGCCTAGTCTCTTCCATTTATAAGGAGGAATGAGCAGTAAATTCAAGTGGGCAGATCTCAGAGTGCGCGTTGGGACATGTCTCCTAATGAGATTAGAGACGAATTTTGGGCCCACATTCTGTAGGGATTTAAAGATAAGACACCCAATTTTAAAAGCGCAGTGTTTTGGTATTGGGAGCCAGTTGAGCTGCAGCATAAGGGGGTGGTTTGTTGCCATCTTGGTTGATTGAAGATCAGTCTGTCAGCCTGGTTCTGCACCAGCCATAGTTTCCTGACTAGATATGCAGGTAACCCGAGATATAAAGAGTTTGCGTAGTCTTGGTGACCAGAGCTAGGACAACCTGCATCAGTGCTACTCTAGTAAGGAATCTACCAATTTTTCTAATCCTCCTTAACTGAAAGAATCCGGTAGAGACTGCTGTTCCAATCTGGGAATTCATAGATAAGTCATTGTATATTGTGACCCGGGGCTCGTCGATGAAGGAGTTGGAACATATGACGTATGGATCTTGGTGCCCTTAACACTATTTGCACCACTTTTGAGAGGATTGATCATTGAGGTCAAAACGTCCTACTCCACAGAAATCACGTCTTTCATAAGGTTTAACAATCTTGTGGTATATACGTTAGATGGTCATAACATCAAAGTGGGGATGTGGTGGAACTCTTCATTATAAGGTCACACTCCATTACAGCAACAGACAATCACCAGTTAATAAATTGTTACTGTAATTACATAAAAATACATTGTATAAAGTCAAGTTGACCCAAATTTCGAGGCTATTTATAATGTGAGTATTTTCAGAATTATTCTTTTGAAAGTTGATAACTACTACGTAGCTACAGCTATATAAGACTTAGGGCCTGATTACAGGTTTGCTGGTCTATTGGATCGGCGAACTGGTGGTTGCGATTCCACCACTGCTGCACTACGCCTGCAGTATTCCGAAAGCGGCGGTTAGACTGCCACAGAACCGCTGAGACTGCCAAGGATCCAAGGGTCTGCAGTGTTTGCACAGCTGCCAGATGCTGGCGTTTTCACAGCGGCACCACCAAGCATATTTTGAGTTGCCTCATCACCACCCTTTTCATGGCGGTGAGACCGCCATGAAAAGGATGGTGGTGAGGCAACTAAGGAGGCGGTACACAGACAAAATATCGATTTTTAAATATCGATATACAAAAATATTGAAGTTTAAATATCGATGTCAATAATATCGAAATAAATAACTTCGATGTTACTAATATCAATTTTAAAATAAATTTAGTGTATATTATATTGTATTTATTATGTTTTATTATTTATTTTTAATGTAATTTAATTAAATATTATCTTTTACTACTGTAGCGGGTTGTGGGTTTATAGGGGAATAGGGTGGGAAGTAATTTAATTATGTTAAATGAATTATTAATTAGTAGGAATTATTAATTAATTAATTGAGAAATAATTTTTAATTAATTTTAATTAATTGATTAATTGATAAATATGGTCTGTAGCGGGTTATGGGTTTATAGGGGAATAGCGTGGGAAGTAATTTAATAATAATTAATTAATTAATATATGTTTGTACATATTTTAATTAATAATTAATTGGTAATTAATTTATATTAATTAGTAAAATAATTAATATAATTTTGTACATATTTATAATCATTAATTAGTTGGTAATGAATTAATATTAATTATTTAATTACATTAATTATAGTAATTTTTTATATATATTTTTTTGTTATTCTTAATTAATTAATTGGGAAAAATAATATTAATCATTAAATTAAATTAATTACAGCTAATGTGCTAATATATTTACTTTATTGTTATTGTTAATTAATAATTAATTGGTAATTAAATAATATTAATTAATTTTGGGCAAAGGAGTATTTTTAGGGTTCAGGGTCAGTTTTCAGTTTTTGGGTAAAGGGGTATTTTTAGGGTTCAGGGTCAGTTTTCAGTTTTTGGGTAAAGGGGTATTTTTAGGGTTCAGGGTCAGTTTTCAGTTTTTGGCTAAAGGGGTATTTTTAGGGATAAGGGTCAGTTTTCAGTTCATGGGTAAAGGGGTATTTTTAGGGTTCAGGGTCAGTTTGTAGTTTTTGGGTAAAGGGGTATTTTTAGGGTTCAGGGTCAGTTTTCAGTTTTTGGGTAAAGGGGTATTTTTAGGGTTCAGGGTCAGTTTTGGGTTTTTGGGGTACAGGGATATTTTTAGGGTTCAGGGTCAGTTTTGGGTTTTTGGGGTACAGGCGTACAGGGTAAAAACAAAAAAATATTACATTAAATCAAATAAATAACATTAAAAAATATATTACATTAAATTATTAAGTGTTTTATTTATTTTAAATGTATATGTATTAGTTTAAATTTTGTTTTAATATTTTTATTTAATATTTGTAAAATTATATGTATTTTAAAATTATTTTTACATTATTATTAAGACATTTAAAAAAACGATATTTTTGATTCCGATATTTTTGTACTACGATATTATTTTTTCGATATTTTTGTACTTACCTTTATGAAGATAGGATTCCGATATTTTTGATGTCGATATTTTTGCTCCGATATTTTTGTATTTCGATATTCTGTCTGTCGATATTATGTCAGACATTCAAGGAGGCTGCCTCAGGGCCCAGGGGGTGGATGCAGGGGGGAACATATAGTGCCCCCTCGATTTCCACCCCCAGTTCTTGCACGGTGTGCCACACCGTGCAGGAGGTGTTCTGAGAGCAACGTTATGCATGGTAGGCTCTTCTATGAGCCTACTAGACCAACACACTACCGCCCACCAGACCCAGATAAACTCCCAATCTGGCTGGTGGTCAGACCGTGGTTTGGTGGTCCTACAGCTGATGGAGCTGCGCACTGTCTGCTGTAGGACCGCCAAAATTGTCATCAGGCCCATAGTATTTTATGCTGGTCATTAGCTGTTGTTCCTCGACTAAAACTGCAAGAGTTATCACGCTCTTCTCAGACACTTAATACAACTTGTGCTTGTTTAAATAGACTCTGCCTTTTTTGTGTACACCGAGAAACTTTGTAAAACCCCTAGAATTTACTTTTTGATTTTTCACTAAATAACTGGTGATAATACCTCACATTAAGTTTGGAGTGGGAGATTTCTACAGAATTATATTTAATTTTCAAGCAAACTCTGCCTATCTGATTAGGGAAAAAGACAGTGATCAGGTACATTGTATCTAGGGGTGTGCCAAAGTCGGTAACACATTATGTGGCCTAAAAGTGAACATGGGTGGGTTGATCATTTTTTTTTTAGGCAAAGTAGTTTCGATCTTCATCCAATGATTTCATGATACAGATGAATTTCTGCTTGCTCGTACTTGTATTGTTGGCTTGTATTGTTGTACAGTTCCAGAGGAAAGGAATCTTGTGACTTAGTATATCTTTGAGGTGCTTCTCACTATCTACGCTATCAGAACCAAAAGGTACTAGTCCACAATCATATCACACCAAGTGTGTAAGTGAGAGTCAGCAGAGAGCGGATGGGCCACTGATGTGCCACAGTGCAGCTACTCTTCAACATAGCTTTTGGGGCAGTTGCTGGCCTTGTGGGAACTTGGGACTAGAATCAAAAGATTTCAGGTCAGCATAAGGAGTGGAGGCAATAGCCTTATTGTGACATGGAGCAGGGGTAAAATAGGTCACTATTGGAAGCAGTAGAAATGACATTTGGGGTCCTGTATTGAAGGAGGGTGCAACACTTGTGAATCTCATGACGTAAGATGTGACAGGGTAACACAGATCAGTATTTGGTGATACGCAGAACCACAAGTTGACAAAGAAATAGGCGAGGGCTGTATAATACCAGTAGTATTGTTTTTTTAATCATTTACATTTTTTGCTTGAGCATAAAAGGAGCTGAGGCAACAGTGGGTTTTACAATGTAACATCACATCATGAGGAACAAAAAAATCAACTTACTTCCTTTTTACATTTTGTACATTAAAACAACTTGTGGAAGGCAATCGCAGAGTTGTTCTCTCAATTGGTCAGAACAAAGTAAGGTGAAGTACAAATGATACACAATTATTCTACTATACAAACTGCAAAAACACAATGGTAAAGGGCCACATTACGAGTCTGGCGGTCCACGGACCGGTTGACTCGCGAAGGCGGTCTTCCGACTTCCCATTCACAACCAGGCCAGTCTGGCGTCCCTGGGACCGCCACTACCAATTTTGGGGCTGCAATATGCTTGGCGGGAGAGTTAGTATCTATATAACTACACGATTCATCTTCGTTCTCCACTTCACCACCAATTTTAAAATAAATTTAGTGTATATTATATTGTATTTATTATGTTTTATTATTTATTTTTAATGTAATTTAATTAAATATTATCTTTTACTACTGTAGCGGGTTGTGGGTTTATAGGGGAATAGGGTGGGAAGTAATTTAATTATGTTAAATTAATTATTAATTAGTAGGAATTATTAATTAATTAATTGAGAAATAATTTTTAATTAATTTTAATTAATTGATTAATTGATAAATATGGTCTGTAGCGGGTTATGGGTTTATAGGGGAATAGCGTGGGAAGTAATTTAATAATAATTAATTAATTAATATATGTTTGTACATATTTTAATTAATAATTAATTGGTAATTAATTTATATTAATTAGTTAAATAATTAATATAATTTTGTACATATTTATAATCATTAATTAGTTGGTAATGAATTAATATTAATTATTTAATTACATTAATTATAGTAATTTTTTTATATATAATTTTTTGTTATTCTTAATTAATTAATTGGGAAAAATAATATTAATCATTAAATTAAATTAATTACAGCTAATGTGCTAATATATTTACTTTATTGTTATTGTTAATTAATAATTAATTGGTAATTAAATAATATTAATTAATTTTGAGCATCCCACATGGAACCTCTGAAGAATATGGCTGCATGGTGCTTCAAGAACATAAGAACTAAAAATGTAATGTGCAAAGCTAACGTTTAAAAATAAAATGTGTTAAATGCAAAATTTGTAGTAGGCAACCATACAAAAAAAAAGTAGTGAACACGTCACTCTGCCCAGCAGAGAAGAGTAAGATCTCCAGATATGATACAACAGCAACAGCAGTGACATCACAAGAGCATCATTTGGAGTCTTTGTTTTTGTTAAAGAAGTCTGTGCAGTCAATAGTTTTACATGGGACCCATTTGTGTAGCTCCTAGAACAAGCTGCATTGTTTTATATGACAACTAAAGTTAATTGTATTGAATGGTTAATTAAAACCTTATCGATGGCAGTAACATTAAGAACCAGTCACTCACATAACATACAGAAAGTAGTGCTAACCACGGGCAAGATTGTATAAATTACAAAGCTGTTTAAAAAAAAGTGTAATAAAATGAATAACTCGGTCAGAAAAAAACAACACTAGTGTAGCACATTTCATTTAAATAATGAATGTTTCCGGGTTCAACAAATTATTTTAAAATAATGTTGAAAAATTTCCAATTCAATTGCTGTCATTTTCTCATACTGTATTTTTCTGTAAATCTTGTCACGTTCTGAAGCTGAAAAAGTGGTAGATGATAGTGATGACTACTACCTGAAAGTGAATTTCACTGCTCGCCCGCCGGCCTCAGGGGCATTCTGTACCACAAGACAGACTGGCAGAGACTGGTAATATTAACAATTAATGCGTTTGCCACTAGAACAACAAACCCGTTGCAACTGCTGCGGGCTTGAGGAGTCGCTTCCGGTGCGGCGCTTTCAACAGGGGCGCACCCTTGGCAACTTTTAAGAAAAGCAGAATGCACCCCACCAGCATAGCTCTCCTTTATTCTATTTATACTGGAGATCTTTGACTTGGTACCTTAATTGGAAACCATTATAGGTTTGAGGCCTTGCCAGGTATAACCACAAGAAATAAAAAAAGACAATATTGGGCTATTGCGCCAGGTCGGATCAAAGGCGGAAGACGAGTTCCCACGCGGATGAATCACCCAGCAAGAACAACAGCTCCGGCTGAGGAGGCGGCGGGCTCCCTCCGCTCGTGGAACCATGGGATAGGATAGCAGAGATCTGGCTAGCTCAGTGGGTTGGCAGAGATCACGGGACCTTGGAGTGAGTCCACATGCATTGGAGCTGGATACCTGCACGTGTCCATCTTGCACGAATTCTGAAAAAATGTGCATTTACCAAGACTCCGAAAGAGGGTTTCCAAGTGCTGCACTGGGAACTGTAGAGATGTAGTGTGTTGATGTTGCAACACAGACCCGCCCTAATATTCATGCAGAAGACAGTGTGTTGATGCAGTTTTTCCTACTACTCAGCGTGCACACTCGGACCAGATTTACAGACATTTTGCACTGGGTTTGCAATGCACAACAAAAGGGATGCAAACATCAAAACGTTATTTTTTGGATTGACTTTTCAGCACAAAGTATACTTTATAGCACAGAACACTGAGTGTGAGACGTTTCTGAACAGGTGGCGGCAGAGGAAGCGCAGATGTGTCACACCCGCTCAGGTCATAAGTTACATGTTGATCCGGAATCTTGGGGTGTCCCTTGGAATGGTACTTGGGCCTGGAGTGAGTCTCCACAGAGGATGAGTCCATGGCAACTGATCGAATTAACACTTAATTGCATCTGTTACATCACCTGTATGCTGTTACTGTACATCTTAGCACAATATGTACCGCATTTTGTATACACTGCTGTTGTGATGCAACCTTTGAGCACAGTGCTGGTCGGCAGTGTGTTGTTTATCGTTCATAATTTGATAAGTAAAGGTTTTAAATAAAGGTTGTATCCTTTACCTGGCTATACATTTGTTTCTGCCATGACCATGTTTTATATATTGCAGCTGGACATGTTGGCTGCTAATTTCAGTTCTAGGCTACTTTAGAGCCATAGTCAAGTAACAGTATGGTATTGGTCAAAGTGTGACATTTTAAACTTTCTACTACATACTATGAAAGTGAACTAAATATTTTTTAAACAAAAAGTTTTAAAACTGAACGTTTTCAAACAATTTTTCTTCAACTCTTTGCTTAATATACCACAAGGCTTGCTTACAATTGATACATACATCAATAGGATAACCCAACATGGTGGATGGCATTATTACCAAATCCACTCCCTGTTTGGTAAATCACAGCACAATAGATGAAGGCAAACTGAGTGCCACCCTCAGTCCCTCCATGCCCCAAGGACTACTTAGCATGAGCAATGCAGGTACCAGCAAATTGATTTCACACACTTTGGGGTAAAAGTCGAACATGACTCAGAGAGTATCGGAGTGATGTACAGAGTAAGATAAACACACAGAGTAATATAGTACTCATAGGTAAGTAGCACTCTAAGCATGTTCGTTACGGGTTTATTGGTAAGTAGCACTTTAAGCATGTTCGTTACAGGTTTATTGGTAAGTAGCACTTTAAGCATGTTCGTTACGGGTTTATTGGTAAGTAGCACTTTAAGCATGTTCGTTACGGGTTTATAGGTAAGTAGCACTTTAAGTATGTTCGTTACGAGTAGATTACTATGGGCCTGATTTAGAGTTTTGGCGTACGGGTTACTGTGTCACAAACATGCTGTATATCCCACCCACCTTATTACAAGTCCTATAGGATATAATGGACCCGTAATATGGCAGACAGGATATTCGTTACATTTGTCCACCGAACTCTAAATAAGGCCCTACGTATTTATGTTACAGTTTCATCGTATAGGGTCTTTTATATTATAATCTGCACAGTTAGTTTATAGAACAGACCAACATTTCCAAGTAATGCTGCATAGGCAATGGGATGAGCCTCGAAGCCTTCAATTGTAGTTAGGTAGTATGTCTGATGAGGTAGAGCCTTGCAGTGTAAACAGATAGGTAATTGTGCCGCTAAGGCTTTAGAGGGAGGGCAATATTCACTCTGGCTTCATCCAGGCAGCTTACCATGGTGACATCATAGATAATGGCTGATTAGGCATAAAGTTGACTATCCTTTAACCCAATCGAGCATTGCACTAAGTTTTTTTCAAAAAGTAGAGCTTTCACATTTTTCATGAAATTCAGAGAGGACGGGTTTGTATGGATCTATGGAGGAAGGGAGTTCCATATCCCAAGCACACTATCAGTGAAGGACCGAGGGTAGGTCCTTTTGTTTTTAGGTCTCGCCTATGCAGCGCGCAAGCCCTGCATAGGAGACCTGTAGCCGCCGTACAGCTCTATTTCCAAGCACATACTCGTGCTTGTGGCGGCATCCAGTTTGCGGGAGTGCACAGAAGCGCCACAACCTCAAGTGTGTGCTTGGAAACACAGCAGACTGCCCGCACATACACACTTGCGTGCTGCCAATGCTAGTTATCCCCGTGGAGCGATGTACCTTTACTTTTGGAAGCAATGTGAGTACTTTAGTGAGGGGTTTCGATTTGATCACTCTTGCCTTATCCATCCCACATTTCATTTCAACTCTTTATGACAAACTCTGTTCTTTAATTGCGTTCTAACTTTCTCCGAACATCACCTTTTCACGCTCCTTCAATTGCATAACCATTTTGAGAACCTTCTAACTCTTTCCTCACCAATATTTCAGTTTTCTCTAGCGGTAACTCGACCCAAAGGTATTGGAACGATTTACTTGACCCCAGTAACAATGCACGAGGACAGATTCATGTTTTTGTAGGCACAGGAGATTACTTGATGATAAAGCGATTTACCCAGAGTCACAACATAATGAGTCGACACAGAGATTCAAACCGGGTTCCCCAGCTCCAAAACCATCAACTCAAGCTGTTACGCCATATTCATGTAGGAATGAAAGTTAGCTGCTCGCTGGTAAACAATATGAGAGACATTTCCCTCATCCTTAGAATGGGAATGTGGGTGAACAGGCATTTCCGGGTGTTCGCACATGAAGTGCAGTATTGAAGTGTTTCATACAAAAAATTAAAAAAACAGATAATATAAAAAACATTGTTACTTACAGACATCTTTAACCAATCCGCCTCGAGACCGCTCTCCAACAAATGCTTCCCCTGCAGCCGTGTTTGAATGGATATCAAAGTTTCAGTTTCGTTTCATCATTCACTCCTCACCAGATCACATGTTTAAGCACTCCATAAGCGAGATAGAAACTGATGCCTGCTTGTTGGCAAGCATAATAGCCACTAGTACCCTGTTCAACATCGATCTCGTGGGTCCTGATAAAAACAACTAATCTTCCTGAAAGTGATCTATTGGGTCATCTCGGAAAACACATGAAAAGTGAAGTATTCTAAACGGAATACTAATTTAAGAAGACATGTACACACCAACTAGGACGACCACCTGTTCGTATTTTTCACGGACTATCCTGAATTTGTGTACCTTGTCAGTGAGCACATGAGTGGTCAGCTACTTTTGCCCAAGGCCACTGGCATTATGTGGCAGGAGAGGGCCAAATTATGCGGCAGGATTGAGTAAATCACGCAGCAATAAAAGGCAAATTATCCGGCATAATGCGGCACATTTTGTAACAGTATTCATTATTTTGCCATTTTTTTCACTTGGTAACTGTCAAGGCATTGGTTGCACCTCATTAGTACCAGTTTAACAACCAAATATATCAATAAGCAATAGAGAAATAACCGTTCAGCTTTGCGAAGAGCGTTCTACTGATACTGTATAATTATAGATTAGCCACATTTGCCACATAATCCATCATCTGCCACATAATCTAACATAAAAGACATTTTATTTTTGGCTCAAATGATCTAAAAGGTACTAAAAATGTAGCAACAAGAATTGGCATAGCCAATAGGTCTCCCTATTGGGACCTAATAAGTATTTTGTTATGCAGCACAATATCCATGGTATAACAAAATCAACTGTTGCATGGCTAAGCACTAAATACTCATAAAGTCCCAAGGACAAGACCTATTGGCTATGCCAATGTTTGTTTGAATCTGGAGGGTTCAAGGAGGAGAGAATTCGAGCTATTCAGTGTGCAGCTTCCACCGGACAAGGTGAGATTCTCTGCCAGGTACTTTGGGGTTCCACAGGGTAGTGCATTCAGTGTGATACGGGCTATATTTAGGTTGCAACGTTCTGTAAAATGTAACCACTTATAAGTAATTAGAGAGGTACTGATGCAATTTGGTTGCTAGTCTTACCCAGGAGCGGCTGGTAATGGGGAAATGAGCCAGGACGGGGGCTGGGTAGGGAGTGGTAACGGGAGACAACGGAGATAAATACAAACGTACAAAAGAAGAGGGGAGAGTATGGGTAGGGGGACAACGAATGCAAAAAAAAACAAAAAAAAATTTACTTGCAGTCCTCCAGCATGGCATTAGGTTGTTGCGCTCCTCTATGCTGCTATAGGCAGGCACAGGATCCCAGCCTGCCCTGCAGCCAATCCTTGAAGCTGCTCTCACATGAGAGCAGCTTCAGGATTGGCTTTAGCACCGGTGATATGTGCTACAGGACAGACTGGAAATCTGTGCCTGCTCTCCCCAACCCTAGCAATGCAACTGGGGTTGGAGAGGGGTCACTGCCCATGTGGTTTTTGGCCGGCCTTAGACCGCCGCCCAAAAAACAAATTTGCAGTGTACATAGAGCCCACCACTCCCCTCCAGCCGATCATTACTCTGGCCCCAACCTAAGCTAAATAAAATGGGTTTTATACCCTTTTTATTATTGTTTTAGTTTTTCATTTTTTAAAGTGCTGGCGGAGAGGGGGAACGCTACTCCGCCATAGCGGGGAGCCGCCGCAGGTTGCTGCAGCTTGAGTGTAGCCTTCAGTGGTGCTAGTTGAGATTTGGGAATAGCAGTGAGCACCGCATTACCGTGGTTTTGTCTAGAAATTACAAGGTTTGTAGGAAATGTTAGTAGTCGGGTAATGGAATGAATGGCTTGGTTTCCCTAAGATGCCTGAGCAGGTACAGCACACCTTTGGTGGTGGAGTTGATTTGGGTGATCATGAATAGGTGTTGGTCGAGGTAGATTTACAGCAAATTTGTGCAGCCGATGCTTTTCAGAATGCAGTTTATTGTGTTCAGATAGTGTAGACATTTGTGTATTAGGGGTGTGTTATGTGGGGGGATGAGAAGGAAGTCATATTCAGTGGGTTCAGTTTTAGGTGGTTAGTTGAGAGCCAGGCGTGAATATTTGTCAGAGTCTGGTTGAGATGAATAATATCCTCTAGGTGGGTGATTTTAAATATTAGACACTTTCCTTAACGTTGGACACTCCAAAATCACACCCGGTAATTACAAAGTGCAATAAAGTCTGCATCTTCAGATACATTTCAGAAGGACAAACATACTAGAATTGAAGTGGGGTGGATTCAGGACATGTAGCTGTTGGTGTAGTTTCACATTGTCGATTACTAGACATAACTAGACATAACTAGAAAAGCTGCTATGTATCGTACTCGACAAATTGTGAATCCTGGGGTGTAAACTTTTATTGGGTCTGATGAATACTGAAACCTGCCTGGAGGCACTAGTAACCAGTGACCAATACTGAAAGTGAGGCATTACAGCATTCAAGCTGGTGCAAGCAAATAAGGACTGACAATCCTCTCACCCCTCCTGCAGCTGTTCTTCAGGATCAGCATATGGCAAGTAAACAGTTGGGCTGAAGTTTACTACAAGATCATGCAGCATGTAAGGTTTCTATTTTGCGTGAACAGGAGAGACCAGAACAGCACCAATCTGGTAGTAACTCTGCTCTCTACCTGTACTGGCGCACTTTTGGCGGCTGTGCGCCAATGCAGACACACTTGCACCATAGTACAAGGGTGTCTGTGTTGTGGTAGGCATGGTATTTGTTCAGGAAGAGGTCCACCACCAGTTGGAAATCATGCTCTAAGGCATTGTCCACTCTAGGATGCAGCACACATGCAAAGAAGAAGAACGAGGAGAAATGAAAGCATTTCTTCTTGTTCCACCTGCCTCAAGGAGGTGCCCGGTTTTGGCACAAATCCATGTTTACAATTCTTTGTAGATAGGGTTTGGTGTAAACAAAAAACATGGGTGCTTGCATGGGAAAGCCCGCATTACCTATGCAACACTTCCTTGATGCAAAGTAATGCAAGGCAACGCATTGCACAGCTTTGCGTTACTTTTAGTTACAATACAACGCAAATGTGGTTCGCATTGGATTGTAGTAAAATACCGCCACCACACTTTGCGTCAGGTTTGCCGTAAAAAAAAAAAGTTACACAAACTTGACACAAATTGTTTGTAAATCTGACCTGAAAGTGTGTGCTGCAAGCAGTCCTGTGTATACACTACACTGGTACTCAAGCATGTGGTTGGCCAAGCCAAATACATAGCCAGAGCTAGGGCAACGCCGAGTCAGGGATCTGTTCTTCCCCCAGAGGCAGAGCCATCTATGGTTGAGCCGTCCGAAGACCCCGTTGTGTGAATCACGCAACAGTGGCAATTTAAAACACAACACTGAGCAAATAACAAATGATTCATTATTTTCTGGACACACAAGGTACAAGGTTAATTTTAAGACATTTGCACAAGCAAAAAAAGTTACATTTTTTATGCGCATTGTACAAATGACCATTATTAGTATTACTTGAATCAGCATTTTGCTGACAAATGCTTTATGAAATAAATTCCCTGCTCCCAGACTTTTTAGTTGAGACGCAGTGATCTATAGGCCAAACTGTAAATAAGGCCCTATATTACTAAAAATGATGCTCTGTGGCTCTCATACATGTCCTCTTCTTCCTGAAAACCTAAACAGTATCATAAAAACAAAGCATCCTACCAAAAATATCGGAAATTATACCCAAATAGCAAAGGCGGTACGGGAGGGAGTACTTGCGTGTTCCTGTTGCAGTGGGCCTCCATTTGCTGGTCTATAATTACCTAAATATCCCTTCCTTTGTGCAGAATAATGCTAAACTGTCAAATGGCTCTTGCATTCGAAAAAGTGCATCTAAATATTCAGAATTAAAATACCACAAAGTCACTCACACATTTAGTTGCTCAATTGTGTTTTCAACATTAAGATAAATTGAACCCAGAGCTATAAAGATTTTTTATTTTCATAAATCAGTCCCTACTACAGCTATGCAGCAACATAGTATTTTCTACTAGATATGTAATATTACATTCTTGACTTAGGTGATGTGAGCTCAAGAGTCCAACAGGAATACATTTGTCCAGTTTAAAATGGCCGCCTTCCATGGGAACGAGAGCAGCACATGAACATTTGACCCCGCTCAACTATATGCACCCGCCAATCACCTGACCTCACCAGTCAGCAGAGGGGATGGTTGACTTTGGGAATCCTTCCTGTTTGGTGTTATTCTTTCGCTGGCGAGTTTTTGGACTCTGCGACTCCTCTAGAAGGCGGTCGCACAAAGGAAGGCGCAGCGGCCAGTGTCTCTGGCCGGGCAGTGCTGGGATGTTTTGTACAAATGCCATGCCGCTCGGCTCCCTCGGCAACCACTCTGAAACTCCATTGTTGGGCAGGAAAAATGCCAGACATACTTATTCAGATCTCAGAAATACCAACCAGGTCAGCAGATTGAGCAGGGCTCGCAGCAGTGCCCCCCCTGAACTGGACAGTCTCTGTAGATGGTCTATTCTCTCCCAATGGTAATGAGTACTAGGGGGCTGCGGGGGTATTTGTGAGAGACGAAGGAGGAGTCGGAAAACACAATAAGACAACACAGGGAACTGAATATTTTAATTGTTGCCCTTGTACAACTTCCTATCCCAGTTCTTTTCCAATCTTTCCATCTTTCATGCTTGCTTTGGGACCGTGATGAATATTTTTTAATACTGAAAAAGGGACAGCAATACGAATTTAGAGAAAACAACGGTAGTAGAAATACATTTAACAAATATGCAAATAGACTTGCACTGTTTTGTAGTGGTTTATAATCGATTTATGGTGTGGAATTTGTACAGTTCCTCCAAAACAGTTTTTTTAAAAACATTAATTAAATCGTATTTGTGCATAGTATATATTTACCTGGTTTACGAGGCCACTGTACGTTTCATTTTGATGGTATTTGTTACACCATTACAAAATAAGAACAGAACCAATCAGAAGTAGCAGCTGAGTTACAATGCGCACTTCAGGAGATCTGATATTCATTTTGTACTTTTTATCAGATCTGCCTGTGTCTAATGCCTGATTCAAGACCCCTTCACTGAGCTGCAAAGGTGGTACTGGGCAATACCAATGTACACAGAAGGAACAAAAGCGTTCCTCTCCAACCATTTCCAGGATTGCAAGAATGTCCCTACTCTTAGGGGAATGTGCAGGAGCCCTACTGTGGATTAAATGACAAAAAATAATAATGAAAAGAAATGATGAAGGCCAGGGAAGTAGTCTGGTGGCTGAAACGTCATATCACTTGGAGAAAAGTTTTTTTTGTTATTATTATTATTATCATTAGAACCGGGGTGGAAAAGGGTTTACATGACAGCGGTGTCTATCAGACACTGCCAGCCATATTAGGATGGGCCTTTAAAGATACTTTTCCGTGGCAGCAATGCCGCCACGGGAAAGCATGCTGTCTTTGCTATGGGGTCTCCCTGTGAGCCCCCATGGTGAAGGCGAGGTGGGGGTGCACATGGGGGTACCTGTGGTACCCCACTGCATTTGCATACATAATGCGGCAAGCAAAGCATCACAAGCATTTTAGCATTGTGGCGGGTGGTGCTGGAGCACCGCCCGCCACAATGTTAAACATGCATGATGCGCCCGCCACTGTGGTAGGCACATCCAAATACCCCCTACAGGACCAACGCCCTTATGGCGGGCGGTCCCTTCCCCTGATGGGATCCGCCCGTCATCCTAACGACCCCCTTAAAGTCCTGTGGATGATCTTAATGTCATAAAAATCGAAACAACGTTGACCTTACAATCAAAACTCCGTTACTAGATCTATTTAAATAGGAGTTTCTGAATATTGTTTTTTTTAATGCGTGTAAAGTTTTAGTCACTAAGCACTTTCACTTCACGCACCTTCACTTGTTTATGTGTGAGCACCAGAACTATTTGAAAAAAATGGATGATATTCCATTCGAAGAAACCTTGTGTCTACACATATATTGGTTACTGAGTCCAATCTGGATTTAGTTTACTAATTTGCGCTTGAATGACTCATTATAGTAAGCAGTAGTCTTTGCTACCCGAGGACCCCTTTAGGCCTCACTGTTTTTCTAAACCTGATAAAAACTATGGCGGCCCATAGGAATGCTGTAATCGCAGTGGCTGTCCTTGGACCACCAGACTGAAGGTCCATCTGCCCTATTACGACTTGGGCGATTGGACTACCAGAGGACTGCTGCCACTGCTGGGGAGCTGTGATTGTCCAGCAGTTGCCATCTGTCTGAGACCGGAATATGCTGGTGGTGCCACAGCGGCACTGCCGAGCATATTACGAGTTTCCTCACCACCATAGATTCATGGCAGTTAACCCACCATGAAAAGTGTTGTGTACAAGAAACTGAGGGGCCCTACAGGGCCCACTGTTAACTCAGGGCCTGTAGGGCATGCAGGGGGCAGATGTTTCTCAGTTTGCATCTCTTGGTCCTCTATTCCTGCATGGCATGGACTGCACAGCCCATGCCGTGCAGGAACATGCTATGGCGCTCCCATTGCGGTGCCTTTCTAAAGTTCAATTATGGCATAGCGGCCTGCTACTACACCGCCAAACTCATAATTAGGCCCTATGTTTTTGGAAGTGGATGGTTTTATATGAATGAATTTGTATTTATATAGCGCATGCCTACCATAAGGCCTCCGAGCGCTTGTGGACCGAGCAGGAACAGTGATTCCGGCGTTAGAGCGATACCTTGAAAAGATGGGTTTTTAAGAGTCTACAGAATACCAGCAGATTTGTTTCCTTCCACAAATTGGAGGGGAGGGTGTTCCACAGATTGGAGCATTAAAGGAGAAAGAGCGCACGCCCCATCTAGCTCTCGGAATTTGTTTCGGGGTGGCCAGATAGGAGAGGCTTGAACGGAGATTTCTTGAAGGATTACAGGGGGTGATGAGAGAATGAGTAACGACCGGACCATTCTTCCGGATGGCTTTGTGAGCCAGGTAGTCCTGAATATCCTGAAATCTCAGGAAACAGAACCTAGCCAAAAAAAATGGATTTCCGAAAACTCAATTGAAGTTGGAAAAACAATGTCAGAAAGAAAAACTTTTTCTTTCTTGAGTCCCTCACTCACCAGGGTTTCTCCGCGGTGACATGCTAGGGGCATCTCAGTCCACAGAATTACGTAGTAGCACTACAGTGTTCGCCACTCCTAGTTATTCTCAAATGAGGTGAAAAATAAATAAATATATAAATAAATGAATAAATACGCTGTAACAGTAAAGCATGCGTTAGTACATACGTCTGATTAATGTCAGGTAGTATATTTAAGAGGCCCTAACTTTGCCCCATGGTCTTGAAGAGGTTGTTGGTATCTCATGAATTTGGTCAAAGATACTCGTAGGTAGAATCACCTAACTGGAAACCTCTGGACCACATATTGTGAGCCAGGCACATGGCCTTGAACTGTATCCTGGCGTGATTGGGAGCCAGTGAAGGCTCCTTAGCGCCGATTTCACAGATTGCCTACGGGGATTCTGGAGAAGTTTGTGAATCATGAATTGGGGAGCTTCCAGGTACAGGGCATTCCCATAGTTGAGACGAGAGTGTTCTTGCCTGTACCATAATCCTTCTTGCATGGAAAGGGAGGAGGGGAAGGATCGTACGCAACATCCTCAACGGGCCATAGCAGGTGGCTGAGAGCTTGGCGGCCTGATGGTAAACGCAGGGAACTGTCAAGCCACATGCCAAGACTCTTGATCTGTGCTTTTGGATCTGGGGCAGGGCCGAGGCAGACCGGCCATAGGAGAGCAGGGTTAGAGGAAGAAAAGTTGCCAAGTAACATGAGCTTGGTTTTGTCCCAGTAAAGTTTAAGGAATGTTATGAGAGTTCCTGCCTCTAGGCAAGGACCTGTGGTGCACGATGACCTCTTGGGGAAGTGCCACTACGAGCTGTGTGTCATCTGTATGTGAGAACTACAAACAGAAATGTCTATGAAGGGTCCAAATCTCAGAACTTGCTCGGAACAGAACGTCTTTGAGGGGTAATGAAGATCAGTTAATATTAAGTACAGCGGCATGTCTCTACCACAGGAAATATTCTGATGACATGTTGAAATTATGGAAAAAGCCTCATTTGCCAATCAGCTGCTGACATTATGTATCCAACTACCTAACACGACTTTGGATTCCAAGAACCATGTTCTTTTTCTCTTTGGAAAGGAAGGCTATGCAAATAGAAGGGTAGCTGGAAATGGGGTTGCATAGATCATCTGCATAAACATAGATCTTTCAGGATCTTGAATTATTAAATTATGGAGCAAAGAGTCAAGATTCCACTGAAAAAATAATGTACACTAAATATATCAAATTGTTAGTTCAGAAATGGACAATTGTCGCATATGCATAAAAATCCTCCCCAGCATTCTAGTGGTGTGCTCACCATGATATCTATCTTACAACATTTTAGGTGCTAACAGAAGTTGGACCAGCTATGCTAGAGACTAAAAATACATCTCACCAATGAGCAAAAACAATATCATTCCTTTATGAACTATGTTCCTGGTGATAGGGGATGTGGTCTATCAGTACAGAAATGATAACTGCTTTTGCTGAGGCGTGAAGATTAATTCATGTAAGATTGGTCACCTACTGAAACTCTGATTACCATAAAATGTTAAAGTATCTATAGGATCCCCTTTGAGTTGGAGGGGTGTGCCTAGATTTTTGTCCCTGGCTTACAGTTCCATTGAGGGTTCACTGATAGAATATCGATGTTAAAAAGTTTGATGTTTACAATATCGCAAAAAAATTATAGACAACAAAAATACTAACACCAATACCTAAACAGGTATATTCCTGCTCTGCACCGTCTCTGCACCCCCATAGAGACTCAAGCTGTAACTCAAAGTAGTAGCCCGACAAGTTCATTATATGTATACGATTACTTGCCTTTCACTTGAGCGAACATGTGGCTTATCAGTATAGACTGCTCCTTTTAGGTTGTCCTCTTCTGTCGTGGAACAGACAGGCTAAACATGATAGAAACAAAATACAGCGTAGATCCCCAGTGAGGGCAAGCATTGTGGTTTGTCTTAATCTTTACTGACAAATCGCACCTAATAGTTCATCAACTAGTACAAAAATTCAACCTAGGGAGGCACAGAGAGGAAATAAGATGGATAGGCATGCAGCACTTAATTTTTAATTAGTCATAGATGGAGTGGCATTCACTTTATGTCTAATTGTCCATGCAGCAAACAAAACTGTAAAAAGAAAAGTAAGTGCTCATGGGTCTCGACAGCAAGCATGCATGCCGTACACAAAGTAGACCGGTCCTGTGATGAAGCCCATGTTGAAGTAAACACGGTAATCTGCAGGATGCCACAAATGAATTGCAGGAAATTGTAATCTATCAATTATTTGCTTTGTCTGCTCACATATGCCACTTTCGTATGCTGTACAGTCTATGTCTAATTGCAAACTTTGTGCACTAATACACAGCTGAGATACCTTACCACCTGCATTTATTTGAGTAAATACAACATGGTAGACATTACTGGCTGCTCCTTCAGAACTATACTGGAGCATGGTAGCCGAGCCTGGGTGTAGTTTCTTCTCTAACAGGAATAGTTCATATAGAAATATAGAAATAAATTGCAGATGCCCATATCCAATCTCCAGGAGATCTGCCAAGGCTTACAGTCGTAGAGGTCCTAAGTTTCCAAGGTCCTTGTGAGTAGCTCATGCTTTGTTATCTGAGAGTTGTAGTCCAGATTTCATAATTGTAACAGCAGAACTACAAATCCCGAAATGCGAAGTGAAAAACCTGAACTAGACGAGCTAATACCTGGAAATGGGAAACTCGAGAGCTCTTTGGGTCAAAAAATTCATGAGATGGTAGTGTAGTAAGTGTAATGTTGGGAATGTTAGGTTTTCACGTGCACAGAGAGAACGCTGGCAGGTAGGTACGAATAGCAAAGGCAGGTGCAGTGCGACCTTCCATCCAGGCAGCCGATCCATGTCGTAGGTGCTGTACGAGGAATTAAGGCACTTTACTTAAACGGATCTTGTAGTAGTGTCCTTTTACATCTACCACAGAGTTCCCTCTGTGTAGAATGATTGGAGGGAACAAACACATGGAATAACACATTTCAAAAGAGGAGGGAAGATGTTGTGATCATTTCTTGTAAACTGCATCAGAGATGTTGCTATACAAAGGAATGATTGACGTGACATTTGGTAGCGTGCTGCAGATTAAGTTCTGTTTAAATAGTAGATGTTGAGATGTTGGTGTTCAATACCTTTCATGAAGGCACTACATTCAACAGAGAACCTTTGTAGGCAGGCAGCAAAGGTTTTTATGATGAAGTTTATTAGAAGACAATAGTCTCTGTTACAGTTTACAGATACCATATCAATGTCTCACCAGCAGACTCCTGCTGCTCAGCCTGCTCTTTATGACTGCTCCCTCTGACATACATAAACATTCTGTGACATCACAGTCAGAGGCTGAGCAGCAGGTATCATGGCAACTAGGGAGAGAATGCATTAAATCTAATACAGAATATGACATATGGGTGGCCTATGTGACCATCAAGTATGACATCACAATGATTCACATCGAAAGCCAATGGTCCTCACAGACATCATAGGACGTGACATCACACGATCTATATTGGATTACACGACAAGAAGTGTACAGAAGCACTAACCTCATAGGAACAAATTCTAAAAAGATGTCTCTCTGAAGCATACAATAGGCAGATATTATATGATTAATGGAAATCTAGGACTCAATTTCCTGACTCCTAAGTATCTTAAATGGCTTGCTTGCTGTCAATTTCTGTACTGAAACTTATTTCACTAAGGAGCGAGAGATGAATGCTTATTCAGTGAAAGCCTTACTTTTTGGTGTAGGCGAAAGTAGCGCATGCTTTCTTACATCAGTGGTTCTTAACCATTTGATTTTTGTGGACCCCCCCCCCCCTAATCATTACTAGAGTTTGGGGACCCCCGGTGAATCATTGTAAGAATCCAAGGACCTCCACGGAATTGTAATTAGAATTCAGAGACCATGGCATAATCAATTTCTTTGATTTGAACAGCAAAACAATCAACAAAAATCATCCATCACCCATAATATAGTCTGTCAATACGCTTGTACTGCTTCCACCAATTAGCTGAGAATATCAACTTCATTTTTAGCCTCCAAATTCAAATTCTTTCACATGTATTTAATGTTTTAAAGTTGTCAATTGTACATTTTTCTTCTCTATTTATGTACACTTTAGCAATCTGTTAATATTATTTAGTTTTCTGAGCAGCTGCGGCCCGCCTGAGTAGGCGTTGTGGACCCTCAGGGGTCCCCAAACAACAGGTTGAGAACCAGTGCTTAGTTTTTACCATATGCTTGGGGAAGTCTTTTTCTGCCTTGCAAGTTGCATCCATTACACTGTAAGTCTCTGGGTCTCTGGGCATCCCACAGTAGATACGATCAGAAGACAATACAGAGTGCGAACAGGTAACCACAGTTAAACTCTTAGGGGATTATTTACAAGCCCCTATGTACTGCCTGTGCCTCACTGTTAATATGGGAAAAAGTGAAACACCGGCGGCTCTAGGGGCTTGTAAATAATCTCAAAATACCTACTTTTCCCCAGGGTGACGCAACCAGAGAAACACTTTACTCAAGGCAGTTATATTGAGTGCACCATCTTGCATGCATCTTAAGGAGTTGTTACTGGATAGCCCTAGTGTCCCTGGATTCACCAACACCATTCACCTGCTTTCACTAGCAGTGAAACATGATGGTCTTTGTATAAAAGAGGTTCATACTTGTGACTCAATCTCTGTTTTAATATGTGCTTGAACACAATGAAATAAAGTCAAGTGGTGTTATCTGGATACATTTTAATAAATTCCACATGATCCACAACACTTAAGACTAATGAATCTTCACACCCTCACACGTGACCTACATAAATAGAGGGAGATAAACAGCAACAGGACAAAGTTATAGGTGCAAGTGCAAGTGACCAGTGTATGGACCAGTGACAGAATATCACTACCTGTAGTTCTCCCTCAAGACAATTGGGAACACTCCAATGATGAGTATCCTGGGACATGTATGCTTAAAAGTAGCTCAAGTGTGGTGTCATCTACATGTTTCTATAGAGTGTCTTCGTTGCGGAGTAAGAATTCTAACGTAAAATACACAATAGCAATAACAATAAGTTAAACCGAAATTAATTAAAAAAAAGAGAAACAGGCCAATAATGAGAACAATTTTGTTAAAGCAAAATAGTGAGTAACTTTCTAACAAATGATACCCCTACACAAATTCACAAAAAATATTCCAAATATTTTAATAAGACAATAATTATGACAAATGGCGCTCAATAAGTTACACAGACAACCATACAGACAATACACTGTGTAAACAGAAGACGTGGATGAGGAAAATTACAAATAGGCAGTTTGTACAAATCAAAAAGTAACACATAGCATAGAATGCATCCTCCACAATCAGGGCCACATGAAGGCGTCTAAGGCGTTTCGACCACAGTAAAATTTGGTGGTCATCATCAGGACAGACAATAATAAATACCAGAGCATCCAATATAAAGATCCAATAATACATTCTATTAAGTCCAAGGCATGGGAATAGGTAGGGTCAAGTTGTTCAAATCACAATTGTCGCAAAGTAAATTAGAAAATCAGAAGGACCTTTCCACTAGAAATCGTAATAATTCACCATTCATGTAAGTTACAAGCGGCACGGAGCCAAACAATAATGAAGTGGGCCTTGGATCAGGCCAAAGGTGCTCCAACTTCGAGCAAGTGTAAGCGGAGGACCAGTCAATAAATTAACGGTCCCACCAATAAGGTCGTACTAATCAGACCACGAGCCAGTCTGCACCAGAGTCATCATGCTGATCGAGTGGCAGTCCGGACTGAAAGCCGTTGTGGAGTAGGTGCATTCTAGTCACCTCTAGCAACAGGCATCAGCACCAAGGATATAAAATGGTTGTACGACATTACAATGTATGGTTTGACCACATATTTTTTTACAGTGCATGAATTTACCATGCATCTGCTCGCAGGTAAGCATATATAAGAATATATATATATATATATATATATATATATATATATATATATATATATATATATAGATCCGAACACCGCTCCCGGCTATTCCTCGTCTCGCGTTACGGCGAACCTGTGTGGGTGCCGGACACCCTTATTCACGAAACCAAGGTTCCCCCTCTCAGAAGAACGGCACAGGCTGCCTTTGGATGCTTCAAATAAATTTATTTAGGGCACAGAATCGGCAGCTCCCTACCGACGTGTTTCGCCACTAAAGCCTTAGTGGCGAAACGCGTCGGTAGGGAGCTGCCGATTCTGTGCCCTAAATAAATTTATTTGAAGCATCCAAAGGCAGCCTGTGCCGTTCTTCTGAGAGGGGGAACCTTGGTTTCATATATATATATATATATATATATATATATATATATATATATATATATATATTCAATGAAAAAACCATAGGTTATAGGCCATATATAGTTAGGAATTAGCATTTACAAAACCTTATTTTACTCGCATAAAACCATTGAAATTCCATATATAGTTAGCTAACTATAAGCGCTAACTATATATCGCGCACCCGCAATCCACTGCTGATGATGTCACATATTACATCATTCATGACATGGTCAGTGACATCACTGATGACATCACTGATCACAACATCCAGTGATTGTATGTGTCTGTAAAGTTTAAATATGTTTCACATATTGAAGAATGAGTGGATGTATAAGTGTCTGGATGAAGAATTTAGTAGGTGCATGACTGACTGTATGAGTGAGTGATTAAATGTGTCTCACTGAGTACATGGGTTAGTGACTAAACTGTCTTAATTCGTGCATCAGTATGTTTGATGTTGTGTAAGCTGCTGCATGTGTTGATCAGTAGCTATAAGAGTGGCCATATGGGTTATTGATTGGTTGCCCAAATATTTGAATGGGAGGCTGAGTGTGTGTGTGGGTGGCTGGGAGGTGCGTGACTCTGTGCATAGATGTGTAAGCAGTTGATTCACTAGGAGTATGAGTTCAAGAGTGCATGTGGAAACAGCTATATGGGCGGTTGACTGTGCATGGGTGTGTTGGTGAGTGAATGGATTTCTCATTGCTACATGTGCAAGTAAGTACGTATGTAAAACACAATACATATGAGAGTTGAGATATATAAATAACTGAACATAAGAGCCAGTGAATGTGTGAGTGGCTGTATCGATCACTGTGAGCTTGTATCAGGGATTATATAAGAGAGTAAATATGTGTTATTATATGTTTGAATAAGTAAGATGTGTATAACTGTATAGTTGAGGAAATGGAGGTGTGATTGATTCTTTGCATGACTGACTAGGTGTGTGAGTAACTCCATGGATGAGTGACAGTCTGTGAGTGTCTGTTTATACTGAGTGTATGTAAGGTTATATTAGAGTCTGAAGAGGTTCATTGTATTATCACATGAGTGATGTGATCAGTGATGACAAATGAGATGTCATCAGTGATGTCATTTGAGTTGTCATCAGTGATGTCATTTGAGATGTCATCATTGATATCATTTGAGTTGTCATCAGTGATGTCATTTGAGATGTCATCAGTGATGTCATCAGTGATGTCACTGACCATGTCATGAATGATGTAATATGTGACATCATCAGCAGTGGATTGCGGGTGCGCGATATATAGTTAGCGCTTATAGTTAGCTAACTATATATGGAATTTCAATGGTTTTATGCGAGTAAAATAAGGTTTTGTAAATGCTAATTCCTAACTATATATGGCCTATAACCTATGGTTTTTTCATTGAATTTTCAAGGTTTTGTAAATGCAAATTCCTAACTATATATCCACTATAACCTATGGTTTTTTCTGTGAATTTCATTGGTTTTTTAATAGCAAATATGAAAAGCTTTAAAATGTCAAGTACGTGATAGATAAAAACATTTTCGTATTTATGCACGCTGATGTGCTTTGAACGCTGCCCCCCCCTCCCCTCCGTTGTAATCCGTCGTACCTCCTTGTCTCTCCATTTGATTGATTGTTGTCCAAGCATTTACTGTTTTAGAATTGGTTCTCTTTGGATCATTCTCTATTTACAAACAAGCACAAAGTCGCAATACTCTGTTTAGTCTTTGCAGATAGTGAAAAATCGTGTAAAAAAAATAAAAGTAATCGAGCAAAATCAGTAGGCCACTAATTGGATCTCTTTTTGACCTCGCTAAAATAGAAATATTAGGAACAACCCTTCTTGAGAAATACGAAAATAGTGACATGAACTGAGCTCCACACCATGAGGGCTGCAAGACAGCTCGGCTCCATCACCCATCCCGCACAAAATAATGACAAACCCTATGCAAATATTAAAAATATAGACAACACACCAGCAAAGAAACAGGGTAAAACATTTTATTAAAAAACTATTTACATAACGTTGGTTTATAAGATGATGTCAGTAGTGGACCGATGTGTGAATAGATCGAAAACAGCACAAGGCTCCAAGATCCGGATAGCAAGCTCCTGGATGTTGGGTGCCATAGTTTAGAGTTCTGAATTTCAGCCTTTTTCAATGCCTGTGCTTTGTTGAATCAAAATGGCGGCTTGACACAAAGCTGACTCAAGCGTTGCTACTGATGCTATGCAGACCAAAACTGGTTTTCAGTTTGTACATTTTTCTAGATTTTTCAATCCAAGTTTGGTTGACTTTGTAGAACGATGGCTTCAGATTTTCAACATACGGTGTGGTGGCGCTGACTGGGAGGGGGCGCTTCGCTCCTGCCCCCTCCCCAAGTAAGATTTTCATACGTGAAAGTACGTTAATGGTTTTGGTCCCTGAGATGCTTCGATGTCACTACCATTCTCAAATAGCATAAGTTCTAGATGTTGGGTGCCATAGTTAAGAGTTCTGAGCAGCGCTTGTAACACTGTCTGAAGCTTATTTCCACCTACTGCAGCTTCACTATTCTCAAAGTAAGTGAGTGTCGTTTGTGGACCTGACTGCATTAGAAAACAATGTAATATGTTACCTTCCTAAACAGCTTGACGGAGGCCCCTGAGGGACGCTGTGATGGCCATGGACTCGGAGAAGACGCTTGGCTCCGACACCCTCCCCAAGTCTTATAGCACTGGTGTAGCCTGAGATCGCCCCCGACATAGGCGGCCGGCTCCCGGGGTCCGGCGGTACTTTTTGCCTTTTGATGACTCTTCAATTCTGGACCTTGTCCCACAATCCGTTTGACCTGAAGACAAGCTGTAGTGGGGCGCCCCTTTATCGTTTTAGTTGCCATTCCGCCCGCTTTTGCTACACTGTGCCTCTTCCGCCATTCAGCTGTTTTCCGCCCGCTCTTGCGACTACAGCGTCTCGCTCACCATGTAGTTGAGATGCGCCCGCTCTTGCGGTGCAGCGATAGGCGGCTGCCACAGGACTCTCAAAATGGCGGCCGGCTCTTCGGTTTTGGGCCTGGTCCACTAAAATGGCCCTGGGACACCTTGGAACTCGGACGCTTGTCTGCTAGGGCTTGGGTCCCATTCTCGAAAAGCGTCCCCTCAGCCGTGAAGATTCTACAAAAGTCTTGGGGGCCTCCGACTCCCGCAGGCTTCTGGTGGGGAGCGGCTGCCATGATTGCTCGTGGAATGGCCACGACGGAGCTACGAGATGGTAGTGGTCTCATGCTGACGCCAGCTTTAGTGTGAAACATCCAGAAACACTGTAGACTACCAATTCGATCAGTTCCGGTAGCGCCCCAACATGACCCGGAAGAGAAGAACTTGCCCTCCCCTCTTTGACTGATGGTTCTTGTTGCCTGTCCCCTCTGTTGTCATTTAACAGAACTTTTTGGACTGCTGAAAGGGGTTGTGTTCTGAACGCTGGTTGGTGGAGACATTTAGACTATATTCTTGACCTACGTTGTCGCGTAATGCGTTTTATGACACGCCGCGTTAGCGCACCCGGAAGTGATCCGAGGCGCGGCGCGCAGCGCGTAACGTAAGCATAACAGGTCATGTGACTTGTTAATAAAACTTTTCATTGGTTCATTTTACTTTTGTTAATTTAATGATGAAAAGCTTGGTCTTATGACCTAAAAATTACGCTTTTTATTATTTTCGAACAATATTTTTTTTTCAAACATATGTTATAATATTCCAGGCTAATGTACTTTCCCGGAAAATTTACAACTGTCTTGCAAGTAAAATATATTCCTTTTTCGAGAAAAAGGGCGTTTCTTCCTTCCATGACGGAGCCGTTGAGTAAAAGAGATTCGGCCTGCTGTCTTAGTCGCCGATACGCCTGATTATCAGATTCTTATCGATCACTTTATGTTGCAGACATGAAAAACACAACTGCCCTTGACCATTTATCTTTACTGCGTTCCTACATATTATACCTTTTATCCGTCATGTAATTGGACTGCTTTATTTCACTTGCCTTTTACTGATTCCAAAACAATCACTAAAAGTAAAAACTTTACAAATGAAAATACTACTACCGTGTTTTGTTTTAAAAACCTTTATTGTGAAAATGTCAGTATACAAATACGGGCCTATAACCACGTGGGCCGGCCACGGAGCAAACTCAAATCGTATATGATGAGGAGACATTTACACTGTAGAAGAACGTAACGAGCGGGCCATTAGGTGACAAGAACAAAGGTGTCTAACAGTTGCGGAATCGGTGGACGTACATTTTGTAATTAAAATACGACAGGGCCACTTACAATAACATTTTCTAGATATACATTTGCGGGCAAAGAGTTACGAGTCCCATTTATACCGGCGCCATTTTGGGCGAGGCCGGGCAGGTCCAAGATATAGTCAAAATGTCTCCACCAACCATCGGCCAGACCAGAACCCCTTTCGGCCCTTTATGTTACAAGATGGTGTCTTCTATTCAGAAAATATTGGTGGCAGCATTTTGAAAGGAAACAGAAACAGCCGTTCTCCTAGTGAGTTTCACATTGTTACATTTAGGAAGAATGTTGAAGAGTAGTATGTGGAAAATCTGAAGCCATTTTTCTACAAACTCTCAATCAGACTTAGATGGAAAAAAAACCTGAAGAATGTACAAACTGAAAACCAATTTTTGTCTGTATAGCACCAACAGTAACGCTTGAGTCAGCTTTGTGTCAAGCCGCCATTTTCATTCAATCAATAGCGTCCCCCTGCACACATTCAGGGACCTGGTCGTGTCTTTAGATGAAATGCATTGTAGGAAAAGAAGCAGAAAGGAAAAGGAAAAAATTTCCGCCGGACCTAGTGAAGCTGCAGCAGGTGCAAATAAGCTTCAGACAGTCTTACAAGCACTGCTCAGAACTCTCAACTGAGGCACTCAACATCCAGGACTTGCCATTCGGATCTTAGCGCCTTGTATTTTTGTTTTGTTCTTGATGGAGGGGAAACAACAAAAAACAGGCATTGAAAACGGCTCAACTGGAGCAAAAAAAAAATTACTTCTTGGGTGCATTAGGGCATTTATGATTTTCGAATGCCGTATTCATCAGGTTGATGCTCATGTTGCCATAGGACAGCATAGCACCACAGTGTATACAAGTTAACTTCATATGTTCAGATGAGGCAGGTGGCATATTTAGCATTCACCTTCTTTGATCCAGGAGGGATGGAGAAAAACTGCCAGATGAAACTTGAAACTTGGCCATCCAGATCTCGGCGCGTTCGACTCACTGTACCGCAACAGTGACCGCAATTCAGCTGGACACGCCGTCTTTCGGCGCAGCATTGTAGGATGGCCACACCAGTGCGGCAATTTGCTGGACACCACCTCGGTGCCATCCAGATCTCGGCGCGTTCATTCATTCAATAGCGTCCCCCTGCACACATTCAGGGACCTGGTCGTGTCTTCAGAAGAAACGCATTGTAGGAAAAGAAGCACAAAGGAAAAGGCAACAAGTTCCGCCGGACCTAGTGAAGCTGCAGCAGGTGCAAATAAGCTTCAGACAGTTCTACAAGCACTTCTCAGAAATCTCAACTGAGGCACTCAACATCCAGGACTTGCCATTCGGATCTTGGCGCCTTGTGCTGGTTCCGACCTATTCACACATCGGTCCGCTACTGACATCACCTCATAAGCCAACGGGGCACCCCACGCCGACTTCCGGCGCAGCATTGTAGGATGGCCACACCAGTGCAGCCACTTGCTGGACACCACCTCGGTGCCATCCGGATCTCAGCGCGTTCGAGTCACTGTGCCGGAAGAGTAACCGGAACTCAGCTGAACACGCCGTCTTTCGGCGCAGCATTGTAGGATGGCCACACCAGTACGGCAATTTGCTGGACACCACCTCGGCGCCATCCGGATCTCGGCGCGTTCGAGTCACTGTACCGCAACAGTGACCGCAATTCAGCTGGACACGCCGTCTTTCGGCGCAGCATTGTAGGATGGCCACACCAGTGCGGCAATTTGCTGGACACCACCTCGGTGCCATCCGGATCTCGGCGCGTTGTGCTGCCTTCGGCCTATTCGCACATCGGTCCGCTACTGACGCCGCCTCACGTGCCAACGGATTTTCTACGCTTTTTGTAGCCCTATGTCGCATAACAGGTCATGTGACTTGTTTATAAAACTTTTCATTGGTTCATTTTACTTTTGGTTTCCTAAAGATGGAAGGCTTGGTCATATGACCTAAAAATAACACTTTTCATTGGTTTAGAACATTTTTTTTTCCCAAACGATGAAAGCCCCACCTTGTTTCTGGATCATTCAGACTGAAGCTGGCGTCAGCATGAGAGCACCACCATCTCGTGGCTCCGTCGTGGTCATTCCGCGAGCAATCATGGCAGCCGCTCCCCACCGGAAGCCTGCGGGAGTCGGGGGCCCCCAAGACTTTTATACAATCTTCACGGCTGAGGGGACGCTTTTCGAGAATGGAGCCCAAGCCCTAGCAGGCAAGCGTCCGACTTCCAAGGTGTCCCAGGGCCATTTCAGTGGACCAGGCCCAAAACCGAAGAGCCGTCCGCCATTTTGACAGCCATGTGGCAGCCGCCTATCGCTGCACTGCAAGAGTGGGAGCAACTCCACAACATGGTGAGCGAGACGCTGTGGCCGCAAGAGCGAGCGCAACTCAGCTAGATGGCCGCCACCTGGGGAGACCCGTTCACGCCGCCTCCCCCCCCCCCCCCCCGGGCCGCCGCACGCCAATTTTCGGAGCAGCATTGTAGGATACCAAAACCAGTGCGGCAGTTTACTGGACATCACCTGGGTGCCTGTCGTACATGTTGTGTCAGCCATGTGACACTGGACACAGACCGCTACTGACGAGGCCTCCCCCCGCACCACCCGGGACGCCCCACGCTGTTTTTCTGTGCTGCATTGTAGGATCCCTAAACCAGTGCGGCACCCAGGCGACATCACCTGGGTGCCGTCCAGAACTCTGCACGTTGTGCTGCCTTGGGACTATTCGCACAACAGACCGCTACTGACGAGGCCTCCCCCCGCCCCACCCGGGACGCCCCACGCCAATTTTCGGAGCAGCATTGTAGGATCCCTAAACCAGTGCGGCACCCAGGCGACATCACCTGGGTGCCGTCCAGAACTCTGCACGTTGTGCTGCCTTGGGACTATTCACACAAAAGACAGCTTCTAACCATTGTTGCTTTTTGTGTTAATAAATGTTTAAATGTTTTTAGTTTTTGTTCTGTTCATTATCGTTAAAAGTTAATAAAATTTTATAACCTTAATTTGTTGGAGTGTTATCTATTTTTTGTAAAACGGGTGAATGGGGCCTTGAATCGGGTTATTGTCATGTGTGGGCTTTGGAAGTGTGCTGCTGCAGGATCGGACATTTCAAACTCAAATGCACGTTCTTTTTCTTACCTTTCCGAAGCATGGAGCGCAATAGCAAGCAGAGAAAGGGTGATGCACGTGTTGAACACTACCTGACCTGGCAAGTTGCTGGCAGTGCCCCCCCGCCCGCTCCTGAAAGAGGGCACACACACACCGCCGCCCCGAGTACTTCAGAAATCTTTAAAAGACCATGCGCTTGTTCATGAGGCTTAAATGGTTTATCACCTCTTCTAGAACCCCTACATCGACCCTCTGACGTTTCATGGAAAAATTACCATGTAACACAATACCAAGCCCTATCAGCTGAAACCCCCAAGGAATCGTGGGGCATATTAGCAAGGGGGTTTATCTCCCCTTTTTTGGCTTTAAAAACCATGAAAGCGGAGATAAAATTATTTCCCTATTATCAAGCTGTCGCTAACACCAGTTAGTGACACCTAAAAGGAGATAGCGACCATCTTGGGCCCGGCTTTGCATGTCAGTGATACTTATCACTAATGACATGCAAAGTGGCGTGCCAAGATGTTAGCGACTGGAAACAGTCCCTAACATCGCTACCTTCTATTACCAACTTTTGGAGATATTCGCACTAAGCGCGAATATCTCCAAAAGCTAACACCTGCCCTGAGCAGGTTTTAGCCATGTTATCCAATGGGAGGTGGATAACATGGCTAAGAGCATTAGGTCGATAATACATGAATATCGCTGACTTTTCTGCGATAATAGCAAGGTTTATCTGCGATAAAAATCGCCGATGTGCGGCGATAATTTTTGTCTCTAAACAAGTTATAGACAAAAATTATCGCTAGTTGTTAGTAATATGCCCCCGGGTTTTTGCTTGCAGAAATCGGGAGGCGGGAGACTAGCACTGAAATCAGTACTCACACGCCTGAATCAGGAGGATTGGCATGTCTGAATTCTCTACAGCTGGGGCCATAAACTACATCCGCAGGGGTAGGTGATAGCCTGGGACCAGCCTGGCATCTAAAATGGCTGCCGTGCACGACAAAATTGTGGCATTCGAAAAAAGGCAAGATGGCGCAGCCGCTGGAAGAGATGTATCAACATATATCAGCCTCCTCAGCCACCCTCAGGAAACATAGGGGATTAGGATACGTCTCCCGCACCCCCTTATACCTAGTAATTTAATTTACGAAGCACAAAATGGCGAATTCCCGTTTCGCTACCAGTTTGCGGCCCAGTTCGCGGCCCGTGAAGCGCTTCTACCGTGAAAAATCATTTTTTTTTTATTTTCCCCACGGGACCCTTTAATAACCCCAACAACATTCCTAGGGGGTCAAGAGGGGGATACCTTGCCCCCTTTCATTAAATTCCCCCTTAGTTTTTCACCTTTTCTTCTCTCTCGATCCTACCGAGAGACAAGATGGCGGCCGCTCCGGACTGTCACGCAGCAAAAAAAAAAAAAAAGCTCACGCACAGCCGCTGGAAGAGATGTATCAACATATATCAGCCTCCTCACCCACCCTCAGGAAACATAGGGGATTAGGATACGTCTCCCGTACCCACTTATAACTAGTAATTTAATTTACGAAGCACAAAATGGCGAATTCCCGTTTCGCTACCAGTTTGCGGCCCAGTTCGCGGCCCGTGAAGCGCTTCTACCGTGAAAAATCATTTTTTTTTTCTTTTCCCCACGGGTCCCTTTAATAACCCCAACAACATTCCTAGGGGGTCAAGAGGGGGATACCTTGCCCCCTTTCATTAAATTCACCCTTCGTTTTTCACCTCTTCTTCTCTCTCGATCCTACCGAGAGACAAGATGGCGGCCGCTCCGGACTGTCACGCAGCAAAAAAAAAAAAAAAGCTCACGCACAGCCGCTGGAAGAGATGTATCAACATATATCAGCCTCCTCACCCACCCTCAGGAAACATAGGGGATTAGGATACGTCTCCCGTACCCACTTATAACTAGTAATTTAATTTACGAAGCACAAAATGGCGAATTCCCGTTTCGCTACCAGTTTGCGGCCCAGTTCGCGGCCCGTGAAGCGCTTCTACCGTGAAAAATCATTTTTTTTTTCTTTTCCCCACGGGTCCCTTTAATAACCCCAACAGCATTCCTAGGGGGTCAAAAGGGGGATACCTTGCCCCCTTTCATTAAATTCACCCTTCGTTTTTCACCTCTTCTTCTCTCTCGATCCTACCGAGAGACAAGATGGCGGCCGCTCCGGACTGTTTAGAATGTTGACAGACACCGGAGAGCCAATCAGCTTTCTGCGCGCAAAGTTCCGATAAGCGAAAAGTAAGCGGACCGGATCGCTGCCCAGAGCGCTGTTACAGATATATATCTTGATTTAAACGTTAATTTCTCAAAAACTACTGGAGCACATATATTGAGACCTAGCAAAGGCACATCGGGCTAACAGTCCCTACAATTTTGCCAAGTTTCGTGCAAATCCATTCAGCCGTTCGAGCTAAAAGTGAGTCCAACCGCCCTATGGAAAACTCAATGCAAAAAACGCGTTTTGGGACCCCCCTTTTTTCTCAGCCCCCCCTTGACGAAACCCCACCAAATTTTCAGGAGCTGCTCAGAAACAAAATGTGCCATTTTCCTGAAAATTTCAGCCGATTCCATCCACAAATGTAAATGTAAATGTAAATTTACATTTACATTTACATTTACATTTACATTTACATTTACATTTACATTTACATCCACAAACGCCAAAGTTATTAGACATAGAATTTTCAAAAGTCCCATAGGGAATTAATCCTAACTATATATACCTATATATATATACCTATATATATATATTACCTACTGGCGGTCGCCAGTAGGTATATATAGTTAGGATTTTTTCTCTATGGAACTTTTGAAAATTCTATGTCTAATAACTTTGGCGTTTGCGGACGCAATCGGCTGAAGTTTTCAGGAAAATGGCACATTTTGTTTCTGAGCAGCCCCTGAAAATTTGGGGGGGGTTTCGTCAAGGGGGGGGCCGAGAAAAAAGGGGGGTCCCAAAACGCGTTTTTAACATTGAGTTTTCCATAGGGCGTTTGGCCTCACTTTTAGCTCGAACGGCTGAATGGATTTGCACGAAACTTGGCAAAATTGTAGGGACTGTTAGCCCGATGTGCCTTTGCTGGGTCTCAATATATGTTCTCCAGTGGATTTTGAGAAATTAACGTTAAAAAAAACAGATATATCTGTGACAGCGTCCCGGGTAGCGCACCAGTTCTCGTACTTTTCGCTTAACGGAGCTTTGCGAAGCGAAGCTGATTGGCTCTCCGGTGTCTGTCAACTTTCTAAACAGTCCGTAGCGGCCGCCATCTTGTCTTTTGGTAGGATCGAGAGACAAGAGGAGGCCAAAACGAAGGGGGAAATGAAGGAAAGGGGGCAAGGTAGACCCCTTCTGACCCCCTAGGATTGATGAGGGGGATATTAAAGTGCCCCGCGGGGCAAAAAAAAATTGCGATTTTTCGCTGTAGAGACGCGTCCCGGTATGCGAACCGGGAAGCTAACCGGGCAGCTAACCGGCAGCGTAACGGGAGTCTGAGGAGAAGCTGATTGGCTGTCAACATTGTAAACAGTCCGGAGCGGCTGCCATCTTATCTCTCTGTAGGCTCGAGAGACAAGAGGTGGTGAAAAACGAAGGGGGAAATGAAGGAAAGGGGTCAAGGTAGACCCCTCCTGACCCCCTAGGATTGATGAGGGGGATATTAAAGTGCCCCGCGGGGTAAAAAACAAAAACAAAAAAATTGCAATTTTTTGCCGTAGAGGCGCGTCCCGGTACGCGAACCGGGCAGCTAACTGGGCAGCTAACCGGCAGCGTAACGGGAGTCTGAGGAGAAGCTGATTGGCTGTCAACATTGTAAACAGTCCGGAGCGGCCCCCATCTTGTCTCTCGGTAGGATCGAGAGACAAGAGGTGGAAAAAAAAAAGGTGTAAATGAAGGAAAGGGGTAAGGTAGACCCCTCCTGACCCCCTAGGATTGATGAGGGGGCTATTAAAGTTCCCCGCGGGGCAAAAGAAAAAAAAATTGCGATTTTTCGCGGTAGAGGCGCATCCCGGTACGCCAACCGGGCAGCTAACCGGCAGCGTAACGGGAGTCCGACATCTTGTGTTTTTGGAGCGTCCGGTTTGCGTACCGTGTAGCGTTCCGGTAAGCGTAACAAGGGAAAAACCAAGAGAAACAGTGAAATAAAATTTAAAGGAATAGATTTCCACCAAACTTGGCAAAATTGTAGGGATTGTTTGTTTGATGTGCCTTTGCAAGGCCTCAAGATATGTGCACGTGTGGATTTTGTCTAATTAAGGTTAAAAAAATATATATATATCTGTAAGCGTGCTCTGGCGCGCTTACGTTACGGGTTTTGTTTGCGCTGCAGAGACGATACGTCACGGTTATGCGACGCGCCATGAGGCGTCTCACGTGGCTACGTGATACGTCACGTAATAAAGAATATTTTTTACAGCTATAGATATTAGCTTTTAAAAAACCAATGAAATTCACTGAAAAAAAAATAGGTTATAGACCATATATAGTTAGGAATTTGCATTTACAAAACCTTGAAAATTCACTGAAAAAACCATAGGTTATAGACCATATATAGTTAGGGATTAGCATTTACAAAACCTTATTTTACTCGCACAAAACCATTGAAATTCGCATATATAGTTAGTTGCACTAACTATATATCGCGCACCCGCAATCCACTGCTGATGATGTCACATATTACATCATTCATGACATGGTCAGTGACATCACTGATGACATCACTGATGACATCTCAAATGACATCACTGATGACATCATCCAGTGACTGTGTGTTTCTGTAAAGTTTAAATATGTTTTACATATTGAAGAATGAATAGATGTAGAAGTGTCTGGATGAAGGATTTAGTAGGTGCGTGACTGACTGTATGAGTGAGTGATTAAATGTGTCTCACTGAGTGCATGGGTTAGTGACTAAACTGTCTTAATTTGTGCATCATTATGTCTGTTGTTCTGTAAACTGCTGCATGTGTTGATCAGTAGCTATATGAGTAACTATATGGGTTATTGATTGATTGTCGAAGTATTTGTATGGGAGACTGAGTGTGTGCGTGGCTGGCTGGGAGATGTGTGACTCTGTGCAGATCAATGTGTTCTTGTATCAATGATTGTATAAGAGAGTAAGTATGTGTTAGTATATGTTTGAAAATGTAAGGTACTCTATGTTTAACTGTATTGATTAGAACATGGAAGTGTGATTGATTCTTTACAGGACTGACTAGGTGTGTGAGTAACTCCATGGATGAGTGGCAGAGTGTGAGTGTCTGTATAGGTGTATGAGTGCATATGATAGTGTTGTAAAGATGAGTGATAGTATGTATGAATGATTGTATGGGTGAATGAGTGAATCTGTGTGTAGACATAGGAATCAGTGAGTGCGTATGTAGTAACTAGTATTGGTGTGTCAATGGTTTAAAAAATTATATTCTGTATTTTACACTGGATGTAACAGGTTATATTAAAGTGTGAGGAGATGCATTGTATTGTCACATGAATGATATCATCAGTGATGTCATCAGTGATGTCATTTGAGGTGTCATCAGTGATGTCATTAGTGATGTCATTTGAGATGTCATCAGTGATGTCATCAGTGATGTCATCAGTGATGTCACTGACCATGTCATGAATGATGTACTATGTGACATCATCAGCAGTGGATTGCGGGTGCGCGATATATAGTTAGTGCAACTAACTATATATGCGAATTTCAATGGTGTTGTGCGAGTAAAATAAGGTTTTGTAAATGCTAATCCCTAACTATATATGGTCTATAACCTATGGTTTTTTCAGTGAATATATATATATATATATATATATATATATATATATATATATATATATATATATATATATATATATATATATATATATATATATATATATATATATATATATATATATCCAAACTTGACTACTCCAGCCACTTCCGAATCCTGCCAGCGGTGGAACGGCAAAGAAGGAGGCACAGACCACTCAGTACTTAGGCAAGAATCTTCTTTATTTTAGACCCAACACACAACGCGTTTCAAGCCAAAAGCCCTTGTTCACGTGTAAAATGTATATACGCCATCTTACTTTTTAAAGTAAAAAGTAGACACACCCCTTGACGACCATCACAGATCACATGATCATATATATAGAAGACAGACTATATACATGTGGCTTACTTCTGCAAGCATATTTAAACATTGCAAAATATGTTACATTCATTTGAGCACATAAATATATTTTAAATATAATTAAATATGTGCAAAAACGCTATTTTTAGTTATTTAACATTAAACCGTACTCGGATAAATCCAACATATGCCTGCTATATATAATCATTTATGTTAATGTCTGACTGGATAAATCCTTACATAATCATGTGTTAAGCTGTGTACGTGCAGCATAATTTTTCTTTGGTTTTTCTTATAGTGCAAAATAAGTGCATAGCGTGCAAAAAGTGCAAATGTAAAGTGCTTAAGTAGACGACATATAACTATATACAATTCCAAATCTGATAAAGTAATATATCAATACAAAAGATATATGTATCAAAAAGACCTCTGTATCAGTAAAATGCCAACAAGGGACAAAGTACCATTAAAAAGACACATGCAAAATATGTAAACTTGCATTAAAAAGAAACTAGTTCTACTAAAACCAGATCAAGACGGAAATAAGTAAAATCGAAATTCATCAGAATTAATTCATATTTACATTAAAGCTTAATCATATTCATACAAACCAGAGACATGCATGTTCACATTTCATCTTTCCTATCTATAGGAAGCTATGCATATCATCTGTAGTATTTAAACCGTTAGGCCATTTACAGTTGAACTCTAAAATATATTTGGTTTCCAATTGCCTCAACTGGCGTTCTCTATTGCCGCCTCTTCTAGATTTGACAACAGCATCGATTACATAATAAGAGAGGCAATTGATGTCATTGGCATGAGTTCGCTTAAAATGTCGAGCCGCAGGATATGCCTGATCACTCTGGAGAATGGCTCTTATATGCTGCAATATCCTGACGTGTGCTCATGCAGCTTCGTACTACCAATGTTGTAAAGGCCGCAGGTGCGCGTCAGGACATATACAGCATATTCGGTTTTACAGTTGTATGAACCCCGAATGGAAAATGGAGTCTCACTAAATGGGGTAGAGTATTCAGACATATTACGGCCAAATTTATACGCTCTACATGTTGTGCATTTTTTTTAACCCTTTAATAGGTTGTAACCAAGAGGTGACCTTTCTTGATTCTGGCGACACTTTATCTAATACAGTGCCCATAGTGCTTCCCCTTCTAAAGGTAATGATAGGGTTATCAGCAAATCTATCTCGTAGGATATTATCAGTGAGCACTATAGGCCAATGCTTATTGATGATAGATCTTACTTTGCGATCATCCCATCATATTCGACTACAGTTTCAGGGTCTCGTGTTGCTTCCTTTTGTTGGTCAAAAATGCTAGTTCTCGATCTCATACTAGCCTTCTCTATTACGTCTTCAATTATTTTATCAGAGTACCCTCTAACTTTTAATCTGCTCACCAACTCAGATTGACAATTAACAAAGTCCACCTCATTGCTGCAAATACGTTTTAGCCTTAGGATTTCTCCATATGGAATGCTAGCAATGAGGTGTTTAGGGTGAGAGCTCGTTGCATGCAGAGTAATGTTACCAAAAGTTGGTTTCCTATATAGGGTACTCTCAATTTTACCATTTTTGACATAAAGCCTTACGTCTAAAAAATCCATTTCACTCTTTTCGATATGGGAAGTGAATTTAAGATTCAAGGTATTTTTATTTATCTCATCTATGAAGCTATGAGACTCTTTTTCAGACCCCCTCCACTATATGAAAACATCATCAATGTACCTTAAGTCACAACATGGGCATCGTAGAGAGCCTGATGGGTGGTTTTGAGGACCCGCTCCTCCCACCAGCCAACATGCAAGCATGCATAACTGGGGGAGAAGCAGGCCTTCATTTCCACACCCCTCACTTGTCTAAAAATATCTTTATCAAAAAGAAAAAAATTGTTATTCAGGCACCAATTAATAAGCACAACGATTACCTTGTTGTGTTCATAAAAGGTACTAGGTTTGGATTCCAAATAATGTTTAACCGATGTCATACCTTGCAGATGATCTATACTCGTATATAGAGATTCTATATCGAGAGAAACTAAATATAGGTCATCTGACTACTTAAGCTTATCAATTTTTTGGAGGAAGTCGCCAGTATCCTTCACATAACTCGGCAACTCCTTTACCAAGCTCTGTAAAAAGAAGTCTATGTACTGGACAACATGTTCCTCCAAACTGGTAATAGCCGAAATGATTGGCCTCCCTGGTACTGGGAGAACATTTTTATGTAATTTAGGAATCAAATATAAAACAGGCAGTACCGAAAACTCATTGTACATAAACTTATATTCCTCCGTAAAAATAAGGCCATGTCTTTTCCATAACGCAAGATGTTTTTGCAGTGTTATTTTGGCTTTATCATACTCTTTAACACAGGATTTTATATAACAACTAACTTCATTGAGCTGTCTGTGTGCTACTATGACATAATCTTTTTTCGGCCACAAAACCAGATTACCCCATTGTCCGATTTTTTAACAACCACATCTTGATTTTTTTTCAAGTTTTTTACCAACTCATTATATGCACGTTTTAAAAAAAATAGATTTCTCTCTCTTCTATTTTTATGCACAGTATGATTTAATTTTTTCAGATAATTCGTTATCATGTCATGAAATACATCTATACTGTACTTTTGCATGAGTGGCACAAAACAGGATTTAGACTTAAACGGGCTGATCCCAGCACCTTTTTGTAGATGATTTATTCTCCTCAGTCTCTCCTGGGTTGCTATAGCGACATCTATTTGTGAGGTTGGTGTTTCTTTGTTATCATCATTAAGTTCATGGATCAAAAGTAAATTTGGAATGTCCGAAGCTTCAAGCACATGCTCTATACCCTCTTCATGTGCTGTGGTTATATCGTTCTTGTCTTTGTTTTGAGGGCAAATCATTTTTTCATTTTTAATTTTCTGATGTAACAGTACACGTCAATTCTTGTGCGCGCATAATTGAAACTGTCACCTGGACAATAGTTGAGACCTAAGGCGAGTAGTTGTTCTTCTGCCTTCGTGAGAGTTATTGTTGATAGATTAACCACACTGTTATCTTTTAACGCCGTTTTTTCTGTTGCCAGTGCGTTTTCTTTTTCATGTTTTTGTTTTCATCTTTTCCACTGCTCACGTCTTCTTTTTGTTCTTCAGCATTTCCCGCTCTTTTTTGCCGGGGTCGAAGTGTCTGCAGTCTCGCCTCCACTAAAAAATCCAGTTCTTGTCCCACACTGAATTTGGTCTTTCTTGTAACAGTGGGCACTGACTCCGTACTTGACTCACTTGTTAGTGATATTGTATCAGCGCTTGAGTTGTCTTCATTCGCTTGCACTTCATTCCTTGTTCCTTTCTTTTTGATTTTATCGCTATATTGTTGACTTTTAATTGAGTTGAATTTGCAAGAGAAAGTAAAGATTTCGCCATTCTCATAATTCTCCAAATCTCAAGCGAATTTGTTAGCTTTTCTGATTTTAATTTTTTCTTCATGTTTTTTCACTCGTTCCTGCATCGCCTCTTTCAATTTTGTGATCTGATCAGTCAACTCAAATTTATCCAATTTAATGATGATTTCTTCAATTTCCTTCACAATTTGTATGCGATCGATATAGGCACATTTGATCAAGATGTTAACAAGGTTCATGGAGACTGCATGGTTGCTCTAGCCCCATTCACGTAACATATCTTGGTTAGGCATGTCGAAACTGGGTGCTAAAAATATGCGCAACCCTCTCAGTACCATTCCGACCTCAGCATATTTGGAGAGTGACCTGAGTTCCCACCATATACATATATATATATATATATATATATATATATATATATATATATATATATATATATATATATATGTATATATATAATACATATATATATATCTTTATATATATATATATATATATATATATATATATATATATATATATATATATATATACACATATGTTATATATATATATATCTTCACTGAAAAAACCATAGGTTTCACACCAGTTATAGGTAGCTGGTCATTTTACTGACATAAAACCATTGAAATTCCCACGTTATAGTTAGTTGGACTCACTATAACTTGCTGGCCTGCAATGCACTGCTGATGACGTCACATATTACATCACTCATGACATGGTCAGTGACATCACTCATGACATCACTTGTTGTTGTAACTGGTATGGGTATTTCCATTTTTTTGAAAATGTTAATTTCTATTTTTGAATATGTGTTTCAAGGGTTACATTACACTGAAAGGAGGTCTGTCAGTCTGTCACAAGGATGGTGTCCTCAGTGATGTCATGAGTGATGTCACTGACCATGTCATGAGTGATGTAATATGTGACGTCATCAGGAGTGCATTGCAGGCGCGCAAGTTATAGTGAGTCCAACTAACTATAACGTGGGAATTTCAATGGTTTTATGTCAGTAAAATGTCCAGCTAACTATAACCGGTGTGAAACCTATGGTTTTTTCAGTGAATTTAATAGGTTTTTTAAATGCTAATTCCTAACATTAACTGGTGTGAAACCTATGGTTTTTTCAGTGAATTTAATAGGATTTTAAATGCTAATTCCTAACTATAACTGGTTTGAAACCTGTGTTTTTTTCAGTGAATTTCAAAGGTTTTTAAAATGCTACTTCCTAACTATATATAAGGCTTCAAACCTATGTTTTTTTCTTTGAATTTCAAAATTTTGTTAATAGCAAATGTTTATAGCTATGAAATGTAATATTTTTGAAAATGAATGAATTCTATATTTTATTTGTATTTAAAACAACTTTTTTAATGTATATATATATATTTTTTTACCCTGGAGCGCTCCCGGGGCGCGCCCCGGTGAGCGCCCCGGAAAGTGTAGTCTTTTGAAGCGCCCCAGGGCACGCTCCGGAGAGCGTCCCATTAGCGCTATTGCCGCGAACGAAAACATCATCGTGACATATCGCGTAGCCGCATCCACGTGATACGCACGGCGTAAGCGCACCCGGAAGCACTCAAGGGAATACGATTGCGCAACGTAAACATCCGACGCGCTTATGCGCCGCGACCCGGGGCACGCGCCGCGTAATCGCTTCGGTCATGTGACCTGAAAATTACACTTTTTATTGGTGCAGAACAGTTTTGGTTTCATAATGATGAAATCCCTGGTCTTGTGACCTGAAAATAACACTTGTCATTGGTTAGGCCTTTTTTTTCCAAATGATGAAAGACCCCACCTTTTTTCCTTATTCTGACTTTGTCCTTTGACTTAGGAAGACCTGTTGTGCAATCTTTGAGGTATATTTTGTACTTTGAAATGGCTACAGTAGCAGCAGCAGCTGGAGTATCTGCACCACCACAACCACCAAGAGGACCACCACAAGATTACATTGGTGGTCAACAAGAGGAGGAGGAGGAGGAGGAGGAGGGGAGGAGAAGGTGGCTGCAAGAACACAATACCCCATACCAGCCAAGACCACACATTGTATGGGAGTTTTTTTCGATCCCAGAGGGCAAGAAAAAAGTCAATACGGCCAAGGTGACTTGCCTAATCTGTGGCATGGAACTTTCAAGGGGGAACCCTATTAAAAAATACTCTTTTGGAAACAACACCATGATTCGCCACATGCAGCGCAGGCATCCGATCAACTATTCTGCTGCAGAGATGAGGGAACTGGCCAGTAACCCTCCCCAATCCTCAAGCACCACCTCCAAAAGAAAGGAACCCACTCCATCGGGACCAGAGGCAAGGGAGACGATCCCTTGCATTCAGCCACGGTTTGCGGATTTCCGAATAACATGTATTCATTGTGGTAAGAACATCTCCTATGGTGAACTGAGCATAAAGCTCATCGTCCTTGCTGGGGACAACCACAAATGCCTAAAAAAAAACCAATTTTTTCTTATTTTTTTTTTGCTCCAGTTGAGCCATTTTCAATTCCCTGTTTTTTCATTTCTCCCCATAAAAATAACCAAAAAAATATAAAATAGTTCATAAAAGCCAAAAAAAGTACAAAATGTTCCAAAAACACAAAAAAATATAAAACAACAAAAAGAAGAAAAAAAACAGTCCTTTTAGAACTACCTCCAATTTATAAAAAAAGGCTACATTTTTTCACCATGGGCCGCTCCCCGGTGCGCGTACCGGGCGCTCCCCCCGCGCAAATAAAAAAAAAATTATTTTGCACCGCGGGGCCCTTTTAAAGCCCCCACATCAAACCTAGGAGGTCAGGTGGGGGTCTACCCTGCCCCCTTATGGTCATTTCCCCTCCTTTTTTTTCCACCACTTGTGTCTCTATCCTACCGAGACACAAGATGGCGGCCGGTCCGGACTGTTTAGAATGTTTACAGACACCCGCGAGCCAATCAGCTTTCCGTGCGCACCTCGCGTTTCGCGCCCGCAGCGCTCCCCGGTGCGCTCCCCGGTGCGCGGCCATAGATATATATATTTTTTTTAACCTAAATTACTCAAAATCCACTGGAGCACATATCTTGAGACATAGCAAAGGCACATCGGGCTAGCAGTCCATACAATTTTGCCAAGTTTGGTGGAAATCCATCCAGCCGTTCGGGCTAAAAGTGAGTTCGACCGCCCTATGGAAATGAACATGGAGAAAACACGTTTTGGGAACCCCCTTTTATCTCGGCCCCCGCTTGACGAATCCCCCCCAAACTTTCAAGGAAGGACCGGAGCTCCACGAGGCAAATTTGAGGAAATTTTCAGGAAGATTCGTCAACCGGCGCCAAAGTTATTCACAATAGAATTTTGAGATTTTGCATTGAAAAAAATCCTAACTATAACTACCTACTGGCGACCGCCAGTAGGTAATATATACATATATATATACATATATATATGTATATATATATATATATACATATATATATATATATATATAATCTCACAAATTGTCCTGTCGCAGCGGGAGCACTGGTCAGTTGGTGCCAGCGATGGGACCAGGGCAGTGTCCCAAATTCATTCAATACCAGAGAAGAAGTCGCTGCACACTCCTTGATGCTTTAGCAGTTACTTTATTTTCAAACGTGAAAAACACCCTACGCGTTTTGAACCGTAGTTCCTGTTCACGGTAGCTTAGGTGAATAGTCCCTCTGCTATTTCTATACATTCCGCCTGTAGACACACCCTATGTTTGACTGGGGCATGCTGGGACTTGTGGTTTTATTTACAATATTGCCAATTGGATTTGCATTAGAGTTCGTGGGTTTTTGCTAACATTGGGGCATTCGTTTTAGTTACAGCATGTTTAAAGCGTTCCCACAGTTAACAGGGACCATATCGCTTTTTTGACGCTCGTGAGTCCACATGCGTATATAATCAAAACTCAGAATACATGAGAGTTGATTATTATGCGTAACTTTAGGGACTTAAGGTCCATTACACAATTAAGGGCTGAGTGCCCTACGTCCCCAATGTATGCAGCTACCCACAAGAAATTATTGCATTGTAAACATTTGGCAGTCCTGTTTGACCAAAAGTAACTTAGTTATCGTGACTGTTGTTTCCAAGGTTATTATAACATTGATTTTAAAGAAACGATTTAGATAATGATTAGCCAAGAGTTTATGCCTTATGCAAGATAGTCACTTGCTTGGTCCTTATAGATGAACATAAAGTTCTTCATCGCCGTTAAGGCCAGCGGGCTGCTTGGTTTTGAACCTCATAATTAACTTAGATTCAATTCGTCTTAGTCTTTGTATGCGATTTCCTCCTCTCTCATGCTGTGGTACACTTGCAAGTCCAAAATATTTTACATCCGTCCAGGTTTTGGTTTCATGATTTGCCAGATGTTTTGCAATTGCATAGGAGTAGTCACTGTTCTGGATTTGCCGAATGTGTTGAAGTATTCTTGTTTTTAACGAGCATGTCGTGCTTCCAAATGTAGGATTTCCCACAAAAACATTGGATCATATATACAACGAATGCCGATTCACAATTATTGTTGGTTCTGATTACAAAGTTTTTTCCGGCGGCATCTTTTAAGTTTTTGATGTTCCGTCCTATCTTGCACGCTTTGCAGATTGCACACTTCCTAAATCCATGTTTTCTCATGTCCAGCCAAGACTCAGGTTTTTTCATTTCAAAATGACTTTGGGTTAGTTGGTCTGCGAGATTTGGTGCCCTTCTGTAAGAGATCAAGGGATCTATATCTGGATCTTTCCGCAGTACATGACAGCATTTCATCATGGCTTTTTGTATTTTATAGCATTCTTTGCTAAAAGTCATTATCATCCAAGGTTGTTCGTCTTTTTTAATTTTATTTTGTGGAGTTTCTTCCGTGTCCAAGGTCATGATGCTTTGCTTATTGATGAGCGTATCTGCTCTTGATTTACTTCTCGCTTTTGTTTCACATAAGTTGAGGTCTGTGGTTTTGTAGCCACTCTGTTTGAAGCGTTGTTTCGTTTCCTTGAATTTCTTTTCCATTTCCACATCCTCCGAACAATTCCTTTTCATCCGTAGGAGCTCGCCGTACGGAATGCTCTTTTTTAATTTTTGGGGGTGAAAACTCAGGCCATGGAGAAGACTTTTAGTCGCTGTTTCTTTCCTGTGGACAGTGGTTTGAATTTTTCCATCTGCTATATAAACCTTTGTGTCCAGGAAAACTATTTCCTTGGCGCTGATAGTGTATGTGAACTTCAACCCTAGATGGTTCTCATTGAGGATGTTGAAAAATGTTAGGAATTCAGTTTCGCTACCCTTCCTTAAGAGGAAGAGATCGTCTATGAAACGTAGCCAAAGGGCCACCTTGGCCATGTGATGGTCGTTTTCTTCTCTCCTGGCCACGCCTTTCTCCCACCATCCCATGGTGAGATTGGCGTAGCTTGGAGAGAAGGAAACTCCCATCGCTGTTCCACAGCATTGTTTGTAGATGGTCTTGTTGAACAGGAATATGTTATTGTGCAGACACATTGAGATCATTTCCATGATCATTTTTGAATGATCTCTCCGGGTGATGGGTTGTTGATCAAGGAAATATTTGATCGCTGTTAGTCCGATGTCATGATTTATCGACGTGTACAACGATATCACATCGATGGTCACTAACAAGTAATCTGCTTGCCATTCCGTTTCCATTAAAGTTCGTACAAAATCGCCCGTGTCTTTTATGTAGGAGCTTAATGTGGGTACTATCGGAGCTATGAAGTAATCCACATAACTGGATACATTCTCGTAGAGACCACCACAGCTGGAAATTATCGGGCGTCCAGGAGGCTTGTTGAGGGTCTTGTGCACTTTAGGTAGAAAGTAAATGGTCGGGGTAATTGGATTCTCGACCATTAAAAATTTCCTTTTTACTTCAGTTATCAAGCCTTTTTGGTACCAACTATTCAATTTGATTTCAAGTTCATGTTTCATCATTTCAGTTGGATTTTTAGTCAGTACTGTATAGTTGTTGTAATTTTTCAATTGTCTCATGGCTTCCTCCACATAAAGTTCTTTGTCCATTACAACAATGTTTCCGCCCTTGTCCGGGGGTTTAATTTCTATTTGGACGTTGTTTTTCAGGCTGAGTATCGCCTGACGTTCACCTTTTGTTAAATTTTCCTTTCTTTTTTTGTTGTAATTTTTGGGCATTTCTTCAATTTCATTCGTTACAAGTTCATAGAAAGTGTCAATTTTGTTGCCAGGATAGAGAATTGGACAACATTTAGATTTTGGTTTAAAATATGTGTGTTGACGTTCATCAGATATGATGTTCATTTCGTCCAATACCTGGGTGTCTGATATTTGGGTTTGTTCAATTTCATTAGCCAATTCATATGCCACTCTTATCTGCGGAATTTCCGAAGTCCGGTATGTTACATTGAGATTTGATGATTCCTTGTCTTCTGATGTTTTGTCTTATTTGTGGGATTCTTGCCAAAAAAGTTCTTTAGTTTAAGTTTTCTGGTATATTTGTAGAGGTCTATTTTGGTTTCAGTTGTGTCATGGTGTGTTTCTGGACAGAAGGAGAGTCCCTTGTTTAGCAATTTCATTTCCATCTGCGTTAGATTATATTTGGATAGATTAATTACTAAATTGGGGGTTGTTGTGGGAGGTTGTCCTATTTCCTCTTGTCTGTACGGGCTCTTAAGTTGTACCTGCCTCCCTGTGCGCTTGCTGCGTCTTGTTTTGCGCTTTGGTTTCCTGGGGCTTGGGAGCCCCTTCCTCTCGATCGATTTCGATTCTGTCCGCGGCCTCTGGTGTTGCTTTGTGGTGTTTTGTTGCACGTGATATAGCAACTGCATCTCGTCTAAAAAAGACATTCTGCGTAAACCAGGACGTCTCTGTTCACCCTCACTGAAATCTGATTCAGATCCGCTTGTCTGCTCGCCGGGTGTTGGTATGCCTGTTCCCCATTGTTGTTTATAAATGTCGTATTTTTTGGCGAACGTTAGGATGGTGCCATATTTATAATCATCCTGATCCCTGCAGAATTTTCGTTGTTTGCGGTTCTGTACCTCCTCTTCATGTTTGTCTAAGTTTTTTTCCATTTCACTTCTTAATTTCTTTAATATGCCAGATTCCTCATTTAAGGCCGTTATTTTTGATTCCAACTCTGCAATTTTTGTGTGTAGGTCTTCCACCTCTATTCTTGCGTATTTAATTATTATTAGCATCATGTTGTTAGAGCATCCCATATTGTTATCGCCCCATTCCTCAAGCATTTCGGGCTTGGTGTCTGGGTGGTTCGGCAAGGTAAAGATGCGAAGACCTCTCGGTACCATCTTGAGTTCCACATATTTTTCTAATGTTATGATTTCCCATTCTCCGGAGATTTCTTTCCTCATTAGTTTTTCCAATTGTATGAATAGCGTTTTACTTGTAGTTGGAATCGATTGTAGTGTTATGGTTGTTTCATCCTTATTTTCCGGTATTGTGTCTGTTTGGAAAATGCTTTCTGCTTTTGTTACTCTTTTGGCTCTTCTTTCTTCCATTATTTACACTTGTTAACACAGTCACGGTATACTGAGTTGTTGGTATTTTGTTTGTTTTGCAGGCGTTTGGGGACTTTTCCACTTGCACTAATGGTTCTTTACTTCAGAGGTGGGTAAATTTGTAGTATACCCCTTATCACGTTTCAATGTACTGCTGTCAAGGGAAGATTGCTGTATGAGTAAGTCCTTTATCTTTATCTGACCGCACACTGCGTTAATCCTTTCGCACAACTACTTCACTGCGTCTTCGTTACACACAAAGTTGTTTGTTTGCAGAGGCGTGTCTCTTACCTGGGAGACTCCCGAATGCGCGCAGGGTCCTCCGACCTGGTATTTACACGTTTCGTTTTCTGTTCTGCCGGTTTCCGTTTGTCTCAAAACAGCTCCGCTTGGCGTCTTGAATGCACGGTGTGTAGGAAGACGGGCTCCCCGCTGTAAGTGAATACCTTGGCCACGGAAGAAACTCCACAAAATAAAATTAAAAAAGACGAACAACCTCGGATGATAATGACTTTTAGCAAAGAATACTATAAAATACAAAAAGCCATGATGAAATTCTGGCATGTACTGCGGAAAGATCCAGATATAGGAACGACCATAGGAGATCATCCTTTGATCACTTACAGAAGGGCACCAAATCTCGCAGACCAACTAACCCAAAGTCATTTTGAAATGAAAAAACCTGAGTCTTGGCTGGACATGAGAAAACATGGATTTAGGAAGTGTGCAATCTGCAAAGCGTGCAAGATAGGACGGAACATCAAAAACTTAAAAGACGCCGCCGGAAAAAACTTTGTAATCAGAACGAACATTAATTGTGAATCGTCATTCGTTGTATATATGATCCAATGTTTTTGTGGGAAATCCTACATTGGAAGCACGACATGCTCGTTAAAAACAAGAATACTTCAACACATTCGAGCAATCCAGAACAGTGACTACTCCTATGCAATTGCAAAACATCTGGCAAATCATGAAACCAAAACCTGGACGGATGTAAAATATTTTGGACTTGCAAGTGTACCACAGCATGAGAGAGGAGGAAATCGCATACAAAGACTAAGACAACTTGAATCTAAGTTAATTATGAGGTTCAAAACCAAGCAGACCGCTGGCCTCAACGGGGATGAAGAACTTTATGTTCATCTATAAGGACCAAGCAAGTGACTATCTTGCATAAGGCATAAACTCTTGGCTAATCATTATCCAAATCGTTTCTTTAAAATCAATGTTATAATAACCTTGGAAACAACAGTCACGATAACTAAGTTACTTTTGGTCAAACAGGACTGCCAAATGTTTACAATGCAATAATTTCTTGTGGGTAGCTGCATACATTGGGGACGTAGGGCACTCAGCCCTTAATTGTGCAATGACCTTAAGTCCCTAAAGTTACGCATAATAATCAACTCTCATGTATTCTGAGTTTTGATTATATACGCACGTGGACTCACGAGTGTCAATAAAGCGATATGGTCCCTGTTAACTGTGGGAACGCTTTAAACATGCTGTAACTAAAACGAATGCCCCAATGTTAGCAAAAACCCACGAACTCTAATGGAAATCCAATTGGCAATATTGTAAATAAAACCACAAGTCCCAGCATGCCCCAGTCAAACATAGGGTGTGTCTACAGGCGGAATGTATAGAAATAGCAGAGGGACTAATCACCTAAGCTACCGTGAACAGGAACTACGGTTCGAAACGCGTAGGGTGTTTTTCACGTTTGAAAATAAAGTAACTGCTAAAGCATCAAGGAGTGTGCAGCGACTTCTTCTCTGGTATTGAATATATATATATATATGTATATATATATATATATATATATATATATATATATATATATATATATATATATATATATATATATATATATATATATATATATTCAAACAAAAGATCTAGTTTTATAAGAAATAAAACTCTCTGGTGCCATGGCCTCAATGCAAACAGACTATCTTTATTGCAACGGGTGCCCACCGCATTTCGCAGTTAACCTCACTGTTTGTTTAAGGGTAAGTTGCACAAGTACAGTACAAACTGTTAAAAGTGCAGGGTTCTATTCAGTTGGCAAAATAAACAAAGTAAACATACTATATGAAAGAGGTTTTTACAGCATGTACAAATTATGCGTGGTTGTTTAACATTCTAAAATAAATGAAATTTTAATTTGTAAACAATTCTTTTGGTGAAAATACTCCTCATTTCAACCCAGTGGTTAAAAGGAAAAACGATTAATTCATCATGAACAAGAAAGAGTTTCTAGTCCACCATCTTAGGCATTAATACTGGTTACTTTCCTTTCTTTAAAGATATAGTTCATTCAACCCAAGTGGGTAATTTCACAATTCACCAAACAACGTTATACGGATAGTTGATAATCATGCTCCAGTGAGCTAAATTACATTGTCCTTTCTATGGAATCAGCCACAACTCCAATTAATTTTTTCTTCATTTCTGCAAAAAAAACAAATACAACTCATGTTACCAAACATAACAACTCCTTAATTTAAAAAAAACATAACCAGAACTTATTAAAAACGTATTAAAAGAAAGGTAGTAACGAATGGGCGCTGCTCAGAACTGTTCAATTATCTCAAATGTATCGACATCTCCTCATCCTAATTCAAACCCCACGGACTCATTGTATTGTATTTTATAAGCATTCTGGATTCCAGTTTTCTCAGTTCAAGAGTGCAGTTCCCTCCCCTTTCTCTTAGTGGGATTGAATCCAACACACAGAACTTCAGAAGATTTTGATTTTGATTATGTTTAACACTGAAGTGGCGGGCGACCGGATATTGTTTATCCTTTTTGGTGATCGCACGTAAATGTTCCAGAATACGCAATTTAGCCTTGTTGATAGTACTCCCGATATAATACAGATTGCAGGGGCATTTTAGTGCACACACTGCAAAATCTGTGTCAAATGTAAAGTATCTCATGCTCTTAAAACCTGCTTTTTCACTACATAGTTTCACTGTTTTGCAGGTCTGGCTGTATCTACATGCCTTTCACTTGGTGCAGGTAAAGAATCCTTGTATAGGAATAGACTTTTTAGGTTCCTTGATATTGCTAGTCATCAGAGTATCTTTCAATGATCTGTTTTTCTAAAGGTCATCGAATGATATGCACCAATGTTGTCCTGTATGTCATCATCTGTTTTAAGGATCACCCCGAATTTTGTCAAGCTTTTACGTACCTCCCAAGCCTGGTGATGTTACGTGGTAATAAACCTAAGCTGATTCTGGTTCGTTGGTTCTGGTTCCTTTTCCATAAACAGTTCTTCCCTTTGTAACTTGGCCACTTTATCAACAGCTGACTTGATGGTGGCTAGGCTGTAACCTCGATCCCTAAATCTTTGTGTAATGACTAGTTCATCTCTACTGTAGTCATCCTCTGTACTACAGTTGCGTTTTGCATACAGTAATTCCCCAAAGGGGATGCTGTTTATAGGATTTTTTGGGTGACAGCTTTGTGCTTGTAGTAAACTGTCACCAGCTGTTTTCTTTCTGGGTAACTTACTACAGATTTTATTATTCACAAGTTTTAGTTCCAGGTCTAAAAACTCAATCCTTTCTTCACTTGTCTCACTACTAAATTGTAGATTAAAGCAGTTTTGATTCAATTTTCGCGCAAATTCATCTGTCTGTACTTGGTTTCCATCCCAAATCCAGAAAATGTCATCAATGTACCGAGCCCAGAGGACGACATGGTCATGATACTGACTGATGTTCCGGACAACCTGCTCCTCCCACCAGCCGAGGTATAGACCTGCAAAACTCGGGGCGAAGCAGGTGTCGATTGCCGTCCCCTGGGTCTGTTTGTACAAAACTTTATAGAAAAGAAAAAAATTATTTTTCAGACAAATCGATATCATTATTACATATGAAAGAAATAGTTTCTCCCGGGTGGGCCGCACACCAGAAGGTTGAGTCAAGGTCAGGGAAACTAGAGATGTTCCCCCTGCATCTCCCGACGTGTTTCAAGCCAGCGCTCTTCTGCATGGGGATGCAGCAAGTAAACACCAACACTAGGAATTCCAGTTAGCTCTCCTTATATTTATTGGGCTACAACTAAGTTCAGGTTAGTTTAACACAAAGCATTTTGGGACTCGTTGTCCTTATAAAACATAGTCATTACCGCAGTGGGCTGCTGGTGTTCCGCGATGATGGTACAAAATCAGGAGCACACACAAGAAGTTCCTCTAGAGCTAGCAACCGCCTTCCATGTCCGTATCCTGCTGCTAAAGTCACGCAGCACGGAACCTCCCCTAAGTGCCGGTGTAAATGATAATTTTTTATACTGATTTACTACATTATTATAAATTATTTATTTTTAGATATATTATTTTTTAAATTACATTAAAAAAAATGTTTGTACACCTCCCTTCAACGCAGCCCCCTGGCGTGTTTGCAAAGGGGGAACTTATTGCCCTTGCATACTGGGTGTCCCAGGGGGCCAATTAGCCCACCTGGAACCTCCAATATGCGCCAGTGGGCCGCATTGCAGAGAGGTGTAATGAGGCCACACCCTTTTTTACACCTCTCTGTAATGCAGCCCCGGGCGTGTTTGCAGAGGGGGAACTAATTCTCCTTGCATACTGGGAGTCCCTGTGGGCCAACTAGCCCACCTGGAACCTCCAGTATGTGCCAGTGGGCTGCATTGCTTTGCCCCGAGGGGCAGCAGTCCCCGGAGCAGTGTGGGGGGGATTGGGGACCCCCCGCACTTCTTTCACTATGCCCTCACGATTTAATACTCCCGGGGGGGTAATTTTAACAAAACAGACAGGGTTTTTTTTTTTTTTAATTGAGCCTTTTTTGTCCTTGTGGGACCACCTGGGCAGGCCTAAGGGGTCATGGTGTGTCTACCCTGCCCCCTTTTTTTTCTACACGTTTGTTTTTCTGCTTTTTTGTGCCTCGGTCTACCTAGCACAAGATGGATGCCAACACTTCCTAGTTAGAAGTGTTGACATCCAATGAGCATGCTGCTTTCTTGGGAAGGCATGCTGATTGGCTGCCATTGTCTGTCAACACTCCAAACCAGGAAGTGTTAGCAGCCATCTTGTGCCTCGGTAGAACCAAGGCACAAGAAAGCAGTGAAACAAAGGTGGAAATCACGCAAAGGGGGCAGGGTAGAAGCACCCTGACCCCCTTGCCCTGCTCAGGGGGTCCCACAAGGACTGCCAAGTCCCCCCCAATTATTATTTTTTTAAATCGCGTGGTGTGCGCATAGTACACGTACCTAAGCGAGGTACGTGCACGGTATGCGCACTGGGCACCTACCCCGCGATTTTTAAAAAAAATAATAAACCTTGGGGGTCCTTGTGGGACCCCCTGAGCAGGCGGTCAGGGTGCTTCTACCCTGCCACCTTTTTGAGTTCTACACCTTTGTTTTTCTGCTTTCCTGTGCCTCAGTCTACTGAGGCACAAGATGGCTGCCAACAATTTCTGTTTTGGAGTGCTGACAGACATTGGCAGCCAATCAGCATGCAGCTCGCGCACGCGAAGGTCCGCGCACGTACGCGTACGGTGCTCCCACGGTGCGTGTACGGTGCACGCTTATAGATATACACTTTTTTTTCAAATTCGATTTTCTCAACAACTACTGGAGGGATTTACACCATTTAAACAAAAGGGCGATCTGCGAATCAGACTCTACCATTTTGCAAAATTTGGTGTAATTCCGTTTAGCAGTTCGGGATGTAGCCGAGTCTAATCGTCCTATGGAAATTAACATGGGGAAAACACGTTTTGGGACCCCCCTTTTTTCTCGGCCCCCGCTTGACGAATCTTCCCGATACTTTCAGGGAAAGAGCGAAGCGGAGCGGGCCATCTTCTTTGAGAAATTCGCGAAGATTCAACAACCGGCGCCAAAGTTACTCCCAATAGAATGTTGTGGATTTCCTATGAAAACTAGGTCCTAACTATAACTACCTACTGGCGCCTGCCAGTAGGTAATATATATGTATATATATATATATATATATATATATATATATATATATATATATATATATATATATATATATATATATATATATATATATATATATATATATATATATATATATATGTATATATATATATATATATATATATATTTTTTTTTTTTAAGCACACTCCTGGTCACAAATTCATTCGTGAAAGAACCAGAGTCAGAGCCCAATTGTAGTACGATGCTGTCAATTTATTCAGCAGAGAAAAACCCAACGCGTTTCCAGATCAGCCGATCTCTTGCTCATGGGTAGAGCTTGTCAGTACTCACATTCATTTAAAGCAACACACTATTTTTTGAATTGTATCACGTGATCATAGACATAAAGAAAATAAGCAAATTTAGGCTATGTCTGCAAATTGGAAACCGTGTTTTGTGTAAAGAATTCTGTCATTTCCAAAACGGGAATTAGATTGGAAACACTTGGAAGCCACCATTCATTACAATACTGATTTAGACTTGCAAAAGTATTGAAACAATGTAACTGTTCAAAAAGAACTACAATACATGTGATTTAAATCCAAGAGTGGAGCGTGCCCATATTGGCCAGGCATCGGGTTATGACACTGTGTTAAGATTCACATCAGTGTCCGTGAAAAATTGTCCATGAACTGTACTGCCCCAGTGGGCGAAAAGTCAATCAGTTTACTCACTAGGGTGACCTCTAGTGTTGCCCAAGTGGGCAATTGGTTAATCCATGTCCCTGTAAAGGAAAGAAAAGACATAGCTGTATGTAACAATATTTGCAATGTGGATCAGTGCATAGTTAAAAACCAATAAAATTTCTGAATTTAGTTACAAAAGAAGCAGCAGCATATTTCACATCAAATTAGAACTGTATATCACATTTGGAGATGAATGGCTAACTCTTCCCCAGATTGTGTCCTGTAGGTTGCAGAGTGTTATACCTTATAATGTATTTAGATTCAAGTTTCCTTAAATCCAGCCACCTGTTACCTCCCCTCTCATTGCTCTCAATGCTGTCCAGAACACAAAATGTCATTACATTGGGATTTCTGTTATGTACATCAGCAAAATGCCTGGCTACAGGATACTGTTGGTTCTCATTTCTACTTGCTCTCTGGTGTTCTAAAATCCTGAGTTTTGCCTGTTTTGTTGTGCATCCGATATAAAATTTGTTGCATGGGCACTCAAGGGCATACACAACATATTCAGTTGTACAGGTAAGGTGTTTGGTAATCTTGTGAGCACTTTTTTCTTTACACAACTGTATTGATTTACAATTGTTGCTGTATTTACAGGCTTTACACCTGCGACACGGGAAAAAACCTTGAATGGGATTAGTTTTTTTACTTTCTTTTATCACCGTGTTACTCAATGAGTCCTTAAGTGACTTTGCCTTCCTGAATGTCAGCGAAGGAATATCATGGATTGCCTCTTTCAGATCATTGTCAAGCCTTAATGTGTCCCAATATTTAGTTATACATTTGCGTAGCTTCCAGGATTGACTGTTATAGGTAGTGATGAAACGTACCTTTTCATCAACCTTATGTTGTTTGGGGACTAACAATTCATTCCTGTCCATGGCATTAACCTTAGTCAGGGCCTGCTGTATAATTTTATTACTGTATCCTCTCTCACAGAATCGTTGTACCATAGTATGGCTCTCTTTGGCGAAGCCCTCTGCCGAGCTACAGTTTCTTTAGGCCCTGATTAATTCGCCCATAGGGATACTACGTATAAGGCTGGGTGGGTGACTACTCCCTGCGTGAAGCAGGCTATTTCCCGCTGTGGATTTGCGGAATAGAGTACTTCTTAAATTCCCATCCTGAACCTCAAGCTTGATATCCAATAATTCCAATTCCTGTTTACTGATTACACTAGTGAATTTCAGATTCAGAGAGTTGTTATTTAGAATGGTTTCAAATTCGTGTATCTGGTCAAGGGTGCCATTCCACACACAGAAAATATCGTCAATATACCTTCTCCAGAGGATGACGTGGGAATTATAGTGGGAGATCTTATTCACCACTAGTTCCTCCCACCAGCCCAGATATAAACAAGCTAGGCTGGGGGCAAAACAAGTACCCATCGCCACCCCCCGGATTTGTTTGAACAGTAGTTCGTTGAAAATAAAGTAGTTATTAGTCATGCATTCCCATATCATGTCAAGCAGCATGTTCGTATGTGATAAGAAAGAAACCGATCTGTTTCTGAGATAGAATTTACATGCTTCCACCCCCAATTCCTGTGGAATGCTGGTGTACAGGCTGGCCACATCAAAGCTTACCAGCCAGTACTCGGGACTCCACTCAATTTCTTTGATAATGCTTAAAAAATCAGATGAGTCCCTTCGCCAAAGAGAGCCATACTATGGTACAACGATTCTGTGAGAGAGGATACAGTAATAAAATTATACAGCAGGCCCTGACTAAGGTTAATGCCATGGACAGGAATGAATTGTTAGTCCCCAAACAACATAAGGTTGATGAAAAGGTACGTTTCATCACTACCTATAACAGTCAATCCTGGAAGCTACGCAAATGTATAACTAAATATTGGGACACATTGAGGCTTGACAATGATCTGAAAGAGGCAATCCATGATATTCCTTCGCTGACATTCAGGAAGGCAAAGTCACTTAAGGACTCATTGAGTAACACGGTGATAAAAGAAAGTAAAAAAACTAATCCCATTCAAGGTTTTTTCCCGTGTCGCAGGTGTAAAGCCTGTAAATACAGCAACAATTGTCAATCAATACAGTTGTGTAAAGAAAAAAGTGCTCACAAGATTACCAAACACCTTACCTGTACAACTGAATATGTTGTGTATGCCCTTGAGTGCCCATGCAACAAATTTTATATCGGATGCACAACAAAACAGGCAAAACTCAGGATTTTAGAACACCAGAGAGCAATTAGAAATGAGAACCAACAGTATCCTGTAGCCAGGCATTTTGCTGATGTACATAACAGAAATCCCAATGTAATGAAATTTTGTGTTCTGGACAGCATTGAGAGCAATGAGAGGGGAGGTAACAGGTGGCTGGATTTAAGGAAACTTGAATCTAAATACATTATAAGGTATAACACTCTGCAACCTACAGGACACAATCTGGGGGAAGAGTTAGCCATTCATCTCCAAATGTGATATACAGTTCTAATTTGATGTGAAATATGCTGCTGCTTCTTTTGTAACTAAATTCAGAAATGTTATTGGTTTTTAACTATGCACTGATCCACATTGCAAATATTGTTACATACAGCTATGTCTTTTCTTTCCTTTACAGGGACATGGATTAACCAATTGCCCACTTGGCCAACACTAGAGGTCACCCTAGTGAGTAAACTGATTGACTTTTCGCCCACTGGGGCAGTACAGTTCATGGACAATTTTTCACGGACACTGATGTGAATCTTAACACAGTGTCATAACCCGATGCCTGGCCAATATGGGCACGCTCCACTCTTGGACTTAAATCACATGTATTGTAGTTCTTTTTGAACAGTTACATCAATACTTTTGCAAGTCTAAATCAGTATTGTAATGAATGGTGGCTTCCAAGTGTTTCCAATCTAATTCCCGTTTTGGAAATGACAGAATTGTTTACACAAAACACTGTTTCCAATTTGCAGACATAGCCTAAATTTGCTTATTTTCTTTATGTCTATGATCATGTGATACAATTCAAAAAATAGTGTGTTGCTTTACATGAATGTGAGTACTGACAAGCTCTACCCGTGAGCAAGAGATCGGCTGATCTCGAAACGCGTTGGGTTTTTCTCTGCTGAATAAATTGACAGCATCGTACTACAATTGGGCTCCGACTCTGGTTCTTTCACGAATTAATTTGTGACCAGGAGTGTGCTTAAGAGTAAGGGGTTGGCGAACCCCGTCGTGAGCCTGCCGTTCAAGCGGCTTAAGCACGCCAAATTCGTGTGTGTTTATATATATATATATATATATATATATATATTATATATATATATATATATATATATATAATCCAATGGAAAACAGGTTAACGTTGCGCTCTCAGGAAAAAGACAAAGCGAATCCACAGTGTAATAGTAGCAGTTTATTCCACAACGCGTTTCAGCATAGAAGCCTTGTTCACGTGTATATATATATATAAAAATATATCCGCACTGCACTTTCCACTGCGACAGTCTCCAATAACCGACCCCACACAGGAAAGAACAGGAAGACCCAGAGTGCAGGTGAGTTTCTTTTATTCATCAGCACACCACGGCAGCATAACGTTTCGGCCTGCACAGAGGCCTTGGTCACATGGCGCACTGAGAGAGGTGCAAGAAATTTAAAGGGCACATTCACCAATGATGGGAGCATTTGATTGGTTATTTTGTATGCAGTGGGAGTGTTTCAAACTGCGACAGAAAGTGTATTTGCAATTGCACTTTTTAGGGCGGGGAAACTTTTGTCAAAAACAGGTGAGCCCTAGAACCTTAATCACTGTATAAATACATTTGTGAATTCCGACCATTGTGAGAATTTAGAAAAATTATTTGGGGTAATCAGTGGGCAAACGAGGTATATACAACAAGCTATACATAATTACATATATTTACATAAAGTGCAAAAGACAAATGTCTATCAGATGTCATTATGATAGGGTCATTAGAAGGCTGTCAGCATAGGCAGCTTTGGAGTGCCATTGAGAAAGAGGCCTTTGCGGGGCAAGATGGCCGCCAGGCTGCTGTAGAGTGCAGTCGCACTAATCCCTTCTCCTAGACCCAGGGCGTAAATGGCTGGCTGGAGATGGAGATGGACTAAAGTATGCTGATTCTGCAGAACATATTCTGGGCGGAAAGCGGCGCTAGCTTTAAGATACTGCAAAAGGCGCTTATAACCTGGAGGTGTTATTACCGTGAGCACTTCAAAAACCAAGTTAAAAAGGTAATTGTGGAAAGCATATCTACTGCCTTAAGGATGTCGCAACGCTTGGGTGCCATACCAAAGGCGGCGTTGAGTAAACGCATTACAAATACAACTACAGTCCCAAGCGGCATCTCTCAGAAAGCGCAATTCAAGAAAAACGAGAGATCCGCTAAGGACAAAGATAAAGAAAAGGCTGACTCTAAGGCGGAGAGTAAAACAGCCCCGCAAGCAGCACAATCGGAGACTCCTGAAGGTAAAGCGCACGCACAACAAAGGCGCTTACACTCTGAAAGCGGAGCGAAGCAAGCGATCAACATACCTGCCGCTGGCAAGGATCGGCGGCAACCCACTGTGGCAGAGGCTTTCGCTGGGAGGAATCAACAGGTAACCCCGGTCGCTGGAGGCAGACTGGATCCAGACTCGGCCCCAGACATGAAGCAAGTCAAGTCAAGTCATAGAATTTGTATAGCGCACTACATACCCAGAGGGTTTCAAGGCGCTTAGGAAGGGGAGGAGGATTATTTGTCGAATATCCACGTTTTAAGCTGCTTTCTAAACGCTAGGTGATTCTGGGTGAGGCGAAGGTAAGCGGGCAGTGAGTTCCATGTTTTGGCAGCCAGGAATGAGAAGGATCTGCCTCCCATGGTAGTCTTGTTGATGCGAGGTACAGTGGCGAGGGCTTGGCTGGAAGAGCGAAGTTGGCGGGAGGGGGTGTAGAAGGACAGTCGAGAGTTGAGGCAGTCTGGTCCGATGTCGTAGAGTGATTTGTGTGCGTGGGTGAGCAGTCGGAAAGTAATTCTCTTGTTGACGGGTAGCCAGTGGAGGTCTTTAAGGTGACCAGAGATGTGTTCGTTGCGTGGGATGTCTAGTATGAGCCTGGCTGAGGCGTTTTGGATTCGTTGTAGTTTCTTCTGGAGTTTAGCGGTGGTACCTGCGTAGAGGGTGTTTCCGTAGTCCAGTCGGCTCGTGACTAGAGCGTGGGTGACTGTTTTCCTTGTTTCGGTGGGGATCCAGCGAAATGTTTTTCTGAGCATGCGAAGAATGTTAAAGCAGGAAGAGGATACGGCGCTGACTTGTCTGTTCATTGAGAGTGAAGAATCCAGGATGACGCCAAGGTTCCGTGCGTGGTCTGTCGGGATGGGAGCATTTCCGAGGGCTTCCGGCCACCAGGAGTCGTCCCATGCAGAGGGGGAATTACCTAAGATGAGGACTTCTGTTTTGTCTGAGTTAAGTTTCAGACGGCTTTGTTTCATCCATTCGGCGACTTCTTTCATTCCTTCGTGTAGGTTAGTTTTAGCGGTGCTGGGGTCCTTGGTGAGAGATAGGATTAGTTGAGTGTCATCCGCGTAAGAGATGATGTTGAGGTTGTGTTGGCGGGCGATGGCCGCGAGGGGGCTCATGTATACGTTGAAGAGGGTGGGACTGAGTGAGGATCCTTGTGGTACGCCGCAGATGATTTCAGAGGGCTCGGACTTGAATGGTAGGAGGCGGACTCTCTGGGTTCTTCCGGTGAGGAACGAGGTGATCCATTCCAGAGCCTTTCCTTGGATTCCGATGTCCTTGAGGCGCTGTAGAAGGGTGCTGTGGCAGACTGTGTCGAAGGCTGCTGAGAGGTCGAGGAGGATGAGGGGGACTGTGTCTCCATTGTCCAGTAGAGTTCGAATGTCGTCTGTTGCTGCGATGAGGGCGGTCTCAGTGCTGTGTTTGGCTCGGAAGCCAGATTGTGAGGGGTCGAGGGATTTGTTGGCTTCGAGGAAGGTGGCGAGCTGGTTGTTGACAGCTTTCTCGATGACTTTGGCCGGGAATGGAAGAAGCGAGATGGGGCGGTAATTTTTGAGTTCGGTGGGGTCCGCTGTGGATTTTTTCAGAAGGGCGGTGAGTTCAGCGTGTTTCCAGTCTTCCGGGAAGGTGGCGGAGTTGAAGGAGCAATTGATGACGTCTCGGAGGTGCGGTGCTATGACGGAGTCTGCTTTGTTGAAGATGTGGTGAGGGCATGGGTCTGTGGGGGATCCAGAGTGGATGGAATTCATCAGGCGGATGGTGTCCTCAGTGGAGATTGGGTTCCAGGCGTTAAGGGTGTTCACGGGGGGAGGATGGTCAGCTGGTGGTAGGGTGGGTTGGCTTCCGGGTTGGTTGTCAAAGCTGTTGTGGATGTCAGCAATCTTGTTGTGAAAAAAAGAGGCTAGAGAATCGCAGAGGGTTTGAGAGGGGGTGATGTCGTTGGAGTTGGTCGAGGGGTTGGAAAATTCCTTGACGATGTTGAAAAGTTCCTTGCTGTTGTGGGCGTTGTTGTCGAGTCGATCCTTGAATGCTGTTTTCTTGGCTTTTCGGATCAGTTGGTGGTGAGTGCGGGTGGCGCTTTTGAAGGCGTCCTTGGTGATGGTGGTTGGGTCTTTTTTCCAGGCCTTTTCAAGGGAGCGGCACAGTTTCTTGGACTTTTTGAGGTCATCATTGAACCATGAAGCCTTCTTGTTGCCAAGTTTGTGTTGACGTTTTTTCAGTGGTGCTAAGGTGTCGGCGGTGTTGGATAGCCAAAGGGTGAGGTTGGAGGCGGCTTCGTTGGCGTTAGAGGAGAGGGCTGGGGAGGTTCGAAGGAGCGATGTGGAGATCTGATCCGTGGTGATTTTGTTCCAGTTTCTTTGTAGAGTTGGTTGGAGGAGGTTGATGGGTTTCGGCTTGTTGTAGGTGAAGTGAACGCAGCTGTGGTCAGTCCAGAGGAGATCTGTGGTGTGGCTGAAGGAGACGTGGTTGCTGGAGGTGAAGATTGGGTCGAGTGTGTGGCCTGCGATGTGGGTGGGGGTAGTGACCAGTTGTTTAAGTCCGAGGTTGGCTAGGTTGTCCAAGAGGGTGGCAGTGTTGCGGTCGATGATCTTTTCAAGGTGGAAGTTGAGGTCTCCCAGAAGGATGTAGTCTTTGGAGGGGAGCGCGTGTGGGGTGATGAAGTCCGTGATGTCTTCACTGAATTTTGCGCGGGGTCCTGGTGGTCTGTAGAGGAGGGTGCCTCTGAGTGTGGTCTTGGGGTCGATGTGGATCTGGAAATGAAGGTGTTCGGAGTTGGCGAGATTGGTGTCCGAGCTGGTTGAGATGCGGATTGATTTCTTATGGACGATAGCTATTCCTCCTCCTGTATGGTCGGTGCGGTCCTTGCGTGTGATCTTATAGTCTTCTGGGATGGCAATGGCGATGTCAGGGGCGGAGGAAGCGTTCATCCATGTTTCTGTTAGGAAGGCGACGTCTGGAGAGATGGTGTCTAGTAGATTCCAGAGGTCGATGGCGTGTCTGTGGACCGATCGGGTGTTGAGGAGGATGCATTCTAGGTGGTTGGGGTCGGGAGTCTGTGGAGTGGTCTTAGCGGGGATGTTGTCAGTGCCGCTAAATTTGCAGGATCGGCAGGTGAACGGTCCATGGGTGCGTCCAGGAGCGGCTTGGAAGCAGTTGGGGGCGCGGCCGGGGTTAAGGGCTAGGAGGGTGGCGGCATCGTAGGAAACGCGGGGGGCTGGGCAGCGCGAGGGGCAGGGGGTCTGGCGCTGGGCGCGGTCCAGGCGCGGACGGGCGTAGACGGGCTTACCTTTGGCGCACCTTCGGTGCGGATTGGGCGCGGTCGCTGCGCGTGATCGCTGAGCGCGGGAGCAGCTGTCATATATGGGTGGTGGAAGGGGAGGGGCGAGGGCGTCTCAGCTGGGAGGCGGGGCGGGCTAGGTTACAGGACAACAACAACAAAATGGAGGGCGCTTGGGGGAAGAGTGGAAAAGATCAGCAAAGTCGCGCTGGCAATGTGGAAAGACACAGAAATAAAATAATATGCAAGTCGGCATACACAACAAATCAGCACAAAGCACAATGAGGGCGTTTGGGGAAAAGTCGAAGAGCAGCCGAGTCGCGCTGGCAAAGTGAAATGACACGCCTATTAAACAAAATGCTAAGCGGCATAAACAGCGCACAGCAGGCAGTACAGTGAGCACAAATGTCAGCACAATGCAAAGCACAAAGCACAACGCGTTAGGAAAATGATACCGGGCCAAAGGGAGCGACCACTCGGCTGTGAAGCGTAGAGTGGAACGCGGAAGATCTCCTCGCCGGCCGCGAGGACGCAGGCACGGCGGTTGCCAAGCAACCAGAGTCTGAAACGCTCACGCCTCTAGCGGGAGACGCACAGGGGCTGGAGAGCACAGCGGAGAGAGTCGAGGCTGCTGTCGAGCACACCAGCACCAACAGCGAGAGTAATGCAGGCGATAAAGCAGGACTGAAGACGACGGATAACGCAAGTAAGTCCAGTGAAATACAAACAAAAGAAAAACTGGAAACAATTAACATTAACACTGCCCAAATGCTTGAAGCCCTAAATGAGGTTGATTTAGCGCCAACACCCGGAGATAGCAGCATAATGGTACAATCCACTTGGGGTAGTTTGAAAAGTATCCAAAGCCACACAACAAAGGGGTTGAAAGGAAGGAGAGTATGTTCCCCGGAAAGGGAAAAGTTCTACTCTGTTACTGAGGGGTCAGACTCTTCATTGCTGGGATCAGAGGAAGAGGATTCTAATACAGATCTATCATCTGGGACAGAGTCGGAAAGATCCCTCTCTAGTGAGCACAGAAATAGAGAAACACAAAAAAGAAGAAGAAGAACAATGATAAGACGTGACAGGGAAATGGACAGAGCAGCAACAAGTACAAACAGGAAGCTATTATGGGACTATGGTAGTGCTTCAAAAGTTTACCAGGATCAAGATTTGGGAGTGGCAACTGAGAGCTATCCTGTAAATACCCCTAATGAGATGAATGATAATCCTCCTCAAGCAACCTTAGATGGGATGTTCACAATGCTGAAGCAAATGCACTTAGAGGCTCGCCTAGAAAGCAGACGAGCAAGGCAGGACTCAAAGAAAATACAAGCGAGCATCAGGAAAGTGAACAGAAAATATCAGGAAGTTGAAACTAGAGTTGAACAAGTAGAAGAAAGAACTGGGAAACTGGAGGATGAGGTCACAGACTGGCAGAACGCAAGAACAGAACAAGGGAAGGTGATCGAAGACTTGCAGTGGAAGCTCGAAGATTTCGAGAATCGGCAAAGAAGGAACAACCTACGCTTTCTCGGCATAGAGGAAGGACTGGAAGGGAAGGACCCAAGGGGGTTTATGGTTAAACTGTTAAAAGAGGCATACCCAGAGGCACAGTGGCAGTGGGAAGTTGAAGTGCAGAGAGCACATAGATTTCCGTTAGTGCAGAAGGGGGGCAGAGGCGGTAAACAAAATAACAGTAATCAGAATGATTTGCCTAGGGCAATGCTGGTCTTTTTTGGAAACTTTCTAGCTAGGCAGGAAATCTTTGAGACTGCAAGACCAGAAAAGAAAAAATCAGTTGAAGGGATTACTTTTTTTATGAGGCCAGACTTTTGCCACACCACTGTGGAAAGGAGGTGGAAGCTTAGACAGCTTATCACTCCATTTCAACGACAGGGCTCAGAAGCATACTTGATGTATCCATCCAAATTGAAAGTGATCACAAGGGGCCGCATCAGAATGTTTTTCTCGGAAATAAAGGCAGGAGAATACTTAGCAGAGATTACGGAGCTTCAGAAAAGCAGGAAGAGTAAGGAATCAGAACCAGCATAGGGTAAATTAGGAAAAATATCAGCCGTATTGTATATGGGGATATGGTTAGATAGGGTGGGAGAAGGAAAGCGACACTACAGCAGCACGCAGCCACACATAGGTCAAGATTGACCTATTTGCCTGTGACAGGGGGGGGGGCAGCAAGGGGAGGGGGGCAAAGGGGGGGAGGGGGGAGGGGGAGTGGGAAGAGGGTGGTAAAGAGAGAAGGTTTTTTACAGCACAAGATAAAATGATATGTAGCAACATAAAGGTGGTAGAAAAATATTTTGAGGATTTGTTTTTTGGTCTTTTTCATAAAAGCAGATGGCAGTAAGAATCACTACAATGAATATATGCGGGCTAAACGATGGGGGCAAAAGACAGAAAGTAGCAGCTATGTGCAGAATGCTAAAATTGGATATTGTATGTCTGCAGGAAACACATGTGAGGGGGAAGGACAAGTACCTTATGGATCAGTTAGGGTTTGATGTATTAGCACACACGCACCAAGATACGAAAACAAAGGGAGTGGCCATATTGGCGAAGAAAGGCCTGATGAAAGTAGTAAGAAAGAAGGAAGACGTGGATGGTAGATGGGTGATGTTAGAAGGAGAAATAGCCGGTAGCCGCTACACAATTGTTTCTGTATATGGTTTCAATGAAGATGAACCTGATATATTTGATTATTTAGATACCGAATTGCCGCTATGGTCTGAACCTATAATTGTGTGTGGAGATTTCAATGTCAATGGGTTATCAGGGATAGCTATGAGGGGAGGGGGGAGGAAGGAAGAGCGAAAGAAGAGGGTAAGAAAAGCCATTGCCAATCTAATGAATAATAATGCGTTGGTAGATGTCTGGGCGGCATGTAATCCCTTAGGGACAGGGAGTACTTTCTATTCAGCCCCTCATAAATGTATAGCGAGGTTAGACTACTTTTTAGCCACCAGTTCATTAGTATCAGAATTGAAAATAGAAATACTACCTCGAGTCTCCTCAGATCATAATCCATTGGTGCTGACTATTCCCCGGAACTATAATACCGGCCACAAAGAGTACTGCTGGACATTTGAAAGAGGGCTGCTCAGAGAAGATGAATACGTTAGCAGATTGAAGGTATGGATCACGCAGTTCTGGGAGGTAAATAGAGGTACGGCAACACCAGGCATGGTTTGGGATGCATTCAAAGCAGGGATAAGGGGGGAGACGTTGGCTTATACCCTGAATCGGAGTAAAAAGGAGAAAATGGAGCTAGACAGTAGGCTACAAGATTTAAGGAATCTGGAGCAACAGCTTATTCAACACGTTATAAATCAAGAATCTCTTGAGCAGGTTTTACTAGAAATAGAACTGAAGAAGGCAGAAACTGGGGAAAGATTAGCTAATAAAGCCGCGGCTAATTATTTGGCAAAAAAAGAAAAATGCTACGAGTTCAACGAGAGAGTTGGACATATGCTCGCAGTACGTACCAGGCAAGATCTGGCAGCCGGGGAAATTAAAGAAATCAAGAGTAAATGCGGGAAGGTTGTAACCAAGGTGGAAGAGGTGAGGGAGGTGTTTAGAGAATTTTACTCTGACTTGTATGACCAAGGTGAGAGTAGCAATGGAAACGAGACAGAGGATTATTTGGCTGGTATCCCACACAAGGTATTGTCCGTGGAAGATAAAGAGACTCTAGAGGCTCCACTAATGCTGAGCGAATTACATAACGCAGTTTTAAAACTCCCTTCGGGGAAAGCTGCAGGACCAGACCAGATACCAGCAGAATTTTATAGGACATTTTGGGATGCACTAGGGATATACATGCTGGAAACTTTAAGATACGCACAGAAAGGGGAGAATTTACCACAGTCATGGGCTGGGGCAAGTATAGTAGTTATTTTGAAAAAGAATAAACCACATTTGGACCCTGGCTCGTATAGGCCAATCACGCTTCTGAACGCAGATGCAAAAATTTACTCCAAGGCTTTATCACAAAGACTTAGTAGAGTAATCGAGGGGTTGGTATATACAACGCAGCATGGCTTCATTCCAGGTAAAGGGACCACAGAACATACAAGGAGAATGATCACCATATTGGATGCCGCGGGAGCTGCAGGAGACCCTGCCTCCGCCGTATTTTTAGATGCAGAAAAAGCTTTCGACAGGGTCTCCTGGTGCTATTTGTGGAAAGTCTTGGAGTGGTACGGGATTGGCACAGGGTACATACAGGCTATAAAGGCGTTATATGTAGCTCCATCAGCTAAAGTGAGGATCAATAGGGGGTATACAGAGGATATACATATAAAGCGTGGTACAAGACAGGGTTGCCCGGCGTCACCACTGCTATTCGCCCTTTATATAGACCCCTTTTTACGGAGGTTAGAAGGAAACCTGAATATTCTCCCGATCACTTTACATGGCTATGCATATAAGACACTTGCATATGCAGACGATGTGGCAGTGGTTACACCGGACCCAGGATTAGCCATTATAGAAATTGAACAGGAGGCTTCACTTTTTGGCACATTTTCAGGGTATTCACTAAACAAAGGAAAAACACAAATAATTAAAAACAGTTGGGTAAATTATCAAGATATAAGAATAGCATCGGAAGTCACGTATCTAGGGGTGAAGATCACGTCCGAACTAGATAACTTAGTCGAAATTAATATGAGACCACTGCTGGAGAAAATTAAAACAAACACAGAAAGAATGAATAATTTGCATCTGACTTTAATGGGGCGAATAAATACCATCAAAATGATAACATTCCCGAAAGTGCTGTTTCTACTTAGATCTATACCTCTATATTTTGAAAATGTTTGGTTCAGCAAATTAGAAAATATTTTGAATAAATTCATTTGGGTGAGAGGGAAAACAAGAAGAGCATATAGACATTTGACGGTAGATAGGGAAAAAGGGGGCTGGGGAGCTCCAGATTTCAGGCTTTATTATTGGGCTGCAGTATTACAGTACAGTAGGGTGCTAATTGGAGGAGGAGAAGGAGGTCGGGACCAACTAATGGATAGAGAGGTGGGCTTACCCAATGTGTATGCTGTATTGTTGGGGGAGGAAGCTGAGAACGGGTTGTTCAACACTACTGATTTTACGTATTTTAAACATACGAGATTTAAGACGCTGAATGCAGTTTATAGGGTGTGGAAAGGAGTGGCTAAAAAATTGGGGCTAGGTAGATTTAATGTCTATACAAGATTGTACACAAATAACTCACTTCCAAGGGAGATCTTTAAAGATGTCATTATGCTTGGCTGGTATAATAAAGGCATTATGCAGATAGGGGATTTACTGGATGAGCAGGGCAACATCACACAGTTTGGAACACTCAAAGCGAAATTTGGGCTAGAGCACAACAGTTTCTACAAATATCTACAAGTGAGGAGTTTTCTAATACAAAAGCAAGGTGGTCCACTGGGAATGCGGCAGTGCAAAATTATGGATTATATAAAAGTAACCACCAAATGTACAATAAGATACCTCTATGCAGAACTGAAAGGAACTAAGTCAGATGAAAGGGCAAAATTCGCACAAAAATGGAGGGAAAAATTGGGATCAGGCTTAGAAATCTTTCAGGAGTCACTAGATTTGGGTAGAACGGTGCTGTGTTCAGCAACTCTCCAATCGCAACATTACAAAACAGTATTTTCACTTTACCATACACCGGCTAGAATTGCCCAGTGGGGCGGAACAACAGGAATAACTTGTCCAAGATGTAATGCGAGCGGAGCGGACATTGTACATATGTTTTCGCAGTGCCCACAATTATTTACTTTAAAAATGGCGATTGAAGAATTTTTTGATAAAACACTCAGGATCAAGATTAAGCTATTAGATGAATTAATCATTTTAGGGGTGGTCGATACGGTGGAAGATATCCCAGTAGAGTTTATTTTTGTTTCAATAGCAGTATTCCGCATTTGTATAGCAAGGAATTGGCTAAATAAGACTCCTCCGATATTTGCAGACTGGATTGCCAGCCTTCTCACTATATATAACTTAGAAAAGGCAATATACGGCAGGAAAGGCAAAAGGGCCAAGGCACTAGGCAAAAAAATATGGCAACCAATTACGACATGGAAGAATAGCAGGATAAATCCAGAATAGTGAAACAGACGTTTGATTTGATTTGTATTAGAGGATGGTTTTCTTTGAGTTGTGATATCTGCTTATGATATGAGAATTTGTACAAAACAGCGAAATGCATATGAAACATATATTTCTTTTTTGTTTTCTTCTCTTTTTTTTCTTTACCACCTGAGAAATTGGTATGTGCTGTAATATATATGTTGGAATATGTCGGGAAATGTTTGAAAAATTAATAAATACGTTTTAAAAAAAAAAAAAAGAAGGCTGTCAGCATAAATGCTAAAAATACACCCATTCAATGCACCGTATAGCAGTTGTACCTCATATTTAAAATATATACAACACATTTAATATATATACATCTATATACACCATAGATTTTATACCCCTACCCCAACATGCTACTAAGATGTCATGTAATAATAGACATCACGGCCGGCTATACAGGGCACTATTTTATATGCCTTCTGACATCTCCCCCTGCTCTTCCGAGAAATATCTATCTACAACACCAATCACCCATCATTAATGTGCATGCTACGGAAAAAGTGCAAGATAAAATAAGTGAATACATATTTTTTTCTAATTACGTTAAAAACTTCAGTGACATTTGCTTTCTGAGGAATATAGCAACCATAAAACTACTTAGGATGACCTAGTGTGTTAGTTCATATATAGTCATCTTGCTAGTTTCAAATTTGGCCAACACTACCTTCAATATTACAGGTGACTGCACGAACAGAAACTGGAAATGCCCATTCGCTATCTGAACGGAGACGGGGTAAGATTACTGCAAGAGGGTTGTTCAAATTTGTAAGATTTACAAACAAGTGTAAAAGTCCTCCGTGGAGTTGAGGCCATTGGGGCTCTTGCTGTCCATCTCCAGGATGTATCTGGTCTCAAGTGCCCTCAAGATCCCATCCCGGTTACCTCCTCTCCTTAATGGGCCTACCGAGTCAATAGCATAATATTTAAGGAGACTACTATAAAATATACTATATATATACTATAAAAATATATATATATATATATAGATAGATAGATAGATAGATAGATAGATAGATAGATAGATAGATATAAATATTTACCCAACAACACTTCACGCCACCAGTCACCTTTTCAAGGACGAGAAGGCAGACCCAGAATCAGTGCAAAAACAGGTTTATACATAGAATGCCTGCACCACAGCCATAACGCGTTTCAGCCTCCTTCGAGGCCTTGATCACAAGACGCGTTTCAAAACCATTTTTTTCATTTTTAAAGTGACAGTGCATTCTATCACACATGGAAGATGCATCATAGACATAGAAGTAACACTTCATGCCAAAATAGTGAACCTGTTAATTTAGAGCATTAATACAATTGATCCCCGCTGTGGGATTAGAATAAATATGTGCAAAATGAGCAATGTAATAAATATACATGAAGTCATAAATATTTAAAAAGCATGACAAAATATATATATGATTATATATATATATATATATATATATATATATATATATATATATATATATATATATATATATATATATATATATATATATATATATATATTACTTATTAATTAGCGGCAAATAGTACCCTTCTAAAAAATCTGTCATAAAACCAAGTGATTGCATAATAGTACATCTGGTCATGCTTGCTCCAATTCTGCTTGCTAGCTGAATTGCACATTCACTCTGTCAGTTAAAAGTCCTACGTTCAAAATGTCCTGCCCTATCAATTACAAAGTGCTAGTGCTGTGAGAAATAAAAAACGTGCTCTAATCCTCTTTGCATCATGGCCGTCATTCAAAAGATGTGAAATTGTATGCATAAAAAAATATAATTAAGAAGAAAATGTAAATGTAAATTTTTTAAAAACGGTGCTGATGCCAGCTGAAAGATACCGGATGTGGGAACAGTGTTATTCATAGGCAGGTGAAAAAATCCTCATGTTAATCAGACCATAAATTGTTTTACAGTTAAGCTCCAAGATATATTTAGTCTCAAGTTTCCTAAGAAGATATTCACGATTTTCACCCCTTCTAAGGGGCAAAACAGTATACACAGCAAAGTACTTCAAATATTGTTTGATGCTGTCATGGTGTTTCTGGAAATGTCTTGCGACTGGATATGTGGCATCTTTGTTGTTCATGACCCTCATGTGCTGAAGTGTCCGTTTGTGAACCTGCAGCTTCGTACTTCCCACATAGGGCAGGCCACACGAACACTCCAGCACATATACTGCAAATTCAGTTTTGCAGCTGAGGGACTTGGTGATGGCAACAAGTCTTGGTTTAACCCATTCCCGACGGGAGCACTACCTGCCTGGTGCTACGAACGACCGTTGGCCGTCGCGGGCCCGCCCGTTTCTTCGAACGTTCCGGACTGGCGCGGAACGTTTGTAGCAGTTATCGAGTTAAACATAGTGGTATATGTTTTTGTATTAAGATCCTGTTTACAGGGTTTGCAAGTGCAACACTTGTAAAAGCTCATCCTGCTGCCCAACCAATTTTTTTTTCAGTCACCTCAGGACTACTTTTAACCAGAGCATTGCTCATGGAGCGTTATTTTCTAGAGGAAATACTCAGAGTGGCTGTCAAACAACTGCCTAAGACTGGGTCAATGAGTACCCGTGGGCAGTTTTTAGTCACAATTTTGCGGAGGGTATTGTGTTGATGATTGTATGTTAACATGCATCTGGTTGGCTGTGACATAGGTTTATTAGTTTGATTCACCTTGGTTGTTTTAGGCATTAGCGTCTCTGAGCGTGTTTGCCTTCTCGATGGCCGTCTTAACTACCCCTCAGGGTACCTCCTACCCATTAACCTCTCCTTGCTCTCCCTTTGTGCCTGCATGCAGTCAAGGTCCATGTAAGATATTCTTCTGATTCGCAACATCTCCCCGTAGGTGATGCTGTTGATCAGATGGCTCTGGTGATGGCTGGAGGCATGAAGTACAGTGTCGACAGCAGATGGCTTCCTGTGGACACGAGTTTCTAACTACCAGTTCTTAACAGATATCTCTACATCGAGAAACACTCTGCTGACTTTACTCATCTGAGCTAAGAACTGTAGGTACAAGTTATTATCGTTAAGTTCTGATACAAATGCATGTGCTTCACATTCATTGCCTTTCCAAATCATCGATGTATCTATACTAGCAAAGAACATGGCTACCAAGGGTCTCACTGTGTGTTGCCATGAGGACACGCTCCTCCCACATGCCTATATGCAAACAGGCATACCTTGGGAAAAAGCAGGCCCCCATGGCAACGCCCTTGACCTGCTGGAAGATCTGATTAAGGAAAAGGTAGAAATTATTCTCTAGGCAAATGGAAATCATATCTAGTAACATCCTGTTGTGTGCAGCATGTTGTACAGGTCTTGTATTCAAATAGAATTCATCTGCCTTAATACCATCACAATTATGTATACTCGTGTACAGCGAGGTGAAATCAAGCGCTATATTTGTGCATATAATTGTGCATTTTACATTGCTGTATATATATCTATATATTTGAATATATAAATATATATTGAGAGAGAGATAGATATATAGGTATTGCCTAGTGGCTGTTGCCAATAGGTATATTTAGGTATGGGAGACATTCTCAGGCGTTGGAGGAGGCACTCACCTGTATCTTCACTCCGGCCGTGAGGGGAATGGCTTGTTTGTGTGCCTTGCATCCTGCACGCCGTGAGGGGAACGGCTTTCTCCTGGGCACAGTTCCGGCGTGAGGGCAGGGACCTCAATCCCCAGGTGCCCCGGCGGCACACGAGTGACATCATTGGAGCGCCCGAAGGCGCTTGAAAGCTGAGGAACGCCTCCCGCATCGCGGGACGTGCGCGGGTGGCGCCGGGGGAAGCCCGGGACAAGGGCGGGCCGTCTGTGGCCGTCCGGGGCTGGACGAGGCTGGGCTGGGCCATGGACTTTTGCAGCTGAGGTCTCTTATTCACCAAGTGAGAATTTTAATCTTTGACTATGAACAGGGCCCTGTTTCATCCAACATTTTAGTTTACATGTTTGTGACTTTGGTATTAGGGTAATTCGTATTTTATGATACTTTTGTTCTCTTAACACTCAAGTATCTAAGTGCCTATTCAAAGTTTTGATAATGTCTAAACCTAAACTGATAAAACCGCACCTGGGCTGGCTACTCTAGATACCTATCTAGTGAAAGTGGTCAACAAAATCAACAATGACCGGAGAGCCTCGCTAGGACGGGGGAGCCCTCCTGTTACACCCCCAGTTACTTCCACCCCACTGGTCGTATTACCAACAGACAATAGTTTTGAACTGGGTAATCAGTTAGCAGTAACGATTGAAGCACAGGTCATTCTGAACTTCATCAGGACATCCTGGACACATCTATTGAGGAAACGGAGCAGTGCCCGCCAGCCCCTAGAGCAGTGAGGGCTTGTAGGAAACTACAAACTAAACGTGGGAGGAATCGTAGTAAAAAAAGAGCAGTGACAACCCAAACACCTCAAAAAAGCCCCCTTGGTGGATCGGAGCCACTGGAAAGAAAAAGTGCAGCTAATATAAATATAAACAGAGAGCAATTTGATATTTTAGTTTGTGTTATAGAAGCCAAGATAGACGCTAACTTGGAAGAGATTATTAAACCCCTAGTGTTTAAATTGGATACTATTGCTTTAGAAGTTAATAGACTAGCAGGTCTTATGGCAACACATCTGGACTTGGCCGAAAGATCTAAGGTTGTCACTAAGGGCTCTGCTGGAGAAGGGCAGGGGCAGGGAACTAGCAATAACATATCAGATCAACCCAGTGAGAGAATAATCGTAACTGAAACTGCTTTGCCTGATCCAACACCAATTATTTGTCAGAGTAAACAGGCTATAGCAGTAAAAGAGGGTAAATTGGGAGTTAGAGAAGCAAAGAAAAGTTGCTTCATTAATCTTCCCCCTGATTGTGCACCCTATGTAGTCGTCCTAACTAATGTCCCGCCTATCGATTATCATCCCTCTCAGCCCCATGAGGAATCCCATGAATCACTTAAAAACAAAACAGTTTCATGGCTAAACAAGAGATGTGGTTTTCCAATTAACTACTCTGAGCAAATATTGTCTACCAGAAGGGTAAACACCTGTAGGGGGGATTGCGCTATTGTTAATTTCAAATACCCCCAACATGTTGCAACAGCCTTGCTAAGAGCAGCCTCCTTAGTTTACGATGTGAATAGTGTTTGTGTGCGACCACTTGGCTACTACTATACTCATCTTATTAAAGCGCCCCATGACAGTAGTAGAAATAGACCATTTATTCCTATTCATCGTCCTGCTCCTGAAGTAACACAACTTAACAACCCTGTTAATTACTGTAGGAACGGGTTTGATGTTGTGATGCAAAATAGATTTGATTTACTATCAGGCTTAGAGGCTTGTGATTGACGTGAGGGCTTGGGGGAACAGGGAAGGGAGAGTCCGGCTGACTTAGGAGTTACAGAAACCACATGGAGAAATAGGAGACATAACAATGTAATTTCCTGGAACATTGCGGGCTTAGGTGTCAAGATGCAGGATTTTAATTGGATTAGGTACATAAAACAGTATTTTATAATCTGCTTGCAGGAGACCTGGTCCATTGAATGTAATTATTTTTTAGAAGGGTATAAGGCATTTTACGTCCCTACCATTGCAACCAACAGGGGAAGACCTAAGGGGGGGGATGGTTACGTACATCTCTGTTGCACTGACTTGTAAAGTACGTAGAGTACCATCTGCCAACCCTGGAATTATTGGTCTAAATTTAAAAGGAGAAAGCTGTCTAGCTGGTCTGGTAAACTTTTATAATTCTGTTAATTAAGTATCTGCCTTGAATGCTTTTATTAGTATGTCAATGAATCAGAGTCTTCATAATCTTATGATCATGGGTGACTTTAATGTTCACCCTTGTGCTGACCCGCTATTTAAATGTATTTTGGATCTAAACTGTGTGCGATCTAATGGTCTACATTTAGAACACTCAATTGAGGGGGAACTTTTTAATGATTTGTTGAATGACCTGGATGTGACACCAACCATGGCCTTGATGGATCCTGCCTAGAGATTTGAGATTCTGACTTTTAAGGGGCATGGGAGGGGAACTTTCATTGACTACGTATTAATTTCATCATCAATGCAGTCTTTTGTGGACTCTTACTATTGAAGACAGTGAATTCAGTGACCATAATCCGCTCACTGTTCACTTGCTGGAACCGTGGATATCTAAAGAAGGGCCGAACCACAGTCAGGGCAGGTTGGGCACAACTGATAGGAGACGCCGACTGAGATGGTCCAAGATCACCCCAGATCTGCTGTACAAAGACATCAAAGTCATTTGTGCAGATGAAATTACCATATGTAAGAAGGCACTCAGCCTAGTAAGGACCTCGGGGCGTTCCAGACAATCTCACACAAGGTCTCTCAGCTACTGTCGGTACCAGCTAAAAATGTAGTCAACGTGGGCCCAAAGTGGTTTAACCATGACTGTACCAAAGCAGCAAGTAACCTAAGGTTGGCTTTAGCAAGTAAACCAAGACAACAGGCGTCTGTCCAACTTTTTCGGAAAGAATATAAATCCACTACAGCCAAACGCAAGGAATTCCTAAGGGAAGAGGCCTGAAATGAGATCCTGGATCCCACTATTCTGAGGTGCAGCTCCAGATTTTGGGCTGTAATGAAAAATGAAAAAACTTTTTCTGGTTCAGGAGCCCGGTGATGGCCTAGAATGTTATATACCGAAGGGGGATTGGGAAGCGCATTTCAAGCAATTATATTGCTGCCCGATGGAAGAAATTTTTAATCTAGCACCTTGTAATACCGGAGAGAAGATTAGCATTGATAGGGGTGAAGTCATTGAGGGTATTATGGGATTGACAGCCGGGAAAGCACCCGGACCTGATGGAATCCCCCCAGACTTATTTAAGTCTGAGCCTTCCTTTTGGGCTCCTATATTAGAGTCTGTATTTAATGCTACAGTGCAAAGTGGTTGCCCGCAATCGTGGGGGGTTTCTACTACTGTCCCGGTTTTTAAAACTTTTCTTAACTAGACTTACCATGTGAGATGAAGCTATGTGTTGTAAACGTACCAAAAAAAAACATACGCGGTAAATGCATGCATGGTAAAAGCTGCGTGGTAAAGGCACTGCCTGGTTAATACTGCGTTGTAAAGGATATTTCCCTACAAAATCGATAGGCACTATGTTGTAATCTCAATTGGTTCATGCCCACCCTCCCCTCCTTCCCGTCCCTGTTGGTGTAGTCCGCTTAATAATGCATGAACATTCCAGAGCTGCCTCCAGCTGACTGGAACCTGTGGTGGTGATAAGATGGAATAAAGAAGACTTATACGCTACTTCAGTGTACCTCGTTATTTTATTACACTGGCGACAGAAGACTGCTTGGGGGCAGTTCACCATCACCCCCAAGTGATACTCCAGCACAGCAAGTTATTAAAATAGCATAAGGGAAATATTTTTTTCCTGTAAGAGACGAAGACGCCGTCTCACTTACCTTCCCCGCCTTTGAAGTAGAGAGCTGAGGGTGAGGTGTCAATTCTGGGAACCTCGCTGCGTGCTGTCTTCTTCATGCTGAGGTGAGCTGTGGGGATCCCTCCTGTGCGAGCATCGGCTGTGTCTTCCAGCAAGTTGTCCATGGTCAATGGGGGAAGGTGTTTAGGTGGGTACCCAGGGGCAAAGGAAATTACAGCCTCGAGTGTGCCTGCTCACCTTATTGCCATCACCCTAAGGGGAACGTGTACGTCTGAGAACGGGTACATCGTTAAGTCAACCAGCGTTACGACATGGGCAGTTGGTGGTGGCTGCCTATGAATTGAGGAGCTGTGAGGCACGACCGTTTTCTGTGGTGTTGCTGTGTGGTCCTCCTCAACGCGGTTTCCGTCAGGATGTGTGCCTGAGCTTGGGAGCTGTGGAAAGAGCACCGCGTCTGCACAGTTCATCACAGTGTTGGAGTGGGGAATAGCGTTAACTGCACTGCACCTGCATGTCAGTTTCCTCACAAGCGCTGGAGCAGGGGAGCTGTGTGAGGCACACCGCACCTGCGCAGTAAACTCTCCTCACAGCGCCAAAGCCGGGGAGCGGTGGCAAGGAAAACGTCTCCTGCGTTCTGTTTTTCCCTCACAAAGGTATCCGCAAGCAACGATGAGCTTTAGCGGTGCCCTCTCCCGAGTGTTAACGGGAGCCTTAAAAAATAATTATTAACCCCTTGTTGGTGCTTTTCGGTGTGGCCTTCAGTCTTCGCTGACAGGCTCAACTGGACTATATTTTTGCCCTACATGTTCGAAGAGTTACCTGTCTATATTTCGCTGATGGGCACAGCAGGGTAGAATTTGTGGAAAATTTGTTTTTTTCACAGTGTTTTGACAGGAACCTTTCATCATAACGTACTGTCTACCCAAACATTATTACTATAATTGTACTTTGAAATCGTTAAGAGCTGTATGGTTCAAGGGGTCATTTCACCTGAGGTGGTGTTGTGGGGGAGTACAGTTACACGTTAAGCATAAGATTGTGTTTTATCTTTTCCTCACGATGGCAAGCACGAGCATATCTCAACCACCGCCATTCCTGAACGAGGTGGGGGAACCACAGTTACCTTGGAAACAGTGGTTAGGACTTTTAGAATCCTATTTGATAGCCATTGGGGGAGAGAAATTCTCTACCTTAAGAAAATTGCACACCTTACTCCATAACTTAAGTGTAGAAGGGCGCAAAACGTATGATAATATAACTGCAGAGGCAGAGGAGGATAGCGATGATGATGAGAATGTGTATTTAGCAGCAGTTGGCAGACTGGAAAACCAGTTTGGCAAGACTATTAATGTGGTGTTGGAGAGGCACAAATTTTTCTCTAGGGTGCAAGGTAAAGGAGAAAAGGTGAAAACTTACATTGCAGCACTTAAAGGTTTAGCTAACACTTGTGAGTTTGATAGTTTATATGACTCTCTTATTAGAGACCAGCTAGTTAGGGGTACTAATAACAATAAAATTCAAGAGAGGCTCTTGGTGGCCAATCCGGATCTTAAACAAGCGGTAGAAATTGAAGTAGGCATTGAGCACACAGCAGATTGTATGGCTGCTATGAAGGGAGAGGGACAGAAGAACACGGAGGTCAATGTTATTAGCAAACATGAAATTAGCAGGGAGGCTAAGGGGAAAGGCCAAGGTCCGGTTCCTCCTGGTACCAAACTTAAGTGTTTCAGGTGTGGCAGCCCCAACCATCTGGCCAATCACGCAAATTGCCCGGCAAGATCAGTTACATGTCATAAGTGTGGGAGGAGAGGCCACCTAGCGAGACAGTGCAAAGATTTTCAACCTAAATTAGTTCACTCTATTGAACAGGGGACAGATCAAGAAGTCAAGTTGGTGTTCAAGGTGGATGATGAAGAGGGAGCAGAGAAGTTTCCATCTTGCACTATTACTCTAGATCAGAGGGAGGTCTGTGTTTTTGCTGATTCGTGTTCTCCGTATACCTTAATTGAAGAGGAGACATTTCATAGAGTGTTCCCCTCAGAACAGCATACTTTACAACCTGCAGATGTGCACCAGGGGGGTACAATAAGGAGCCCATACCCTTGGTGGGAATGACAACCATGAGGATTGGGTTTAAAGGAAGGTGCACGGTGGGCAAGGTGTATATTACTAAGAAAGGCTCTTGTTTGTTGGGGTGGAGACACCAACGGGAGCTTGGCATCAAACTAGACCCCAACAGCCCTGACCAAGTACTCCTGGTAGATCAGTCGGTAGGGGGCATGAAGGTGTGTGAGGAGTTTCCCCAGGTATTCACGGAAAAATTGGGGTTACTCAAGGGTTATCAGCATTCTATTAAACTTAAAGGGAAGGCGAAACCTGTGGCCCATAGAGTAAGACCTATTCCCCATTTGATGCAAGCTCCGCTTCAAGCTGAAATAGACAAATTGCTAGCTCAAAGTGTAATTGAGCCCATTGAGAGTTCACAGTGGTTGGCCCCGATTGTTCCTACAACCAAGTCTACAGGAAAGGACATCAGGCTATGTGTGGACCTTAGAGATCTTAACAACAGTATCTGGGTAGACAGACATCCACTACCACGCATACACGAGGTCCTCACTTTGATCAAATGTGTAAATGTAAATGTATAGGCATTTATATAGCGCACTACTTACCCGTAGGGTCCCAAGGCGCTTCGACCGCTGCGAAACCCTTCCTGGCTTCCCTGAGAGATGGTCCCTTAATGGGTATCTCCAGGGTGAGACCAGGCATCCCCGGCGGTCTGTGGGGCCGTTAGTGAAGATGAGGCAAGCTAATGCCCAGAGTTGCCGAGTGTGATCGCTGATCAGAGTGGGCACCGAGGCGAGAGAATTATCGAGTCCGCTGACCCTGGTCCAGAAACGTGCCGCGCCGGGAATCGAACCCTGGTCCCGGGCCGTCCTCTGCTCTCGGGTCTGCCGCCTCTAACCAGTGAGCCACACTACTTCACTAGGTCAAAGGTGCCAGCTGTTTTAGTGTCCTCGACCTGTCCTCTGCCTACCACCAGGTAGAGTTACACCCCAACTCAAGGCATTTAACCTCTTTCATTACACCCTTAGGTGCCTTTCAGTACATCCGCATGCCGTTTGGCTTAGCCCCGGCTGCTGCTGCATTTCAGAGGATTATGCAACATGTGCTAGAGGGTCTACCTAAGACGTTATGCTTTCAGGATGATATCCTCATCTATGGTAAGGATGTTGAAGAGCACGACCACATTTTGAGGGGAGCCTTGGTTAGACTAGAGGCTGCGGCTCTAACCTTAAAAAAAGAGAAATGTCGCATTGGGGTGGGGTCAGTGTAGTACTTGGGCCACACCATTTCTGTGGATGGCATTACGCCCAAGCTTAACCTTGTGGAAGCCATTCGAGACACCAAACCTCCTACTAATGTTGAAGAGTTAAAGTCTTTTCTCTGACTTTCTGAGTATTACGCCAAATTTGTGAGGAATTATGCCAGTATTGTGGAACCTCTTAGAATGTTGGTGAAAGCAAGAAATCCTTTTGTTTGGAATGAAAGTTGCCAAGGGGCGTTCACTACAGTGAAAGATTGCATAGCCTCAGCCCCATCTCTGGGAAGATTTGATCAGACCAAACCCACGATCCTATTCACTGATGCTAAGAACAAGGGTGTAGGGACTAGCCTTGTACAGATGGACAGGAATGAAGAACAGGTAGTGGCCTTCGCGTCACGAGCTCTAAAAGGGGCGGAGGTTAACTACTCTGTGGTTGAAAAAGAGGCACTTGCTTGCACATGGGCCATTAAACACTTCCGCTTTTTCTTATGGGGCATTACTTTCACTGTGCGGACCGACCATAAACATCTCATGTATGCCTTCACCACGAAGGGTCCAGAGAAAACCACACCAAGACTTTCAAGGTGGATTTTAGGTTTGGAGGGGTACAACTTCATCGTGAAGTACATGCCAGGATCTCAGAATGTGGTTGCAGATTTCCTGTCCCGTTCACCTAATAAAGTGGGTGGGGAAGAAGCTGTAATGGAGGATGAGGAATGGGTGTTGACACTCACTTCTTTGGGTAAGGAGGAATGGGAACAGGGATTGAACCAAGACAGGCACTTACAGACACTCAAAGACCTTATAATAAATGGGTGGCCCAGTGATAAGAGCAAGGTAGAGCCCGAATTGAGTGGGTTTTGGGAGGTGAGACTGGAACTTAACATTTTTGATGATATGGTGTTCAGAGGAGAAAAGGTTGTCCCACCGGTCTCCCTAAGACAGAAAATTGTGGACCTGGCACATGAGGGACACTTGGGCCGCAGTTTAACCAAGAGTAAGATCAGGTTGGACTACTGGTGGCCAGGGATGGATGCCATGGCTGAACTTGTCGTGAGAGATTGCATGGAGTGTTGCAAGGCGGATAAAACCCATCAAACCCGGAAACCACCCCTGTCTCCGGTGCCCATACCTGACAAGCCTTGGTCCAAATTGGCACTGGACATAATTGGTCCACTAAATTTGAAAACTTTGAGAGAAAGATTCATTGTGGTATTGGTGGACTATCACTCGAAGTGGGTGGCATTTCAGTGTGTACACCAGATTGACACTAAGGCACTCGTGAGCTTCCTTAATGAAATCTTTTTCGAGAAAGGCATCCCAGACATTCTAGTCACGGATAATGGGGTGCAATTCACATCGGAAGAGATGAAGGCATTTCTTTCAGACATGGGTATTGTTCACCAAAGATCTGCCTTATACTGTCCCCGCACCGATGGGTTAATGGAACGGATGAACCGGATGGTAAAAGAGTGCTTACAACGGGCAGAAATGTTAAACACACCCGCTGCACAGGCTCTGCGAGAAACAGTCTGGGCGCACCGCACCACTCCCAACTTGGTCACGGGGGTGTGTCCTTTTACATCATTGAAGGGGAGGGATCCTAAAACTAAACTTTCTCCCCCTATTGAGAGACAAATCAATCGTTTGGTGTACAGAGAGATGATTGGTGAACGTTACAAAAGCCACCAAGAAAAGTATGTAGCAAGGTGCAATGCCGACAAACATGTTAAAACCAGACAGGTGCGTGAAGGTGATTTGGTGCGCATTGATCTCCCCAAGTTGAGACGGAGAGGTGCCACCAGGTTCTCCGATCCCATGGTGGTGAGTGATGTGGGTAAGAATGTGGTACAGTTGGCCAATGGTCAAACCTGGAGCATGGATAGAATTGTTCCATACAAGGAATTCAGGGTTCCCCAGTTACAAGCGTTACCTCCAGTAATGAGTCAGGTGACCCCCAGAAAGTCATCTAGACCCACAGTTGCACCCCGCTGGAGCAAGGATTACTACACCACATAATAATCCTTTAGTCACCGGTTACTGTGTTTTGGCGTGCCGCCTTCTGGTGGCCTACTTTATGTATTGAATTCTCTTATCTATGCAATGTACCCTATCCGTTCCTTTCCCTTCCCCCATAAGGAGATGTGTTGTAATCTCAATTGGTTCATGCCCACCCCCCCCCCCCCTCCTTCCCGTCCCTGTTGGTATAGTCCGCTCAATAATGCATGAACATTCCAGAGCTGCCTCCAGCTGACTGGAACCTGTGGTGGTGATAAGATGGAATAAAGAAGACTTATACGCTACTTCAGTGTACCTCGTTATTTTATTACACACTACCAATTTGCAAGGCAGAAGTAGTCTTCTCTGCACCTACAACACAATGCAAGAGAAACATACAGTATATTCACCTACACCAGCACCAAGTTATTTATTGAATATGAACGGTACGTGAAAAATGCCAGTCTATTATTTCCCTGCTGGTTCCTCAGGGAACGGCTGGCACCTCACAGCTCCATATCCCTGCTACTGTAGGGGCTGCAGAATTTAGAGGTGACCCTACTGTAACTCGAGAGTAACATACTTGTTCTAGCAAACCTTTTGGTAACATACTTAAACATATGGCAATTGTGGCTTACTCTGAACTACAGAGAGCACCCTTTGGTAAAAGGAGTCAGGTGTAGAGGAGGCAGGAGAAGGGTCGGTGTGGCCCTTACCATGGGAAATTCAGACTCCCTACTGCATAAATTAACAACAGGAAACACTTTGCTTACTTAGAGAGGGACACATTGGTTCCACTTTAAGAAATGTTCTTAAAGGAAATAGTGTAAATAGGCGCTGCTAGTGCCAAATCGACTCGGCTTATTTCACATTGTTCTTTCAAACTGCGTCTTGAGTATTTCTGGAATGTTTTATGCAAATGTACAGAACACAGAGACAGTGTACCTTTATGAACACACAGGCACGCCGAGGAAGGCGTGCACATTGCAAGTCATACACCCTGATTGTATGGGGTCTTTACAAAAACCACCTTACAGCCAATCATATACAAAAATACTCACTCACTCCACTCAGAAAGCGAGTACTTTGAGGACGGTTTTTCTCCGAATAACAAAGTGTGTGAGAATGAAGATCTACGTACTCCCAGCAGTTGGATTTATGGTTTACGTATTTTGTCAGACTAGTAACTAGAGTGAGACAGTTCATGGAGTAGAGTGTGAGTCCCTCAAATCCTTCACTGAAGAAAGAAGTGCAGAGGCAGAGAGGATATTGAGGTATCATCTTAATAAGTTAATGGACAACATATCAAGCATAGGGGCATATTATCAAGAACGCCGTTAAAATAATCACCGCTTTAGCGGTAGGAAACTGCCACTAAAGTGGCGATAATAGCCTTGATAATATGGCCTTGAAAATTTCAAGAGAAGCCCATGTTCACACCCGAACCTGAGCTTCTATGGGAATTCACAAGGGAATATTATCAAGCAAATAATCGCCGCTTTAGCTGCAGTTTCCTGCCTCTAAAGTGGCGATTATTTTGATGCTGTTTCTTGATAATATGCCCCATAGTTCTCAAAAGAGAAGTGGAGTAGTTTTGTTTAAGAGAGCTTTGAGACAAATTAAAATCTATAGGGTGAAGGTAATGAAAGGCCCCTAGTGTAGCACCCAGATTGAAAATTGAAAACCAAAGGAATTTCTGGTGGTTTGGAAAACAATTATAAACTCTCCTAAATGAAGGGAGCATCAGGAAGTAATGCTCAACATGGGAATGAATTGAAGGGTTATAGGAAGAAATTATATGACCTGGTAAATACTGTTCAGGGAGATGCACACGGGGAAACATAGTTATCCATGTAGTAGGTAGTATACTATTTTCTGACTATGGACAATAGAGTGGATTTAAAAATCCTTATAATAGTACTTAGACAGAAGCCTATATTTCGCCTAATATAGTGACCATATATGTTTCTTGTATTTTTTTGGTACTAAACTATTGGGTTTAAATATCGTGCTACAAAAATTTCATAGCAAAATGTTGATGGACAACAGATCAACAAGGTAAATATACTTAGTAAGTAAAGACTTATTATATTTACTCGACATGTACATACTTTGCCAGTATGTGTATTTTTTAGTTACATAGATACAAATTAAGAATTGTAAATCCATTACCAAAATATATATATATATTGGGTTGTCATCATATTTGTTACAATATTCTTGTAGCAGAATACCCTGACAAGGACAGTGAATATTACTTGAGCTGGGTACTTACCCCCTCAACTAATAATCACATTTCTTAGATCACCTTCCATCTATAGAATCACACAATCAACATACACCCTCCAATCAAATTTACCCAAACACCAAAATTCACTTCCTACACCAACACCCTCACAAAACTGCAGCAACACTAACCTATACCTCAAGTAAAAGTACTCCTTTTACTCACTAGAACTCCTCTGCTACAGAGTATCATCTACATCTGATAGCATCTACGCAGTCGATTGTACCACCTAAAACTAGTAACCTACTCCATCAATACACCCAGTGGCAGCTCCTCCGCTAAGGCCGAGAAGCGTCGCCTCACTGCCAGGAGCAGCTACGAAAGGAAAAAATAAAATGATAATGACAGAATGTTATTATTATTTTATTTTTTCCTCCTGCTGCTAGAGTGAGTGAGTGGGCGGGGCAGAGCTGCAGGGGAGGAGTGGTAGAACACAACTGTGAGCCAGCAAAAACAGTCATGCGCACTTCTCTGTTCTTCATGCAGGCTGAATTACAGCGAGCATGGAGTACATGTCCACCGCTCCAGCCTCAGACCAATCACAATGCTACATTGCAGCGCTGTGATTGGCTATGGGGTGGGAGCCTGGCTGCCTGCTTCCTGTTCCGACCTGAGTTCGGACACAGGCGAGTAGGAGAGAAGACGCAGGACGCGGCAGTGGCAAGGTTAGTTTTTTTTTTTAACTTGTATTTTTTTTAAACTGACCGCACCTTTCCCTCGTCCACGCCTGACCCGCGAGCCTTGCCGGCCACCGTTGAATACGTCATACGATATGCATCACATCCTACACTATACACCTACGGCAAGGTACTTCATCACTAAAACCCTACACCTCAGAATACGTTGTACACTCTACACACAAGCTGTGTATTCCTGGTGCTAAAGCTGCTTCCACCTCTTGAGTCTCTCGGGCATCTTTTGTCTATTGGGTCTGCAGTAGCTGGTCAGTAGTGTTCATCTTCAATCTCCTTGTGGTCCCTCTCACTCGTAGTTGTTTTATCTTCTTCAATATTACAGTCCATTTGTATCTACAATATGCTGCCCCTTTGGCCAGCGTATCACAGCTCTACCCCCCCCCCCCACACACACACACCTACATCTCATTTTATCTCTACCCTACAACATGTATACTCTATACCACCTCCTACAACCCCGTCTGCACACCTCCACACAGTGATGCGAGACATCATCTTTCTTTCTTTGTTTGTCCTCTTTCGGTCAAAGATACAGGTCAGAAACTATAGCAAAGATTTTCAGTATCGAGAAGGCTCTCCAACAAGAAGTACTATCTTCAAAGGAGATCCTCTGTGATCTAATTGCCTCATGACACAATCAGTGATATGGACACATTCGAAACAATCGATAACCTCCACAAAAGGTAACGGGTTAGACACAGGAGCCATGATATCTGTAGCATCCATTTGAAGCGGAATAGGAAGATATTCCTTGGACATGTTCACGACCAACACCACGAAGGATGGAGAAAGAGATAACAGCATTCACGACACTCAAATGTGAAGGAAAAACTATAGAGAGAACCACCAAAATGTGAGAAAGACTAGCTGAGGTATATGATTGCGAGAATTCAAACTGTGCCGAAATGGAAAAAGGACAGCAAGGTGGATGCTAGATGTCACCTGGAGATTTGTAATCAGCAGGAATTCATTGGGGTTGTCTTATGGCGGTACAATCAGTAGACTCAGTTGCATCATTGTGCCCAGAAGAGGATGCCACGCCCTTCCACCAGGAAGGAAACAGATAAAACACATGCCTTGTTGAGCTATAGAGTAATAAGAGTGGATTATCATCAGACCTAAAATTCTAGACTAAAATCAGTTTGTGACTTTGGATGTCTAGGCAGGCTCCGTGAAATGTATCTTCCACCAGGGTTTAGTTTGTATTTATAAATCCTCTTATTCAAAGCAGCTCGTCAATAAATGTGGGTAAATGAAAGACAAAATAAAGATGCTGCAAAAGGGACGAGATTAAAGAAGTAAATGAAAAAGAGGCCACGTTGAAGTGCAGCACTCCTTATAAATGATGTCATGGTAGTGCACATGCTTGTTAGATGAGAGCAAAGGCACAGAGACCTTCATTGGCCTCCGTAGGGCTGAGCATCTACCCGAAGCATGGCAACAAGAGGAGGATGCGACTGGGGTCAACCTTCATGGTTACCGAGGACCAATGGAATGGCAGGTTGGTAACCTAGGAATGTTGGGTGCAAGTATGCGCTTGATATGTCTCTGGCCTCATGATGTATGATACATTCTGTAAAGCTGGCAGGGGAGTCTTCTGAGAGACATAATTGATGGGCCTTCCTCGGATGAAGAGATTAATGAGGCTGTGCTCCCAGACATTACCTCAGACAAACGCTCCACAACCTGCAGCCTCCCACCGCCCGCCCCGCTCACCCCTGAGACCCGAGGGGAGCTCAGCAGAGGCAGACAAGGGGTGAGTCTCGAGCTAGGCGTGCAGGTGGGAGGGTAGGGCTGGAGTCAGTCAACCTAGCATTTCAAAGGCAGGAGGAGCAACTCTGTCTCTGCTATTCGCACTTTAGCAGCCCCACGAAACTTACTAGAGCTCAGTTTCTGTGTCAAGTTCGGATTGACAGGGTAGAGTGGTGAATAGTTAACCTTTCTGCGCTTTCGCAATATTGACCCTGCAACACCCGATTCTGTGTGCGCGATCCTCTTGTGGTTCCATCCTACACAACTGGGGCTTCTTGTATCAAAGAGAGAGTGTTGAACCCAGAGAGGTGGTCTTCACAAGGATGAGTCTGGACAAAAGCTGTCAGGAGGCATTATTTCGATTTAAGGCCCTTAGGTACGGCATCACCCCCCCAGCGTCGCCCTCCCTCCAGCAGACGAGCTTCATCCACCCACACAGCGTCCCAGTCATCCGCTGCTTAAAGGGGATGAACTGGTATTGAACAGAATGGCACGTCCATTTTCAAAGGTAACTAGCACGTGCGAGGTAATACTTCCAGTTTACCTAGAAAATCTAAACTGGGTGTAAAGATGGTAAAATGAAGATACCTTGCAAACGCGAGGTTAACCATCGCTGACGATCGACGCGAGAACTGGCTCAAGTAATAAAAAAAGGTGCACACCCTTCTTATGAAAGGTGTTTTAAAGATGTCATCCTACAAACATAACAGAAGCTTTTTCGGCGGTCACTGGATCATCTCGCGCCAGCGGTTCCTGCATCTTCTGGTCAACGAATAGAAATGAGTTTACAGTTCACTTTCGAAAACACAACACATCCGTTTACAACATTTGGGAAATTATTGCCAGTGTGGCAGACAACAAAACCTGGGGACAGATACGGAAAAACAAAACATGTTACGAACTGTAAATAGTCCAGTAATCGGATCTGAGCGAGACCTCGATGACGTCACCCGACCTCTGCACGCCCTCTATGAGCGCCTGCAGGATGGATGGCGTTTCTTGCAATCACCGCAGGACATTTGAAGCTCTTGTTTACCTCTCGCTGTGTCATCTTTTATAATTAAAATACGGATCTAGATTCAAATGAAACCATTTTCCATGCTGCGTTCAGCAAGTGACAGGAAGGACATGCTGCAAATATAGCCCTGCTGACTATATGACCCTGCCCTATACAGAGTAAGTCGCACATGCAAAGAATGCATGTGCTCCAAGAGTTGAGCACAGCATCCTGTGAAATGACACACCAGACTGCTATTGAGCCATCCAATCTGCGACAGACAGAACAAGAAAGAAACAATCATTGGCAAAGCTAATAGGTTTCAACGCCTGTGAGAGATCTAGTGGTTAGTCATGTTTGTTTTGTATAACATCTTTCACAGCATTGGGAGTTACTGTGCAGCATGCTTAAAGTAAATTTTAAAATGCGCTATGACGCGGCCTGCGTTGACTGCGTCATAGCTCACGCCGTGGTAGAGTGGCTACTGAGCAACATGTGAAGAAAAAACCCTAACAGTCGGTGGGTTGTCAGGGGCAAGTCACACGAGGGAGTAGTAACGTCAGGAGGGTGCAGAGGGAGAAAGACGGACAGCAGAGACATGTCCTCTAAGACAGTGCAAGTTAAAAAGAGAAAAATTAGTACCTGCAGCAGCCTGTGGCAGAATACTGCAGACAGGAATAGGTACATATTATTGTATATATGTACATATGCATATATGCATATATAAATATATACATATATCATGTCACTTTAAGAGCCTGTCTGTAATGCACGTAGTATGTCATGTGATCAAGCTTTGTTAGGAAGCGAAACGCGTCATGGCGGACGCGCTGGGCATAAATGTAAATGTGAATGTGGGTGTACTTGTAAAGCGCACTGCGACTCCATGGAGTATCCTGGCGCTGAAGACCGCTGGGGAACCCGTCCTGGTTTTCTCTGTTAGATAGTCCCTTTCTGGGTATCTCCAAGGTGAAACCAGGCATCCCCGGCGTCTGTGGGGGGCCGTTGTAGAGATGAGGCAAGCTTAATGCCCAGAGTTGCCAAGTGTGTTCCCTGGTTAGAGTAAGCACCAAGGCGAGAATTATCGAGTCCGTTTTGACCCTGGTCCACGACCCTGCCGCGTCGGGAATTGAACCCTGGTCCCGGGCCGTTCTCTGCTTACAGGTCTGCCGCCTCTAACCAGTGAGCCACACAACATAATAAAACTACCTTAAAACTTTACACCAGCAGATTCTTGGTCCACTCTTCGTCATTTCTGCCTGTGAAGGGCTCGTATTGTTTGTGACGACTTTTCTAGTATCCTGGTACCATAAGCTTCAACGGTATGAATTGGACCCCTCCCCGTACTAGGCAACGCGGCAGGAAGCAGCTGGTTCGATTTTCCGGATTTCAGAGTGACGATACTCCGGTGAGGAGCAAGCCGCAAGCAGCCCCTGAAAGCCGCCGATTGACCGCCTGGGTGGGAGAAGTCAGCACGTCCTGTGCCGTTTGTCCGGAGCGGTGTTCTGGCAGTCTGTCCCAGGTAGGATCCCTGCGGAACTTTCAGTGGGGAATGTGCGCAGCGCTGGGAAGGACATTGAGTTGAGTCCCAGCGGCCGTTGTTTTTAGGTCCAATTTGATACTGCCGGATAATTCAGCGGCCTCAATAATGTCCGCCGACATCCTACGTAGCCGAGCAGAGGCTGCGGACACTTTGTTCACTGATTCCCCGGCTGGGGGATCAACTACCATGATGAAAGCCAGCCTCAATACCGATAGCCCCACCAAGAGAGATTTGTTCTGAAAATTACAGCAACTTATGAGCTCTGTACAATCTAAGTGGTGGTAGCACCGGTCCCTGTCAAGATATTTGCAGGTTGGACGAGTGCAAAGTGGGCTGCGCATCACCTTATCCCCCAGCTACGAAAACCCGGATCCCGCCATGCTGGCGGAGTGGGCGGAGTCCAACTTAGAATCTTCAAGCAAGCTCATGAATATATTAGTGAAATACGCTGAGAGTGATCGGGCAACATTACAAGTAGAAATTGATGCCTTGGAATGCGAAATCTCAAAATTGGAAATAACTGATGAAATAAAGAAGATGAGGGACGAAATGATGTTTAGATTAAACAAGGATGAAGTAGCCATCAAAAAAAGGAAGGCCTTTAAATTTGAAAGAGATAGAGCTGATTACCAAAATGGCCAGGTTTTCACATTCGCTCGCCGTTATGAGGCAGTAAAAGCGAGAGCAAGAGTAAATAGATCAACTCAGCGACCATCCAGTGAAACTACAGCCACATCGATATCAGCTTTAAATTTGAGTTCTGCAGCAGAAAGTGATCCTGAGAGAGACACAATCAGGGACCCAAATTTGGGGTTTATCAAGCTCTCACTGGCCAAGAAGTCAACTGTCTGTGCCAGGATCGTCGAGAGACACTGAGGCCACGAAAACCTATTGGCACTAAAGGCAGAGAGCAAACTCCAAGTGGAGCGAGCGACGCAAGTGTCATGCTCGCAAACAAGAACGGAGGTCAGCAGGGAAAGCGGGGTCGTTGGAACCGGTTCTGCAAACAAAATGGGGAACAACAGAAACCCCCAAATCAGTAATTAACCTAACTGATTTAAAACTTACTGCAGGAGAAACAACAGTCTTGGGTTTAGGACTGTCATATAGTCCTTGCAATTTAAACTATGCAGGTACTAAAATGAACATCTACAGATTCACCCGCAAACTAAAACTCAGTACGTTTTTCCGATTACAACCAAGGAAGAGAACTCCTGCAGAGACCATCCTTAGTCCCTCAATATTATCAGTGGCAGGAGAAACAACAGTCTTGGGTTTAGGACTGTCATATAGTCCTTGCAATTTAAACTATGCAGGTACTAAAATGAACATCTACAGATTCACCCGCAAACTAAAACTCAGTAAGTTTTTCCGATTACAACCAAGGAAGAGAACTCCTGCAGAGACCATCCTTAGTCCCTCAATATTATCAGTTGAAGACCGTGAGTCCTTTGAGGAGATGTGGCAACTCCAAAATGAGCAACGGGAAAGGATTACAATAGTTACACCTACTGCAGCTGAGTCTCTAGGCCAGTGCAACACTCTTTTTAAACCCAAATACACTTTTCAACCAATAATGATTCATGATAATTTGGATATTTACCAGGAGATTGTTGTACAGGACTTGAAAAAACGGTATACTGCCATTAACAAGAAAAAATTTGGTATCAGCAAACAAAATCGGTGCTATAACCAACTAATCACCAAATTGGAATCTAACCATGACATCATAGTCAGGCAAGCTGACAAGGGCGGCAATATTGTCCTGTGGCCTCGACAAATGTATCTAGATGAGGCATCAGACTCATCTTGTTATAGAAGAAGCAATAACCAAGTGCTGAAAGATACCTGGTCGGATCAGTATTTGAAACTCCAGACCTGGAGAAGTGGGGGGCTGTTGTCAGAGGACGAATTTCGTTTTGTGAAGAAGGAACATCCAGTCATCCCCACTTTCTACTTTATCCCTAAAATGCACAAGGGGGCAGATAGACCCCCAGGGCGACCAATTATATCGGCCATAGTTAGTTCAATAGAAAATGTGTCAAAATACATAGACTATTTCCTACAGGATTGGGTCAAGTCTTTGGATTCCTATGTCAAAGACTCTTTTGATTTTTTGAGAAAAGTGAAGCAGGTTTCTTGGGGTCCTTACTTACTTTTAATGACTTTGGATGTCTCTGCGTTATACACATCGATAAGAAACTGTGACAGACTTAAAGCTATTGGACTCTTTTTGAACAGGCGTCCTATGAATTATGTTACCCATAACAGGATGTTGTTGAGTATGATACAAATGTGTCTGGAGCAGAATTTTTTTATGTTCAATAACGCCATTTATCAGCAGATCAGGGGAGTGGCTATGGGGGTCTGCTTCTCCCCCAGCTACGCGTGCTTGCACATGGACTTGTGGGAGGAGCAGGTCCTACATGGCCAACACCATGCCATTGCCCAGTACAACATTCTCCTGTATCTGCGATACATAGACGACCTGGTCTTTGTTTGGAAGGGTTCTTTATCCAGTGCTAGAGCATTTGTGGAGGAGCTTAACAATAATAGCTTGAATTTAAGCTTCACATCTAACATTAGTACCAGTTCACTGTGTTTTTTGGACGTAGAGATTTATGTAGATAACAACACCCTAGAAACCAAATTATACAGGAAACCTACTGCCGGCAACACGGTTTTACATGCTGCCAGTCATCATCCAGCCCATCTGATACGCAGTATCCCCTATGGGGAGATGCTGCGGATCAGAAGGATTTGCAGCTCTGACTCTGAATGTGCAGTCGCACAAGAGGACAGTAGGAAACGTTTCCTAGCTAGGGGCTACTCCAACCAGATTCTTAGTAAGGCCATCAATCGCACCAAGGATATAACCAGGCAGGAGGCCATGATTCCAAAAACAAGGGACAACAAAGTCGGACATAGTGATTCGTACATATCATCTAGAATAATCCTAACATATAACCGACAACATGGGAAACTTAGAAAGATCCTTTACAAAAACTGGAACTTACTGAAGAGCGACCCCATTATTGGACATGAAGTAGCTAAGAAACCACTACTCACTTTTAGGCGGTCTCCATCCATGACTAAGGCTTTAGTCAGGAATACCTTGGAACCCGTATTATCTAATACTGGGTTTTCGCTTAGTAAGGGTTTTAAAGCATGTCCCAAATGTAAGGCCTGTCGCTTTGGCATCAACAAGAAACACTACACTAGCCCCTGCAAAAAGGAGTTGATTGCCATTTCTAAGAGATTGTCGCGTAAGACTGATTATGCAGTGTATGTGCTGGAGTGTCCGTGTGGGTTGCGGTATGTGGGCAGTACTAGGTTACCCGCCCACAAACGGATACTCCAGCACATACGGGCTATCACGGGGCGTGATCAGACATATCCAGTTGCCAGGCATTTCGAACTGAAACATACAGGTAATCCTTGCTTTCTCCAGTATTATGTCATAGACTCAGTTTTACCATCTAAGAGGGGAGGAGATCGTGAGGCTCAACTCCGTCTCCTAGAAACTAGATGTATACTACAGTTAGATAGCAAGAATCCTAATGGATTGAACAATAGGGTAGATCTTTATACCTGTATCTAATGCCTATGTTGACTGTTTATTGTTGTTATGAATTTGCCTGTACGGTTAATATGCTGTTAACAATTTTTTATGAGGTTGAGGTTTTTCTTGATACTTGAATTTTTCTATGAGATTTTTTAAATTCTAAAGGTAGTATGGAATAAGTGTGCACCTCCGCTAGAAGTACTATATATATATATATATATATATATATATTTATTTTTTTTAGGAATAGGGAAAAAGCCCTCCGTGTTTTGGAATCGAGATATATCTTGGACCTCAAAACGATGACACCGTGGGGTCTCAATAATGATGCAGAAATGTGGGTACACCTTTGAAAATCTCCGGTTCTGGAAAACTAACATTTACAATCTGTTAGAACACCATGACAAAACTCCTTTACCAAATGAGAATAGGAATATACTGTAGCCTTGTAAATATGTATTTCGCTCCCTTTAACGCCATGCTGATTTGATAATAATAGCATTAGAGATACCAGTGAATTATGACATCTATGTGTGGTAGATCACCAGCCCATACAGGGCTTAATCAAAACGAATTTGCCAAGCAATAACTGGCCCAGCTCTAGGTATGTATATATTGTAGATATGTACATAGTTTGCATTGGGTTCAATAACATACCATCTGTATAGAACTGATCTGCACACATGAATTGCAATATGGAACTGGGGATACACCCCTACATAATACAAAGAATAACTGTAATTTTGTAAATGGCAACACTGGGTATCGAATATGTAAAAAGTGTAAATATGTGCTAGTCACGATAATTTTTGTTAATGTCAAACGTTGTTTTGAATTTTTGCACTAAGCACTTTACTTGTCACCATTTTTGAACAGTATAAAATGCCTTGTATAAACATACTACAAGATGGCCGCCACAAAATGAATTTTGTACCATCATCTATGTCTATGAACTAGAAGGGCGGATAGTTTAAAATGGCGAATTTGTTTGTACACTAATGACACTGACGAAGCCTTGAGCGAAACGCGTCTGTCGGGGGTGCTGGGGGGTTTGGAAATAAATTAATCTATAGATCACGATATCGGAGTGCTTGCCGTTTCTTTCCGAACGCTATAGTTTGGGAGCGCGTGGCGATATATATATATATATATATATATATATATATATATATATATATACATACATACATACATATATATATATATATGCACAAATGAGGCTCTCTCACCAAACCAGCGCAGCAGCCGCCACAGCAATGATGGAAAAGAAAAGCCACGCCACTCCAACGTTGGTTATGGGCTGAAAACGATTTATTAAGCGCTCAAGGCCACCAGATCTTACGCGTTTCGGGCATCCGCCCTTGTTCACAGATCGTTAGTCAGTAAGTTCACAATGGCTTAAGTACAAAAAGTTTTTCCCGGGCATTTTTTCACAACCACGTGACAAATTGACATAAAAGACACACTACATAGCTTAGGCTAAAGCAGTCTTTCCTCTAAATCAGTGCCATGATAGATATATACATGAATGAAATAACAGCATAAATGCGTTATTGAAATCACAATCAGAATACAATTCATTTTATGATTAAAAGAATAAATATATTGTAGTCTATAAAAATATATATGCATTTTTTTAAAAAACATGTAACTGAGACAATGTGCAAATATCGCAATTATTAACAGCTGGTCACTGATACATAAATGGCATACTGTATACAAAAAGATAATAATGTAAAATCATTAGAATCTAATGCCAGTGTGTGACACCAGTGCAGTCTCAGATCTATTGGATAAGAAACTTATCCAATGTGATATCAGCATGAATGCTCAGTGTATTGATTGTGATTGATTACATATAACATGGTCACTGGAGTAAATCGTGCAATACGAAAGAGTTTAATGACTGCCTATAATCATGCCCCCTTAGTCTGTGTCTAAATAAAAGTGCTAGAGAGGTTTTGGGAATGAGTGTGCCCCCCAAAAGGAAGAGAATAAAGTAAAGGGAAAAAATTAATTTGTGTAAAATGTTGTTATCTTTTTTTTGTTGATTTTCAAATGTGGATAGGAGTGAAACTCCTTATCACTGTTCAACATGTGTGCCATGATGAATGGGATTGATTCAGTGAATGTAATTCTAAATGGAGACTTTGAAAGAAACAAGAAAGATAGGCACTAGCAGGGTAGCTTAAAGTAAGTGTAAACTGGTCAACAAAAGGACATTACAGGAACACATGAAGGTCTTCCGTAGTATTAAGACCATTCGGGAAACGACTATCAAGTTCAAGGATGAACTGAGATTCCAATCTCCTGAGCATGAGATCCCTATCTCCCCCCCTGATAGGCTTGGGTACGGAGGCTATGACAAAGTATGTTAAACAGCCAAGATTATTCTGGTGGATGGCTTTAAAATGGCGGGCCACAGGGTAAGTGCTGTCGTTGTTCACGATGGCTCGAAGATGTTGTAGAATTCTGACATGCACCTGTTTGCCGGTACTGCCTACATATCTAAGGCCACAGGTGCATGTCAGAACGTATACTGCAAAATCAGTTTTGCAGTTGTGTTTCCCCTTAATTTCCACAGGGTCAGGTTTGAAAGGTGTGGAGTATTTGGTGGTGTTAATCCCAAATTTACATGCTCTACAACTGGAACAACGGGTAAAACCAGGCCTAGCCATCCAATTATCTTGTTTAGTCAATTCTGGAAAATCACGACTGAGTTGGGTTCTCATGCTTAATCCCTTCCTGTAAGTGATATTAGGTCTATCCGCTATTCTAGGGGCCAGCACCAAGTCAGTTTTTAAGGCTGGCCATCTTTGGTTGATGATAGACCGTATTTTGCGTTCCTGTCTATTGAAAGTCAGAATCAATCTGGGTGGACTACTGCTTGATTCTGTAGTTTCTTCAGAGCTAGAGTCTGAACTAGATAGAAGGGACTCCCTGGGTCTACAGTTGGCTTTGGCAATGGATTGTTTCAGAACCGATTCTTTGTATCCCCTTTCCCTGAATCTGTCAAGGGCTTCAGCAGCACAGAGTTGATAATCCTCATCGGTGCTGCAGATACGTTTAAGCCTCAACAGTTCTCCAAAGGGGATATTGTCAATGATATGACGGGGGTGGGAGCTGCTGGCATGGAGTGTGCTGTTTCCAGCAGTACTCTTGCGATGCAGTTTGGTACATAGCTTAGAATTTCTCACAAAGATCTTAACATCAAGGAACTCTGCCTCTAATTCGTCAATGTGTGATGTAAAGTGCAAATTCTCATTATTGATGTTGATTGATTGTATAAAATTTTCTGCATCAATCCGATCCCCCCTCCAAACAATAAAGACATCATCGATGAAACGCATCCAATGCAGTATATTGTTAGCCATGATGTCACTGTAAGTGACATTGAGTACCCGCTCCTCCCACCAGCCAACGTGTAAACACGCGTAGCTGGGGGAGAAGCAGGCACCCATAGCCACTCCTCTCTGTTGTAGATATATTTCCTTGCCAAACATAAAGAAGTTGTGATGCAAGCACCAATTTGTCAATTCTATCAACATCTTATTATGATTGTAACAGTTAGAGGATCTGGTTCCCAAAAAGTGTTCAAGTGCTCTAAGTCCAGCCTGGTGGTTGATGCTGGTATAGAGTGATTCTATATCAAGGGTGATTAATAATAAATCATCACTCCAAGGAACATTTTTGATTCTGTTTAAGAAATGGCCAGTGTCCTTAATATAAGATGGCAGTGCTTGCACTAGATTTTGAAGGAAATAATCAATGTATTCCCCAATGTGCTCAGCCACACTGGAGATGGCAGAGATAATTGGCCTCCCAGGGGTAGGGCTCACCATTTTATGCACTTTAGGCAATAAGTATAGTTTAGGTAATACAGGGTTTTCAACATAAAGAAAGTCAAATTCCTCTTTAGAGAGCATGTTTTCCCTCTTTCATTTGAACAAAAGTTTTTTGAGGGTTTCTTTTGACTCAATATATGATTTCATGTTGGATTTATTGTAACAAGTCCCATTATTTAGTTGTCGCAAGGCTTCGGCAAGATAGTCTTTCTGTGGCCAGATGACCACGTTGCCACCTTTATCTGCCATGGTCACTATGATGCTCTGATCTTTACTTAGCTTTTTAACCAATGTAGTATAAGCTTGTTCTTGGTTGCTTCTGTATCTTTTCTTATGTTTGACTTTATGGTACAGTTGTTTTAGATCCTCAATGACCATATCATGAAATGTGTCTATTGAGTCACGAGGCATGACTGGAATGAAGGTAGACTTAGGTTTGAATGGACTTAAATTCATTCCTACCTGAGATATTTGTGCTGCTTGAAGTTCATCTTGGGTTGCCATCACCTCAGCAGCCGGTACATCGTTCATTGCCAGTTGGTGCAATGCTAGAAAGGCTCTGGTGTCTCCAGCCGGGACATTAAGAGAACTTGCTGCAAATCCAGACTGTTTGGAAGGGTTGTTCTTATTGCCATCTTTAATGTTGAAAAATTTCATAAGTTTTAGTTTTCGAATGTAAAGAAAAATATCCACACGTGTTTTCGTAAATAAATTAATCTATAGATCACGATATCGGAGTGCTTGCCGTTTCTTTCCGAACGCTATAGTTTGGGAGCGTGTGGCGATATATATATATATATATATATATATATATATATATATATATATATATATATATATATATATATATATATATACATACATACATACATACATACATATATATATATATATATATATATATATATATATATATATATATATATATATATATATATATATATATATATATATATATATATATTGCATGGTGGCAGTCACAACTGTGTAGATATATTTAGGATGAGAGTTCCCACAGGAAAAGCATTGTTTTGTCTTTTTTTATACCTTTCCTGCTGTTTGACAAATCTGCACGAAAGCTTCCGAAATATTATCCATCCAAGGGCTAGATGTAGGTAAAAGCAAATTACCGAACGGTAAATACCGAATTTTACCGATTCTGTATTTACTAATCGGTAATTGCTATGTAGGAAAAATAAATCGGTAAAAATGCCGAATCGGTAAGATTCGGTAATTACCGATTCGGTAATTACCGAATCAGTATTTGCCATTGATTCCTATGGGCCTTGAAGGCCATAGGATTCAATAGCTTTACCTATATGTTAGAGCAATGTTATAAGCTAGCGATAGTACTGTTTGGTACATATATCGATTGATTTTCCCTCCTTCTACAGAGATATTGAATTTACTATTTACTTGGACAACTTTAACTTGTAAAAACATATAGAGGTAATGAATTTAATTTGTGTTTCTGGGGGCGATCTTTTGTAACTCCTATTACTTTGAATGGACCTATACTAAAAATATTAACATAAATGACGGCTTATGTTGGTGAAATTGTCATTGGGATCATGCAATTTGCAATTTTGAAGTATTGTGTTTACCTGTATTTGATAAGAATAGAGGCTGAATAGTGAATTATTGAGTCTTTACAGTACTTTTGACTATGGACACTTAGTTAATGTAGTCTTAAACTCATATTTTGTTTTTTACTTTAGTTTATACTTTCAATGTAAGATCCACTTGCGTCTTGGAATTGGCTACTATATATTTGCAGATTAATATCCTTGGTGAGTAAAATGTCTGAATTTAGACGGATTATGTGTGGTTGAAAGTGATTTGGTCTACCTTTTATTAAAGTTTGAAAGGAGATCACTTGACCTAACTTTATTACTAAGGTCTTCATTTTGCTGTGATCTCCCCTCATTTCTTGTTTCCTACTTTGTCAACTCCTTGGGTATATGGTTTCTGTCTATAACTAGGGTGAACACTTATTTAATATCTATTCAACCGTGTGTTACCTATTGGCTATCACTTTGATCTTACTTGGCATTTGATTGAATGGTGGAGTTCTTTGTCTGTTTTTTTGTCTCCGGTTGAGGTTTTGCCTAAACTATTCACTGATACTCATGTGATCTTTTGTCCTTCGTGCACTTTTCTTTCCTGTCTTTTGCTGATTAAACTATGGTGGTGTTGGGTGTGTTTTGCTATGATTGGTGACGGTGTGACTTTATTTAGTTTATAGTGAAATGTTTATACTATATATCCCTCTTCGTTTTATTGTAGCCCTGAATAAGTCATTGGGTTATTGTTGCCTTTGACCAAACACATGTTGGCATTGGTTTCTGTTCTGTTGGCTACATCTTTGTTGGATTATGAAGATTGAGAATATGGTGAAGAGCATCTGATGTATAAAGAATAAAGAAGAGATAAAGAAAATAAAAATAACTGATCTAACGAACTTTACAAAAGAAAGAATCTGATTTGATTTATCTTTTCTTCTGACGACTGGAAATTGTTTGTTTGTACACGGGGACAATTTCTTTCATTATTATACTCTCTGCTTGCAGAGAAACTTGGGGACGTGAGTGGCCGTTTTTTCCTTGTTCCCTTGAGCCACTTATTTGGAGAATATTATGCTGTTTGCTGCTGCGCAGGAATAACCCAGCCACTATTGTGTGAATTACAGGTATCATCCGTGGTAGGGACTATGTCAGGTTATGTACTACTCAGGATCCGGATGATGCTATACGGGGTCCTCCCCTTGACATCCCCAAACTCCAAATACAAGGTCACAGAGTGTTAGGGCGATCAAGTGAGGAAAAGGTAAGTTTAGGGAACAGCAGGGATGAGAACCTATAAGAGAAAGCAACATAGATCAAAGCACACATACACAAATATGACTACTCTCAGTGAGGTCTCACTAAAGTAAATAACTACCTTACCCACCAGCACATGGAACGTCACCTCACTTCTCCAAATAAGAACATCCAATCCTGTTTGGATGGATAAACCTATAAGACAGAGCATACATTTAAAACTTCCACTCTCTCCTACCCTCCTACACAGCCTCATGTGTGTGTGCCCAAAAACACTCCTATATCCTGTTTCTAATAGCCTGCTCACCGGTTCTGCTTGAGGGCAACCGACAACTTAAACATCAAAACCATGCTCGGTTATTAGTGAAATCCAAATGAAATTATACAGCACTTGTTTTCTCATGGAAGTCCAGTGAATCTGCCAAAACGAAAAATGCCCTTGTGTAAAACAAAACGGGCTCAAACCAATTGTCGCTTTTCCCTAATAATTAGAACTGCAGTTTCCGCACTGCGATGCCCAGTAACAAATACACAGTCCTTGTTGTGGCAAAAGCGAAACTAGTTGAAGGCGAATCTATCCGCTGTATCATAACCGCTGCCCTTCTGTCAAAATTGACGCCCATTCACCATCCGGTGCAAACGCTCTCAAAGGCAACTTCACACTAGTGAAACAGGACACCAACACTAATCCGCGGTATCATAACCGCTGCCCCATTCTGCTGAAAATTGATGCGAGTTCAACCGTCCGGTGCAAATGCCGTCAAAGGAAACTGCACAAGTTCAGAAAACAGGACGCTAACATTCACTCTTCAGATGCGTAGGTGCTCTAACTTCTCTTTTCCACAGGAGTTGCAATCTAGCTCAGCCGAGCTAGTGAAATGCGGCTCTTCGCTCCCGCATCTCCTGCTGCCTACCCGAAACCAAGCTCCAGAATTACGCACGCTCCGTGTGCATGCAGCATCGTTTTAAAGATGCTGATTCCTCCCTTCCACATGCCTAATGGGAATTGTAGTCTTTTACTTAGGTAGGCGCTCTAGGTCCCGAAAAATCCTGACAGCGTAGCCCTGCTGAGACAGCTGAGGAAATTATCATCCCTCCTCTCTTTCTACACCCTGCATACGGTGGTGACCGCATTGAGCGTGTCCCGCCTAGACTATGGCAATGCACTATACATTGGACTATCCGAAAAGCTATTAGGCAAGCTGCAAGTAGCAATGAATAATACTGCCAGGTTGATCTTTGAGCTCCCTGATGGGCCCGGGCCACACCTCTGTTGCAACAGCTTCAATGGCTCCCCGTCAAGCAGGGAGACAGGTCTAAGGCCTCTGCATCGCCCACAAAACTCTTCAAGGAAAGGCTCCAGTTTACATCAAGGAGCGCCTGGGGAGTCACGTCCCTGGACGTACCCTCCAGTCATCAGAGGCAGGACGGCTAGCCTGTCCAGGTTTCAACACAACGACCAAAAGGGGGCGAGCATTCTCAGTTTTGTTTCCACAGTTCTGGAATAAGCTGCCACAAAACCTTCTCAAGAAAAAATCCCTTCTCACTTTTAGAAAAAACTGAAGACCCTCCTCTTTTCCGAAGCCTGGGCATAATCACACACAGCGATCGGAGACCAAGAGTCACTCACCGGGGTGGGCCATAGCTACTCTCTCTCAATTAACTATAACAACAAAAGTGTGATTTCACAACCATTACTTTTATTTAAGATATCAATGATCTAATAAATGAGTTAACATGACATGAGTGATATAATAGAGCAGTGCATGACAGGAAGCACAAGTTATAGTTAGGAAAACCTAAGAATTTCAATGTTTTTTTCAGTTCATAAACGTTCATATCTTATTTCAGTAACCAGCTATACTTTGGTTATAACTATGCTTTACACTTTGTTTTTTCAGTGAGTATATATATATATATATACATATATATATGTGTGTGTGTGTGTATATATATGTGTGTGTGTATATATGTGTATATACACACACTTACATAGCTTCAGCCTGCAGTTGCTAATAATACATTCCAAAAAGCCCTTAATGCACATTAGCACTTGGCTCCGGTAGAGAGGCGCAACCACACAGCACTCACCGTCTCTGTTGTTAAATTATTTTTGGAATCTTCCTGCTTCCTTGCAGAAACTCCCATCAAAGTAGTTTAATTAGTTATGTAATCCTCCCCTTCTGCACTTACACAAAGTCTCTCATGCCTCAGATGTTTACTCTTTGGATTAGAAAGGTTCATAGACAGGAAATAGCTATTGTTTCTTTGCCTTCCCATGGGAAACTGCATAATATTGGAAACCAGTCAAGAGAAGAAATGTATTCAAAGAACCACGTAGAGACATCCCTTACCTCTGCCAAACCATTGTTTTTGGCTGGTGTAACCAATGACCAAGTCTGTCATATACAGAGAAAGGCTCACTGAAGCTCTGTGTCCAAGACTGGTGCTCGGGCTCCTAAAATAACAACTGCGTGTCTTGCAAGTGTTGCATAAGGAAGCGGAGGTCACAGAGTCTACTTGTGTCAAGTATTTATAGTAGACATAAATTCAGGGGCGGCTCCTCCATTGTGGCCGAGGAGCGTCGCCCTACTGCTGAGGGGCAACAGATTAAAACACATGAACAACAAAATGATAATAGAGACATTTTATTATCCATATTTATTTGTTTGCCATTTTATTGGAATTTATCCATATTTATTTCTTTGCCATTTTATTGGTATTTATCCATATTTATTTTGTGTTTTGCAAATAAATAGTCATAAAATTGTATATTTCCACATTTATTGAATTCATGATGTTATTTAACTGATATACATGCACTCATGCTTTGATACAGCTTTTTAGCGAACATTAAATACGGATATATGTTTAAATATGCCAGTAATTAAGGAAATCTCATCCTGCTTCTTACCTCACCATGCTGTCTATCTAATGAGCGGTTGGCCTTGAATTCATGAAGAACAGCGTAGAGAGTCAGTCATGAGTATCACATGTTGTGAGGGTTCTTCATAAAGGAGACGGACACTGTCCTGGGTTTTTCCTTGGCTTTATTCTATACTCTCTCAGAGTATAGAATAAAAGCACCGGCTCACTCGTTGCGGGCTCACTCATCTGCCGATCGCCTCCACTCTTGCGATAGCCTGCCCGCGCTCTAGCACTAGAGCGTGACACTACATCACAATTTACCATATTTTTCCACTTTTAAAATTAAATAGACAGGAAACCTATTGATTGTTTTCTGTCTGTATTTATCTGTAAAAATTTGTAAAACTGGAAAATAGGAGCTTTAGTTACAATGTGCAAAGTGCAAGCTGTGCACAATCTGAAAAAATGTGAGCATTAAATTACCAATATAGGAACTTGAAAATCCCACCTATTTCTGTTTATTGATTAAAAGATTTCACCGGGACAACTCTTCTGCCGTTCTCCCAAGTGTTATAGCCACACACAGGCGCGGAACACCCATTGGACTCACCAGGCTTCGGCCCCCCCCCCTCGTGTGTGGCAGCCCGGGATGAGACAGATCCCGGGCACACACAGAACCGCACCCAACGTTTCAAAGGTCTTTAAAAGACCATTTGAATGTTAATTAGGCCTTGCAGTTGTTTCACCCCTTCTAAGAGCCCCTGCACCTCCACTCTGCCTATTGATTAAAGGTACAGCCCCCCCCCGAATTTTTTTCTTAGCCCCCCCCCCCCCCCCCCCCCCCCGAAATTTGGCTCTAGTTGCGCCGCTGGTCACACATCTGTGCACACAAACAACCGGATTCACAAGAATTCCAACCACAGGCTTGCAAATGTGCAATTGTGCGACAACTGAGTTTCTTGAAAATTTGGAACACATTTATGACTGTTTTAGAATTCACAAAGAATTACGGGGGCAGCCATACCATTTGGTGTCAATTGTTGATTTCCAGAAGTTGTCGATCATACATTTTCATCTGGCAGCTTCTGCACAGGTATACAGTTCTACTTTCGAAAATGTAATGCAACATATTTTCAGATTTTTTTTTATTCTTCAAGGAGATTGTGTTTTCTACGTGAAGATAGGCCTTCCTCAACACCCATCATTTTGTGGTATTGACTTCCCTTCGTAAGGTGGAAACACACCTATACCTGCCATTGCTAGGAGTGAACCTGCTTGCAGTTCGTTGATGAATACCCACAAAATAATAAGTCTGCAGGTGGTCGCAACTCAGAAGCATTCATAGGCCCATCTTCGGTTTGTGAGTGTGTAAATTCCACTGTACCTGCTAAATTTCCGTATGGGTAAGTCAAACATGTAACAGAAAATCCATGTTTTTGGTGCGATATTTACCACAGCCGATAAAATCGGGCACCGCGGTGGAGAAATTTATCAGGTGAGATAAATAGCACTTTTTTACAGTTTTGTAGAATGCTGGGCAGATTCTTTCGCTGGAGGTGAGGAGATATGTCCACATGTTCAGAATATGAATGTGTATTTCCTGTGCTAAATACCGGCAGTTATGATCTACCAAACCTCAGTGGTGGCTGGCATCAACGGGGAGGGGGGAGGCAGGCGGGCACGCAGTGCTCAAATAAATGTTTAATTTTAAGGAATATAGAATATATGTTTATATTTAAATTTATGTTTGTTTAGTTAAATTTGTTAACATACTGGTATGATAGACTGCACAGGAATATGGTTAGACAATCCTAATCCTGACACTGCTGTTATGCTATCAGAGCAGTGTCATGATTGGTTGGCGTGGCCTCACTCTGCACTCTCCAACGCCCTGTAGGCCCACACTTACTCTAAGCTAGCTGTCTTAACCTCATAGGAGCGTCGAACGTTCAACGCCCAGTGCTGAACGTTTGAAGAACGAATGCTGGCCCGTCGGCCAACGGTCATGCGCAGCACTGGCAAGGTAGTGCTCGCGACGACAGTTGGCCGACGGCAGCACTTAAGGGGTTGAGACAGCTGAGTTAGAGGTTTCAAATTGTCTGGCTAGCCGTCTTCTCTACAGCCAGCCAAAAGGACATCTGCACTTAAAAAAATGCATATATGGCACACTCTCCTCCCTGCTGCTGTCACTCAGCAGCGACCCGGTCTCGTCCTTATACTCGGTTCAGGACGAAAGGATAAAAAATTAATGAATTACCATTTTATTTTTCATCTCGGGCTTTGGGGGGATGTTTAAGTGGGGCAACGCTCCTCGGCTCAAAGGGAGGAGCCACCCCAGAAAAATTTGACCCTGAGGGTTAGCCGTAATCACAGTCAGTAATTTGCTGCTCAATTAATTATTACACAAACTTGCAAAAAAAGGGTTTTCATAAGTTTCAGTATTTCATAGGCTTGGCCTAATGAGTATCAAACTGTCGGCTACTCCTGATTCTGTGAGTCAAGGATGCCGCTTAACCATTTGATTTGTTATTTTTGTTTCATTTTTTTGTGTACCTAAATTCAATTTAGGCATGCAAAATAGAAATCAATTGTTGAAGTTCACACCATTTCCAGCTGTGATGTCCTACTGTTTTTGAACTTCATACAACGTTGCTTATGGGCCAAGTATTTCGCAGAGCTATTTTCCAAAAACCTTTTTCACGTATTTGTTTTTTTTTTAAAGTGGCCGTTTTGTGAAGCTGACAAAGTTGATGAAGTTTTAAAAAGCCAACATGAAGTATCACTAGATCAAGTTTGACATCTTCTTTCAATCCTTTTCAAATTGAATCATAAGACAATATCTAGTCAAGTAATTACAAACATGCTGGAGGAGCTGGTTGCTTCCATTGCTTCTTTACTCTCCGCCTGGCTTCCTGTTGGACACCAATGTGGATAAACAAATTAAGATTCTACAGGCTTTGAAATGAGCTCTTCACCTCCTGGGTTTGTAGAATATTTTTCAATAAGTGTCATCCCTAGACAAACATGTGGGATTAAAGTAAACAGAAGAAGGAGTTCTAATGAAAAGGCTACATATTAGAACTATAACTCCTAGTATTCTTCCACAAGTGCTCGCTTTCTGGGAACCAATTATTACTTTTTCGTGAGGCACTCCACGATAGTACACATGTTTTCAGTTGTCACCCTTGTATGCTAGTTCAGAAAGTGGTACACATGTTGTATTTCTTTAAAATGTTCTCCTTCCTCCTATCTTTCTGCTTGATCTGTTCTGATTTTCTCTGCTGTTACCAGTTCAACAATCTCACATGCCTGTAAGGAACAACGTTCTGTCTATGAGCTTGTTTGTTTTTGTCTGTGCTCTTTACCAATAGCATAGACAATCCTCTTTCTCAATTTCACAGCCAAGCCATATACCCTGGAAGTAGGGAAGTGGGGGCTGCAGAAGCACCCCCAAACAAATCATGCTAGAGTTCAGAAGCAAATGGGCAAAAAACAGGCTTTTTAATTTTGTTTTTATCTTGTCACATTTAGTGTGCTTTCACAGAAAGGTCAAATGTTAGGCCCTGTATTAGAAAGGTACTTGGCATTTGCTTTTTCCCTGACTGCAAAATGAGAAGATTTCACTATCTTGCTGGGTAGTGGGAGTGTGAAAAAAAGTGTTGCATGCAGGATGTTATTTTTTTTTCTAGCACAGACGAAAATTTAAACGCCAGTAAGTAAACTGTACAAATGTTTCAGAATATATCAGAATTAGGAAAGCATAATTGAAGACCTCTATTTTTAATTTTGAGGTGTGGTGGAAACAAATATTTCAATACCCTCAAAACAAATCAGTGCACTAGGGGATGCCAATTTCGACACGTTATCGTTTGTGCGCTGTATAGATTTATCCGTAAAACAATATGTCTTTGCAAATTTTGAAGTTGTTTTAATTGAAAATGTATTTGATGTAATGGCAGTGCACTGCTACACCGTGCATACTCCACTCTACACCCCTCCACTTTACGATACACCTCTCCACTCCAAGACACTGTACTCCACTCTATGCCACTTTATACCTCTTCACTCTATGACACTCTACTCCACTCTATGTCACTCCGCTCTATGCTACTGTTCACCAATCTATGCCACTCCACTGTATGCCACCACTCTACAACACTCCACTTTACAACATGCTACTCCATGACACTTTATTACACTCTATGCCACTCCACTGTACGAAATTCTACTCCATTCCACAACACTCTATGTCATTTTACTGTACTCTGTGCCACTATACGCCTCTCCCCTCTATGGCATTCCGCTCCACTCTTTGCCACACCACTTCACGGCACTCCACCGTATGCTACTCTACGCCACTTTCACCACTCAATGCTACTCCACTCTATGCCACCTTACGCCCCCCCACTCTATGACACTCTACTCCACTCTATTCCACTCTGCTACTCTACATCACTCTATGCCACTCAACAACACTGCACTCTACAACACTTCCCTATACTACATGTAACTCCATGACACTTTATTACACTCTATACAACTGCACTCTATGCCACTCCACTCTACTCTCCTCTATGAAACTCTACTCCATTCTACAGCACTCCACATTATTTTACTGTACTCTGTCCCACTCTACGGCTCTCCACTCTATGCCACTCCACTCCACAGCACTCCACTGTATGCTAATCTACACCACTTTTGCCACTCCACACCACTCAGTGCCACTACACTCTACAACACTCTACACCAATCCACTCTAATGTGTGCGTAGGTGTGGCACTGAGGTCCTGTATCCACTCACTCATCAGTGAGCAGCTTCAGAGTGGGGCGCAGCGCAGCTGGAAGTAGACCACGGGAAAGCGTGTCCTCACAGTAACTTTTTAGCATAGGTCACGAGGCTATACTAAGAGCTTGATTGGCATTGGTGCAAATCACACATGAAGAATTATTTCTCCCTTTGACTTTATGTATATAAGTAAACAAAGGGTAGGGACATTATGGTCTGTAAAATATCCGTGCACCGCATACATTGGATATATATACTGAGTGCATGGTCCATTTCATCCCCTGCATTTTCCCAGCATGCCATTGCTGCAATGAGCTCTCTGCCGTTTGTCCCGGTCCAGTCTGGAAGTTCCTTGGATGCCATCTCTTAGCCTAAACGTCAGACAGCAATATAAGGGTGTCTTTAGAAAAATCAAGGTCATAGTTCAACAACATCCAAAGCTGTCACAATGATAACTGCAACTTTGCATTCTGGGCCTTGTGGCTGTGCATTTTATATATAAGCATGGTGAATCTTGAAGTCCCAGATCCTAAAGCATGTTTGAATAGACAAGCAAAGTTGGCAGAAGATATTACATATGACGTAGAGTCTCTTGACATCAGTAACGGTTACAAAAGTTTATTAGCCTGCGTCTGACTTCACTTGTCATTGTCCATGTCATATTCACTTCTATAGCGCATTATTACCAGTGGTGCGGCACTATAGCACACACAACTTACCAGACAGGCATCAATGGTGCATAGGTGCCTGGTGTATGAATGCAAAGTTGTTGGTTTGTGTAGACTATATGGAGATTATTTGCATGTGTGTATCTGTGTTTTTGTGTGCGTGCGTGTACATGTGTGTCTATCAGCCATTGCTAGATGCCTGTCGATGACCTCCAATTGTTGCACAGCAAGCAAGGCGTGCTAGAGTGGAAGACCATACCATCGATAGGAGTCATTAAAAGTGCCCCATTTTGACCAAGAAGATGGTTGCATGCTTGAAGCCAACGGGTCTTGCAGAGTGCAGAGGCTTTCACTCATAGTCGGCTTCATAGATTTAGAGACTCAATTATTCTGTATCCAAGGGGGAAATGATAATCTGGAACAGTGCTATGCAAAGGTAGCTGTCAGAGGTCAGAACACTATTTGCAGAGCTCTACTGCCTAGTAATTTGCAGGCAAGTCTTTTCATTGGGTGCATTAAACAGCCAGACCTTGTGACCCTTACGCAAGGTATGTCAGAAATTGAACTGAAATGAATTGAAGGCAGGGCTTTTAACGTTGAATCAGGTGAGGTGGAATGCAGAAGGTCACATTTCATGCAATTTTTTTTTTTAAGGTATTTTCAGTTTTTAAGAAGAGACAAATCTTATAGGCATCTAAGTGGGCTGTCAGTGGAACACAAATTCAGATTATGGACACTGATTTAGTAGCACATTTCCAATTGAAGATGACACGGACAAGTCCTACTCAAAAGCGTTCAGATGCTGCTACACAGTCATGTTTCAAATGAGAACATAGAGATAACATTCAGACTGTCCCTTCTTTTCAGCAGTATGACGCTTGTGTTTGAATCTGTGGATGGTTTTAAGGGTTTTAGCTGACATTGATACCACCTAAACTGGGATAAGACAGTGGACTGGGGAAATACTGGGCAAATAGTTGTTGGTGTCGCCCCTCTACTGAGAACACATTACATCAATGCACCATTACATAGATGGAACAACACCTGACCTACCGTTACTGAGAATACACTACTGGCAGTAACACTACAGACTTGCATCTGGTAAGAAGTAGGGTAAGAGTAGGATATGCGCTGAGCCCTTTACTTTTTAATGTGTACCTAGCTCCTCCCTTTTCCTTGATTGCCAACTGGGGTGTTAAGGCGATTTATTACGCTGATGACACACAGTTTGCTTTCACTTATCAGGAGCAGACGGCAGAGACTTTTAAGAATTGTAAAGGGTGCCTGCGTGACATCGTTCTCTGGATCACCTTAAATAAATTAAAACTTAATGCAGGAAAAAAGAGGGGATGTTTTACGAAAAGGGCCTAGTGCCAGCGACAGATTTGTTGTGGCCTTCAGAAAAGGGTCCTCCACCCTCCCCCAGTTCTGGCATCAAAAATCTGGGGGTGAGATAGGAAACTGACCTTTCTTTCGCGGCCCAAATACAGCAGGTTTCCGCCTGCTGTTTTAGTAAACTAAAAAAACATCCATAAGTTCTTACAACTGCTACCAGAAGACTGCCGTAAATCTGTAGTCCATGCCACTGTAACATCAAGACTGGACTACGCCAACGGCTTATATCTTGGCCTGCCTAACTATTCTATTAGACGTTTGAAGATGGTGCGAAATGCGGCTGCGAGGCTGATCAGACGCATCTCCTTTAGGCATCATGTCTCTCCGCACCTTCCGTATCTACATTGGCTCCCAGTAGCAAAAAGAATAGAATTCATAGCACTGACCCTGGCCTACCCCGCATTGAAGGAAAAATGCCCCAGCTATCTCAAACGATGACTCTGCTGCTACAAGCAGGTTATATCTTTGCATTCAAATACTCGGAACCTGCTTCAGGTCCCCCGCTTTGCGAAAGCTCGGCTGGGGGGTAGATCATCCTCGGTTAGAATAGAAAAAATGTCGAATGCCTTGCCAGTGTTCCTCCGTCACACAGATACATAGTCCAGCTACAGAAAAGCACTGAAGACATGGCTTTTTAACAACAATAAGGAATGCCTCATGCTCTCGATAGATAATGTTAGGTTTTTGGGTTAGTGTAAAATGGAGGGATAGAGTTTGGATCAGGTTTGTAGGTGGTTGGATTATGGACAGGGATGTGTGCTAAATTTTAAGGTATTGTGTTTGGAGTAAGTGGTAGGGTAAGAAATAGCATTAGGATAAGAGAATGTTGTAGATTTAGGGAAAGGGGTAAGATAACGGGTAGGATTAGGGTTTTGCATTCGGTTGTCTATATGGGGTAGGCTCAGCATTAGGTAAATATGGTTAGGCTTAATATTGGGCTACTTTATTTTTAATAGACTTAATATTAGTTCTAAGATTAAGGTATGGTTTAGGTCTAGATTTTGAATTAGGCAAGTTCCAGGATAAGGATATATATTATTGGTCATAGTTAGGCTGCAGGTTAGCATAGTCACCGCTGGCTCCCCAGCAGCATCAAATCTCCCAAAAATAAAATAATAGTAAAAAAGGTTTATTTTCGTTTTTTTTTCCTGCGCTCAGTACTGGAGGCAGGGCCTAATTGGTGACAGGCTGCAGGATGAGTGGTGTAGCCTGTGGTCAGTGCGGATGTCAGTTTGGCCGTCAGTCTTAGGACAGCCAAACCGACATGCACACTGAGATGTCTCCAACTGGAGCTGCGCTGCTGGGTTGGAGACAGCCGGCACAGGCTCACAGACTTTGTGGCAGTGCAAATTCAGGGCACTAAGGCCAATCCGGACACTGCTCTCATGCTGGGGTGAATGTAAGACATTGTTCTGCATTCTGTCCATCAACTGTGTTTTTTTCAATTTTTGCAATTTTCATCCCGAGTGGGCTGGGTATGCTCAGACGTGAGTCCCAGGCTCTCCACATAACTGGAGTCAAGCTATCCAGGCTGAAGAAGGCTGACAGCCAGAAACCGGTCCTTCGATGCTTGATTCCGGTCTAGGAAAGACATGGCTTGGTAGTTCAGGCTGGACTGTTCCCATGAGGCACAGGGTCAAGGCTGATTTGCATACAGCCATTGTCTGACCTAGGGTGTTGTGGAGTGCAAAAAAACAATGGATTTAGGCCCAAATCTTTGTACTAGACATTGTAGGACGTTGTTCTGCATTCTGTCCATCAACTGTGTTTTTTGCAAGCAGCATGACAGCATTATCTTGATTGGTCGCAGGGGAGTCTGGGAGCCTGTGCTGCAGTGGGCTGGAGCCAGAGAGGGGCAGAAGAGCAGCGATGCGGGGGCGGCAGATAAGTTATTTATTCTCTGAGCCTTTTCAACGCTGTCCATCGTCCCCTCCACCTCAGTCCTGCCACTCTGCTCTGACACCAGCAGCTACTGAGTATAGTTACTAGTGCTATACCACTAGTGGTCATAGTGGATTATATATAAAGGGGTTTTAACCCAGTGGAAATCTATGTAGTGATGTGTAACCCATAAAGGGGTTTTTGACCCAGTGGAAATCTATGTAGTGATGTGTAACCCATAAAGGGGTTTTTGACCCAGTGGAAATCTATGTAGTGATGTGTAACCCAAACGTTTAGTGGGAACCAAGCAGCAACGCGTCAAGGTGTCCATGTCTAATGTGTGCTGCCTGCCTGAATTCTCCCCAAGGAGTAGCTACAAAAGATTCTTGGCACGTTCTGTCAACATTTGCTTGTTCTCTCTCCCCTGCCTGGGAGAAGCACCAAAAAGCAGCTTGATTGCATTTTTGGAATTGCTAAATACAATTAAAACAATGAGCATTTATTAAAAACTGCATGCCCTGAGGAAAATCCTGTAGAGCAGAGGGGTTGCTGTCAAGTGGCCAGCGGCTGGAGGTGAAGCAAGCGAGGTATGCCACTCTCATCGTGGGATGTCCTTCCACCACTGTGAGAAGTACCTGCACTGCTACCTTTTTCTAGTTCCTCCTTTTATGTAGGGAGGGGGTGAAGAATGCCAGACAGTCAACAAAGCTTTCTAAATCCTCACTGTGATCCATCTAAGAGGTGGGCGTGACTCAGAGGCTCTGGAATTCACTCTCGGTTCCAGTTAGCATCACATACCTACGAGTCATTATGAAAGACAAAAGAGAAAGTCTTTGATATGAAAGCCTAACATTCTTTTACATAAATACTGTACCTTAAGAGAGCCAAGTGTGGTCATCCATTGTCTTAGGAGAGTTGTGGCATGTACGAGAGTCGAGTTGCAACTCCAGCAGGCTCTAGAATCCTTGCAACTGAAACGAAAGCCAACCAAAACACTAAGTGATCCATTTTTTATTTTAATTTACAAGTACTTCTATTTAGGCATCAGGCATCAAAGGCATTCAGTGAACTGAACAATAAATAACAGAGCCTGCATACCACGTGGGTGGTGCCACTTGTGCTGCAGAGATTGTGCAAACAAAGACTTAAGTTACAGTGAACAAAGATACTACAGGTGCAGCTCTGAGAACAGAATACCTGCATGCATAGGTACTGCAGACACACTTCAGTCATGAAGGGGTCGCTGGAGTACGCGCATAATATGTGCAGTGGGCTACCTTGAGTGGGCCTCGGAAGGACAAGAAAGACAGAATGCATTGGTGTAGTGGACCTAGAGAATCTTACTGTAACATAGCCTTATAGTCTGCTGTCGAGGGATGTATTGACTGTTAAAGGACCTGCACCAGAGTTATAGGCCTGAACCGCAGGCAAAGGGCCTATTACGAGGGCCTTTAACAACAGGTATAGCCTAAGGCAGAAAGGCTATAAAGTTGGTAGAACATTCTACCCATTAAGCATCATATTTTCTAAATAAAAAGGAAAAACAAAGACAAACACTGATATATTGGAGTAGAAGGCATCAGCCATTATAAGCCTGGCGCTACTCCATTGTCTTCAATGGAGATCTCATCATTCTAATGTTCTAATATACATTACAATAATATAATACATTAAGATACATTGAGCTACCTTGATTGGGCCTCGAAAGCGTGAGATAGGAAGATTGCGTGAGTTTCGAAGGAATTGGATTATTGTATTTGCTGTGGACCTAGAGAATCTTACTCTGAATACAGTAGAGCAGGGCCTTTAAAAACTGGTATATCCTGTTTGAAGCCGTCTGAAAGGCTATATTAAGAAGGCTAGAAGGCCTTTGAGAGTGGACAACATTTTAGAATATTTCTGAATCATACTAGGTTGGCATCAAAGACAGTCGTCAGGCCCTGGGAATGTTCCTGTACCAGATTGTCAACACTGAGGTTGTTTTGCTGTAAGGAATATTTTTATTTACGCCACCTACCTGCTACTCCTGGATGTCGGTGTTGAATCTGTTGAAAAAAAACACATGACTCCTGGGTCTCAGTCAAGCAAAATGGAGAGAAGCGTAGAAACAGTTACTCAACAGAAACATGCTTCATTAGCTGATACATGAAGTGCTAGTTTCTTTTTTTTAAAACCATTACACTAGTCAAAATCTCAATATATAGTGTTTGACTTCATGGTAGGAAGTAAAGGCACATAGCAAGCACAGAGTCCTGAAACTTTTCCGACACTCACTCCCAGTCACAGATCTGAGATCGGATCCATCATCGTTCTTTAGCTCACTTCACCATCCCAGTTGAGGCCCAGCCATATTCAAATCAGTCTTGAACCTGTCCCTCATGTGAACAGTCCAGCCCGAACTGCCTAGCCAGGGCTACCCTGAACCGGAAACAAGCATCCTGCGACCGGTTTGGAGGTAACACTCCTCGAAAGCCAGGTAAGCTTGAATCCAGTGGCAAAGTGAGCAAGGGCGACGTGTCTGGGCGGATGTATGACGTTAGCACGCATACTATTACCACGCATACCTTTACAACGCGGTATTTACAACGAATTCCGTTACAACGCATAGCGCTTTGAGGTGCTGGATAGTGGTAAGTATAATTTTATATTCCAACTCCAGTCCCCGTGGACACTAGGGAAGGTGTTGGATATAAAATTAAACTTATTCCCTATCCTAGAGCGCCCCCCCAGCGCAATGCGTTGTAATGGTATGCATGGTAATGCCTGCGTTGTAATGGTAGTGCGTTGTAACAAATGCGTGCTAAACGTTGTATACCGTCTGGGCATACCCTGCCAACTTAGGGTGTACAAAGCAAACACTAAAAGAGATGATGGGCGGAGTGTGAAACTCTTCAGACACTCGCCCCCAGTCACAGATCTGGGTTGAAAACCATCCTCGTCCTTTAGCTCACTTCACCACCCCAGTTCAGACCCAGCCATATGCAAATCAGTCTTGACCCTGTCCCTCACGGGAACACTCCAGCCCGAACGATGAGGGTTTCAACCCATATCTGTGACAGGGGGTGAGTGTCTGAAAAGTTTTAGCACAGCGTCCATCATCTCCTTGTGTTTGCTTTAGTAGAGGCTTATGCCTCTATTACCAGCGGCTATCGGATGGATCCATGCCATAGACATCTTTCTCCAAAACAAGGTAATGTGGAGGTATATGAGTATCACAAAGACAGCAAACAGTGTCAGCGTGCGTCAACATGGGTGATATTGAGGTGAACTGCAGAAGCTATTTTAGTCTGCCCCAGACAGGGAAAGTAAATGTGCCAACCATACGCAGATGTGGTATCCAAGGCTTGAATTTTAGGTCTAGCTCTGCCATCACATCATGTACCATGTATGTGCACTACTGTCTACTTTAGTTGCTCTCCCCTCTCAATTAAGTTTTCTCTCTTTGAAATATCAAAATCACAATAAATATCTAAATAGGTTAACAGAGCTCAATTTGTCTGCTACCATGGAGCAGTTATACTAAGTTAAGAGCCAAACCGAACCTTCATCATTCTTATCCAGCAAGGAAAGTCACATCAAAAATGAGTGCCAAACAGAAGATGAAGTATGGACCAGAAAAATGAGAACTAAGGCCAAATGCAGATAGAGTAAACTACTCTGCCCACATGATGGAGGGACTGCCTGCCAAATGTATAAGTGACCGCCAGGCAGATGGTTATTTATAAAGCATTGGGTCCAAATTAGATATTGAAAGATGGCCCACTGTTCTGCCATCAGGTTGGAGTAAATTACTCCTTCTCCATGATGGAGAGACCGCCCGGCACATTTATAAATGAACTCCTAGCTTGTGGTCATTTGTAAACCATTGGCAGGAACCGCCGTCACAACAGTTTCTGTCAATGCATCTCACTGTTTGGGGCAGGGCTGCGTCAGCATGAGGCAACCCTATACCAAACAGTATTCTTTTTTCCCAACACTGGATTTTCTTCTTGAAAATAAAAAATGGTAATGCCTCCTTTGCCCTGTGAGCTATCTCCCATGGCGGGAGGGAAGGACTTAATTTGGCTTTTACTGTCCCTCACCACCAGGGTTTGCCTGGCGGTGACAGACTGTAAAAAAATGGCAACATGTCAATCCATCAGGAATGGGCGGGCAGACAAATTGCCATTTGTCTGATGGCCCTCATTCCTTCGGCTGTTAAACCGAAATTCCAATTTTATTTAAATCGGACAGGCAGACATTAATGTTGGTAGTATGTGTACTCAGTTGCCATTGAGACATATATCTATTACCTACTGGTGGTCGCCAGTAGGTAGTTATAGTTAGGACCTATTTTCCATTGGAAATCCGCAACATTCTATTTGAAATAACTTTGACGCCGGTCGACACATCTTTATGAAATTCTCCAAGAAAATGGCCTGCTCCGCTCTGCTCCTTCCCTGAAAGTTTCGGGGTGATTCGTGCAGCGGGGGCCGAGAAAAAAGGGGAGTCCCAAAACGTGTTTTCCCCATGAAATGTTCTATAGGGTTCTTTAAGTGATGCTACAGCCCAAACTGCTAAACGGAATTACACCAAATTTGTCAAAAAGGTAGAGTTCAGTTCGCAGATTACGCTTTTTGGTAAATGGTGTAAATCCGTTCAGTATTTCCTGAGAAAATCAAAAGTAAGATCATAGATATATCTATAGATGCAGTACTGTATGCGTACGGTAAGCGTACCGTAAACCGTACGATTCGAGCACAAGCTGCATGCTGATTGGCTGTCAACTGTCTGTCAACACTCCAAACCAGGAAGTGTTGGCAGCCATCTTGTGCCTCGGTAGAACCGAGGCATAAGAAAGCAGTGGAAGAACAGCAAAAAACCCGCGAAGGGGGCAGGGTAGAACATCCTGACCACCTTGGCATGCTCAGGGGGTCCCACATGGATATTGAGGCCCAATTTTTTTTATTTTTTGTTAAAAAAATTGCGGGGTACGCGTATTGTACGCATACACGGTGTAAAAGAAAAAAAAACGTAGCCAGCTTTATTGTTAATTAGCCACGGGGGGCCAAATCTCGGGGGCAATTTTTTGGATAATGGGGGGCCCCTCTGGGCCCCCCTGCCCCGGGGACCGCCACTCCTGGGGCTTGATTCAATTATATGAATGCGGGGGGGGTTGGCCCCCCGCATAACCGGGGACCGCCATCCACCGGGGACTCTTTTTATTTAAAAAAACCTGTGTGCGCGGGCTCAAGCCCACACACACCAGGGACCGCCACCTCCCCGGGGCTCTAATATAGGAAATAGGGGGGTCCGTGACGGACCCCCCCGCCCCGGGGACCACCACCCCACGGGGCTTTTGAATGTTGGGAGGGGGGCCGTGCGGACCCCCTCTTGGAGCCTTTGATGGCCCTGTGGACCGCCACCTCCCAGGGCCGGCTCCTGCAGTGTCCCGGGGTGCCTACCCCGAGACACTGCTGTTTGCTATGGTAGGGGTGGAGCCTTGTGGCTCCCACCCTCCATAGCAAACTGCTTTCCTATTAGCAAGAGAGAGCAGGAAACCTGCTCTCTCTTTCCAGTAGAAAAGCAGATTGGTTTTCGTCAGAGAGAGCAGCATGTAAGCTGCTCTCTCTGACGAAAAGCAATGCCAGCCCCCAAAGGATGCGGGGAGTCGGCTGGGACCGTGGGGGCATTGGGGCTTCCCCCACGGTCCCCAATGTTATATTTGAGCCCTTGGGGATGGAGTCCCCGGGGATTATAAAAATTAGTGATAGAGGCTATTTCTATTTTACAGTAGATTTACCGTACTCGTACCATACACGTACGTACGACGTACGGTGCGAAGTCTGTAAGTCGTCCTGTAAGCGTACCTAAGCTAGAAAAATTACAATATTTTTCAGATATTTATGAAGTGTATGTGTTTACATGTTGGGTGGCTCTAAAAAGAGCCCTTGGGTTTATTGGGATATTTTAATACCTATGCAAGTAAGTATCGATGCAGAGTCTAAAGTTCATGAAGAAGACTCTGTTCCCTACATCTGTAAAATGTACACCAACTCTCCTATAGATATCTTGCATATTGAAACGCAGATTGTTGTTGTAAATGGACCCCATTCTTTAGTCTCGGAGAAAAGCAGAAACAGATTTATTCACATGTTTCTTAGCTTTCTCAATTCGTGGACAAAATTGATAGGACCAGTACCAATTCTTCCTTTGGTATGTATTAGAATAGAAAAAGGTAGTTAGGGGGAAAAGTGACATGGAAATGGAAATGGGAAATGGAAAACGAAGTGCATTTGTAGAGCGCGAATTGCTGCCCGGAGGCGTCCAAGCGCTAGAGGATAATAAAGGGGACCTCATAGAGTGGCTGCCTGGGGATTAGTAGGGGAGGCTAAAAAGGAAAGTTGTTAGTTGCTTTCGGAATGAGGAATGGTTGGAGTTGGCTCTGAGATGTAGTGGGAGAGTATTCCAGGTCTTGGCTGCATTATAGGCGAACGTCCTACCGCCCGACCTGGTCTTTTTTATTCTGAGGGGTGTAGCTAAGAAGGTCTGACTAGAGCGGAGGTTTCTGGTGGGTACGTAGTGGGTAATTAGATCCCGGGTGATCATAGGACCCGTGTCCCAGAAGGCCTGATTGGCAATGCACATGGCTTTGAAACGGATTCTTTGACGTACTGGCAGCCAGTGAAGGTTGACCAGACCGGACCTCACTGATTGTGTGCGGGGGAGATCGAGCAGTAGACGGGCCGCACAATTCTGTACTATCTGAAGTCTGCATAGGGTGTAATCTGGGGCGCCAAGGTATAACACATTGTTAAAATCCAGGCGGGACTGTATCAAGCCCTGTATTGCTACCTGCTTGGCTTCCATAGGGAGGAGAGGCAAGATTTTCTTGAGCAATTTAAGGAGGCCAAAACAGGTTGCAGAGAGTTTTGTGGCTTGAGTCTTGAAAGAAAGGGAACTGTCCAAACATACCCCAAGGCTCTTGATGTTGTCCTTGGGTGCTGGAGGAGGGCCTAGATCAGAGGGCCACAGAGAGTTGAAGAGGAGGGGGTCGGAGGGGCCCAGGAGCATCAACTCCGTCTTGTCCCCATTCAGTTTAAGGGATGATAAGGACATCCAGCTTTTTACTTCTTTTAGGCAGTCTCTAAGTCCGCCTGACGCAGGTGGGTTAGCTCCCTGCGCCAGTGAGACCACCAGCTGTGTGTCGTCCGCGTAATAGATGATCTTAATCCCAAAACGGCGGACGACGTCGGCCAGTGGCCTCATATACATGTTGAACAGAGCTGGACTTAAAGAGGAGCCTTGGGGGACTCCGCACCTCAATGGTCTACTAGTGGACACCGCCTCACCGTCAAAGACTCGGAAGGATCTGTCCTCCAGGAAAGATTTAAACCAGAGCCAGGCTTTGTTCTTAATACCGATGCTGGACATACGGTGCAGCAAGGTGTCATGGCTGACCGTGTCGAAGACTGAGTGCAAGGAGGATCACTGCCACTGATCCTCCCTGATCCAGGATTTTTCTAGATTCCTCCGTGACCATGAGGAGGGCGGTCTCGGTCCGGTGTTTGGGTCTGAAGCCCGTTTGAGTGGGGTCTAACAACTGGGCGTCTTCTAAGAAATTGACCAGATGGTGGTTAATGAGTTTTTCTAAGATTTTGCTCACCCCCGGGAGCAGAGAGATGGGCCGGTAGTTGATAAGGTCTAACAGGTCTAGATTAGGCTTTTTTAATAGGGAGTGGACCATGGCTCGTTTCCAGGCTGGAGGGACTGTGCCGGAAGTGATTGATGCGTTAAGTACATCTCTGATGATTGGGAGTGTGATTTGGGAGCAGACATTAAGATATCTGGAGGGGCTGGATCGTCAGGTGAGCCGGTTTTTACTTTCCGGGCTATGGTTTCTAGAGTGGCAAGATCCAGAGGAGGGAAGTGATCCAGAGTGGGTTGAGGCTGAGGTGAGGGGGTAATTGGAACTGCGTTGGACTGTGTTAGGGAGGTGATATTGCTGGGGGGAAAGGTAGAGTAGATGTTATTAACTTTTTGGTGAAAGAACTCGGCAACGTCGTTGCAATGAGTTATAGATTTTGTGACGTGCAAGCTAGGAGGGGGTTTGGATAGTTTTTTTACAATCTGGAAGATTTCTTTGGGTTTTGATTTGGCCAGGAGGATTTTGTTCGAAAAATAAGTGGTCTGGGCGGTTTTGATTTCAGCTTTGTATTCCCGGATTGATTCTCGATAGCGGATTTTGCTTCCTGGTGAATAGTCTAAACGCCAACGTCTTTCGTTTTTCCTACATAGGCGTTTCTTGTCCCTAAGAGCCTCCGTATACCAGGGATCCGTTTTGTGGGCGCGTTTTAGCATGATTGTATTTTTTGGGAGGGTGTTTTTGAGAGTTTGCGTGATCCAGTCAGCATAGGCCTGGTTGGCTAGGCATGGATCCTCATCGTAAGGAGGTTGGTTGATGGCGAGCTTGGAAGACCAGTCGTCAACTGAAAGGCAGGACCAGGCTCGGGTAATTTAATGGTGGGTCCAGCCTGCAGAGGCTTAAATGTGGTCCATTTGAAGGGCACAAGGAAGTGATCTGTCCATGGGAGCGGAATTGGCGAGTCAGCTGTAAAGTATGCACAGTTGCTAAAAACTGGGTCCAGTAGGTGACCCTTAACATGGGTGGGGGTTTTGACATATTGGGTAAGTTGTAGTGCAGCTAGGTCATCTACCAGTGTGGTGACTACCTGATCTAATGCGGATTCAAAGTGCAGGTTAAGGTCACCTAGCAAGGTAAAACAAGACGCGGTGCTAACGCGTTCTGCAACAGTCTGCGGAAGAAGGAGGTGGAATTGCTTAAGGGGATCTGGGGGACGGTAAATAAGAGTTCCGGAGAAACAGTTATTCGGTGAGAGGTCGATGCTGAACGCTAGGCACTCAAAGTCAGGGCTGGTGTCGGGGATAAGACGGCACTGAAACTGTTCTTTATGGATAATTCAGTTCAGTAAAGGTGTCTTTCATAAACATTTCCAGACCTACCCCAGTCAAAGTGCCTAGGTCATTGCCACCACAATGCACTATTATGAGGTCAGGGTGTTGGAGATGGAAAAAGGATTTCACCAATGGCATCAATTGGTGCCACTTTAACCCTCTCTGTCCAATCCATTTAATGTCTACATTTGGTAAACCTAGGTCTTTGTGTATCCTTTCTGTACTGTGTACCTTTGACTCCAGAAAATATAGCTGTGTCCCACAATCCACACTCTAAGCATCTTGAAGAAAGGTCTTGATGCACTCAGATGCTCTCTGTAAATGAAAGGGCAGTTTGTAGATTTTTTTTTCTAAAATGGTGGATAAGTGGAGTTTTGAAAAAAGCAAAGAAGTGATTGGTTGTTTGAAAACTTTAGATAGAAAACTAGAGTGCAATTTTCTGTTTTTTAAAAGCCTGTTATTTATTGGTTAGGAAAAAGTGATAGAAAAGAACATTACTTATAAAAAGCTGGTATATTGACAAGTCAAGCACACTTGCTGTTTTGATATGCAACAATGTATGATGAACTTTTCACCTGTGTGTGCTCAGCTAGGTGTTCTCTGAAGTGTTTCTATGGTAACTAGCAGAATGTGGAATGGGGGTAGGGTTGAAAGGGTTGTTAGTTGAAAAGGGTTCAATAGTACAAGTAATAGAAATGTGTGTATCGTTTTGATTTGATGTGGGAATAAATGTGATTTGTTTTTTATTTGTATATGTGTGTATGTTGAGTGTGTAGACTTCCTGACCCCCTAGGGTTGTTTAGGGGGTTTCAGAATGATCCCCAAGGTAAAAATCTTTTTTTTTAAATCACAGAATACGCATATGGTACGCATACAGAGTGTAAAACGACAAAAAAACGAAGCCTGCTTTATTGTTAATTAGCCCCCGGGGGGGTCAAATCCCAGGGACAATTTTTTTGATAATGCGGGGCCCAGAGGGGCCCCTCTGCCCCAGGGACCGCCAACCCCCGGGGCTTTGACTATTTGTATGTGGGGGGCTCACGGCCCCCTCGCAGCCCGGGGGACCACCACTCCCCGGGGCTTCTTTTTATTAAAAAAGCCTGTGTGGGGGGGCTCAAGCCCCCCCACACACCCAGGGACCGCCACCTCCCTAGGGCTCTAATATAGAATATAGGGGGGTCCGTGACAGAGCCCCTAGCCCCGGGGACCAACACACCCAGTGGTTTTGAATGTTGGGAGGGGGGCCGCGCAGCCCCCCTCCTGGAACCTTTGATGGCCCTGGGGACCGCGACCTCCCAGGGCCGGCTCCTGCAGTGTCCCGGGGTGCCTACCCCTGGGACACTGCTGTTTGCTATGGTAGGGCGGGAGCCTCATGGCTCCCACCCTACCATAGCAAACTGCTTTCCTATTTGGAAGAGAGAGCAGGTTAAGCTGCTCTCTCTTTCAAGTAGGAAAGCAAATTGCTTTTCGTCAGGGGAGCAGCATGTAAGCTGCTCTCTCTGACGAAAACAATGCCGGCTCCCGTAGGATGCGGAGAGCCGGCTGGGACCGTGGGGGCATTGGGGCTCCCCCCACGGTCCCCAACGTTATATTTCATCCCCGGGGGATGGGGTCCCCGGGGTTTATTAAAATAAGTGATAGAGGCTATTTTTTTTACGGTAGATTTACCGAATGCGTACCATGCACGTACGGACGACGTACGGTGCAAAGTCTGTAAGTAGTCCCGTAAGCATACCTAAGCTAGAATAAATAAATTAAAAAACATATATTTTACAGATATCTATCACGTTTATGTGTTTATATGTTGGTTGGTACTAATGAGACCTTTTCTCTTTATTGGTACTTATAAGTAAGTACTTATGCATAGTCTAAACTTGTTGAGGAGCAGTGTTTTATAGAGTGCTGAACTTTTGACCTCTGTGTACAGTTGACTTTTGCATTATCTATTGGGGGTAGGGTGCAAAGTCATGTCAATTGGAAAGGGTTGACATCATGAACCAATAGAAATGTGTGTTTAGTTTTAAAATAATGTGTGAAGGAATTTGAATTGTTATTGCCATGTATATATGTGTAAATTGAGAGGGAAAATATGCCATTCTTTGGTTTTGCTGCAAACACTGCTGTGTGAGTGACATTCTTCTTAATCTACAAATCAGTTTGAGAGGTGAGTTGACAATGTGTAAGGGAATGTATGTGATGCATTTTATTTTTAGAAAGAGTAATGTTTTTATCCTTCTAAAGTTTGTAGAATCATATTCTGAGTTTGTCTGCATTTGGATAACTATTGTGATTAAATAATTTGGTAAGTTAATGTGTTTAGTGAGTCACCTTTGTGCAATAAAGTGCAGTACTAAGAAATGTAGAATGTGTGCAGTCACTTTTTTAGTTGTAGAGTAGGTAATAGTGTTGCTTGCTTAGAATTAGACTTGTGTTCTAAATCTACAATTTTGCAGTCAGTATACATACACTGCTGTATACACTCTTGTGCAGATTTACAAGCCCCTTGCGCCTCTTTGCTGTTCTATTGTGTTACTTTTTGGATGTAATGTTGGCAAAAATAATGCAGCAGATTTGAAATGTATTTGCAAAATGAGTCAGGGTTGTCCACTGAAATGTAGTAGTTATATACATGGAATGTGTGCAGTCACTTACACGTTTTAGTGTAGTAAATGTGTTTTGGTAAAATGTATGGTCTCATATTTTTTTGCCTAGAATCACACTGAGCGTCTGTGTACATTAAGGAATTAGACTTGCTCCTTTTTCCATAATCTCCCCCCTCTCTCCTCACAGTCTACCTCTCTCTGCTTATACTGTCCCATCTCTTCTGATATTCCCCCGCTTTTCTTATTCTCACTTCTTTCTCCTCATAGTGCTTCTTGTCCTCATAGTCCCCCCTGTCCTTATATTCCTCCTCTGTCCTCATTGTCTCCTAATACTCCCCTTTCTTTTTATACTACCTCGTCTGTCCTCTTACTCCTCCTTCTCTCATCATGCCTGCCTCTTAACAATTCCCCAGTCAGTAAAACTGCTGTAAACACTCTTGTGCAGATTTACAAGCCCCTGCGCCTCTTTGCTGTTCTATTGTGTCACTTTTTGGATGTAATATTGGCAAACATAATGCAGCAGATTTGAAATGTATTTGCAAAATGAGTCAGGGTTGTCCACTGAAATGTAGTAGTTATATATATGGAATGTGTGCAGTCACGTAAACATTTTAGTGTAGTAAATGTGTTTTGGTAAAATGTATGGTCTCATATTTTTTGCCTAGAATCACACTTGAGCGTCTGTGTACATTAAGGAATAATACTTGCCCCTTTTTCCATAATCTCCCCCCTCTCTCCTCACAGGCTACCTCTCTCTGCTTTTACTGTCCCCTCTCTTCTGATATTCCCCCTCTTTCCTTATTTTCACTTCTCTCTTCTCACAGTGCTCCTTCTCCTCAAAGTTCCCCCTATCCTCATATTCCCCCTCTGTCTTCATTGTCTCCTCTGTCTCCTAATACTCCTCCTTCTTTTTATACTCCCCCCTCTGTCCTCTAACTCCTCCCTCTCTCATCATACCTCCCTTTTGACAATTCTCCAGACAGTATACATTCACTGCTGTATACACTCTTGGGCAGATTTACAAGCCCCTGCGCCTCTTTGTTGTTCTATTGTGTCACTTTTTGGATGTAATGTTGTCAAAAATAATGCAGCAGATTGGAAATGTATTTGCAAAATGAGTCAGGGTTGTCCACTGAAATGTAGTAGTTATATACATGGATTGTGTGCAGTCACTTAAACGTTTTAGTGTAGTAAATCTGTTTTGATAAAATGTATGATCTCATATTTTTGCCAAGAATCACACTGAGTGTCTGTGTACATTAAGGAATTATACTTTCCCCTTTTTAGGTCTTGCCCTGGCGAATGCGCGCTCTCGCCGCGAGACTATAGCTGTCGGCTCAGCCGACAACGAATGGAGAAAAGAGCAGGCCATGCGTAGCATTTTGCAATAGGATTAGGTCGCGCGGTTGAGCTGCAGAAAGAATCAGATCACGACACGCGCCTCTTGAACAGTTCACGTGACTGTGTTTGGTAGGCAGGAGGGGTCTACAGAGGGGCAGATAAACAGGCTGGCTTTGCCTCCTCACGGACACGCCCACAGTTCACATGGCTGTGTTTGGTAGGCAGGGGGAGTCTGCAGAGAGGCGCGCGGCGCAGATAAAAGGGCTGGCTTTGCCACTTCACGGACACGCCCGCCCGCTGTCCGTGTCTTTGTTCCCGCCCCCCTCCCGCCCGCTGTCCGTGTCCTCGTTCCTATCGTCGTTAAAATCCCAAGATTTCCAAAGCATGCAGCCCTTGGCCTCCAAAACAGTCATTGTTGTTCGCTGCACATTGCAGGACATTTGCCCGGCTAGGCGGCTTGCCACGTCCTCTGTGTGTGTTTGCTGGTGGTCCAGTATGACACGCTGTTATGTGCTTCGATACTGTGCATTGCAGTGGATAGAAGGTGTGTGTTCATTTTCCATTTTGAGGGCTGGGTGCCTTTGTGACTTGCACTGAGACTTCGCAACTGTGGCTGTCGTGCTTTGATGTGTCTTTCCTGTCCTCCTTTGGTGTGTCTTTCCTGTCCTCCAGTAGCTTTCTAGAGATTGTACTTGGTCTGGTGTTGGTATTGCAAGGTAAGCAGGTGACGACGTATTCGGGTTTCCGAAAGTCTGCGCATATTGTGTGCCTCGAGTTCTGTTCAGGTGTAGCCAAATAAGCCTTTCATCCTTCTGGGGCCAGTGAAAGGAGAAGCGTTTATGAATGTGCAAGATTGAACATAAAAGTACAAGGCATCATGACAGCTTAGCTAGTTGAGCGCGTGCTCGAGGGTGTGAGCCTGTGTGAAAGAGAGCTTCGAGTCCAAGCTGAGCAGCATCTGCCTTTGAGCCTTCCGGTTTGGATAAATGAGCTGGGAGATGGTGACTTCTGTTATTATTGTACTCTTCTTTTATACCATAGTGTGTTTAGCGGAGCGTTATTGTATATATTATTTATGAAGATCAAATAGCACAATGTAGGGGTATCTTGGTGCTATGCAGACACATACATGATATGATGCTGCTACTACAAATGTGGATGAATTAGATCAGTGAAAGGCAGAGTGAGTCAGCGGCTCCAAAAATCCGGGTTTTCGAGGATTTTCTGAAGCAGAGTTCTGAATGAATGAAGCGGAGATGACAGGGAGGCGTATTCCATGCTTTTACCCCAAGAACCCGTGTGCAAGGTCTTTACCTTTTTGCTGACGAGGACCTAAGAAGGCATGTGGTGAGTCCCATGAACAGGTGTTGCTGCAAACATGGGGGCTGTGGATAGCGAGGCATTTCCATATGCACAGCTTCCTCAGCGACCGGAAGTGTATGTCTGAGGGGGTCACGTGCCGCGCCTGCTGGCAGTAAGTGTCCTGGCAGTCCACTTTTAGGGAAGACCAGTGTACACCCGCAGGTATAAGAGTGCTTTAAATCAGCATGCTTATAACAAGCAAGACTAGCACTCTACATTACTGCCAACTTTGCTTAGCATAAGCAACTGCTAACTATTCACAAACAATGTTTATATGCCAATTGCTAATTGAAAAAAAAAATAATGGAAAGGATTGTCATTTACAATGCCAGTAACTCAAACTTTAATGCTGCAAGACCTATTGCATTGCAAATGCTTGTTCCATAATCTCCACCCCTCTCCTCACAGTCTATCTCTCTCTGCTTATACTGTCCCCTCTCTTCTGGTATTCCCCCTCTTTACTTATTCTCACTTCTCTCTCTTCATAGTGCTTCCTGTCCTCATAGTACCCCCTGTCCTCATATTCGTCCCCTATCCTCATTGTCTCCTCTGTCTCCTAATACCCCCCTACTTTTTATACTCCCTCCTCTCTCCTTAATCCTCCCTCTATCATCATAACTCCCTCTTAACAATTCCCCAGTCAGTATACATACACTGCTGCAGACACTCTTGGGCAGATTTACAAGCCCCTTGTGCCTCTTTGTTGTTCTATTGTGTCACTTTTTGGATGTAATGTTGGCAAAAATAATGCAGCAAAATTGGAAACGTATTTGCAAAATGAGTCCGGTTTGTCCACTGAAATGAGGTAGTTATATACATGGAATGTGTGCACTCACATAAACGTTTAAGTGTAGTAAATGTATTTTGGTAAAATGTATGGTGTCATATTTTTTGCCTAAAATCACACTGAGCGTCTGTGTACATTAAGGAATTATACTTGCCCCTTTTTCCATAATCTCTCTCCTCAGTCTACCTCTCTCTGCTTTTACTGTCCGCTCTCTACTGATATTCCCCCTCTTTCCTTATTCTCACTTCTCTCTTCTCATAGTGCTCCTTGTCCTTATAGTACTCCCTGTCCTCATATTCCCCCTCTGTCCTCATTGTCTCCTTTGTCCCCTAATACTCCTCCTTCTTTTTATACTCCCTTTTCTGTCCTCTTACGCCTCCCTCTCTCATCATACCTCCCTCTTAACAATTCCCCAGTCAGTATACATACACTGTTACATACACTCTTGGGCAGATTTACAAGCCCCTAGTGTGTCTTTGTTGTTCTATTGTGTCACTTTTTGGATGTAATGTTGGCAAAAATAATGTAGCAAATTGCATATGTATTTTTCAAATGAGTCAGGGTTGTCCACTGAAATGTAGTTGTTAAATACATGGAATTTGTGCAGTCACTTAACTGTTTTAGAGTAGTAAATGTGTTTTGGTAAAATGCAAGGTCTTTACCTTTTTGTCTAGAATCACACTGAGCGTCTGTGTACATTAAGGAATTATACTCGTTCCGTTTTCCATATTCTCTCTCGTCTCTCCTCATTGTCTCCCTCTCCCTCCTTATACTGTTCCCTCTCTCCTAATATTTCCCCTCTTTCTTTATTCTCACTTTTCTTTCCTCATGGTGCTCCTTGTCCTCATACTTACCCCTGTCCTCATATTCTCCTGTTTGTATTGTTATGCCTCCCTTTCTCCTCATAATCCCTTTTGTCCTCACATTCCCCCCTGTCCTCATACTCCTCCTCTCTCTGTTCATACTCCCCTGTTTCTCCTCATATTCCTCCTCTATCCTCATTGTCTTCCCTGTCTCCTAATACCTCCTCTTCTTTTTATATTCCCTCCTCTCTCCTCTTACTCCTCCCTTTCTCCTCAAATCTCCCTCTTAACAATTCACCAGTCAGTATACATATATTGCTGCATACACTCTTGGGCAGATTTACAAGCCCTTTGCGCCTCTTTGTTGTTCTGTTGTGTCAATTTTTTGATGTAATGTTGGCAAAAATAATGCAGCAAATTGCATATATGTTTGCAAAATGAGTCAGGGTTGTCTACTGAAATGTAGTAGTTATATACCTGGAATGTGTGCAGTCACTTAACCGTTTAAGTGTAGTAAATGTGTATTTGTAAAATGTATGGTCTCATATTTTTTGTCTAGAATCACACTAAGTGTCAGTGTACATTAAGGAATTATACTTGTCCCTTTTTCCATAATCTCCCCCCTCTCTCCTCACAGTCTACCTCTCTATGCTTATACTGTCCCCTCTCTTCTGATATCCACCCTCTTTCCTTATTCTTACTTTTCTCTCCTCATAGTGCTCCTTGTCCTCATACTCCTTCCTGTCCTCATATTTCCCTCTCTGTCCTGTTACTCCTCACTTTCTCCTCATATTCCCCCTTTTCCTCATATTCCCCACTGTCCTCATAGTCCCCCTCTCTGTCCTCATACTCCGTCCTCTTTCCTTGTATTCCTCCTGTATCTTCATACTCCCCTCTCTCCCTTTATACTCCTCCCTGTCTTCATACTCTCCCCTTTCTTCTCTTACTTCCCCCGCTGTCCTCATAATCCCTTTTGTCCTCATATTCCCCCTGTCCTCACACTCCTCCTCTCTGTGTTCATATTCCCCTGTTTGTCCTCATATTCCTCCTCTTTCCTCATTGTCTCCCCTGTCTCCTAATACCCCCTCTTCTTTTTATACTCCCTCTTCTCTCCTCTTAGTCCTCCCTTTCTCCTCATACCTCCCTCTTAATAATTTTCCAGTCAGTATACATATATTGCTACATACTCTTGGGCAGATTTACAAGCCCCTTGCGCCTCTTTGTTGTTCTATTGTGTCACTTTTTTGACGTAATGTTGGCAAAAATAATGCAGCAAATTGAATATGTATTTGCAAAATGAGTCAGTGTTGTCCAGTGAAATGTAGTAGTTATATACATGGATGTGTACAGTCTCTTAACCGTTTTAGAGTAGTAAATGTGTTTTGGTACAATGCATGGTCTCATATTTTATGTCTAGAATCACACTGAGCGCCTGTGTACATTAAGGAATTATACTCGCCTCTTTTTACATATTCTGTCCTCCCTCGCCTCACAGTCTTCCTCTCTCTGTTTATATTGTCCCCTCTCTCCTGATATTCCCCTTCTTTCCTTATTCTCACTTTTCTCTCCTCATAGTGGTCCTCTTTCTCATACTCTTCCTGTCCTCATATTTTCCTCTTTGTCCTGGTACTCCCCCCTTTCTTCTCACATTCCTCCTTCTCTTTATATTCCCCACTGTTCTCATAGTCCCACTCTCTGTGCTCATACTCCGTCCTCTCTCCTTATATTCCTCCTCTCTCTTCATTATTCCCTCTCTCCTCTTATATTTCTCCCTGTCTTCATACTGTCCCCTCTCTGCCCTTACTTTCCCCTGTCTACTCATAATTCCTTTTGTCCTAATATTTCCCTTTGTCCTCATAATTCTCCTCTCTGTGTTCATACTCCCCTGTTTCTCCTCATATTCCTCCTCTTTTAGGAATTATATTCGCCCCTTTTTCCATATCCTCCCTCCTATCTTGTCATACTCCCCCCTCTCCACATAGACACCCCTTTTAGTTCCCCCTTCTCTTCACACTCCCACTCTCTCTCTTCATATTCTTTCTTCGCTCCTCATACTCCCCCTCTTTCCTGTTACTCCACCCTCTCTCCTCATTTGTCCCCCTTTCCTCATACTCTGTTCTCTCATCATACTCCCCCTATATTCTGACACTCCTCCCTCTTTCCTCATACACATCCCTGTCTCCATATACACATCTGTGTGTTTTTATACTCCTCTCTATTTCTTCATTCTCACTCCTCTGTCTTTTTATTCTTTCCTATTTCCTCATACTGCTCGTCTGTCCTCATATGCTGAAGCACTTATAAATTCAGTCAGGCACTCTCCTTACAGAAGTGTAATCTTTTAGTCAGTACACAAGTATTGATGCAGTGAAGTAGGCCTTAGTAGATGCAGTGCTTATTTTTTTTATAATGTTATATATATATTTTTATAACAGATTCAATTGATCAACACTAATAGAAATTCATCATGTCTTCAAAAAGTTAAAAGAGGAAACAACATAATAAAGCTTATTATTTAAAGAGAAGTCATCCACAAGATTTACCTGATCAACAATGTGTGAACAAATAGAAAAAAAGTCCTGGTAAGAGAACGAAGATTTTTTTGAAGAACTTATCAAACAGTAGGAGCAGTGTGCACAATGATAAAAATACAAATTGTGTATCTGCAACTAAAAAGAAAAGCAAGAGAAAAAAAAAAACCATGGGAATTCGTCTTGTAAATAAATTGTGTATAGTAAAAGGAGGAAGAATCAATTTCAGGAAATTAAAAAAGAATGTTTTATAATAGAGTTTTGTTGAATTTGATCAAAGTAGTGAAGAAATGTTTAAAAAAAAAAGCATTTTATAAGAAGAAATGTATAGAAAATATAGTTGAGAAAGCTTTCATATTGAAAAAAAAATTGTTTATTTTAGTAATCAATAGAATTCGATCACTAGATAAGCCAATCCTTTAATGAAGGCCATAAGTTAGTGGAGTAGAGTGATTAACAGAAGTAATTTTTCCGAGTTTTTTTTTAGTGAATGGAAACATAGGGGCCGATTAGGATGGCGGACGGATCGCCACCGCCATGCAGGCGGTGGCGTTCCTTCCATCATCCTTGCCCATACGCCACCTATTTCCCCCCCTGCCATATCACAATGGCGGGGGGACCGTGGTGGACGGTAAGACCGTCCGCCTCTTTTCCACCACGGTCGCCTTGCGACCACGGCAGGAAAGGTCTAATATGGTGGCGTGTCAATCAGACACCGCCAGCCATATTAGGATGTGCTGTGGGCAATGCATTACCCCCAAAGGCATACGGTCTTTGCTTTGGGGGCCAGTTGCAGGCCCCCAGGGTGAAGGGGGGGCAGGGGGTGCCCATGGGGGGTACCTATGGTACCCCCCTGAGTTTCAAAATACAACATGGCAGGCACCGCGCGGTGCCTGTCATGTTGTGCTTTGAAACGCACAACATACATTTTTAGTATTGCGGCGGGCGGTGCTTTCAGCACCGCCAGCCGCAATGTTAAAAATGTGGGATGCACCTGCCACTGTGGCGGGTGCATCCTCATTCGAGGCACGGGTCCTCCGCCCATGTGGCAGATGGTCCCGTCCTCCAACAGGATGGCGGACGGACATCTAATTGACTCCATAGTTCAAGTTATGAGCCTTTTTTTAATGAAGAGAGTTATTTTCAGAGTAATGATTTGTTGCATGCAGTTGACACTAGTGGTCATGCTTATGAGGTTAGAAATGGTTGTCCTATTGAGAAAGAGAAAATTGTTCCTAGAAATGCAGCAGAGGTGTTAGCTGATGAAGTTTTAGGGAGACGTCCTAAAGCTCCAGTGTACACTTGGTATTGCAGTAGTATTTGCAGTATACAGCAGGAATCGATTGATTTTTTACGCAATTTCTTACATAACTATACTAAGAAAAGTGTTAAACAAAAGATTAACCCCCAGATCCATAAAGCACCCATTCTGCGAATTCCAAATAGCAAAAAATACTGAATCGCTATTTAGAATTCGCAGGATTCATCATCAAAATCGGAAATAAAGTGCGATTCGCAATTGCCCCCAATCACCGTATGCGATTTTCCTTAAATCGCTATTAATTCGTATAATCGCCTGCTTCCCAAAACGAAATTGCGATTTCCGCAATAACCGAAATCGCAAATAGTGATCTCGCAGATTGCGAGATAGCAAAAACGGGAAGTCGCATTTTGAGCACATTGATGACATCACAAGCAGGAAGTATGCAGCTCCATGACTCATTTGGAAAACAGAGCTGGATTGAGGAGGAGGCACAGCACTGAGCTTCAGGAGACACACCCTGCAGACTCAAGATAGGACACACGTTGCAACCACAATGTCCCAGGATGCAGCAGGAGGCAGTGAAACTGGCAGGAAGAGGAAAATCAAGTTCTCAGTACAAGAGTTGGAGTACTTGATTGAGGGGGTCAGCAAGGACCATGACAAGCTTTTCAGAAAGCTTTCCAGGAAGGTGGCCGAGGCTAACAAAAGGCGCATCTGGCTGTGCATCAGGGCGAAGGTCAATGCCGCAGGAGTGACCCACGGTCAATCGATGACCTCAAGAAGAGGAGGTATGACCTCAGAGGTAGTGCCAAATAACGGATTGCGGAGAGGCAGGGGGAGAAAGCGGCCACAGGAGGAGCGGAATCTACAATTGCGGCTAACACACCACTGGAGGACTTGGTGGAGGACACCATCAACCCTGCAGCCTGCGTGGGGATCACTCAGCTGGACACCTCCCAAGACACACACCAATCACAAGGTAAGAACAATGCAAGTGTGACCCCGTACCCTAACAATGCCCATGCCTCCATAGCCAGCCATTTGGTAAACCCAGTAATGCAGTCCCTGCCCATCAAAAATGCCCAATTGCATTGTGGGACCTGTAGTGTGACAATGTGCCCTGATAGCCACACACATCCAGAACATTCAAGTGAAACATAGCCCTAAAGCCAGTTAGGGGATGCAAGTCTGCATGCATGTTGCTACATCCCAGGTGCCAGAATCATATAATTTATAATGCATTCATTCACATCACAGGTGAAGCAGATGCAGAGACAACAGACAGCGAGGCACTCCATATTGTGCAGACTCTGGATGAGATGCAGGGAGACAGCCCCAGAACCTGGACCGTCACACGCACCTGCACCAGTACCAGCACTTTCACAAATGCAGAGGCCACCCCTGCAGACACAGGAGCAGTTCCACCACCCCAGGTGTCACGCATGGCAGTGGATCAGACCACACCCCCACCCAGGAGGCAGACACGCCGCACAGCCACTGTGTGGTCCCAGGCAAGCGGCCGGTTGAGGCAGCAGCGCACCATGAATACACGACCAGACAGGGAGCAACAGGCCCACACTCTAGGGCTCGGAATAGAGTCCCGGATGCTAGCTGTGCACCGCAAGCAGGCACAGCACATGGCAGCCATGCAGCTGCAGTTATACAAAACTGCACGCAATATTAATCAGCTGACGGAAAGTATGCAGGAGCTGACGGCTGCAGTGAAGCAAAATAACCAACTGATGGTGTCGCAGCAGGACAGAACCCGCCAACGCCACCACCAGCTGCTGGCCAGGCTGTTTGCATATACCCGGTCAAACCACATCATAGGGAACGCAACATCACAACTTTCGCGCAGGTCGCTGGCCATGCAGCTACAAATGGTGCAATGCTGCCAAGATGTAGCAAGGGCCTGTGGTACAGGTCACCCCCGCAGTTGAAAATCAATGGGTGTGCGGCCATGACCATGCAAGGGGTGGGTGATGATGCCAGTGAGGGCACATCGAGCCTGAGCAGCCTGTCTGTGCAGGTGCAACCAGAAAGGCGCCGCAGTACCAGGCTGAGTGCTGCATCCAGGCCGGACACTCCTGACGTGGAGTCTGCTAGGCAACAGGATGCATCCGGCAGGCGGCGCCAGTGACTGAGTAAACATTCACGGCAGTGCCATGTTGATGAAACCACGCACGCCAGCCCTGGACACAAGTGCCTGTATGATGCAATACAGTTGTAATTTTTTTTATGAATCAAACCACATCTACAGCTTGTAGAACATAAAAAATAATGTTATTTTGAACACAAAACTTCCTCATGTCATTAATTCATGTGGCATGCATGAGTGCAGTGTTCTGTGAGGGGTATGGGTGCGCTAGAAGTAGTTCATTGTGATGTAGTTACGGCGCCTGTGTCCTTCATCAGGATTCTTCCTGCATGCATGATGTACATGTGCAGGTGGCCGGTTGTCCCCCTCAGACTCACTACCAGACACCTCCACAGGTATCCTTCACTTGGTGGCAATATTGTGGAGTATGGCACACACGGCGACAATGCGGCAGCTGACCGCAGGCTGGTATTTGAGTGCGCCGCAAGTCTTGTGAAGGATGCGGAAGTGACTCTTTAACATGCCAAAAGTCCGCTCAATAATATTTCTTGTGTGTTTGTGCGCAGCATTGTAACGCCGTTCCTGTGGTTTAGCAGGGTTATGGGTATGGGTTGAGGAGGTATTCACAGAGGCCGTAGGCGCTGTCACCTGCCTGAAGGATTGGAGCAGAGGGTCAGTGCCTATTAGGCGCAACAACATGGTCTTGACATACTGTATGTGGGCATGTGTACTTACCTAGGAGATGTCCTTCGCCAAAATCACCCCTGACCAAGCGGGTGTGTATTCCGCTGTGCTGGAAGATGAACGAATCATGCCTGGTCCCCGGGTATTGTGCCACAATGTCGGTGATGATGGTCTTTGCATTGCAGACCATCTGGATGTTGAGTGAGTGGTATGACTTGCGGTTCTGGTACATGTATTCGGTCTCAGCCGGTGGACAGATGTGGATGTGGGTGCAGTCGATGCAGCCAATTACATGGGGGAACTGGGGGGTGTGATAGAAGTCCAGTTTTGTTTAAGTCCTGTTGGGTTGTTGAGAAGGAAATGTAGTGGTGGATCCGGCTCAGCATGGCGTCCAGGAAACTCTGTAGGCAGCGTGACAGGGTACTCTGTGATATCCCCCCTACATATTCGACTATCCCCTGGAAGCTTCTGGAGGCCAGGAGGTGCAGGCAGCACAGGACCTGGACATGGGTGGGCACGGCGTTGGTCCTCCGTGTTGGGTGCTGCATCAGGGGGTCAAGGACTCTGATGAGCTTCATTATCATTGCCCCATTTAGCCTGTATTTTGAGTAGATCTGCTCCTCAGTCTGGCCCAGGAGTGTATTGCACAGTCGGTAAACGCGCTCCTGGATCCTGCGTCTGTCCTGGGCTGCAGCCTGGAGCCTCAGCGACCTTGCCACGATGTAGAGACCTGGCATTGTAATTTTCCTCATGCTCCTACTGAGTCTCCTTAAGTGTGTTTGTTTGACACTAAACCTGTGTCTTGTTTGCAATTTTTATTTAGTTTTTTCCTATTGGACTTCATGGTTACCACCTGGTTTAGCTACTCCTTAAAATGCGACTCCTTATTAGCGATTTTTGGCATTTTCGCTAATTGCGATGTATGATGAATTTCAATTGCAATTTAATTAGCGAATTTGCAAATATATAGCGAAATCGCAAATATATTTCGAAATCGCAAATATATTCCGATTTCGCAAAATAAATCACAGAAAATTTGGGAAATCGCTGTTACAGAATCGCAATGTGGATTAGTAATTGGTTTTGCGATTCTTTATTTTGCGAATTCGCTATTTTCTGCTTTTGTAGTTGATGAATTGTGTGAGCAGAAATTGCAATCGCAATCGCTGTTTCGCAGCTATTGCGATCTCTATTTCGCTTGATGAAGCTACCTGCAAGATGTTGCAAGGACTAGACCCTTGCAGAGTGAAAGAAAATATTGGTTTGCAAAGTCATTCTCTGGCTTGTCTTTCTAAAAAAGTATGTTGAAGTGTTTTTCACCATTTCAGGAACTTAGCAGTACATCATACTTAAACGAGGAAATTAGTCAGAAGATTGTATAATGCAAAAAGTCCAGCACTAATGTTAAAAAAGTTGAACAGTGCTCGTTTGCGTGGATTTGTATCAGATATAATGAACGTTTGTGATGAAATTCAGTATAGTTACTTTGGTCCTGAGGAAGACAGTGCAGAAATTGATACATTAATAGATGGAAATGTGGAAGAGAATGTACAACATTACAGAAAATTTTGAGCAAGAAATTACAAAGTTAAAGGTGATTTCAGGTGAAAGACCAAATTATTCTTGTATTTGTTGTCGACTAACTCATCATAAAAATCAGACCAGGACTATTGATCTCTATTTAAAAAGTGTACAGGAAAATAATAATGAGTGGATGGAATTTGCAACTTATTTGTTTGTAGAGATTTGTTTTGATTTGAGTTCTGATCAGTGTATTTGTAAATATTGTTATAACAAATTAGACGAGAACAAAATGCCTGCTAGAGCTGTGCATAGTAATCTTGAGTTGGTAAATATTCCTTTAAAACTGATGGATTTAAATACCTATGAGTCTAATTTTTATTCAATGTATGCATCCATTTCAGGCTATTGTCCATATGGAGACTAAGACAGGAAAATTGCCTCCTTCAGATTTACAGAGAGGATGTATATTTGCCTCTAGATTTAAAGAAAAATATTGAAACAATTGTTGTAGAAAATGTAGAAGACGAACCTTTAGTTATTCTTGTTAATGGCGTTCCTACTAGGAGTAAGAAAATCTGGCAAGAATTAGTGGATGTTAGGAAGGTGAAAAAGGCAACGTTGAATCTAGTAAAAAATAAACAATACAATAAAAATGTGTATGTCGGAGAAGATGAAATAACTGTAGAAGAAGATAGTGACTCGCCATCTGGACAAATTGAAAAAGTGGATGTGTCCGGAACTGAAGAATCTATGAACATTACAGTGTTCATCCACTTCATTCCAAAGAAGTGATGGCGAATACTATAGAGTTATTTCAAATGAAAGAAACAAAGGGAAGTCCCATTAGTGTATAAATAAAAAGCTTGGAAGCTCATTGTTTCCCTCAGTTGTTTCCAACAGGAAAAGGAGGACGATATGTTGACAGACCTGTGCAGATTCCTGCATCTGAATATCGGACAACAAGATTATATGCAGAAGATCCAAGATTTTGACAATGTATTCCGTATTTGTTTCATCTTTTTTTTTAGAGTGACTTGTCTGGACTTTCTTATGCAGTGAACTACATATTGAAAACCGGTGTACAACTGCAAAATGTTTCGGCAAAGGAATTAATGGATAAAGTACAGCAGAAATATAATGTTTTGGAATCTCAGCTAATTAATCTCATGGCATGTCAGCGTGGTACTAATGAGTACTGGTACCGTCATCATGGAAAACTTAAATGTATATTAAGGAACTTAGGAACTCTTACATGGTTCCTTACTCTAAGCTTTGCTGAATATGCTTGGGATGATTTACTTCAATTTCTTCGAGAGGCAAATCTAAATATACTAAATATTGAATACAAGACACCTGGAGAATTGTGCTCTTTGGATCCAGTTAATGTATGCAGGTATTTCAATCATAGATTTGAAGCTATGATGTCTTTTATCACCAATAAAAAAAATCCTCCTCTTGGAGAGGTTCTGGATTTCTTTTGGAGAAAGCAGTATCAAGCGAGAGGTGCTCCTCACATACATATGCTAATATGGATCAAAGATGCTCCCAAATTTGGAACAGACTCAGATGATATTGAAGAATATGCTACATGTGATATATCCAAAAATACAGAAGATAAGGACTTAAGACAACAAGTGTTACGATTCCAAAGCCATCGTTGTGGGAAACACTGTTGTCGAAAGTTCAAATCTAAGTACAAATTCTACACCAAATGTTGTTATGGATTTCCACGTCCTGTAATATCGAAAGGAAGAGTGAACAGCTTTATGTCATCTTTGCGACATACTATTACAAGAAAGTCTCCTAAAAATACCTACAACTTAAGAAGAAATGAAGACTCAAAATACATAAATGACAACAACCCAGTCATTTTGTCCATATGGAATGCTAACATGGATATTCAATATGTTGTGGACAATTCTATTGCTGTTGCTCGATATGTCACAACCTACATAACAAAATCAGAAAAGACGGAATTGAAGGAAATGTGGGAAAAGATTTCCCACGAGAAGAGTCTAAGTAAGAAATTATATACTTACATTTTAAAGATGTTATCTCATCGAGCAATTGAAGCATATGAATGCTAGGATCGCTTATCATTGATGATTGATTGATTTCAGCTTTTGTATAGCGCGTACTGTCACCCTACGGGTATCATCTGCAAGTCTATACTACAAATCTAAAAGAATCATTTGGGTGAGTCTAGGTCTTGCTGCAACACAAAATCGATTACTTAAATCTGTACAAAGAAATTGAATATTTAGCTGAAAAAGAGCCAGAAAGTACAGATATTGTGAAAACTAATATGTTGGATACATATTATAGAAGTCATCCTCTTGAGAACATTTGTCTCTATGAAGTGCTGCAAAACTATATTTTTAAACGGAATATTACAGAAAACATCAATAATGGTATATATGCCGTGATTAGTTCTGAAGGATGTTTGGTAAAACAAAGAAAAGGACATTTGATTAATCACCGTAAACTAAGTTGCGAAACTCCTGACAAAAGGGGATTTTACTATTTTTTGCAACTTTTCAAGCCGTGGCGTTCAGAATTGGAATTACTTGGAGATTCTGAGAGCTATGAAGATTCCTACAACGCAAGTAAAGATACTATAGAATGTCCTGTTTTTGCTAATTATGTGAAAATGTTGAATGACGAAATTGAGCAAGAAGCTACAATTGCAGCTGAGATTGCTAGAGATTGCTAGAGACAGTTCTCAAGACAGTCAAACTTCTGCTCCGTTGAGTCAGGATCCACTAGGAGTACCAATTGTTCAAAATGAAGCAGCAACTGCTATGGAAGAGGTGGAAACAGCAATGTATCAAGCTCAAGAAGATGTAACAAACTTAGGACACTTGGAAGAACAACTAAATATTGAGCAGAAACAAATATATGAGCAAGTGAGAGTACAGATTGACCATGGATTACTTCATAAAAAGAAAGAGTCATTTCAACCTATCTGAATGTACGTCAGTGGACAAGCTGGAACAGGAAAACGTTTTCTAATTAAAGTAATTACTACTTATCTAGAGAGTCGCATTTGTCTTGTGTTGTCACTATTCCAACTGGGTTGGCGGTGCACAATATTAAATGAATTACTTTACATCGTTTATTAATGCTACCAGTAGAGCATGAAAACAAATTGGAATACCACAAGCTATCTGGAATAGCTTGTTGTGAAGTTTCAAGAGTCTTGAAGAAAAAGGTAGCTTCTCATTATTGATGAAGTAAGCATGGTATCAAACTTAGTGCTTGCCTTTGTGCATTTAAGAATGCAGCAAATTCTAAAAACAGAGCATGACGTATTATTTGGAGGAAAGCATGTCATAGTTTCTGGAGATCTACTACAACTTACTCCTGTAAAAGGACAACCAGTGTTTAAAACACTGGCGCATGAAGGTACCAGAAAGCCTTTTGGGAGCATTGGAAATGGTTACATTTAGTCATTTTTTTAAACTTATTACAAATATGCGACAGGCAAATGATGCTGAATATGGAAGTATTCTTCAAGATATAAGATTGGAAAAGTGACTGAACATGGCAAAGAAGCTTTACAGAGACGATTACTTTCCAATTTGTTTCCAAATCAAAATATTGTTCCTGAGAAAATATATATGAGAATTGCAGAAAACAAATCTGTAATCTGCTTAATGCCAACACTGCGCTTATGTTCTATATTCAATGAAGAAATTTTAAAGTTGGAAAATTAAGAAATTATTAAATTGGAAACTATCGATAAAATAGAACATGAAGTAATCACTATTATTTTGACTGAAAAGTTGAAGAGGAAATTGGGTTCTTTAGAGAAATCGATAAGTAAAACTGCTGGCGTAAAAAATAATTTATATGCATGTGTAAACTGTAGGGTAATTTTATGACATCATTTGAATGTGGTAAAAGGTTTAGTAAATGGAGCAATGGGTAAAATTGTTGATTTTGTTAAATATGTAAATAGAGATGGTATTGAATTTTTGAAAATCAAATTTGATGAAATTGATGAAGTACAACATTTGTTCAGCTCGGTTTTTGCTTGTAAAAGATTTGTATGTTCACAGAAAACAGTTTCCTATTTCTTTGGCGTATGCGGTGGCCATTCATAAATCTCAAAGTTTTTCGTATAGATAGTGCTTTAGTAAATATTGGAAGTACCGTGTTGAAAGAAGGTATGGCATTTGTTGCTTTGTCTTGAGTGTGAACTTTATCTGGATTGTACTTGATTGATTTTGATGAAACAAAAATTCATGCATATGCGAATTGTATGAAAGAGTATAATAGGTTAAGAAGAGAATATGCACCCAATTTAGGTCATTATCCAGTATTTGAAAAGCGTGTGGTAGGTAGAAAAAGAAGATTTGAGAATATCTGTAGTGAAGTTGTAGAGAAAGAAAAAAAACAAGATGGAGTTGTGATTGAAAGCAAAAAGAAAAAGTGTTGAAGAGAATGTTGGTTATCAGTTTGAAAATAGTTCTGGTGTCAACTGTTATGCTAATGTAGTTGTTAATGTTGGATTTTTTCTTGAAAGTTTGCAACAGCAAATTGTTGAAAATCAGGAAGAAAGATTTGTTCATTGCTGTTTTCTGTTTATGTAATATTGTAATAAATGTAATAGTCATAAAAGTAAAATACAAAGTGTTTCTGATATTCAAAATGTTTTGGACATATGTTCTGGTTGTACTCAATTTATGCAGAATATTCAGCAAGATTCTCAGGAATTTCTAATGTATATGCTTGTTGTATTAGAAGATGAAGGTATAGATACTGAAAACCTTTTTTGGCCTTTCTTATAAATGGCAACATGACTGTGAAAATTGTTTGTTTACATGTAGCACTAAGATAGACACTGAAAGATTTATATATGTGACTTTAATAGACTGTCAATCAGTGTCTTTTAACAATCTAGTTAGAGGAGCAAGTCAAAACATGGAGTGTAGCCAATGTAATTCAGAAATGTCATCAACATTATTTATACAAAGATATGGACATTATGTAATTTTAATGCTGCAATGTTGTAGAGCTGATAGAAGGAAATTAGAAACTTTAATTAAAAATGTTTGTAGCCACTCAACTATCAATATCAGGAAGAACTTTTGTAACTGTAGCAATTATTTTTCATGATGGACCTTCTACAACATCTGGACATTACACTGTCTATTTAAAATTTCTGAAAGGTTGGATACATTGTAATGATAGTCAATTGGTTTTTAAACAACAAGTTACCAAATTCTTACCTAACATTTTTAAAGCCAAAATCTTAGGAACAAAATTTGGCCTTTTAGGATTACTGCTGTTAAGGTAGGTTGGTCTGGTGTTGTGGAGTACTTTGTAAGTGAGGGTGAGGAGCTTATAGGTAATCCTCTTGTCAACGTGAAGCCAGTGTAGATCTCTCAGGTGGTGAGTGATGTGGCTGCGGCAGGGGACATTGATGATTAGTTGGTCGGAAGTGTTTTGTACTCGTTTTAGCTATTTGTCAGAGTTGAGATTTAGAGAGTTGATCCTTATGCATTTGGTGACGTCTTTCGGTGGAAAGTGGCTCCTTGGTGTGGGAGAAGATGAGTTGGGTGTTGTTGTCTTAGCAGATAATGTTCAGGTTGTGATGGTGGGCCACTTGTGTGAGGGTGCCATGTAGATGTAGAATAGCGTCAAGTTGAGGGATGAGTCCTGGGGGACATTGCAAATGATGTCGGTGGTTTTGGATCAGAAAGGTGGAACACGGATGCTGAGGATTACTATTGAGAAACTTCTGAAATAAGAATTTGAGATATACTATTTGGCCATGTGGAAAAGTATGTAAAACCATTAAGGACTATTTGTTGTATATTTTGTCGGCATATATCTGTAAGTGACTTAAGGCCAGATGTAGGTAACCAAATACCGGTCGGTAACGGCCGAAAATACCGAATTTCGGCCGTTACTGACCGGTCTTTGGTATTTGAGATGTAGGGGACAGAAAATCGTCCGAATCGGTAAATGTACCGAATCTGTAAATTTACCGAATCAGTAAAGTTTCCGAATCGGTAAATTTACTGAATCGGTAAATATACCGAATCGGAAAAGTTTCCGAATCGGTAATTTTACCGAATCGGTAATTTTACCTATTCAGTAAATAAGAAATGGTAAAAATGAAGTTTGAGATGTAGTTAACCTTTTAAATACCGAATTTGCATGAAATTCAGTATTTAAGAGTCGGTATTTATATGGATTGATATCAGGAGGTAACCAGTTACAGGCCATAAAAAAGGGCCTAAAATGCACCAGTTTTACCAGAATGGCGGCATTCTATGTGCTTGCGAGGCGGCTACAGATCCAGGCAGAAGGAAAGAGGGAATGGAGAAGAGAGGAGCAGGTGTACAGGCAGAGGATCACCATATTTCAACAGACTGAGGCAGAGATCCTCCACAGGTACAGGCTAGAGCCCCAAACCATCCTGGACCTAATCAGGGACCTCCACCCACTGTTGGAGCACCCAACCCCAAGGGCATGTACCATCCCACCCCATGTGCAGGTGCTCTGTAGCCTACACCTGCTTGCCTCTGGGAGCTACCAGAGTGTCATTGCATCGATAGGTGGGGTGTCCCAGAGCTGCCTGTCCCGGTTTTTCAGAAAATTTCTGGATGCCATGTTGCAGAGAATGCATTTGTACATCAGCTTCCCTGCAACGCACGATGAACTGGTCAGGACCAAGACTGACTTTTATCAGATGGCGCAATTTTCCAATGTCATTGACTGCATAGATGGTACCCACATCCCATTATGCCCACCTGCTGCCACAGAGTACATTTATAGAAACAGGTAATTCACACACACCATAAATGTACAGATAATTTGTGATTCCAAATTTATCATCACGGAAATAGTTGCCAAGTTTCCCAGGAGTACCCACGACTCCTACATCTTTCAGAACAGTGGCATCTACTCACGGCTGAGAGCGGGGGAATTTGGCGAAGGCTACTTGCTAGGTAATACACTGTGTGAATCTCCCTTGATACATATTGCAGCTGTATGTGGATATGTGCATGTGAGTAATGTATTTCTATTCTTACAAATAGGAGACAGTGCATATGTCCTTCGGTCCTTCATCCTCACACCCTACCTCAACCCTTCAACACCCAGCCAACAGAGGTACAACTTGGCACACAAATCCACCCGGAACATTGTGGAGCGCACCTTTGGATTGTGGACGAGCAGGTTTCGGTGCCTGCACAAGAGTGGAGGTGCACGCCAGTACACACCAGTGACCTGCTGCAAAATGATTGCAGCCTGTACAATGTTGCACAACCTTGCAGTTAAGAAGGGCACAGAAGTGGAATTATCAGATTTCAAGGACCATGATGATGGTCAAGCACTGCCTGAGCCACACACAGCTAGACATGCAACACCTGAATCAGACGGGAAGAGATCACACGCAACTTTTTTTAAGTAAGTAAAGGGACACAGACAGGTGAAGTATGCACCCAACGCAGTTTAATGTTGTCACTACGCAGGTATCTAAGGCACAAATGTGTAACACAAACTTTGAACTTTCAAAATTGTATGTCCAGGGTCACTACCCCATTATATTAACTGTTCATTTGCATCCACGCTTAGTACTGCCAGATGTATGTGGCTCACTGTGTTCGCTGGGCGTTTGGCCTGTAGCCTCACCTTGTCGCCTGATGCTCCTCCTTGTCTTTACACCAAGGGGGCTTGACATGCAGCTCCTACTTGTGCTCCCTTCACTCTCTGGCACATCAATAGCAGCAGTTTGTGCTGTTTGAGAATTAATTAGTGCCTCAAGAGCACCGGTCATCCTGGCTATTCCCCTTGTCACCTCATTGCTGTTTTGCGTCAAACACTCCTGATTTATGCTTCGCCTGCATAGCAGGGATGTGGCTGTGGCCAGGCGGTGAATTGCTTTGTTGTGTTGCTGTGCACACTGCTTCTCCCTGCGCCTTGATGCTATTTCTGTGTCCAGTTTTGTGCACAGTAGCTGCACTGATTGTGTCATTTCATGTATTCCTGTAGCCATGTTCTTGTTCACTTCCACCAGTTCCCTGATGCCCTTCCTATTTCCTCCATATTGCTATTCAGGTTGCACATTTGGCATTGACAGGACATGATGGCCTTTCCCTGCATCCTCTGGATCTTGACCATGCTCCCCTCCAGGCCTTGGAACACACTGGACCCCTCCCCACGTGCACCTACACTCCTTCCTTGGACTCTGCGGCGTCTTGTGCTACTACGGACTACCTCTGCACTGGACTGCAGTGTGGCAGGGATATCATCTCCAGGTAAGGTGTGTGTGTCTTCCACCTCCATTTCACCGGCAGATGTATGCATTTCTATCAGTGGGGCAACGACATGCCTCCAGCTTTGTTGTGCTGCAGGTGTTTTTACCTGCAGTGATGCAGGCATATCTGGTGAAGACATTAACAGAGGGTACTGCGAATGTCGTGGGGATGCCTGCACATCTTGAGTGATTTCAGGGTCTTGGGAAGGTGGCTGGCCGCTCGGTACACCTATGTCCTGTGATGCACTGGGACCTGGCTCCTTACTTTCATCCCTGTGGGGTGCTGTGCCTTCAGTCTCCTGTGACTGCCTTCTGGATGTGTGACCTGTGGACATATGAGCGTATATCAGCTAAGAGCAAATGTCTCACACCCACTACAATTAAATCTTTACAAATTGCACAATGTACATGATGCCTGCCCTTCAATATGTCTGCAATCATTTGCCTAACTTGATGGTTGCTGTGTTGTATGACATAGTCTTTCATTAACTAACTACATGTACCATGATGCATTGCTACTGTATGGTGCTGGCACACCGGGACTGGGGTCACTTAGCTTCAAGGGGTGAGGGAAGGATGAGGGTGTGAGGGGGATTGCTGTGCATGCATCTTACCTTTTCTGCTTGCAGCTTTGGCTGAGCTGTCCACTTCTCCCAGTCCGCAGATGCTTTCTGGCTCTAAGGTTGAGGCTACCATCTTCTCAAGGTCAGTGAGGGGGGGGGGGGTGCTGTGTTCTTTCCTCCACCAGTTTGCGATGCCTGCTTATGGTGGTCTGCAAATTTTTTTTGTGAGGCTCCTCAGGTCGTAGAACCTCTTTTTCAAGTCCTCTGTGACTCTGGTGGTCACTCCCACAGCATTCACTTTGTCCAGTATATCCAGCCAAATCTTCCTTTTGGCAGATTTAGCCACAGTGAGGGACTGCCTGCCAAACAGTTTGTGGTGCACCTTCACCACCTCCTCCACAAGGACCTGTAGATCCATGCTGCTGAATTTCAGCTTTCTCTTCCTATCTGGCTGCTGGTTCCCATCCATTTTACAGGTTTTAAACTGCACAAACTCTTTCTGCTGCTGCTCTCAAACTCTCTGCTCCAACTGCCTCTCCAGAAGCTTCTAATTAGTTGCAGCTGCTTGTGTAGACACTTCCTGGTAGGGAGGAGGGGTGGGGGTGAGGGGGGTGGTAGCACCTGATTGGCTGTTTTCTTAAGTTTCACTTTTGCTCGCTTTCCAATTCGGAATTTACCGAATCCGTATTTACCGAATCAGAATGAATGAGAGATACCGATTCGGTAAATTCCGAAAGGCCGATTCCAAATTTTACCGATTCGGTAAAAAATACAGATTTTTTACCTACATCTCATTTACCGATTCATGAATACCGAATCAGTAAAATTTGGTATTTAAGAATCGGTAAATGAGATTTACCTACATCTGGCCCTTTATTTTCAGTGTATGAAAACTAATGATAGCCTTTTGTTATTTAAGGATTGTTTGAGATATCTCATAGTTACGTAGGAAATTGTTGTTAGAAAAAACATTTAACATATGTTTATTTCTATTTTTTAGATTCTTATTGAGAATGTTGAATGTTTTTTTTAAAGATAATCTTAATGATTGTTTTTTTGCCCGCTGTTATGTGATGAGTACTATTGAACTCACTGTTTCTAGTGAAATTCAATATATTCTGAGGACAGCAAAATAGGCAAATGAAATGCTTTACAAATTATTTTGTGTTGTGAAAGATATATTGTAACTGTTTTTTTTTGTCTTCCACAGATGCAAATGTTATAATATATAATTTTTTATTATTTATTATGTTTTAGGTAAGTATTAGTAACTGTTAAAAATGGTTAATGGGATGTGCTTCTACAGAGTTGAAGTAACAAAACAATGATGGAGTACATAAGTGTGCAAAGATGGTTTGTATTTTTTAAAGACAATTAAAAAACATAATATATATATATACTGAGTGTACCAGTATTCTTTGTATTTTACTACAACACATCTACTATTTGAGACAGATAAGGTGAATAGACATATTGTACTTTTTTTAGTACTGCATTTTATTATAGCAGCCTGAGTATTTTCCTAAAGTGATAAGGAGTGACTGGTTTGAAAATTTAAGAAAATTTAAAAACTGAACATTCATATAAATAATTATATTTATATAATCTTATAAAGTAGTTGAGAATGTTATTTGTATAATATTTTTTAAGGGGCAAAATAGTTGATAAACCTAGTTTTGTGTTATGTATTAGGAAAAATTGTAAAATGAAGTGTTTATGTTTTTTTACAAGAACCTACAACATAAGAAATGTATTATGGAAAAACAACAGAACAATATGGAAGACAGTTTTGAAATTAACAACAGTCTCATAGAAGAGCTAACCATACGTTTCACAGGCAGCGAGAAAGAACAGTAAGAAATTAGTGCTGCAGATATCACCTGTGTTTTCCTAGTTGAAAGCATGGATGCTGATTTTGTGGAAGCATTAGATGATATTGAGTTTGATCATATAACTTCCGATATTGATAAACAGGAAAATGAAATACCTGATGAAATTATTTTCGAAGCTCTATTAACCCCTTGCGTGCGGCGAGAATTCCCCGCCCATGCTGACTCCACCTTGCGCGGGCGGAGTCATGACGGAACGGTTCCGTCATCAGCACAGCTCACCCGTAGCTGATAACGGAACCGCTCCGTCATCAGCATGCAAGGGGTTAAATCATGAGATGTTACAAGAATCAATGTATTATTATATAATAATAATGTTTTGAGTGCTATGCATTAAAATATTCACTGTAATAAAAGTATAGCACTTATAGTTTCTCTTATACATTTTTAAAATTCTTTGCCAGTCTGTATCCTCTACACTTCCTTCAAACAGTCTGTTACTGTTGGTGAACAACTTTCACAATGAAACTTTTGCAACGCACTACCATTACAACGCAGGCATTACAACGCAAACCATTACAACGCATTGCGCTGGGGGGCACTCTAGGATAGGGAAGAAGTTTAATTTTCTATCCAACACCTTCCCTAGTGTCCACGGGGACTGGAGTTGGAATGGAAAATTAAACTTTTCACTATCCAGCACCCCAAAGCGCTATGCGTTGTAAAGGTTTGCAATGTAAAAACCGCATGCGTGGTAAAAGTATGCGTTGTAACGTCATACATCCGTTACTGTTGTTTTAGTATTATAGTGAGCCATTCAGCAGAATGTCCTTATCTATGCACTGTGCTAAAAATTAAGCTCTTTTAAATTCAGTCAGACACTCTCCTTCCAGAACTGTAATTATCCAGTCAGTACCCAAGTAATTATGGAGCAAAGTAGGCCTTAGGCCATGGACTGCTTTAAACCCCTATAGACTATGCTTGCAGTCTTCTATGCACCTGCTAACTTGTCTTTTATACCTTCAGTTCCCCAGTCTGTATCCTTACACTTGCAGCAAATACTCTGTCATTGCTGATTCAGTATTGTACTGAGCAAATCAGCAGAATATCCTTATCTATGCAGTGTGTTAAAACCGAAGCTCTTATAAATTTAGTTAGTCGCTCTCCTTGCAGAACTGTAATCATCCAGTCAGTACCCAACTACTCATGGAGAAAAGTAGGCCTTAGGGCATGGACTTCTTTAAACCCCTATAGACTATGCTTGCAGTCTTCTATGCACCCGCAAACTTGCCTTTTATATCTTCAATTCCCCAGTCTGTATCGTTACACTTTCACCAAACACTCTCACAACTCAACTCGGACAAAACGGAGGTGCTCATCCTAGGATCCTCCCCCTCAACTTGGGACGACTCTTGGTGGCCTTCCGCTCTGGGCACAGCACCCACACCCACAGACCATGCACGTAACCTAGGCTTCATCCTAGACTCATCCCTCTCGATGTCCAGACAAGTCAACGCCGTCTGGTCCTCCTGTTTCAACGTACTTCGCATTCTCAAAAAGATCTTCTGCTGGATCCCCCTCGAAACAAGAAAGACTGTCACCCACGCTCTGGTCACGAGTCGACTGGATTATGGCAACACACTTTACGCCGGAATCACAACAAAATTACAGAAAAAACTCCAGCGCATCCAAAACGCGTCAGCTAGACTCATACTAGACATCCCGCGCCAAGATCACATCACTGGACATCTAAAAGACCTCCGCTGGCTTCCCGTCAGCAAAAGAATTACATTCCGCCTTCTCACCCACGCACACAAGGCCCTCTACAATCTAGGACCCGAATGCCTCAACACTCGACTGTCCTTCTACAAACCCACCCGTCAACTAAGATCGTCCAATCAAGCCCTCGCCACAGTCCCGCACATCCGGAAATCCACCATGGGTGGCAGATCCTTCTCCTTCCTGGCTGCCAAGACCTGGAACTCACTCCCCACCCACCTTCGCCTTACACAGAACCACATCTCCTTCAGAAAAGAGCTCAAAACCTGGCTATTCGACAAATAATGTACCCCTCCCCCTAGCGCCTTGAGACCCTCTGGGTGAGTAGTGCGCTATACAAATGCCCAAACTTGAACTTGAACTAGTTAGTACCCAAATATTCATGTAGTAAAGTAGGCCTTAGTATATGGACTGCTGCAGACTTCTATTTACTATACATGTACTATACTATGCACCTGAAAACTTGTCTTTTAGACCTTTAACTACCCAGTCTCTATCTTTACACTCCCTCCAAACACTTTGCCACTACTGTATCAATATTGTAGTGAGCCATACAGCAATATATGCTTATCTATACACTGTACAAAAAGTGAAGCAGTTATATATTCATCTCTACACTCTCCTTGGATAAGTGTAATCATTCTGCCACTACCCAAGCAGTCATGCAGCAAAGTAGGCCTAGGGGCATGGACTGCTTCAAACACCTATAGATAATAAATGCACTTTTCTAAACATCTGCAAACTTGGCTTTTAAACTTTCAATTGCCCAGTCAGTATCCTGACACTTCCTCCAACCATTCTGCTACTGCTATTTTAGTATTGTAGTGAGTCAAACAGCAGTATGTTCTTATGTATGCACTGTTCTAAAAGTGAAGGTGCTATATATTCAGCCAGACAGTCTCCTTGTAGAAGTGTAAGCATTCAGTCGGTCCCCAAGTAGTCATGCACCAAAGTAGGCCTTAGGGCAAATCCCTATAGACTATGCAACCACTGTTCTGTACACCGGCAAACTTGTCTTTTATACCTTCATTTCCCCAGTCTATATAGTTACACTTTCACAAACACTCTCACACTGCTGTTTCAGTATTGTAGTGAACCATAGAGCAGTATGTGCTTATCTATACACTGTTCTAAAAGTATAGCTGCCATACATTCAGCCACACACTCTCCTTGCAGAATTGTAATAATTCTGCCAGTACCCAAGTACTCATGGTGCAAAGTGGAACTTAGGGCATGGACTGCTTCACACTCCTATAGCCTATGCAGGCACTGTTCTATGCGCCTGCAAATGTGCCTTTTATATATTCAATTCCCCAATCTCTATCCTTACACTTCCACCAAACACTCTGTCACTTCTGTTATAGTTTTATAGTGACTCATTGATCAGTGTGTTGTGATGTAATGCATTCACCACATTAAAACACTAATCAGCTGATGTACAATAAGCGGTACATCCTCAGAGATATGCCAGTTATTGTGCACTGTGACATCACCACCATGGATGCACCATATTTATAATTTGGTGTATTATGGGGTAAAAACCGCACAGATATGTGATGTATTTGTGTTGTGAAGGCAGCGCATAGCTTGACTTGCATTGCAAGTGCAACCCAGCTCCAGCAAAGCTCTTGGGCCCTATGCTCACAATGCTGTGTCAATCCTTACACCTGTTTCAAGCAGGTGCAGGGTGTTGATGCAGCATAAGCCAAAAAGTGACTGAATGAAATCTTATAGATTTCACTCAGTCCCTTTTAGGAGGCGTACCTGGGCCAGAATACCCCCCCCCCCGCGCAGGAAAGCTTCCTTCTGGCGCAGGACTTTACAATGTGATGCACCTTCCAGATGTGTCACATTGTAAATACCACACACGATGGCACATCTTTTGCACCACCGCTGCATCACAAAAGTGACGCAACAGCCTTGTGAAAGAGGCACAAGAGGGTTGTAAATCCACCCCTAACACATACAAATTCACCCAGGCAGTTCACCAGCAGTGCAAAGGGAGGCATAGACATGTAACATATTTATGTACATATATTACATTCAAGTGCTTCGGAAGTACTACAGTATACTATAAATAAACACCTTATAGATTTATTCTGTAGCACTTCCTTATAGTTTTGCACTTTCACATTCACCATACACTACTAATATATTTTTTCAGTCAATTATGCACTACAAATACATACATCTAAACTTTCACACACTACCATACAAGTTTAGCTCTTTTTTAACCAGAGTAGGATGTTCTGAAAATAACTTTTTTTTTGTTTTGTAGTTTTGTATTTTTTTGTTGTATTTTTTGAAAAGTTTTTTTTGTTTGTTTTTTAAAGGAAAAAAAGTAACTGCAAACAAAAAAGTCTTCAACAGGAACAAATAAACAAAGAAAATTAACGGTGAGAGCATTGGTGCTGCTATTTTCTCCTGCAAATTAAATCAATTGACTGCTCGCTATAAGATAATGTTTCTTTACAAAATTTGCAAAGAATAATTAAATCGGCAAAATCAGGATGGATGTCCGTATGTGGACTTGCAGATCCTGTTGATGTGCTTGCTTGAGCTGGTGGAATCTCCTCCCTGACTCCGGTACATGCAGCACGGGCAAAATTTACAGCGTGTACATTTATGACATGCCTTACCATGCTTACAGTCCTGAAGAAATAATGCTTGTTCAGATTCCCTCTAGAGAGCACAACAGAGCAGATTTTCCAGGTTACTTTTGCAGCATTTAACTTTTTTTCACCCTCTGGAAATGAAAAAAGCTTCCACATTAGTGGCTCCTTTTTTTTGTGGGCGGATCTTCTGCCATAAATTCTTCCTCAGAAGAGTGTTCTGAAGTGGATTCTTGCTGGGCAGCCATAATAAAGCAGTAAAGACACAGCTCCTTCACAAAAAGGTGTTCCTTCAATGAAAGTCAAAGAAGAATGATTAAAATGGGTGGAGTCTTTCAACATTTGCGTACGCTTACGGTGCGCTAACGGTGCTCTAACGATGCGAGTACGTACGACGTACCGCCAAAATTTGCGTAATTGCTTTTAAAAGTAATATACGCTTATTAAAAGTAAAAAAATATATTTTCATGATTATCTCAGATAATGTCTACCCTTAATATTTACAATAAATACATAAATATATCTTTTTTAACAATTAGAAAATATCGCGCAGTACGCGTACAGGTCGCTGTACAGACATACATGACGTCATGCAGAAGGGCCGATGCAACGAGTAACGTCAAAGCGCATTCGTAACGTATGCGCGGGTACGCGCGGAGTACGATTGGCCGTACAAAGCATGGTGCGATCACCATACACGTACGATACGATTGCCAAAAAAGAAAGGAAATATAGATTTTAAAAAAATGTAATTAATAAAAAAAAAAATTGGGATTTTGTTTTGTTATTATTTTCCATTAAGAATATGAAATATAACTTACAAAAAAAATAACAAAATATTTATAATAAAAATGTAGGAAAGTAGTATTGAATAAATATAATAATTAACACATTTAAAAATTGACATTTACAAAACCTATGAAATTCACTGAAAAAACATAGGTTTCAGGCACGTTATAGTTAGGAAATAGCATTTACAAAAACGTGCAATTCACTGAAAAAGCCATAGGTTTCACACATGTTGTAGTTAGGAATTAGCATTTAAAAAACCATAGAAATTCAAAGAAAAAACAATAGGTTTTATGCATGTTATAGTTAGCTGGATATTTCACTCATACAAAACCATTGAAATTCCCCCGTTATAGTTAGTTCAGCTAACTATAACTCGCGCGCCCGCAATGCATTGCTGATGACGTCACATATTACATCACTCATGACATGGACAGTGACATCACTCATGACATCACTCATGATATCTCAAATGACATGTGTGAAACCTCTGTTTTTTTCAGTGAATATATATATATATTTTAATTATTTTATAATCACACATTTTCACTAGGTAGCACTAAAAATGTTTTTATGCCAATATTTATTGCTTAATTTGCACGTATGCTAATCTTTGAAAAGTATATGCTTAAAATGCCTCACCCACTTGGGAGTGATTTTCCTTCGATTGTTTGCAGATTTAATGCGTAATACTTGATGGTCTGCCCGTGTCTTGTTTTATTTAGACGCATGGCTTGATTATAACTTTAGACCTGATTAATGACTTTGTTTTAGTGCAACTAATTGAACTAATAAATTGTATGTACATAGATAGGATCAGGAAAACAATGACACTGTGGTATAGTAATCGTTAATACTAAATTCAAAAATCACACCAAGATATTCATTTATGTTACATCGTCCAGACTGCCGTTATATTTATATGTGTATTTATATCGATATCTATATTTATATTTATTAATTAATTTATAACAATTGATTTTATTAATATTGTCTCTTGTGCATACTTTGATAATGTTCATACATAGCACTAGCACTTTATACTATTTTTAGCATACATACATTTATGCAGCCATGTTTTGCAGACAGGATGTTTTCCATGTCTATGAAATGAATACTTTTTCCTTTGGCACTAGCACTGTAAATTGAGCACATCCGCCCCTATATCGTTGTCATGTGATCAGGGCCTAGCTTGGCCGAAACGCGTAATGGTGGTGTGGTGGAGAGCGAAATAAAATAATCAGCACCAGTACCTGGGTTTGTCTCGTCGGTTTATCCTGCGTGACCGCTGGAGACGTATTTCTGCCTAATTTATATATATATATATATATATATATATATATATATATATATATATATATATATATATATATATATATATATATCGCGTTTCACCACACGCTCAAAACCATAGCGTGAATGCACTCGAAAATCCAGCAATACTCGCCATGAAGTTAAGCCATCCAACAAAGGTTTGTGGATATTCAATTTATTTCCAGCATGGAAAGACAGTGCATGGAACCAAACCCCCAACGCGTTTCAGCGATCACTCGCCTTGTTCACGGGTGAATAGTGTTAGAACATTACACAATAAATAAAGTTTTAAAAACACTTCCTTGTGTAAACATAAACAAAGGACAACGTGCACAAAATAAACATCGCGGTCATCTTAGCATGGTAAATGTGTAGCATGCCAGAACTGAAAACATATATGGACATTCTAAGCACACATGTCAATACATATTAGCAAAAAATATATATAACTGCTAATAACGATTTACATTGCATAGTGCTTTTAGCAACATTTCTGATCAAATAGCAGTACCAATTTAAATACTTAGTAAATATAACCACTCCCAGTGGGAAAAACATTTGCAAGATACTGCTATGGTAAATTGTCCAGTAAAGATCTTGAACAGAAGATAATAAGTCAAAGAATATTGAGTCAATGTGTCCACAAATCCCAAGTGGGAATTTAAATCTTCTGCATGAATACATCTTCATGTAGTGAAATTACCTGTTAAGAAAACAAGAATGTCTAAATCAGAAAGGCTACTATCACAGTTCAGACGGCCTAAAGCATTTTACTGTAAAGTGTAAGACAAATCAAATATGAAAGTGATTTAAAAACAAGAGAATCATTGCTAGGAGCCTAAGAGGACAACCATCTAATATATACATGTATGCAGACACTTCAACACAACACAGGTTAATCTCCCAAATGCCATTTCAATTCTTCCTCAGAATTCAACCCCCTGGAATGCGTGTATCCAAGTCAAGAATGTATTTGCTTTCCAATTGTCGCAGCCTACGTATTCTGTCACCCCCTCTCTTCATAGTTGGAATCTTGTCAATTGTCAGGGCCTGCTCCACGGAATCCGATCGATGAACAAAGGGGTCCACCTCCTGATGTTACCAACACCCTGAAATGATACACAGGGGGTTCGAACCATCAGGCGAGGGATAAATAATGAAAAGAGACCGGGGAAGGGAAGGGGTCAGCAGGGACAAGGGATCTGAAACGATAAAGCATAAGTTTTATAATACCAATCAATGATAAGGCAACTCTCTATAATGCTCTCTAAACTTCTGAATACCTTGAGAGGCTGTACACATTCCTCCAGCAAGTCTATAAGAATACCAGTCCAGCTTCCTGAAAGGAAACACAATGGTTATCACAACAATATCACACTGGTTTAAGATCTAGAAAATGTAAACCCTTTGTGGATACACACCATATCATGTGGAGATGAACCTTTGTAAATGACCCCCCCCCCCCCGAACTAGTGACTTGTTCCTCTAAATCAGTCTTTGAGTACTTCACAAGTCTTTTATCTGGAAAAACCTTAAAAGAGTTTATAGTGTAATTCTACTCTTTGTCACTCGATCAAGCAAGGTTCTGTCCCTTAATATCACTTAGAATTTCCTTTAAACATGAAGAGGTAATACGTTGGTGTACACTTATGCAAATAAACGTCCATAAACAATATAACGGCAACGTGTGGTTGCGACCTCCACGACGCTCCGCTAAATGAATACTCTAGCCGGCAATAGGTAGTTCAATCACCACACTACTCCGGACATTGCAGGACGACAATGAATACTCTAGCCGGCAGTAGGTAGTTCGATCACCACACTACTCCGGACATTGCAGGACGACAATGAATACTCTAGCCGGCAGTAGGTAGTTCAATCACCACACTACTCCGGACATTGCAGGACGACAATGAATACTCTAGCCGGCAGTAGGTAGTTCAATCACCACACTACTCCGGACATTGCAGGTCGAGATTAATCAAGTCGACTAAAAGGCTTTCATCGGTAACCAGCAGCAGCCGCCGCGTAGCTCCGTGAAACAGGAAACCCAGCGGAGCCGGGTTTGAATTTGACACGCACCCGCGGATGCATTACTTAGAGAAAAACGAAGGCTTCTAATACAACGATGCAGGAAAGCGCACAAGACCAGGGCTCCCAGCGGATCCAAAACTACAGTACCTTAACGCTGCGAAGAACCGGTTCAGCGCGCTCCCTTCACAGAGCGGCAGCAGCTCGATGATAGCCGGTCTTCACCCAGCAACACGGAAAACACAAAGAACGGACTCAAAATTACGTGCAACTCGTTTCCTGCAAACATCACCCTTATACTTCCCCCTGCAAGGTTCATGGGAGATGTAGTTTCTGATGATTAGGTAGGCGCGGTGATGCAGGAACCTGACAGTATGCCCTCTCTCCTAGCGCCTCCTAGGCCCTGGCTTGGCAGGATACCTCCTATGAAATGATCTGACAGCAACGGGAGCATGCACATTCACTGATGGCTCCCAAGAGTCGTCCTCAGCCGAGTAGCCCTTCCAGGCCACCAAGTACCACAATGCGCCTCCGCGACGTTTAGAGTCTTTTATGCAGCGAACTACATACTCCAGACCATCGTTGCACAGCACTGGAGGAGGAGCCCTTCGTCGGGCAGCCAAAGCCGGTTTCAACAAACTGCAGTGAAATACCGGGTGGATTCGAAGAGAGGCCGGAAGTTTCAGTTTATACGCCACAGGATTAACCTGTTTCAAAACAACATACGGGCCAATGTATTTAGGATGGAACACCGAACGGAGTTTAAACCTGATATTTTTGGTGGACAACCACACTCTGTCCCCCACCTGGTAAACAGGTCCCACACCTCGATGCTTATCGGCCCATTTCTTGTACTCCTGCTTGGCTTGAACCAAATGTCTGGTCACTTTCTTCTGGATTGCATGCAAACGTCGGACCGAACCCAACACCGAAGGTTGATTACCTACTTCTCAAGGAATGGTAATAGGCAATGCCCGGGCATCGAATCCATAGTTGGCGTAGAAGGGGGACACCCCCAATGAACTATGCCACACATTATTATAGGCAAATTCAGCTAGCCACAACAGGGACACCCAGGAATCATGAGCCTCAGCAGCATAGCAACGTAGATATTTTTTCAAAGTCTGATTGAGCCGTTCAGTCTGACCATCCGTCTGGGGATGGAAACTGGTTGACAAAGAGGCTTTGATCTTTAACGCCAAACACCATGACTTCCAAAAGCTCGCAATGAACTGAGGTCCCCTGTCTGAAATGATGACTTCAGGGATCCCATGGAAACGAAAAACATTAGACAAAAGCAGCTGCGCTGTTTGACCCGCCGTCGGGAGGTTCCTGCATGGTATAAAATGTCCCATTTTTGTAAGGCTGTCTACTACCACTAGCACAGCTGTATGTCCATGATCAGAAGGCAACCCTGTGATAAAGTCCATACTGATACTCTGCCATGGTTTCTTCGGTGTGGGTAATGGCATAAGTTTCCCCTTGCTCTGACTCTGCAATGTCTTTGCACGTGCACACACCTCACACTGACCCACCCAAAGAGTTACGTCTCTGGACAAGGTATCCCACCAGAACTGCCTCTGAACCAAAAGCACTGATTTCTTTATGCCTTGATGACCTGACATTGGCGAAGAGTGACACCACTCGAAAGCCTTTTTCCTGCTTTCCATGGTAGGCAAGAATAGTTTGTTTTCTACGAAAGGCAGACCACGGACGAGGGATCGTCTGGTGTCTTTGCTACTCCACAACCTCCAGGCCGCCTCGGTCTTTTGTCCCTTAATTGTTTCTAGGAATGCATCCGCATTGAGCACACAGATTACTTTGCTAGGTTCGATGATGGCATCCATTGGAGGATCAGCCTTTACCTCCAAGGTATCACCCAAGCGTGACAAAGTATCCGCCTTCTTGTTTTCAGCACCTGGACGGAAAGTTATCAGAAAATTGTACTCCGCAAAAAACAGCATCCACCGCATCTGTCTCTGTGACAGATGTCTAGCCGTTCTCATGTATTGCAGATTACGGTGGTCTGAGAACACAGTCACTGGATGTATGGCCCCCCATAGATACTGTCGCCATTCCTGGAAGGCCTTTTTGATAGCAAGTAGTTCTTTCTCTGCAATAGTGTAATTTTTCTCTGCTTGACTCAGCTTTTTGGATAGATACGCCACCGGGTGGAGTTGTCCTGTTTGTACATGTCTCTGAGACAATATAGCCCCTACTGCCTCATCCGAGGCATCTGCCTCTACAACATACGGTAACTCAGGTTGCGGATGTGCTAATATGGGAGCGGTAACAAACGCACTCTTGAGATGATTAAAAGCAATCTCCGCTTCCTGCGACCAACAATACACCACCCCTTTTCTTAGCAGACGAGAAAGAGGTGCAGCAATGCGCGAAAAGCCATCAATAAACCTCCTGTAATAGTTCGCAAAACCCAGGAAACATTGGACTTCTTTCACTGTTTTCGGTGTGGGCCAGGACTGTACTGCTTGCACCTTTCTTTCTGCCATTTGCAACCCATCAGGACATAGCATGACCCCCAGGAACTCCACAGTAGATACACTGAACTCGCATTTACTAAGCTTACAAAACAGATTGTTCTCTCTCAATCTTAGTAAAACCTGTATCACATGGTCGTGGTGAATCCCTACATCACAAGAATATATCAGGATATCATCAATGTAAACAACCACACTGATGTCAACCAAATCCCTCAAAACATCATTCAGGAAGTATTGGAAGGCGGCCGGGGCGTTACACAGTCCAAAAGGCATAACAGTATATTCAAACAACCCGTAGCATGTTTTAAAGGCCGTCTTCCATTCATCACCCTCCCTCATTCTCACAAGGTGATATGCCCCCCGAAGATCTAACTTTGTATAAATGCAGGCCTTCCGTACTTGATCCAGTAGCACCGGAATGAGAGGGAGAGGGTACCTATTACGGACAGTGTTTTTATTCAGCATTCTATAATCAACACAAGCCCTCAATTCACCATTAGCTTTCGATATGAAAAATAAAGGAGAGGCTGCAGGGGACTTGGAAGGGCGGATAAAGCCTATAGCTTGATAATGAGTTAGGTACTCTTTGAGGTGCTTGGTTTCAGGCACAGATAAGGCATACACACGACAGGTGGGCATCAGGGCTCCTTCAACCATATCGATGCAACAATCGTATGAACGATGAGGAGGTAGTTCATTAGCCAGCTGTTCGCTAAATACATCCGAAAATGACTGGTATGCACACGGTAATGATACCTCCTTTTCTGCAGCAGTAGCCACCTGAAAAGGAGTAGACAGCTCTCTCGCCTGAGTAACAGGATGTGCTGACATGTGCTCCTGACACTCAGGTGAAGGAAACCTCAGTCTTTTCTCCTTCCAATCAATATCAGGGTTATGATATGAGAGCCAGGGCATACCCAAAATCACCTCGTACTGTGGAGCCTCGATTATGTTTAGGGTTAACTTGTCCCGATGTTCCCCTTCTGGCAATTCTACAACCAACAACACTTCATCTGTCTGTTCAGTGATCATCCCAGATTTTAAGGGTTTCCCATCCACCGCCCGCACTTCCTCTGGGTGTAGTCTGGGTATGCGTTTCAGGTTTAGAGATGTTACCAACCCACTGTCTATGAAATTGCCAGTGGCCCCAGAGTCAATCATCACCAACACTTGATGGCCCACTAGCTGACTCTCCAAACACATTGACAAAACGATGTGGGATACTGAATCTTGAAGAACCTCACAAACCAAAGAAGGAAGCTTTAAGGGAGTCTGATCATCCCTTCCTTCATTATCTTTGCCGTATGACTCGGTGCTAGATATCGCTAATCTTTTCTTAACCCAACTCCCTGTATTTTTTGGCTTGGAGGGACATTCCCTCACGTAATGGCCTTTCTTCCCACAATACATGCACAGCCCCTGGGTTCTAAGGGTTTCTTTTTCTTCTCTGGTTAAGGGTGCCCTCACCGCTCCTATCTCCATAGGTTCATGGCTTTCACCTATTGATGATGGCCCCTTCTTACTAAAGTACTCAGGCCTAGGAGGTCCTCTGTCCCATTTTCTCCTGTCCCCCGATCTCTCTGACATCCTGCCATCGAGTCCTAAGGAAAGGTTGATCATTCCCGCACATGTAGTAGGTTGGGGATTTATTTGTGCTATGACATCTTTCATCCCATCCCGCAGCCCTTGATAATAAATGGACATCTGTTTCTCTTCAGGCCAGGAAGACTCTGCCACCAATCTGTTAAAGGACGTCAAATAGGTAATCAATTTGTTACGTCCCTGTCTTAACTCCATCAATTCCTTGTCAGCCCTGAACGTAGTGGCCCGTCTATCAAACACCCTTTCAAACTCGGTTCTGAAAGCCCCCCAGTCTGAAAGAATAGCGTCATCCCTCCTTACAAGTGGGACAGCCCAACTTGCTGCATCACCTATCATGTAAGAGATGGCGAACGCCACTCGTGAATGGTGGTTGGGAAAAGACGCGGGCTTGCAAGAAAAATGCATCATGATCTGTGTAAGAAATATCTGTGTCTTAGACGAATCCCCCGACTATCTCTCAGGGCTTGCCAACGGTATAGGAGGAGGTACCGTTACTTGAATACGGGGATTAAGTGTAGCAGCATCAAAGGGGTTGCCTGCCAACCTATCCACTCTTTCCCTTAAGGCTGTGGCTTCTATTCTAGAGGCTGCCAACTCCTGTTGAACTAACACTAACGCTTGTAACACTTCCTCAAGGGTAGCCATGTTTGTTCACCAATCGTATCAGGTGGAGCATATATCGTGGGCACGTAATTCTGTCAGGGCCTGCTCCACGGAATCCGATCGATGAACAAAGGGGTCCACCTCCTGATGTTACCAACACCCTGAAATGATACACAGGGGGTTCGAACCATCAGGCGAGGGATAAATAATGAAGAGACCGGGGAAGGGAAGGGGTCAGCAGGGACAAGGGATCTGAAACGATAAAGCATAAGTTTTATAATACCAATCAATGATAAGGCAACTCTCTATAATGCTCTCTAAACTTCTGAATACCTTGAGAGGCTGTACACATTCCTCCAGCAAGTCTATAAGAATACCAGTCCAGCTTCCTGAAAGGAAACACAATGGTTATCACAACAATATCACACTGGTTTAAGATCTAGAAAATGTAAACCCTTTGTGGATACACACCATATCATGTGGAGATGAACCTTTGTAAATGACCCCCCCCCCCGAACTAGTGACTTGTTCCTCTAAATCAGTCTTTGAGTACTTCACAAGTCTTTTATCTGGAAAAACCTTAAAAGAGTTTGTAGTGTAATTCTACTCTTTGTCACTCGATCAAGCAAGGTTCTGTCCCTTAATATCACTTAGAATTTCCTTTAAACATGAAGAGGTAATACGTTGGTGTACACTTATGCAAATAAACGTCCATAAACAATATAACGGCAACGTGTGGTTGCGACCGCCACTACGCTCCGCTAAATGAATACTCTAGCCGGCAGTAGGTAGTTCAATCACCACACTACTCCGGACATTGCAGGACGACAATGAATACTCTAGCCGGCAGTAGGTAGTTCGATCACCACACTACTCCGGACATTGCAGGACGCCAATGAATACTCTAGCCGGCAGTAGGTAGTTCGATCACCACACTACTCCGGACATTGCAGGACGACAATGAATACTCTAGCCGGCAGTAGGTAGTTCAATCACCACACTACTCCGGACATTGCAGGTCGAGATTAATCAAGTCGACTAAAAGGCTTTCATCGGTAACCAGCAGCAGCCGCCGCGTAGCTCCGTGAAACAGGAAACCCAGCGGAGCCGGGTTTGAATTTGACACGCACCCGCGGATGCGTTACTTAGAGAAAAACGAAGGCTTCTAATACAACGATGCAGGAAAGCGCACAAGACCAGGGCTCCCAGCGGATCCAAAACTACAGTACCTTAACGCTGCGAAGAACCGGTTCAGCGCGCTCCCTTCACAGAGCGGCAGCAGCTCGATGATAGCCGGTCTTCACCCAGCAACACAGAAAACACAAAGAACGGACTCAAAATTACGTGCAACTCGTTTCCTGCAAACAACACCCTTATACTTCCCCCTGCAAGGTTCATGGGAGATGTAGTTTCTGATGATTAGGTAGGCGCGGTGATGCAGGAACCTGACATCAATGGCAAAGAATTTTAATATCGAGACAAAACAACATCATTTTTAGAATCATGTCAGAGTGGTCTCGAAAGGAAATAGACCGCTTTTTGAGAAACCGGCAACAAGCATCGATACCATCCATGTGCCGGATAGAGGTGTATAGGCTGCCACGGCAGGTAACACCTTGCTTCATGCTGAGAGCAGCCATCCGAAATCCCTTATACGCAGTATCCCCTTTGGCGAGTTCCTCCGGGCTCGGAGGAACTGCAGCAAGGATGAAGATTTTGTAACCGAGGGGGAATGTATGAAACAACGCTTCAGAGTACGTGGTTATAAACCACAGGTAATAGAAGAAGCCTTTGTGAAAGCGAGCAAAATCACCCATGAGTCTTTGTTAGTCCCAAATGTGAACAAACCTGTGGGACAGGAGGTCATTAGGTTTATCTCCACATACCATGCGAGATCATGGCAAGTACAGAACAGCCTCAAAAAACATTGGAATGTGTTGCAAACTGAACCCAAGTTAATTGAGGTGGTAGGCAGTAATCCCAGTATTACGTATCGGAAAGCTGATTCCCTTAAGGATAAACTGAGCAAAAATGAGGTTAACATCAAACCCAAGAAGTTCAATGAGATACAGGGCTATTTTACATGCATGAAATGCAAAGCTTGTAAATTTAGTAACAACGTTAAATCAGTTTACTACCCAATAGAGGATAGAGAAAAAATCATTACATAGCACTTAACCTGCCTCTCGGACTATGTGGTATATATTCTGGTGTGCCCCTGTGATAAGAAATATGTGGGGAGCACAATGTTCCCTGCAAAAAAACACATTCTAGAACACATGAGGGCAATTGAGAACAAGGATCAAAGTTCGCCAGTAGCTCGCCACTTTGAAGAATATCATAGAAGCAATCGCAATCTATTAAAATTCTTTGCAATTGACAAGATTCCAACTATGAAGAGAGGGGGTGACAGAATACGTAGGCTGCGACAATTGGAAAGCAAATACATTCTTGACTTAGATACACGCATTCCAGGGGGGTTGAATTCTGAGGAAGAATTGAAATGGCATTTGGGAGATTAACCTGTGTTGTGTTGAAGTGTCTGCATACATGTATATATTAGATGGTTGTCCTCTTAGGCTCCTAGCAATGATTCTCTTGTTTTTAAATCACTTTCATATTTGATTTGTCTTACACTTTACAGTAAAATGCTTTAGGCCGTCTGAACTGTGATAGTAGCCTTTCTGATTTAGACATTCTTGTTTTCTTAACAGGTAATTTCACTACATGAAGATGTATTCATGCAGAAGATTTAAATTCCCACTTGGGATTTGTGGACACATTGACTCAATATTCTTTAACTTATTATCTTCTGTTCAAGATCTTTACTGGACAATTTACCATAGCAGTATCTTGCAAATGTTTTTCCCACTGGGGATGGGTATATTTACTAAGTATTTAAATTGGTACTGCTATTTGATCAGAAATGTTGCTAAAAGCACTATGCAATGTAAATCGTTATTAGCAGTTATATATATTTTTTGCTAATATGTATTGAGATGTGTGCTTAGAATGTCCATATATGTTTTCAGTTCTGGCATGCTACACATTTACCATACTAAGATGGCCGCGATGTTTATTTTGTGCACGTTGTCCTTTGTTTATGTTTACACAAGGAAGTGTTTTTGAAAACTTTATTTATTGTGTAATGTTCTAACACTATTCACCCGTGACCAAGGCGAGTGATCGCTGAAACGCGTTGGGGGTTTGGTTCCATGCACTGTCTTTCCATGCTGGAAATAAATTGAATATCCACGAACCTTTGTTGGATGGCTTAACTTTATGGTGATTATTGCTGGATTTTCGAGTGCATTCACGCTATGGTTTTGAGCGTGTGGTGAAACGCGATACATGAGACAGGGAGCCTTTGACCCTGAACTAGCACCGCAGTCTGAGTGTCCCGGTTTTTTCGAAGGAAGTGAATCGTACACATATATATATATATATATATATATATATATATATATATATATATATATATATATATATATATATATATATTAAGTTCCACATTTGCCAACAGCTTTAGGAAGCACTCCTCATCGTACCAAATTCAGGCAGCAACACCCCCACAACTCCCTGGAAATATCATGGTGCCAACGCGTTTCAGACAAAGTGCGTCCTTCTTCACAGGCAGAGTGACCCCAAGTGAAAGGCAAAGACTGCTGCTCGATCTTTCAAACCAATATTTAATTGCCCACAGGTGAAGGCTCATGCAGATAGAAAACATAGTATTCTGGGAGCAGTAGTTCGTAATGAGCCTTGTAGTTCTAATAAACAACCAAGTCACTCTCAAATAATGTCTTTAACAATACCGCCATTAGTGGGCTTCACCAGAGAGTGCAGGAAGGGTTGCCAATATTTTTGTGCCAGCACGATGACCAAAACAGGCTCCAGCATCCTGAGCCGCCGGCCCGCAGTCCTCGCGGTGGTGCATTCCCCGCGGCTTGGCTGCCGCGCATTTATTAAGTTCCACATTTGCCAACAGCTTTAGGAAGCACTCCTCATCGTACCAAATTCAGGCAGCAACACCCCCACAACTCCCTGGAAATATCATGGTGCCAACGCGTTTCAGACAAAGTGCGTCCTTCTTCACAGGCAGAGTGACCCCAAGTGAAAGGCATAGACTGCTGCTCGATCTTTCAAACCAATATTTAATTGCCCACAGGTGAAGGCTCATGCAGATAGAAAACATAGCATTCTGGGAGCAGTAGTTCGTAATGAGCCTTGTAGTTCTAATAAACAACCAAGTCACTCTCAAATAATGTCTTTAACAATACCGCCATTAGTGGGCTTCACCAGAGAGTGCAGGAAGGGTTGCCAATATTTTTGTGCCAGCACGATGACCAAAACAGGCTCCAGCATCCTGAGCCGCCGGCCCGCAGTCCATGCGGTGGTGCATTCCCCGCGGCTTGGCTGCCGCGCATTTATTAAGTTCCACATTTGCCAACAGCTTTAGAAAGCACTCCTCATCGTACCAAATTCAGGCAGCAACACCCCCACAACTCCCTGGAAATATCATGGTGCCAACGCGTTTCAGACAAAGTGCGTCCTTCTTCACAGGCAGAGTGACCCCAAGTGAAAGGCAAAGACTGCTGCTCGATCTTTCAAACCAATATTTAATTGCCCACAGGTGAAGCCTCATGCAGATAGAAAACATAGCATTCTGGGAGCAGTAGTTCGTAATGAGCCTTGTAGTTCTAATAAACAACCAAGTCACTCTCAAATAATGTCTTTAACAATACCGCCATTAGTGGGCTTCACCAGAGAGTGCAGGAAGGGTTGCCAATATTTTTGTGCCAGCACGATGACCAAAACAGGCTCCAGCATCTTGAGCCGCCGGCCCGCAGTCCTCGCGGTGGTGCATTCCCCGCGGCTTGGCTGCCGCGCATTTATTAAGTTCCACATTTGCCAACAGCTTTAGGAAGCACTCCTCATCGTACCAAATTCAGGCAGCAACACCCCCACAACTCCCTGGAAATATCATGGTGCCAACGCGTTTCAGACAAAGTGCGTCCTTCTTCACAGGCAGAGTGACCCCAAGTGAAAGGCAAAGACTGCTGCTCGATCTTTCAAACCAATATTTAATTGCCCACAGGTGAAGGCTCATGCAGATAGAAAACATAGCATTCTGGGAGCAGTAGTTCGTAATGAGCCTTGTAGTTCTAATAAACAACCAAGTCACTCTCAAATAATGTCTTTAACAATACCGCCATTAGTGGGCTTCACCAGAGAGTGCAGGAAGGGTTGCCAATATTTTTGTGCCAGCACGATGACCAAAACAGGCTCCTGCATCCTGAGCCGCCGGCCCGCAGTCCTCGCGGTGGTGCATTCCCCGCGGCTTGGCTGCCGCGCATTTATTAAGTTCCACATTTGCCAACAGCTTTAGGAAGCACTCCTCATCGTACCAAATTCAGGCAGCAACACCCCCACAACTCCCTGGAAATATCATGGTGCCAACGCGTTTCAGACAAAGTGCGTCCTTCTTCACAGGCAGAGTGACCCCAAGTGAAAGGCAAAGACTGCTGCTCGATCTTTCAAACCAATATTTAATTGCCCACAGGTGAAGGCTCATGCAGATAGAAAACATAGCATTCTGGGAGCAGTAGTTCGTAATGAGCCTTGTAGTTCTAATAAACAACCAAGTCACTCTCAAATAATGTCTTTAACAATACCGCCATTAGTGGGCTTCACCAGAGAGTGCAGGAAGGGTTGCCAATATTTTTTTGCCAGCACGACGACCAATACAGGCTCCAGCATCCTGAGCCGCCGGCCCGCAGTCCTCGCGGTGGTGCATTCCCCGCGGCTTGGCTGCCGCGCATTTATTAAGTTCCACATTTGCCAACAGCTTTAGGAAGCACTCCTCATCGTACCAAATTCAGGCAGCAACACCCCCACAACTCCCTGGAAATATCATGGTGCCAACGTGTTTCAGACAAAGTGCGTCCTTCTTCACAGGCAGAGTGACCCCAAGTGAAAGGCAAAGACTGCTGCTCGATCTTTCAAACCAATATTTAATTGCCCACAGGTGAAGGCTCATGCAGATAGAAAACATAGCATTCTGGGAGCAGTAGTTCGTAATGAGCCTTGTAGTTCTAATAAACAACCAAGTCACTCTCAAATAATGTCTTTAACAATACCGCCATTAGTGGGCTTCACCAGAGAGTGCAGGAAGGGTTGCCAATATTTTTGTGCCAGCACGATGACCAAAACAGGCTCCAGCATCCTGAGCCGCCGGCCCGCAGTCCTCGCGGTGGTGCATTCCCCGCGGCTTGGCTGCCGCGCATTTATTAAGTTCCACATTTGCCAACAGCTTTAGGAAGCACTCCTCATCGTACCAAATTCAGGCAGCAACACCCCCACAACTTCCTGGAAATATCATGGTGCCAACGCGTTTCAGACAAAGTGCGTCCTTCTTCACAGGCAGAGTGACCCCAAGTGAAAGGCAAAGACTGCTGCTCGATCTTTCAAACCAATATTTAATTGCCCACAGGTGAAGGCTCATGCAGATAGAAAACATAGCATTCTGGGAGCAGTAGTTCGTAATGAGCCTTGTAGTTCTAATAAACAACCAAGTCACTCTCAAATAATGTCTTTAACAATACCGCCATTAGTGGGCTTCACCAGAGAGTGCAGGAAGGGTTGCCAATATTTTTGTGCCAGCACGATGACCAAAACAGGCTCCAGCATCCTGAGCCGCCGGCCCGCAGTCCTCGCGGTGGTGCATTCCCCGCGGCTTGGCTGCCGCGCATTTATTAAGTTCCACATTTGCCAACAGCTTTAGGAAGCACTCCTCATCGTACCAAATTCAGGCAGCAACACCCCCACAACTCCCTGGAAATATCATGGTGCCAACGCGTTTCAGACAAAGTGCGTCCTTCTTCACAGGCAGAGTGACCCCAAGTGAAAGGCAAAGACTGCTGCTCGATCTTTCAAACCAATATTTAATTGCCCACAGGTGAAGGCTCATGCAGATAGAAAACATAGCATTCTGGGAGCAGTAGTTCGTAATGAGCCTTGTAGTTCTAATAAACAACCAAGTCACTCTCAAATAATGTCTTTAACAATACCGCCATTAGTGGGCTTCACCAGAGAGTGCAGGAAGGGTTGCCAATATTTTTGTGCCAGCACGATGACCAAAACAGGCTCCAGCATCCTGAGCCGCCGGCCCGCAGTCCTCGCGGTGGTGCATTCCCCGCGGCTTGGCTGCCGCGCATTTATTAAGTTCCACATTTGCCAACAGCTTTAGGAAGCACTCCTCATCGTACCAAATTCAGGCAGCAACACCCCCACAACTCCCTGGAAATATCATGGTGCCAACGCGTTTCAGACAAAGTGCGTCCTTCTTCACAGGCAGAGTGACCCCAAGTGAAAGGCAAAGACTGCTGCTCGATCTTTCAAACCAATATTTAATTGCCCACAGGTGAAGGCTCATGCAGATAGAAAACATAGCATTCTGCGAGCAGTAGTTCGTAATGAGCCTTGTAGTTCTAATAAACAACCAAGTCACTCTCAAATAATGTCTTTAACAATACCGCCATTAGTGGGCTTCACCAGAGAGTGCAGGAAGGGTTGCCAATATTTTTGTGCCAGCACGATGACCAAAACAGGCTCCAGCATCCTGAGCCGCCGGCCCGCAGTCCTCGCGGTGGTGCATTCCCCGCGGCTTGGCTGCCGCGCATTTATTAAGTTCCACATTTGCGAACAGCTTTAGGAAGCACTCCTCATCGTACCAAATTCAGGCAGCAACACCCCCACAACTCCCTGGAAATATCATGGTGCCAACGCGTTTCAGACAAAGTGCGTCCTTCTTCACAGGCAGAGTGACCCCAAGTGAAAGGCAAAGACTGCTGCTCGATCTTTCAAACCAATATTTAATTGCCCACAGGTGAAGGCTCATGCAGATAGAAAACATAGCATTCTGGGAGCAGTAGTTCGTAATGAGCCTTGTAGTTCTAATAAACAACCAAGTCACTCTCAAATAATGTCTTTAACAATACCGCCATTAGTGGGCTTCACCAGAGAGTGCAGGAAGGTTTGCCAATATTTTTGTGCCAGCACGATGACCAAAACAGGCTCCAGCATCCTGAGCCGCCGGCCCGCAGTCCTCGCGGTGGTGCATTCCCCGCGGCTTGGCTGCCGCGCATTTATTAAGTTCCACATTTGCCAACAGCTTTAGGAAGCACTCCTCATCGTACCAAATTCAGGCAGCAACACCCCCACAACTCCCTGGAAATATCATGGTGCCAACGCGTTTCAGACAAAGTGCGTCCTTCTTCACAGGCAGAGTGACCCCAAGTGAAAGGCAAAGACTGCTGCTCGATCTTTCAAACCAATATTTAATTGCCCACAGGTGAAGGCTCATGCAGATAGAAAACATAGCATTCTGGGAGCAGTAGTTCGTAATGAGCCTTGTAGTTCTAATAAACAACCAAGTCACTCTCAAATAATGTCTTTAACAATACCGCCATTAGTGGGCTTCACCAGAGAGTGCAGGAAGGGTTGCCAATATTTTTGTGCCAGCACGATGACCAAAACAGGCTCCAGCATCCTGAGCCGCCGGCCCGCAGTCCTCGCGGTGGTGCATTCCCCGCGGCTTGGCTGCCGCGCATTTATTAAGTTCCACATTTGCCAACAGCTTTAGGAAGCACTCCTCATCGTACCAAATTCAGGCAGCAACACCCCCACAACTCCCTGGAAATATCATGGTGCCAACGCGTTTCAGACAAAGTGCGTCCTTCTTCACAGGCAGAGTGACCCCAAGTGAAAGGCAAAGACTGCTGCTCGATCTTTCAAACCAATATTTAATTGCCCACAGGTGAAGGCTCATGCAGATAGAAAACATAGCATTCTGGGAGCAGTAGTTCGTAATGAGCCTTGTAGTTCTAATAAACAACCAAGTCACTCTCAAATAATTTCTTTAACAATACCGCCATTAGTGGGCTTCACCAGAGAGTGCAGGAAGGGTTGCCAATATTTTTGTGCCAGCACGATGACCAAAACAGGCTCCAGCATCCTGAGCCGCCGGCCCGCAGTCCTCGCGGTGGTGCATTCCCCGCGGCTTGGCTGCCGCGCATTTATTAAGTTCCACATTTGCCAACAGCTTTAGGAAGCACTCCTCATCGTACCAAATTCAGGCAGCAACACCCCCACAACTCCCTCGAAATATCATGGTGCCAACGCGTTTCAGACAAAGTGCGTCCTTCTTCACAGGCAGAGTGACCCCAAGTGAAAGGCAAAGACTGCTGCTCGATCTTTCAAACCAATATTTAATTGCCCACAGGTGAAGGCTCATGCAGATAGAAAACATAGCATTCTGGGAGCAGTAGTTCGTAATGAGCCTTGTAGTTCTAATAAACAACCAAGTCACTCTCAAATAATGTCTTTAACAATACCGCCATTAGTGGGCTTCACCAGAGAGTGCAGGAAGGGTTGCCAATATTTTTGTGCCAGCACGATGACCAAAACAGGCTCCAGCATCCTGAGCCGCCGGCCCGCAGTCCTCGCGGTGGTGCATTCCCCGCGGCTTGGCTGCCGCGCATTTATTAAGTTCCACATTTGCCAACAGCTTTAGGAAGCACTCCTCATCGTACCAAATTCAGGCAGCAACACCCCCACAACTCCCTGGAAATATCATGGTGCCAACGCGTTTCAGACAAAGTGCGTCCTTCTTCACAGGCAGAGTGACCCCAAGTGAAAGGCAAAGACTGCTGCTCGATCTTTCAAACCAATATTTAATTGCCCACAGGTGAAGGCTCATGCAGATAGAAAACATAGCATTCTGGGAGCAGTAGTTCGTAATGAGCCTTGTAGTTCTAATAAACAACCAAGTCACTCTCAAATAATGTCTTTAACAATACCGCCATTAGTGGGCTTCACCAGAGAGTGCAGGAAGGGTTGCCAATATTTTTGTGCCAGCACGATGACCAAAACAGGCTCCAGCATCCTGAGCCGCCGGCCCGCAGTCCTCGCGGTGGTGCATTCCCCGCGGCTTGGCTGCCGCGCATTTATTAAGTTCCACATTTGCCAACAGCTTTAGGAAGCACTCCTCATCGTACCAAATTCAGGCAGCAACACCCCCACAACTCCCTGGAAATATCATGGTGCCAACGCGTTTCAGACAAAGTGCGTCCTTCTTCACAGGCAGAGTGACCCCAAGTGAAAGGCATAGACTGCTGCTCGATCTTTCAAACCAATATTTAATTGCCCACAGGTGAAGGCTCATGCAGATAGAAAACATAGCATTCTGGGAGCAGTAGTTCGTAATGAGCCTTGTAGTTCTAATAAACAACCAAGTCACTCTCAAATAATGTCTTTAACAATACCGCCATTAGTAGGCTTCACCAGAGAGTGCAGGAAGGGTTGCCAATATTTTTGTGCCAGCACGATGACCAAAACAGGCTCCAGCATCCTGAGCCGCCGGCCCGCAGTCCTCGCGGTGGTGCATTCCCCGCGGCTTGGCTGCCGCGCATTTATTAAGTTCCACATTTGCCAACAGCTTTAGGAAGCACTCCTCATCGTACCAAATTCAGGCAGCAACACCCCCACAACTCCCTGGAAATATCATGGTGCCAACGCGTTTCAGACAAAGTGCGTCCTTCTTCACAGGCAGAGTGACCCCAAGTGAAAGGCAAAGACTGCTGCTCGATCTTTCAAACCAATATTTAATTGCCCACAGGTGAAGGCTCATGCAGATAGAAAACATAGCATTCTGGGAGCAGTAGTTCGTAATGAGCCTTGTAGTTCTAATAAACAACCAAGTCACTCTCAAATAATGTCTTTAACAATACCGCCATTAGTGGGCTTCACCAGAGAGTGCAGGAAGGGTTGCCAATATTTTTGTGCCAGCACGATGACCAAAACAGGCTCCAGCATCCTGAGCCGCCGGCCCGCAGTCCTCGCGGTGGTGCATTCCCCGCGGCTTGGCTGCCGCGCATTTTTTAAGTTCCACATTTGCCAACAGCTTTAGGAAGCACTCCTCATCGTACCAAATTCAGGCAGCAACACCCCCACAACTCCCTGGAAATATCATGGTGCCAACGCGTTTCAGACAAAGTGCGTCCTTCTTCACAGGCAGAGTGACCCCAAGTGAAAGGCAAAGACTGCTGCTCGATCTTTCAAACCAATATTTAATTGCCCACAGGTGAAGGCTCATGCAGATAGAAAACATAGCATTCTGGGAGCAGTAGTTCGTAATGAGCCTTGTAGTTCTAATAAACAACCAAGTCACTCTCAAATAATGTCTTTAACAATACCGCCATTAGTGGGCTTCACCAGAGAGTGCAGGAAGGGTTGCCAATATTTTTGTGCCAGCACGATGACCAAAACAGGCTCCAGCATCCTGAGCCGCCGGCCCGCAGTCCTCGCGGTGGTGCATTCCCCGCGGCTTGGCTGCCGCGCATTTATTAAGTTCCACATTTGCCAACAGCTTTAGGAAGCACTCCTCATCGTACCAAATTCAGGCAGCAACACCCCCACAACTCCCTGGAAATATCATGGTGCCAACGCGTTTCAGACAAAGTGCGTCCTTCTTCACAGGCAGAGTGACCCCAAGTGAAAGGCAAAGACTGCTGCTCGATCTTTCAAACCAATATTTAATTGCCCACAGGTGAAGGCTCATGCAGATAGAAAACATAGCATTCTGGGAGCAGTAGTTCGTAATGAGCCTTGTAGTTCTAATAAACAACCAAGTCACTCTCAAATAATGTCTTTAACAATACCGCCATTAGTGGGCTTCACCAGAGAGTGCAGGAAGGGTTGCCAATATTTTTGTGCCAGCACGATGACCAAAACAGGCTCCAGCATCCTGAGCCGCCGGCCCGCAGTCCTCGCGGTGGTGCATTCCCCGCGGCTTGGCTGCCGCGCATTTATTAAGTTCCACATTTGCCAACAGCTTTAGGAAGCACTCCTCATCGTACCAAATTCAGGCAGCAACACCCCCACAACTCCCTGGAAATATCATGGTGCCAACGCGTTTCAGACAAAGTGCGTCCTTCTTCACAGGCAGAGTGACCCCAAGTGAAAGGCAAAGACTGCTGCTCGATCTTTCAAACCAATATTTAATTGCCCACAGGTGAAGGCTCATGCAGATAGAAAACATAGCATTCTGGGAGCAGTAGTTCGTAATGAGCCTTGTAGTTCTAATAAACAACCAAGTCACTCTCAAATAATGTCTTTAACAATACCGCCATTAGTGGGCTTCACCAGAGAGTGCAGGAAGGGTTGCCAATATTTTTGTGCCAGCACGATGACCAAAACAGGCTCCAGCATCCTGAGCCGCCGGCCCGCAGTCCTCGCGGTGGTGCATTCCCCGCGGCTTGGCTGCCGCGCATTTATTAAGTTCCACATTTGCCAACAGCTTTAGGAAGCACTCCTCATCGTACCAAATTCAGGCAGCAACACCCCCACAACTCCCTGGAAATATCATGGTGCCAACGCGTTTCAGACAAAGTGCGTCCTTCTTCACAGGCAGAGTGACCCCAAGTGAAAGGCAAAGACTGCTGCTCGATCTTTCAAACCAATATTTAATTGCCCACAGGTGAAGGCTCATGCAGATAGAAAACATAGCATTCTGGGAGCAGTAGTTCGTAATGAGCCTTGTAGTTCTAATAAACAACCAAGTCACTCTCAAATAATGTCTTTAACAATACCGCCATTAGTGGGCTTCACCAGAGAGTGCAGGAAGGGTTGCCAATATTTTTGTGCCAGCACGATGACCAAAACAGGCTCCAGCATCCTGAGCCGCCGGCCCGCAGTCCTCGCGGTGGTGCATTCCCCGCGGCTTGGCTGCCGCGCATTTATTAAGTTCCACATTTGCCAACAGCTTTAGGAAGCACTCCTCATCGTACCAAATTCAGGCAGCAACACCCCCACAACTCCCTGGAAATATCATGGTGCCAACGCGTTTCAGACAAAGTGCGTCCTTCTTCACAGGCAGAGTGACCCCAAGTGAAAGGCAAAGACTGCTGCTCGATCTTTCAAACCAATATTTAATTGCCCACAGGTGAAGGCTCATGCAGATAGAAAACATAGCATTCTGGGAGCAGTAGTTCGTAATGAGCCTTGTAGTTCTAATAAACAACCAAGTCACTCTCAAATAATGTCTTTAACAATACCGCCATTAGTGGGCTTCACCAGAGAGTGCAGGAAGGGTTGCCAATATTTTTGTGCCAGCACGATGACCAAAACAGGCTCCAGCATCCTGAGCCGCCGGCCCGCAGTCCTCGCGGTGGTGCATTCCCCGCGGCTTGGCTGCCGCGCATTTATTAAGTTCCACATTTGCCAACAGCTTTAGGAAGCACTCCTCATCGTACCAAATTCAGGCAGCAACACCCCCACAACTCCCTGGAAATATCATGGTGCCAACGCGTTTCAGACAAAGTGCGTCCTTCTTCACAGGCAGAGTGACCCCAAGTGAAAGGCAAAGACTGCTGCTCGATCTTTCAAACCAATATTTAATTGCCCACAGGTGAAGGCTCATGCAGATAGAAAACATAGCATTCTGGGAGCAGTAGTTCGTAATGAGCCTTGTAGTTCTAATAAACAACCAAGTCACTCTCAAATAATGTCTTTAACAATACCGCCATTAGTGGGCTTCACCAGAGAGTGCAGGAAGGGTTGCCAATATTTTTGTGCCAGCACGATGACCAAAACAGGCTCCAGCATCCTGAGCCGCCGGCCCGCAGTCCTCGCGGTGGTGCATTCCCCGCGGCTTGGCTGCCGCGCATTTATTAAGTTCCACATTTGCCAACAGCTTTAGGAAGCACTCCTCATCGTACCAAATTCAGGCAGCAACACCCCCACAACTCCCTGGAAATATCATGGTGCCAACGCGTTTCAGACAAAGTGCGTCCTTCTTCACAGGCAGAGTGACCCCAAGTGAAAGGCAAAGACTGCTGCTCGATCTTTCAAACCAATATTTAATTGCCCACAGGTGAAGGCTCATGCAGATAGAAAACATAGCATTCTGGGAGCAGTAGTTCGTAATGAGCCTTGTAGTTCTAATAAACAACCAAGTCACTCTCAAATAATGTCTTTAACAATACCGCCATTAGTGGGCTTCACCAGAGAGTGCAGGAAGGGTTGCCAATATTTTTGTGCCAGCACGATGACCAAAACAGGCTCCAGCATCCTGAGCCGCCGGCCCGCAGTCCTCGCGGTGGTGCATTCCCCGCGGCTTGGCTGCCGCGCATTTATTAAGTTCCACATTTGCCAACAGCTTTAGGAAGCACTCCTCATCGTACCAAATTCAGGCAGCAACACCCCCACAACTCCCTGGAAATATCATGGTGCCAACGCGTTTCAGACAAAGTGCGTCCTTCTTCACAGGCAGAGTGACCCCAAGTGAAAGGCAAAGACTGCTGCTCGATCTTTCAAACCAATATTTAATTGCCCACAGGTGAAGGCTCATGCAGATAGAAAACATAGCATTCTGGGAGCAGTAGTTCGTAATGAGCCTTGTAGTTCTAATAAACAACCAAGTCACTCTCAAATAATTTCTTTAACAATACCGCCATTAGTGGGCTTCACCAGAGAGTGCAGGAAGGGTTGCCAATATTTTTGTGCCAGCACGATGACCAAAACAGGCTCCAGCATCCTGAGCCGCCGGCCCGCAGTCCTCGCGGTGGTGCATTCCCCGCGGCTTGGCTGCCGCGCATTTATTAAGTTCCACATTTGCCAACAGCTTTAGGAAGCACTCCTCATCGTACCAAATTCAGGCAGCAACACCCCCACAACTCCCTGGAAATATCATGGTGCCAACGCGTTTCAGACAAAGTGCGTCCTTCTTCACAGGCAGAGTGACCCCAAGTGAAAGGCAAAGACTGCTGCTCGATCTTTCAAACCAATATTTAATTGCCCACAGGTGAAGGCTCATGCAGATAGAAAACATAGCATTCTGGGAGCAGTAGTTCGTAATGAGCCTTGTAGTTCTAATAAACAACCAAGTCACTCTCAAATAATGTCTTTAACAATACCGCCATTAGTGGGCTTCACCAGAGAGTGCAGGAAGGGTTGCCAATATTTTTGTGCCAGCACGATGACCAAAACAGGCTCCAGCATCCTGAGCCGCCGGCCCGCAGTCCTCGCGGTGGTGCATTCCCCGCGGCTTGGCTGCCGCGCATTTATTAAGTTCCACATTTGCCAACAGCTTTAGGAAGCACTCCTCATCGTACCAAATTCAGGCAGCAACACCCCCACAACTCCCTGGAAATATCATGGTGCCAACGCGTTTCAGACAAAGTGCGTCCTTCTTCACAGGCAGAGTGACCCCAAGTGAAAGGCAAAGACTGCTGCTCGATCTTTCAAACCAATATTTAATTGCCCACAGGTGAAGGCTCATGCAGATAGAAAACATAGCATTCTGGGAGCAGTAGTTCGTAATGAGCCTTGTAGTTCTAATAAACAACCAAGTCACTCTCAAATAATGTCTTTAACAATACCGCCATTAGTGGGCTTCACCAGAGAGTGCAGGAAGGGTTGCCAATATTTTTGTGCCAGCACGATGACCAAAACAGGCTCCAGCATCCTGAGCCGCCGGCCCGCAGTCCTCGCGGTGGTGCATTCCCCGCGGCTTGGCTGCCGCGCATTTATTAAGTTCCACATTTGCCAACAGCTTTAGGAAGCACTCCTCATCGTACCAAATTCAGGCAGCAACACCCCCACAACTCCCTGGAAATATCATGGTGCCAACGCGTTTCAGACAAAGTGCGTCCTTCTTCACAGGCAGAGTGACCCCAAGTGAAAGGCAAAGACTGCTGCTCGATCTTTCAAACCAATATTTAATTGCCCACAGGTGAAGGCTCATGCAGATAGAAAACATAGCATTCTGGGAGCAGTAGTTCGTAATGAGCCTTGTAGTTCTAATAAACAACCAAGTCACTCTCAAATAATGTCTTTAACAATACCGCCATTAGTGGGCTTCACCAGAGAGTGCAGGAAGGGTTGCCAATATTTTTGTGCCAGCACGATGACCAAAACAGGCTCCAGCATCCTGAGCCGCCGGCCCGCAGTCCTCGCGGTGGTGCATTCCCCGCGGCTTGGCTGCCGCGCATTTATTAAGTTCCACATTTGCCAACAGCTTTAGGAAGCACTCCTCATCGTACCAAATTCAGGCAGCAACACCCCCACAACTCCCTGGAAATATCATGGTGCCAACGCGTTTCAGACAAAGTGCGTCCTTCTTCACAGGCAGAGTGACCCCAAGTGAAAGGCAAAGACTGCTGCTCGATCTTTCAAACCAATATTTAATTGCCCACAGGTGAAGGCTCATGCAGATAGAAAACATAGCATTCTGGGAGCAGTAGTTCGTAATGAGCCTTGTAGTTCTAATAAACAACCAAGTCACTCTCAAATAATGTCTTTAACAATACCGCCATTAGTGGGCTTCACCAGAGAGTGCAGGAAGGGTTGCCAATATTTTTGTGCCAGCACGATGACCAAAACAGGATCCAGCATCCTGAGCCGCCGGCCCGCAGTCCTCGCGGTGGTGCATTCCCCGCGGCTTGGCTGCCGCGCATTTATTAAGTTCCACATTTGCCAACAGCTTTAGGAAGCACTCCTCATCGTACCAAATTCAGGCAGCAACACCCCCACAACTCCCTGGAAATATCATGGTGCCAACGCGTTTCAGACAAAGTGCGTCCTTCTTCACAGGCAGAGTGACCCCAAGTGAAAGGCAAAGACTGCTGCTCGATCTTTCAAACCAATATTTAATTGCCCACAGGTGAAGGCTCATGCAGATAGAAAACATAGCATTCTGGGAGCAGTAGTTCGTAATGAGCCTTGTAGTTCTAATAAACAACCAAGTCACTCTCAAATAATGTCTTTAACAATACCGCCATTAGTGGGCTTCACCAGAGAGTGCAGGAAGGGTTGCCAATATTTTTGTGCCAGCACGATGACCAAAACAGGATCCAGCATCCTGAGCCGCCGGCCCGCAGTCCTCGCGGTGGTGCATTCCCCGCGGCTTGGCTGCCGCGCATTTATTAAGTTCCACATTTGCCAACAGCTTTAGGAAGCACTCCTCATCGTACCAAATTCAGGCAGCAACACCCCCACAACTCCCTGGAAATATCATGGTGCCAACGCGTTTCAGACAAAGTGCGTCCTTCTTCACAGGCAGAGTGACCCCAAGTGAAAGGCAAAGACTGCTGCTCGATCTTTCAAACCAATATTTAATTGCCCACAGGTGAAGGCTCATGCAGATAGAAAACATAGCATTCTGGGAGCAGTAGTTCGTAATGAGCCTTGTAGCTCTAATAAACAACCAAGTCACTCTCAAATAATGTCTTTAACAATACCGCCATTAGTGGGCTTCACCAGAGAGTGCAGGAAGGGTTGCCAATATTTTTGTGCCAGCACGATGACCAAAACAGGCTCCAGCATCCTGAGCCGCCGGCCCGCAGTCCTCGCGGTGGTGCATTCCCCGCGGCTTGGCTGCCGCGCATTTATTAAGTTCCACATTTGCCAACAGCTTTAGGAAGCACTCCTCATCGTACCAAATTCAGGCAGCAACACCCCCACAACTCCCTGGAAATATCATGGTGCCAACGCGTTTCAGACAAAGTGCGTCCTTCTTCACAGGCAGAGTGACCCCAAGTGAAAGGCAAAGACTGCTGCTCGATCTTTCAAACCAATATTTAATTGCCCACAGGTGAAGGCTCATGCAGATAGAAAACATAGCATTCTGGGAGCAGTAGTTCGTAATGAGCCTTGTAGTTCTAATAAACAACCAAGTCACTCTCAAATAATTTCTTTAACAATACCGCCATTAGTGGGCTTCACCAGAGAGTGCAGGAAGGGTTGCCAATATTTTTGTGCCAGCACGATGACCAAAACAGGCTCCAGCATCCTGAGCCGCCGGCCCGCAGTCCTCGCGGTGGTGCATTCCCCGCGGCTTGGCTGCCGCGCATTTATTAAGTTCCACATTTGCCAACAGCTTTAGGAAGCACTCCTCATCGTACCAAATTCAGGCAGCAACACCCCCACAACTCCCTGGAAATATCATGGTGCCAACGCGTTTCAGACAAAGTGCGTCCTTCTTCACAGGCAGAGTGACCCCAAGTGAAAGGCGAAGACTGCTGCTCGATCTTTCAAACCAATATTTAATTGCCCACAGGTGAAGGCTCATGCAGATAGAAAACATAGCATTCTGGGAGCAGTAGTTCGTAATGAGCCTTGTAGTTCTAATAAACAACCAAGTCACTCTCAAATAATGTCTTTAACAATACCGCCATTAGTGGGCTTCACCAGAGAGTGCAGGAAGGGTTGCCAATATTTTTGTGCCAGCACGATGACCAAAACAGGCTCCAGCATCCTGAGCCGCCGGCCCGCAGTCCTCGCGGTGGTGCATTCCCCGCGGCTTGGCTGCAGCGCATTTATTAAGTTCCACATTTGCCAACAGCTTTAGGAAGCACTCCTCATCGTACCAAATTCAGGCAGCAACACCCCCACAACTCCCTGGAAATATCATGGTGCCAACGCGTTTCAGACAAAGTGCGTCCTTCTTCACAGGCAGAGTGACCCCAAGTGAAAGGCAAAGACTGCTGCTCGATCTTTCAAACCAATATTTAATTGCCCACAGGTGAAGGCTCATGCAGATAGAAAACATAGCATTCTGGGAGCAGTAGTTCGTAATGAGCCTTGTAGTTCTAATAAACAACCAAGTCACTCTCAAATAATGTCTTTAACAATACCGCCATTAGTGGGCTTCACCAGAGAGTGCAGGAAGGGTTGCTAATATTTTTGTGCCAGCACGATGACCAAAACAGGCTCCAGCATCCTGAGCCGCCGGCCCGCAGTCCTCGCGGTGGTGCATTCCCCGCGGCTTGGCTGCCGCGCATTTATTAAGTTCCACATTTGCCGACAGCTTTAGGAAGCACTCCTCATCGTACCAAATTCAGGCAGCAACACCCCCACAACTCCCTGGAAATATCATGGTGCCAACGCGTTTCAGACAAAGTGCGTCCTTCTTCACAGGCAGAGTGACCCCAAGTGAAAGGCAAAGACTGCTGCTCGATCTTTCAAACCAATATTTAATTGCCCACAGGTGAAGGCTCATGCAGATAGAAAACATAGCATTCTGGGAGCAGTAGTTCGTAATGAGCCTTGTAGTTCTAATAAACAACCAAGTCACTCTCAAATAATGTCTTTAACAATACCGCCATTAGTGGGCTTCACCAGAGAGTGCAGGAAGGGTTGCCAATATTTTTGTGCCAGCACGATGACCAAAACAGGCTCCAGCATCCTGAGCCGCCGGCCCGCAGTCCTCGCGGTGGTGCATTCCCCGCGGCTTGGCTGCCGCGCATTTATTAAGTTCCACATTTGCCAACAGCTTTAGGAAGCACTCCTCATCGTACCAAATTCAGGCAGCAACACCCCCACAACTCCCTGGAAATATCATGGTGCCAACGCGTTTCAGACAAAGTGCGTCCTTCTTCACAGGCAGAGTGACCCCAAGTGAAAGGCAAAGACTGCTGCTCGATCTTTCAAACCAATATTTAATTGCCCACAGGTGAAGGCTCATGCAGATAGAAAACATAGCATTCTGGGAGCAGTAGTTCGTAATGAGCCTTGTAGTTCTAATAAACAACCAAGTCACTCTCAAATAATGTCTTTAACAATACCGCCATTAGTGGGCTTCACCAGCTTAATAAATGCGCGGCAGCCAAGCCGCGGGGAATGCACCACCGCGAGGACTGCGGGCCGGCGGCTCAGGATGCTGGAGCCTGTTTTGGTCATCGTGCTGGCACAAAAATATTGGCAACCCTTCCTGCACTCTCTGGTGAAGCCCACTAATGGCGGTATTGTTAAAGACATTATTTGAGAGTGACTTGGTTGTTTATTAGAACTACAAGGCTCATTACGAACTACTGCTCCCAGAATGCTATGTTTTCTATCTGCATGAGCCTTCACCTGTGGGCAATTAAATATTGGTTTGAAAGATCGAGCAGCAGTCTTTGCCTTTCACTTGGGGTCACTCTGCCTGTGAAGAAGGACGCACTTTGTCTGAAACGCGTTGGCACCATGATATTTCCAGGGAGTTGTGGGGGTGTTGCTGCCTGAATTTGGTACGATGAGGAGTGCTTCCTAAAGCTGTTGGCAAATGTGGAACTTAATAAATGCGCGGCAGCCAAGCCGCGGGGAATGCACCACCGCGAGGACTGCGGGCCGGCGGCTCAGGATGCTGGAGCCTGTTTTGGTCATCGTGCTGGCACAAAAATATTGGCAACCCTTCCTGCACTCTCTGGTGAAGCCCACTAATGGCGGTATTGTTAAAGACATTATTTGAGAGTGACTTGGTTGTTTATTAGAACTACAAGGCTCATTACGAACTACTGCTCCCAGAATGCTATGTTTTCTATCTGCATGAGCCTTCACCTGTGGGCAATTAAATATTGGTTTGAAAGATCGAGCAGCAGTCTTTGCCTTTCACTTGGGGTCACTCTGCCTGTGAAGAAGGACGCACTTTGTCTGAAACGCGTTGGCACCATGATATTTCCAGGGAGTTGTGGGGGTGTTGCTGCCTGAATTTGGTACGATGAGGAGTGCTTCCTAAAGCTGTTGGCAAATGTGGAACTTAATAAATGCGCGGCAGCCAAGCCGCGGGGAATGCACCACCGCGAGGACTGCGGGCCGGCGGCTCAGGATGCTGGAGCCTGTTTTGGTCATCGTGCTGGCACAAAAATATTGGCAACCCTTCCTGCACTCTCTGGTGAAGCCCACTAATGGCGGTATTGTTAAAGACATTATTTGAGAGTGACTTGGTTGTTTATTAGAACTACAAGGCTCATTACGAACTACTGCTCCCAGAATGCTATGTTTTCTATCTGCATGAGCCTTCACCTGTGGGCAATTAAATATTGGTTTGAAAGATCGAGCAGCAGTCTTTGCCTTTCACTTGGGGTCACTCTGCCTGTGAAGAAGGACGCACTTTGTCTGAAACGCGTTGGCACCATGATATTTCCAGGGAGTTGTGGGGGTGTTGCTGCCTGAATTTGGTACGATGAGGAGTGCTTCCTAAAGCTGTTGGCAAATGTGGAACTTAATAAATGCGCGGCAGCAAAGCCGCGGGGAATGCACCACCGCGAGGACTGCGGGCCGGCGGCTCAGGATGCTGGAGCCTGTTTTGGTCATCGTGCTGGCACAAAAATATTGGCAACCCTTCCTGCACTCTCTGGTGAAGCCCACTAATGGCGGTATTGTTAAAGACATTATTTGAGAGTGACTTGGTTGTTTATTAGAACTACAAGGCTTATTACGAACTACTGCTCCCAGAATGCTATGTTTTCTATCTGCATGAGCCTTCACCTGTGGGCAATTAAATATTGGTTTGAAAGATCGAGCAGCAGTCTTTGCCTTTCACTTGGGGTCACTCTGCCTGTGAAGAAGGACGCACTTTGTCTGAAACGCGTTGGCACCATGATATTTCCAGGGAGTTGTGGGGGTGTTGCTGCCTGAATTTGGTACGATGAGGAGTGCTTCCTAAAGCTGTTGGCAAATGTGGAACTTAATAAATGCGCGGCAGCCAAGCCGCGGGGAATGCACCACCGCGAGGACTGCGGGCCGGCGGCTCAGGATGCTGGAGCCTGTTTTGGTCATCGTGCTGGCACAAAAATATTGGCAACCCTTCCTGCACTCTCTGGTGAAGCCCACTAATGGCGGTATTGTTAAAGACATTATTTGAGAGTGACTTGGTTGTTTATTAGAACTACAAGGCTCATTACGAACTACTGCTCCCAGAATGCTATGTTTTCTATCTGCATGAGCCTTCACCTGTGGGCAATTAAATATTGGTTTGAAAGATCGAGCAGCAGTCTTTGCCTTTCACTTGGGGTCACTCTGCCTGTGAAGAAGGACGCACTTTGTCTGAAACGCGTTGGCACCATGATATTTCCAGGGAGTTGTGGGGGTGTTGCTGCCTGAATTTGGTACGATGAGGAGTGCTTCCTAAAGCTGTTGGCAAATGTGGAACTTAATAAATGCGCGGCAGCCAAGCCGCGGGGAATGCACCACCGCGAGGACTGCGGGCCGGCGGCTCAGGATGCTGGAGCCTGTTTTGGTCATCGTGCTGGCACAAAAATATTGGCAACCCTTCCTGCACTCTCTGGTGAAGCCCACTAATGGCGGTATTGTTAAAGACATTATTTGAGAGTGACTTGGTTGTTTATTAGAACTACAAGGCTCATTACGAACTACTGCTCCCAGAATGCTATGTTTTCTATCTGCATGAGCCTTCACCTGTGGGCAATTAAATATTGGTTTGAAAGATCGAGCAGCAGTCTTTGCCTTTCACTTGGGGTCACTCTGCCTGTGAAGAAGGACGCACTTTGTCTGAAACGCGTTGGCACCATGATATTTCCAGGGAGTTGTGGGGGTGTTGCTGCCTGAATTTGGTACGATGAGGAGTGCTTCCTAAAGCTGTTGGCAAATGTGGAACTTAATAAATGCGCGGCAGCCAAGCCGCGGGGAATGCACCACCGCGAGGACTGCGGGCCGGCGGCTCAGGATGCTGGAGCCTGTTTTGGTCATCGTGCTGGCACAAAAATATTGGCAACCCTTCCTGCACTCTCTGGTGAAGCCCACTAATGGCGGTATTGTTAAAGACATTATTTGAGAGTGACTTGGTTGTTTATTAGAACTACAAGGCTCATTACGAACTACTGCTCCCAGAATGCTATGTTTTCTATCTGCATGAGCCTTCACCTGTGGGCAATTAAATATTGGTTTGAAAGATCGAGCAGCAGTCTTTGCCTTTCACTTGGGGTCACTCTGCCTGTGAAGAAGGACGCACTTTGTCTGAAACGCGTTGGCACCATGATATTTCCAGGGAGTTGTGGGGGTGTTGCTGCCTGAATTTGGTACGATGAGGAGTGCTTCCTAAAGCTGTTGGCAAATGTGGAACTTAATAAATGCGCGGCAGCCAAGCCGCGGGGAATGCACCACCGCGAGGACTGCGGGCCGGCGGCTCAGGATGCTGGAGCCTGTTTTGGTCATCGTGCTGGCACAAAAATATTGGCAACCCTTCCTGCACTCTCTGGTGAAGCCCACTAATGGCGGTATTGTTAAAGACATTATTTGAGAGTGACTTGGTTGTTTATTAGAACTACAAGGCTCATTACGAACTACTGCTCCCAGAATGCTATGTTTTCTATCTGCATGAGCCTTCACCTGTGGGCAATTAAATATTGGTTTGAAAGATCGAGCAGCAGTCTTTGCCTTTCACTTGGGGTCACTCTGCCTGTGAAGAAGGACGCACTTTGTCTGAAACGCGTTGGCACCATGATATTTCCAGGGAGTTGTGGGGGTGTTGCTGCCTGAATTTGGTACGATGAGGAGTGCTTCCTAAAGCTGTTGGCAAATGTGGAACTTAATAAATGCGCGGCAGCCAAGCCGCGGGGAATGCACCACCGCGAGGACTGCGGGCCGGCGGCTCAGGATGCTGGAGCCTGTTTTGGTCATCGTGCTGGCACAAAAATATTGGCAACCCTTCCTGCACTCTCTGGTGAAGCCCACTAATGGCGGTATTGTTAAAGACATTATTTGAGAGTGACTTGGTTGTTTATTAGAACTACAAGGCTCATTACGAACTACTGCTCCCAGAATGCTATGTTTTCTATCTGCATGAGCCTTCACCTGTGGGCAATTAAATATTGGTTTGAAAGATCGAGCAGCAGTCTTTGCCTTTCACTTGGGGTCACTCTGCCTGTGAAGAAGGACGCACTTTGTCTGAAACGCGTTGGCACCATGATATTTCCAGGGAGTTGTGGGGGTGTTGCTGCCTGAATTTGGTACGATGAGGAGTGCTTCCTAAAGCTGTTGGCAAATGTGGAACTTAATATATATATATATATATATAGATATATATATATATATATATATATATATATATATATATATATATATATATATATATATATATATATATATATATATATATATATATATCCTACTGGCAGTAGCCTGTAGGTAGTTATAGTTAGAACCAAAATTTCAATAGGAAAAGCATTTTTTTGTTGCTAATAACCGAGTAAAACGGAGAGCCCCCCCAAGCCGAGTACTACAGACGAAATTGATACTGACCGACTGCATGGGCGCGGGCTTCCCTGATCCTTTAGTGTGCCGGAGGGTATCCAAGTTTCAAGGTAAGCTTGGGTGCGCCGTCATAAGTGACATATCGAGGTACAAGGCAGGTGGCTGATGGGAGAGGTAGTTCGTTAAGCTTCCAGTTACAAACAGCAGTGGGTATCAAAGAATAGCAGAATATTCTAAACAAACACGATGGCTGAGGAGTGGGTCCGGGAGTGCGAGGAGGCGGCTCTGGATATTTTCAGCGACACAAACAGTAATAAAAGCCCCACAACATCAGGGCAAATGGGGGAACAACCGACACAAGGAACAAATGTCAAGTCATTACTAAAGGAATTTGAAAGATTCAGAAAACAAGAAATGTCCAAATGGTGGGAATGTACATCATTGTGCAGTTATTTGGAAGTAGGCCGGGTCCCACGGGGACTGAGACTGCTGGTAGTACCGACATATGAGAACCCGGATCCAGCTATGTTAAAGGAGTGGGTGGATAATAATGCTCAATTATCCAGAAATATGCTGCAAATCCTTGTAAAATACGCTGCCACAGATCAGGAGAAAATTCTGGCACAACTAGAAACAGTAAGCAAGGAACTCGAGAGTCATGAAGACCAAGATGAAATTAACAAAGCCATGGCGGGGATAAAAACAGAGTTTCGAAATATGAACAAACTATAAAGGAGCGCAAATCGCTCAAATTCCAAAGAGATCGGAATGATTAATTAAAGGGAAGAATTTACACTTTCGCTCAAAAGTTCGACAGCATTAGACGACAAAAGCTACCCACACCAATGAGCAACGCACAAGTGGATTCCGTGACCAGCGAGTCAGAAGTTAGCTCCGGGGCAGAATCAGACCCTGGTACGAACAACAACTTTGGTCTAGCACAAAATGTTCCAACTCCAGTAGAGGAATTTGCTTTTTTACAGGAGGACCGCCTGAAAAGTCTCAGGTCATGGCAACCTCGCCAAGAATACAACAAAAAAAGCAAAATTCAAACAGCAGAAAGCGCAAGAACAGAAGATGGGGCAAACAAAAAACAGCAGACAACAAAAAAACAAACCTACAGAGCTAACAGGAGACGATGAATTAAATCATAGAACAAAAAAACACAATAATTAATCTTTCCGATATGGCTCTTACACCCAAAGAAGAAGAGACATTTACATTAGGTCCATCGTTCTGCAAAAGAACAAACTTTGACTATACACAAACCCGTATAGACCTACACCAATTTATCAGAAAACTTAAACTGCGTAAGCATTTCATTAACACCCAAGAAAAAAACATGAATCGAGACAAAGACCAAACTTTAGACAATGCCCGAGGCAATATGACTGTGGCTGAAATGGACTTTATTCAAGAAATGGCAGAACTAGTAATGGAAGAAGAAGGATACAATTGGAATGTAGACGTCGCAGCACAACATGCTGGCATCAACATCCATGAGGCCTCAAAGACTCCATTCAAACCCATATCCACTTTTTGTCCATTGATGCCAAAAGACAATCTAGAAATTTTTTCGGATAAAGTAATAAAGGATCTGAAACTACTGTCCCTGGAGAGCAGTAACAACTTAATGAAAATAAGAAACAATGAGAGAGTCGAATATGACAAAGTGATGGAAAAATTAAAAAGAGAAAGGACATCATGGTAGGAATGTCAGACAAAGGAGGCAATGTGGTACTGTGTTCGCAGGACATGTATAACAAAGAAGTACTAATGCAACTATCTGACAGGGATTGTTATGTCAGAATCAGTGCAACTAACGTAGCAAACATACAAGAGAGATACCATCAAAGCCTGTACAACTGAAGGACTGAGGGTTTGATCAATAAACAGGAGTTTAATTATCTTAAAAACAATTACCCAGTTACACCACATCTCTACCTCATCCCTAAGATCCACAAAAACAAACATTGTCCCCCAGGAAGGCCCATAATATCAGCAATTGGGGGGCTATTTGAAAGTACCAGCAAGTTCATTGACCATTTTTTGCAACCCTACGAACAGAAATTGCCTTTTTATAACAAGGACAGTAGGGATTTTTTAGCAAAAATTTATGATGTGAATTGGCAACATGATATTGTCTTTTTCACGCTTGATGTGCAAAGTTTGTACACCAGCAATCGACACAGGGACGGTTTACATGCCATCAAACATTTTCTAGGAACTAGGGATATTGAACTACCCCAGCACACTTCAATGTTACTGCATATGATAGAGTGGTGCCTCGAAAATAACATGTTCATGTTTAATAAACTTCTCTACAAGCAAACAGAGGGGACTGCTATGGGTACTTGCTTCGCCCCCAGCTATGCTAATTTGCATATGGGCTGGTGGGAGGAGCAAGTACTCATGGCAGAACACAGCACACAAATGTCAGCAAATGTGGCGCTTTACAGTCGCTACATAGACGACATTTTTCTGATATGGAAGGGCAGTGAGGCGAGTGCAGTGGAATTTGCAGAAAAAGTAAATGAAAACACCCTGAATTTAAATTTCACATGTACCACCAGCAAAACATCTATTGTGTTCTTAGACTTGGAATTAGTTATTTCCAAGGATAAAATCCAAACAAGAACGCATCGCAATCCCACTTCCGGCATTACCATTCTACATGCCGGGAGTTTTCATCCACCTAGTCTCATTGCCAATATCCCCTATGCTGAGTGCCTCAGGATGAAGCGTAATTGTAGCACACAAGACAGTTTTGTAACATCTAAACAACAATTATTCAAAAGATTGCGCACTACAGGATACGCAGAGAAGACCCTCAAAACAGCAGAGGCAAAGAGCAGCAACAAGGGTAGAGAAAGTCTTCTTTTCAAAGACACTACACAAATAACACCAACCAAAGAAATAGAGACACCACGCATCATCACAGGGTACAATGTCTACCATGGACAAGTACGCAAGATTCTATACAGACATTGGCCCATAGTACGCAGTGACCCCACAATAGGAACATCATGTGCCAAACTGCCGCAGATAACCTATAGAAGGGCCAAGTCGATGAAGCAAGAATTGGTATCCAACAACCCGAGCCAAGGTAGAAACACCAACTGGCTACAAAGTAAAAAAAGATTCTTCAAATGCACTAAGTGCAAAGCTTGTAAACATGGCATAAACACCAGCTAAGTGTAGCTCCCACTCAGGACGACACCACTAGAAATAAGGAAAAATTTCAATTGTAAAACAGAATATGCCATTTATGTTTTACAATGTACGTATAAAAAGCGTTATGTAGGCAGTACACTAAATCCAGTGCATGTAAGGATACTACTATTATTAAAGAATAAGGGAACCCTCTAGGTAAGCAAGGACCTAGGGTATCAACTTAGTAAAAAACAACAGTCCTTGACAAGGAGGAATTAGCAACTTACAATAATTATAGGCCACAATATGCACTATAATGAACAGGAAGTCCAGCCGGACTTCAAAATGTATTCAATAATTAAATAGCCCAAATCAAACAGAACAACAATGGAGCAGTGGGACACAGTCCTGTATCCACAGTACTAGACACACAATACAAAGTACATTAAACTAGGGATTTTCAGGCATTCGGAAGGAACGGGAGCAAAAGGGGTGATCTTACAATCTGATTGCTTCACATATGTGGGAAACACATGATTTTTTGGCACATGATAGTGAACTAGTGCTTAGACCACATATTATGTCGACCGCGTTTTGATCCAGTAATAAATAGTGGATCATCATCAGGACATTCAATGCTTGCCTCAGTTTAAAAGCCTGTATTGACAGGAGGGAAGGGAACATATAAAATACAATTAGCCAACTGTGTTACTCGTAGAACAGTTTAACGCGTAAACATACCATGCTCAGAAGTGCAATTGGTCATTCATGTAAAAGGTGTCAGGCATCCAGTGCCAGTCAGTCACGGCGTTTTACAATCGGTGATCAAACCATGCCATGTCGGTGATGCTCATCTGTGTCGCATCCAGGACACTGTGCTTTACTGTGCCTAAAACATGCCCTGAGGATAGGGGAGTGTAGGGGGTGACAGGCGGTCATGCACAGGTACAAGAAGTGCAGGAGGCATTACGTGATAAGGGTGGAAGATTGTCAATATCCGTGGTCAACTGGAGTTGTTATGACAATAGGGGAGCCAGGAGGTGGCTTGTTTACTTAGAGCCGGTGGAGAGGGCCGAATCCGGACCCAAGGGCGAGCGGCCTGCCAGTTGATTGATTCTAGGCCGGGTTGTACTGCGGTTGGGCGTGATTAGCCTATGGGAATAAGGCCATGGTAAGCTTAGGATGGCTAGTGAGCCTGGGGTGAATTAAGAGACAAGGGAGGAGAAGGCTTACCTTGCCCGGCAGTAGTCAGCCATATATGGGTTAACCTCAACGCAATTGGCGAGTTCGAGGACTGGTTGTGGGAGGCGGTAGGGAGAGCCTGCAAGGGGCCTGGAGAGAATACGTCCAGAAATAAGTAGGACTGTCAACCACGAATGGGGCTGAAGTAACTATTCAATTGAGGGGCTTACCTCGCGGCTTGGATACCTTGGGAGGCGCGAGGGTTGGAGGATTACCGCAGGTAGCGCATGAGTCGCGAGTCAATCTCCCGAGGTTGAGAGACGTCAGGGGAGCTTGGCCAGGTCGGAACCTACAGCCAAGACCAAAATTGAATTTAACATGTGTGCGCTTAGATACGGAGATGTGACAGCGTTGCAAGCCTAGCTAAAGGCGGTAGCTTACCTATGGAACCAACAATGGGACCCTGGCTTAGATACCTTGGGGGACGCAAGGGCTGGAAGATTACCGCAGGTAGCGCGTGAGTCGAGAGTCAGTCTCCCGAAGTTGAGAGACGTCAGGGGAGCTTGGCCAGGTCGGAACCTACAGCCAAGAAGGAAAGTGAAATTAACATGCGTGCGCTTAGAGACGGGATTGTGACAGCTTTGCAAGCCTAGCTAAAGGCGGTAGCTTACCTATGGAACCGCCAATGGGACCCTGGCCACGGAGCACGATGGCCCGTAATGAGGCTGCTACGGAGAAATGGGGATAATGTGTGAGCCCCACATAGGGCTCAATTACCGATCTAACCTAGGGATACAAGGAGGTAGGTTTACCTTAAGTTCACGGTGGAACTTGCGAGCAGGTCTTCTCGGTGCCGAATCGCGCCGTAGAACGTCAGAGTCAGGGCGTGCTCGGTAAGGTAACCGCGTCGGCCATATTGGAAGGGGAATTGGTACAGTTTGGCGGCCATGTTAGTGGGGTCAGGCAACATTCGGTGGCAGACATCTTGGAACGGTGTGCAAGGGTTGTGGGGGGGTGCACGGAGAAGGGATTAACTTAGTGAATTGACGATCTCTGGACAGCATACAAGTGACTTAATTTAACATTGTAAGGCCTAGAGAGTGAAAAAAGGGAGCATTCATAGTACATTTGGTAGAATTACATTATCACAGAAGAGAAATCCAGTCCTTAATCAAAGAACCAAAAAACTGATTTCACAAGAGTGAGGTCCAATCCTCATTGCGATTAAGGCCAGTTCGTATACTGTCAGGAAGCAGGATCATTTTAAGTTCTTCTCTGTTAAGCAAGAGTCCAATATCCCCTCCACGTTGTGGTAGCTTCACTGACTTAAGGACTGTCCATCGCAAATCATTGTCCGTATGTCCTTTGTCGGTGAAGTGATCCACCAATGGAGCGTTGGGTGTTTTACAGCGAATTCGGCTGCGATGTTGGCAAATCCTTGTCTTAATCTTTTGCTTTGTTTGTCCCGCATATATCATTTTGCAAGGGCAATGGATCAGGTAAATCACATCACTGCTATTAAAGTTTGTAAAACTTTTGCATTGAATGGTCACTTTATTAAATAAAAACGATTTGCCTTCAATAGTGAACTCACATACATTGCATGATCCGCATTTGGCATGTCCCACTAGTGGTATTTGGGTCCAAAGGGAGTCTATTGTGCTCAGAATAGGAGGGTTGGGTAGAGCAGCTCTGACTAGATGGTCTTTAAGGTTGGAGCTCTTTTTGAAGGCGAACAGTGGTCGGTCAAAATGCAAAGTCCCTGCACTCAAAGTTGGCCAGTGCCTAAGTATGCTTTTTTTCAACTCATTGGACACAGGTGAGAAGGTGGTTACGCAGGCTAATCTAGTATTAGACTCTTTTTCTTTGGGACAGAGAAGTGCCTCCCTAGGGCAATACCAAGCGTGTTTGACAGCTGTTCTGACTAACCTATTAGGGTAGCCCCTGTGTCTAAGTTTTTATGATAATACTCCAGCTTCCTTAAAGTAGTCCTCCTTTGCAAAGCAATTACGTCTGATGCGGAGGAACTGGGAATAGGGCAAGGAATCCCTCAGGGCCCTGGGGTGGTTACTGTTATAGGATAGCAGCGTGTTCCTTTCTGTTGGTTTGCGGTGCAATCTTGTGTGTAAGTAACCATCAAGATGGTATATGTTTAGGTCCAAAAAGGGAATTGATTCGGTGTCAATTGAGCTGGTAAATGTGAGCCCACAACAATTGTTATTCAACCAATGAGTGAATAGATTCAGATTCCCCATATCGCTGTTCCAAATCAAAAAAATATCATCAATGTAACGTTTCCAAATGGAAATACATGATGAGAAGGGGTTGGAAGACGTAAGAATGGAATTAGTCTCTATTTGGTCCATAAATAGTATTGCCAAGTTAGGGGCAAAAACAGCCCCCATGGAAGTACCCTTGACCTGTTGATAGTACTGTTGGTCAAAGGAAAAAAAGTTTTTGGTCAGACAAATTTCCAACAGTTGGAGTATGAAAACTGTGGGGACACGTTGGGGTCTAGGCCTGGTGTCAAGAACATCTCGTATAACCAAAAGGGCAGCAGTTTGGGGGATATTTGTGTACAAGGACTCAACGTCCATTGTACACAGAAGCTGGTCGCCTACAATGAAGGGTGTATCCTCAATAAAATTGACCATCGCCATGCTATCCCTGACATAACATTGAGTTTCAGGTACAAAATCTTTGATAAAAAAGTTGACATATTTGCCCAGAGGTTCAAGAATTGAGCCGCAACCAGACACAATTGGGCGTCCTGGCGGGGCAGTGATGCTCTTATGTATCTTGGGAAGGGTGTAGATTACAGGCATTCGCGGGGATTTGGTGTTAAGGAACTGAAACTCTTTCTGATTAATAATCCCTACTTCACTACTACAGCACTTAAGAGCAGTCACCAATGATGACCAGGCTTACCCGGTGGCTCGCCACATTAATACTTATCACAGTGGGAGAGTAGAAGACTTACAATATTTTGTCATCGACAGTGTAAACAAAAATGTAGGAGGGGGCAACAGACTCTTAGCACTCAGAAGGCTAGAGTCCAGATATATCATCATGCTCGACACCAAGACTCCAAATGGCCTACATTCAGATGAAGCCTTGAGTGTACACCTATAGTACAACACAAAGAATGGCCCTATATCTATAATCTCTAAAAATATTAGTGCTCCTTTGTCGCCCCTAACCCGCTCCACTGAGAACTTCCTAACAAAGGTGCTTATAGAACATGAATAGCACTACAACTTTTAACTGATCACATTCAACAATATCACAAGCCGGAGCTTGAAGGTAGATTTGCACCATGGTAACTAATACACATGACCACATTTCACTGCAGCACTTAGACATACAGCATTATGCATATATGGCCAAAAGACCGGACAATGTATTTCAAAACAGAAATGCTCCCACAGATACACAGACCCATGGGACAATAGCAGTGCACTGTCTGTTCATGTGTCGTCTGTAGGATCACCTAAGCCCACAGGGGCCACATACAAGAACCAAAGTTATTCAATTTCGTCTTGTGGGGTGAATTATCATTGTCGTATAAATTGTACAGTCTAGTTCAGTACTGCTTTTGCTTTTCACATTCACTTTTTTTTATTGTTGGTATTTACACACAAATGTACTCACGTCATATGTAAACAAACCACTAATCCACTGATTCCCGCCTCCCCCAATGAGAACAGTCAAACTTGCAATTAATAGAATTGCAATAGCGTTATTTCAATAGTAATTATTTAAAGATCTTTCTCACAAATGTCTATAATTGTAAAATGAACTAGATACTTATGTTTTACATTTTTGATGAACATTGTTTCCAAATTGAAAGTAAGACTATATGTAACGCAGTAGACTACACGCTGAACAAAATATACCTTTTCCATGACTGTCAGTGGGAGGAGTTTCACCATAGTTCAAGTTCAAGTTCAAAATTTGTATAGCAAACTACTCACCCAGAGGGTCTCAAGGCGCTTGAGGGAGGGGGGGGATGTTTACTTATCGAATATCCAAGTTTTTAGTTGCTTTCTGAAGGAGAGGTGGTTCTGTGTAAGGCGGAGGTGGGTGGGGAGAGAATTCCATGTTTTGGCCACTAAGTAGGAGAAGGATCTTCCCCCCATGGTGGATCTTTGGATGCGTGGAATCGCGGCGAGGGCATGATTGGACGATCGTAGTTGGCGGGTGGGGGTGTAAAAGGTCAGGCGCGTGTTGAGGTATTCGGGTCCTAGGTCGTAAAGGGCTTTGTGTGCGTGGGTGAGGAGACAGAACGTTGTTCTCTTGTTGACGGGGAGCCAGTGGAGGTCTTTCAGGTGACCAGAAATGTGAGCTTGGCGTGGGATGTCTAGGATGAGTCTGGCTGAGGCGTTCTGGATGCGTTGGAGTTCATTCTGTAGTTTGGCTGTGGTTCCGGCGTAAAGGGTGTTTCCGTAGTCCATTCGGCTTGTGACTAGTGCATGGGTGACCGTCTTTCTTGTTTCGGTGGGGATCCAGTGGAGATTTTTTTGAGCATACGTAGGATGTTGAAGCATGATGATGAGACGGCGTTGACTTGTCTGGTCATCGAGAGGGAGGAGTCCAGGATGAAGCCCACGTTACGTGCGTGGTCCGTTGGTTTGGGTGCGTTTCCCAGGGCCTGTGGCCACCATGAGTCATCCCAAGTGGAGGGGGATGATCCTAAGATGAGGACTTCCGTTTTGTCTGAGTTCAGTTTTAGACGGCTGTTCTTCATCCATTCAGCCACTTCTTTTATCCCGTCGTGTAGGTTGGTTTTGGCGGAGTTTGTGTCTTTGGTGAGGGAGAGGATCAGCTGGGTGTCGTCTGCGTAGGAGATGATGTTGAGGTTGTGTTGGCGCGCGATGGATGCGAGGGGACTCATGTATACGTTGAAGAGGGTGGGACTGAGTGATGATCCTTGTGGAACACCGCAGATGACTTCAGTGGCTTCCGATTTGAAAGGGGGGAGGCGGACTCTTTGGGTTCTTCCAGCGAGGTACGAGATGATCCAGTCCAATGCTTTTCCTTGTATTCTGACGTTGCTGAGGCGTTGTATGACCGTGCTATGACAGACTGTGTCGAAGGCTGCAGAGAGGTCAAGTAGGATGTGGGCAGCTGTTTCTCCGTTGTCCAGTAGAGTTCGAATGTCGTCTGTTGCTGCGATGAGTGCGGTCTCGGTGCTGTGTTTGGCTCGGAAGCCGGACTGTGATGGGTCGAGGGAGCCGTTGGATTCGAGGAAGGCGGCGAGCTGACTGTTGACGGTTTTCTCAATGACTTTGGCAGGGAATGGGAGGAGCGAAATGGGGCGGTAGTACTTAAGTTCGGTGGGGTCTGCTGTGGGTTTCTTCAGGAGGGCGCTGAGTTCGGCATGTTTCCAGCTTTCCGGGACGGTAGCGGAGTTGAGGGAGCAGTTGATGACATCTCGGAGATGGGGTGCGATAATGGAGTCTGCTTTGTTGAAAATGTGGTGGGGATATTGGTCAGTTGGCGATCCTGAGTGGATGGAGTTCATCAGGCGGATGGTGTCTTCAGTGGTGATTGGGTTCCAGGTGCAAAGGTTGTTGGTTGGGGGGTTTTCGTTTGGAGGTGGGTGGGGTGGACTGGTCGCCAAAGCTGTTATGTATGTCAGCAATCTTGTTGTGGAAGAACGAGGCTAGAGAGTCGCAGAGGTCTTGAGAGGGAGTAATGTCGTTGGTGCCGGCAGTGGGGTTGGTAAACTCTTTGACGATGTTGAATAGTTCCTTGCTGTTGTGGGCGTTGTTGTCGAGTCGATCCTTGAGTGCTGATTTCGTGGTGGTTCTGATCAGTTGGTGGTGTTTGCGGGTGGCGTTATGTTATGTTATGTTATTATGAGTTTGTAAAGCGCTATATCACCCAGGGGTATCTAAACGCGTTCTTGAAGGTAGCCAAGTCACGAACCCATGTCACGAACAAGCTCCTAAAACTTTGTGTATATTGCACGCTGCACTTAGTGTTAAGATGTTGTGAACAAGGCGGGTTCCCCGCCAAAACGGTCAAGCCACTTCGTTTTGGAATAAAACAACTCTTCTTTGATAAATTGATTCCCATTTTGATCAATAAACTTTATTTTGCAGGCAAGACGAAAGACCTTACCAAAGGGAACACTCTAAGCGCACCACGGAAACTCCAAGTCCCATAAGGCAATCAAACCACGCCCTCTAGGCGTGCATACTAATGAGGAATAAAAAACTTGCAAATTGATAAGTGGTGCGCCTCTTCAATCACTTACCTGCTGCCCATGAAGAAGGGATTGTTGTCCTGAAACGCGTTGGCATCCCAAGATTAAATATGAACTGGGGAACCGGGCTGCAGTTCACTATTGGCAATGTTGCGTGACCTCCTGTGCGCCGGCACATTGGTTTCAAGATTATTCACGGCAGCCAGCCGTGGGGAGGAGCACCATCGCAGGCTGGGGAGAAGGTAAACCAGCCTGCGAGACTGCGGTTTGGAACTCAACAAACTTGAAAAGTACATTGCCATGCTTAAAAAGTCTGTGACCCTGGATTCATTACCTACTAAGGTGATCAATAGACTTTATTTTGCAGGCAAGACGAAAGACCTTACCAAAGGGAACACTGTAAGCGCACCACGGAAACTCCAAGTCCCAGAAGGCAAACAAACCACGCCCTCTGGGCGTGCATACTAATGAGGAATAAAAAACGTGCAAATTGATAAGTGGTGCGCCTCTTCAATCACTTACCTGCTGCCCATGAAGAAGGGATTGTTATCCTGAAACGCGTTGGCATCCCAAGATTAAATATGAACTGGGGAACCGGGCTGCAGTTCACTGTTGGCAATGTTGCGTGACATCCCGTGCGCCGGCACATTGGTTTCAAGATTATTCACAGCAGCCAGCCGTGGGGAGGAGCACCATCGCAGGCTGGGAAGAAGGTAAACCAGCCTGAGAGACTGCGGTTTGGAACTCAACAAACTTGAAAAGTACATTGCCATGCTTAAAAAGTCTGTGACCTTGTATTCATTACCTACTAAGGTGATCAATAAACTTTATTTTGCAGGAAAGACGAAAGACCTTACCAAAGGGAACACTGTAAGCGCACCACGGAAACTCCAAGTCCCAGAAGGCAATCAAACCATGCCCTCTGGGCGTGCATACTAATGAGGAATACAAAACGTGCAAATTGATAAGTGGTGCGCCTCTTCAATCGCTTACCTGCTGCCCATAAAGAAGGGATTGTTATCCTGTAACGCGTTGGCATCCCAAGATTAAATATGAACTGGGGAACCGGGCTGCAGTTCACTTTTGGCAATGTTGCGTGACCTCCCGTGCGCCGGCACATTGGTTTAAAAAAAAAATATATATATATATATTTAGATTGATTGTGAGGGTGTTAAAATTAATTTTAAATTGCCTTTCTTGATATAGGGTACTTTACCATTATGTCTCTCTTCCTCAAAGAGTCAGCACAAAAATATATGTCCTAAATGGCCACTTAAAAATAACAGATTAGCAGGGTTATCAGTCTAGTCTATTTTTAAAGGAAATGAAGAAGGGACTTATGCACTTATCACTTTAAATGGACTGTTTGGACTGCGGGACTCTATGGTCCAGTTGAAGGCAATCGCCGAAACGCGTTGACCGTCCTCCTTGTTTGCACAAAATGGTGTTGTGAAAATAAAAATTACCCTTATCTGAAGAAATTGCGTATTGGATCCTGTTTGTGCTGTGGTGTATCTGGACTGCTTGGCTGCATACTGGAGCTCAGCTGGGTCCGTTGTTTGCCTAAAGAATATATATATATATATATATATATATATATAATATATATATATATATATATATTACAACACGATGCAACTCGATCTTGTCGCAAAAATGGTCAGCACGCTGGTATCCAGTTTTCAGAAGAAAAAAAAAAAAATACATATATATATATATATATATATATATATATATATATATATATATATATATATATATATATTACCTACTGGCGGTCGCCAGTAGGTAGTTATAGTTAGGATTGTTTTCTATAGGAAATCCGCAACATTCTATTGGGAATAACTTTGGCGTCGATTGAGGGATTTGCCTGTAATTTTCCTTAAATTTGCCTCGCTGCGCTCCGCTCCTTACTTGAACGTTTCGGGGGGAATCGTCAAGCGGGGCCGAGATAAAAGGGGAGTCCCAAAACGTGTTTTCCCCATGTTAATTTCCATGGGACGGTTGGACTCACTTTTAGGCCGAACGGCTGAATGGATTTCCACCAAACTTGGCAAAATTGTAGGGACTGGTAGCCCGATGTGCCTTTGCTATGTCTCAAGATATGTGCTCCAGTTGTTTGACCTATTCATTGCAACTGCATACAAAGTAATCCTGTCTTGCTGGAAGGATAACTCTAAACTGTCTGTGCAGACATGGTGGAATTTTGTGTGTGATGAGCATAGAATTGCTATTGCTTCTTCTTCATCTGTCACCTTAAAAATTAAGTCTGATCTTACCTGGCTACCTTTCTCCACCTTCTTATCCTCCTCTCTCCCCCCTTAACCCCCCTTCCTTCCTTTTTCTTCCTCTTTCCCTCTTTTTCTCTTTCCTGCTTTTTCTTCTTTCCTTTTCTGTACGGTTTTCTCCAATTACATGCTTTTACTTCCTCGTTTCTCTTTCTCTATATCTCAAAAATGTCTTTTATGATTATCTCCTATGGATTTTGCATTATCTTATGTTGTAATCTTATGATGTACCATTTTGCTTATGCTCAATAAAACTTTCTTAAACTGAAAAAAGATATGTGCTTCAGTGGTTTTTACGAAAATTAACTTTGAAAAAATATATATTGGGCTACATTGGGCTATATATATGTTAGAGCCGAAATGTAGCCCAATGTAGCCCAATGTAGCCCAAAGATGGCCACCAGAGACAAAAAAAACAAATGTAGCCCAAATATCAGCCAGATGTAGCCCAACTATAGCCCAATGACAGAATGTCCCAGAGTGTTCTAAAGAACAACTAGAGCGGTAACAGTCTTACTGATGACAAAAGTATGGCACACCTGAAGTCATCTTGATTGGAATAAAGTGTTAACACTTAAAACATTTAATTTGCAAAGGAACAAAATGAGGGGGTTCATTTTGCCATGGAAATTATGATTAGTGCTGAAGAAATAAAAATGAGGGCACATTTTGAGTGACTTCTCATATCCTCTTATATTTCATTAAAAAAATCTGATATGCAGTCTCCTAAGATGGCCACCAGAGACAAAAGAGCCCAAATGTAGCCCAAATAACAACCAGATGTAGCCCGACTATAGCCCAATGACAGAATGTCCCAGAGTGTTCTAAAGAACAACTAGAGCGCTAACAGTCTTACTTATGACAAAAGTATGGCACACCTGAAGTCATCTTGATTGGAATAAAGTGGTAACACTTAATACATTTAATTTGAAAAGGAACAAAATGAGGGGTTTCATTTTGCCATAGAAATTTTATATATATATATATATATATATATATATATATATATATATATATATATATATATATATATATATATTCACTGAAAAAAACATAGGTTTCACACCAGTTATAGTTAGGAATTAGTATTTAAAAAACCTATTAAATTCACTGAAAAAACCATAGGTTTCACACCAGTTATAGTTAGGTGGAAATTTTACTCGCATAAAACTATTGAAATTCCCACGTTATAGTTAGTTGGACTCACTATTACTTGCGCATGCAATGCACTGCTGATGACATCACGTATTACATCACTCATAACATGGTCAGTGACATCACTCATGACATCACTGATGACATCTCAAATGACATCACTGATGACATCATCCAATGAATGTGTATCTTTCTGAAAAATAAATATTTTTTATATATGTATATCTAAAGGTTGATGGAAGAATAAATGGGTAAATAAATGTCTAAATGGATGTTTTTTTGTGTAAAATTGATTGGTTAACTAACGTATTAAATGTATCTTAGTGAATACATATATTAGCGAGTAATGTTTAAATATTTAAATATCTGTATCTGTGTCTCACTTTGTGTATAAGTGGCTGCATGGGTTGGTGAGTAGCTACATGAGTGTGTATATTAGTTGTTTTTTTGAGTATCAGTATCAGTGTCTGTATGGTTCGGTGGGGGATATTACTTAGAGCACAGATGCATGAATGAGTGACTCACTATTTGTATGTATTTTGAAGACAGCATGTGTGCAAGACTGTATGGGTGGATGATTGTGTGTATGGGTGGGTGAGTGAGTATGTGTCTTTATAATTGATTGTTTAAGAGAGTAAATATGTTACAGTTTCTCTACAAGTATGTGTAGTGGTGTGTATATAGCAGTATAATCAAGTAAATGGTTTTTTAATAGTTTATTTGCATGTGTGAATTTGTGTGTGAGTAACTATATGGATGAGTATTAGTGTGTAACAGGATGTATAGGTGTATGAGTACATATGATAAGTAAGTACATGCATGAGTGACTATATAGAACTGTTGGTGAATGAGTGGATGTGTATGTAGATGTTGGAATTACCTAATAAGTTGTTGTAATTGGTATTGGTTTCTCCTTTAAGAAAATGTTAGTTTCTATTTTTGAATGTGTGTGTCAAAGGTTATTTTATGCTGATAGGAGGTCTGCCACTTTGTCACAAGGATGTTGTCATCAGTGATGTCATTTGAGATGTCATCAGTGATGTCATGAGTGATGTCACTGACCATGTCATGAGTGATGTAATATATGACGTCATCAGCAGTGCATTGCACGCGCAAGTTATAGTGAGTCCAACTAACTATAACGCGGGAATTTAATGGTTTTATGCGAGTAAAATTTCCACCTAACTATAACTGGTGTGAAACCTATGTTTTTTTCAGTGAAAAAAATATATATATATATATATATATATATATATATATATATATATATATATATATATATATATATATATATATATATATATATATATATATATATATATATATATATATATATATATATATATATATATATATATATATATATATATATATATATATATATATATATACATCCTACTGGCAGAAGCCAGTAGTTAGTTATAATTAGAACCAAAATTTCAATTGGAAAAGCATTTTTTTTGTTGCCAATAAGTTTGGCATCTTTGACGAATCTTCACAAACTTTTCAAATAACTTCCCCCTTTTAGTTCAGTCACTGTGTAGAAAGTTTCGGGTTCATCCATCAAGCAGTGCAAAGAAAAAAGTGGGGTTCCAAAATGAGTTTTCTCCATGTTATGCATATGTAGATTTTTCATTTTTCGAACACAATGAATAATAGAAATGTGTGGGGGTCCGCGAACCCACCACCACACAGCCCTGGAGATGCATACCTCCCGGGTCTCAAATAATATAATGCAGAGACCACCAGCTCCCCAGGACTAAATGAAACAGGAGAGGGGGGTTCTTCGGCCCACCTCTTGGATCTAAAGATGGCCCTAAGGACTGGCAACCCCTAGCGTTGGCTTCTGCTTTGTCCCGCGGTGCCCACACCTGGGTCACAGTGGTTTGCCTTGGTGTGGCAGGAGCTTTACTACTCCCGCCAAGCTATAGCAAACTCTGCTCAACCTCTAGCAAGCGAAAGCATAAAAAATGCTCTTGCTTACTAGAAGCGCAGCAGATTTGCTTTTGGACAGCAGGAGCTGCATGTTCAGCAGTTCCCTCTGTCCAAAAGCAAAGCCGCCTCCTACAGGACGCGGGTAGCTGGCATGCACCACAGGTCCCTGGGGCCCAAATCATCCCTGGAAGGGGGCCGCATGGATATTTCTTTGCTTCTGGGGTCTCTTTTCATCTCTTTACTTTTCGAAAATGGGATTACCTGGCCATTTTGATCAATAACCTGGTCCTCGATTCTTCAGCAGGATCTCTATAGATAAGCATTAGACTTAAGCGTTATTGGAGGTGGTGAATGCAGCATGTTCTTCATGGAACACCATCATGATATAAATTATACTAGTTGTATTCAAAAGCTAATAAATGGAATTGTAGTTACTATAGAAGCCACCTTGCCGGATCAACAGCCAGCCTTAAGCTCCTCCTCATTCTGATATATCCTCGTGTCTGTCTCTCTGGCATTCTACACATCAATCCTGGTACTGAGAGAGCTGTTAAAAATGGCACCTGGCCCACTCTAATTGATTGTGCTTTTTAATGCTGAAGGCTCTAAGAGTCAAGATTTAGTGCTTTGTAGACTTGTTTGACCTCCAGAAATGGCCAGAAAGATTGCCTGTTTACAAAACTCTTTATTTGATAGCGGCCATCTTGCAACGTGATCTAGCTTCAAAGGGTTGCCATTTGGGTATTCCTAAGATGTGAGTGATGGGATCACATTTTTACTTCCAGTTGAAAAGGGAGCATCTGCAGGTGAACCTACCTTTAGTGGCACAAGATGGACTAGAGGTAGGCCAAAAAAGCGGGTGTTGCCAAAACTTGTTCTGTGAGAATAAGGGGCTGCTCAATGGTTCTGTAGTATTGTTCTATGATTAAACATCTGGTCACCTGCAGCAATTTCAGTTGGAAAAAAGCTGTGTTGCCTAGAACGTTGAAATGTGAAGTGTATGTTTTTTTCCAAGGGTAAAGCAAAGGATTTTGCTCGAGGAGTGATCTTAAGATAACAGTCAAGCCTGCTGCAGGAGTCAATCCAGGATTGCACAGGTATGTTGTAATGCTTAGGAGAAGTTTAGATGAACGCCATTTTAATGGGTTGAATATCGAATGGTGGACTCTTATCCATTCTCGAATGAGCATTGTATTGGTTAAGTATAACACAATATTAGGAGAAGCAATCTTGTGATGAAGCTCTGCATTATTAGCTTTTTGGTGGAAAATATCTCTGGTTCCAAGACACTGTCAGGAAAAGATGCAGAGAGGGGGTGTCAGAAGGGAACCTTGTGGAATGTACTGCAGAGAGTTAGTTAATGCACCTGGAACAGAAGCTGTAAATTAGTATCTACTAAGCTTATTATACAAATAAGATGCAAACCAGTTTTAGGGTACACCATCAGTCCTCACGAGGTCCCTAAGCATGTTGTGATTGTGCCGAAGCCCGCATACATCAAGAAAAGCCAATCAAGCCCTGAATTCTACTGACAACATTCATTTTTTTCTCCAGAGAAACAGGAAGTTAAGGCAGGAAGAGTTCCATGGGTTTAAAGTGAATAGTTGCATTATTCTGTTTTAACTGCAGTGTCAGTAAGCGTCAGGGTGTGTTTGCGTGCGTGCGTGTGTGCATGGGTCCTTCTCATTTGCTATGTGTTGCTTCTAAAGTTTTCCGTGTATTGTAAGACAGGACAAAGCTGGGGGCTGTCTTTAAGCATTCTCTATCGTTCTCAGACGGTTCCTATCTTTATAAAGTTCACCTGGGGAAGAGAGTTTGCATCTTTTTTCGTTTCCTTTACCAAGTGATGTCTCAGCCAGAAGTCTATTCCTTCACTGACTATATCTGGTAATAGCGGCAGTGTTGCCTTGCTGAAACGATTATTTGCAGCCCTTAGTTCCATGTGGTTGTTTTTTTTTTGTTATGTATTTGCTTTCCGTATAATAAAGATAGCTAGTGGCCCGTTTCTCAGTTTATTTTTAAGCATTCATGATGTGACTGATACTCATAGCATAATTAACCCTCTGTACATTTAATGCACTTTCCCATATAAGTATACATATACATACAGAGTTTCACCTCTTGCAAGTAATGCCACCATGGCCCTCATGTCCTGTTGTTCGTCTTGGGTCTCTGTCCTCTGTCTTCCTCTGATTGGGCACAACAGTCGATCCCTCTGAGCCAGTGGGATCTCTTAGGAGTAATTTGTTAACTTGAACTCCAGTCTGGGGAGCGACGTCTTATTAAATAGAGCTGCCCCACTCATGATTGAGAGGGGAAACAATACCAGGGGGACTCTAGGCTCATGGCGGCCTTGGGCAGGGAGCGTAGGTAGGAGGCCCCGGAAGAGGGGGTCCGGGCGGGGCGGAGCAAGGAGGCCAGTGAAGAGGGGTGTTTCAGGGTGTTTGGAAGTGGAACAGAGCCGAAGGCTGCCAAATCCCTGCCGGGGGGCCCCCACGCAAATATGTATCCATCCTCAGAGGATTATTATATTAAGGATATATATTGGTGTGGTGGCCCCTGGGGTTTGGCGGCCCTGTGCAGGTGCACAGCTTGCACATGCCTAAGGACGCCCCTGACACCACCCATCTCTGCATGTCTCCTTTCACATAGGCCGGGGGGCTACATTAAGGCCCAAGCACCTCTGGAAATCCATTGAAATGTGTAAGCCTAAGTATTTAACGTTCTCTATTTGGGTATGTATCTTGGCTTCCTATCAGGATGCTAGTTGTACACCCTGAACAACACAAGAGCAGATATCTGCCACTTGACTTTAATCCTAAGATTTGCTTTAGACTCAGCCTGGTAAATGTGGCCCTTTCGAGGAAGAGGACCATGTCATCCTGTTTAATGAGGTTTAGTCTTCACTAGACCATCCCACCGAAAGATCATGGCTGAGTATTGGAATTAATCCATTAGGTTATTGGCTTAATCACCATTGCAAACAACAAAGAGGGTAAGTAGCACCCCTGCGAAATGTCCCTCGTGATGGGTAAGTGAACGGACAGAGTGCCATGGGCCCGATGAAGGTCATATATTGGCTTGTTGTATCTCAGGAACGCGGGACCAAAGACTAGTAGCCCTGGCTCACTTCACCAAAGACCGTTCCAGACTCCACCAGAATAGGCACTGTAGGTCAATAGCTCTTTTGCCTGAGCTAGTAGTAGCAGCAGGGGTCTGAGACAGTGATATGTGTTCAATCCAGTATAAAACCACTCTGATCTGGGAAACAACCGTTACAACGCGAAATATTACAACGCACACCGTTACAACGCATTTTTTACAACGCAGGATCCATTACATCGCATGGCTTTACAACGCATGACATTACATAGCAGATGCTATTACAACGCATGCCATTACAACGTAAGTATAGGTAAGTATTTAATTTTATTTTATTTTTATTTACAATTATTTATTTAATTTAATTAATATTAAAACATTTTTTTATTAATTTATGTATTTTAATATAATAAATTAAATATATTAATTTAAGTAATTTTTTTAAATAAGTATGAGTATAGGAGTATATATTTTGGGGTACTGCGGTATATGTTTTGGGTTGTTTGGGTATTATTAGGGTTCAGGGCTAGGTTTGGGTTATGGGGTACAGGGGTATTTTTAGGGTTCAGGGCTAGGTTTGGTTTATGGGGTACAGGGGTATTTTTAGGGTTCAGGGCTAGGTTTGGGTTATGGGGTACAGGAGTATTTTTAGGTTTCAGGGCTGGGTTTGGGTTTTGGGGTACAGGGGTATTTTTAGGTTTCAGGGCTGGGTTTGGGTTTTGGGGTACAGGGGTATTTTTAGGTATCAGGGCTGGGTTTGGGTTTTGGGGTACAGGGGTATTTTTAGGTTTCAGGGCTGGGTTTGGGTTTTGGGGTACAGGGGTATTTTTAGGGTTCAGGGCTGGGTTTGGGTTTTGGGGTACAGGGGTATTTTTAGGTCTCAGGGCTGGGTTTGAGTTTTGGGGTACAGGGGTATTTTTAGGTTTTAGGGCTGGGTTTGGGTTTTGGGGTACAGGGGTATTTTTAGGTATCAGGGCTGGGTTTGGGTTTTGGGGTACAGGGGTATTTTTAGGTTTCAGGGCTGGGTTTGGGTTTTGGGGTACAGGGGTATTTTTAGGGTTCAGGGCTAGGTTTGGGTTATGGGGTACAGGGGTATTTTTAGGTATCAGAGCTGGGTTTGGGTTTTGGGGTACAGGGGTATTTTTAGGGTTTAGTTTTAAAATAAATCTTTTAATTTAATTTTAAAAATTTTTTTTAATAATGTTATTATATATTAATAATACTTCTTTATTAATAATAGTTCTTTTAAAAATAAACTTAAAGTAATATATGTACAAAATAATTATTTAAAAATAATTTAATTTATTAAATTAATTAAATTTAAATTAATTATATATTTTTTTAAAATAATATACTTACCTATACTTACGTTGTAATGGCATGCGTTGTAATAGCATCTGCTATGTCAAAGTCAAAGTCAAAGTCATAAAATTTGTATAGCGCACTACATACCCAGAGGGTTTCAAGGCGCTTAGGAGGGGAGGAGGATTATTTGTCAAATATCCACGTTTTAAGCTGCTTTCTGAACGCTAGGTGGTTCTGGGTGAGGCGAAGGTAAGCGGGGAGTGAGTTCCATGTCTTAGCAGCCAGGTATGAAAAGGATCTGCCTCCCATGGTGGTCTTGTTAATGCGAGGTACCGTGGCGAGGGCTTGGCTGGAAGAACGTAGTTGGCGGGAGGGGGTGTAGAAGGACAGTCGAGAGTTGAGGCAATCTGGTCCGATGTCGTAGAGTGATTTGTGTGCGTGGGTAAGCAGACGGAAAGTGATCCTCTTATTGACGGGTAGCCAGTGGAGGTCTTTAAGGTGGTCAGAGATGTGTTCGTTGCGTGGGATGTCTAATATGAGCCTGGCTGAGGCGTTTTGGATTCGTTGGAGTTTCTTCTGGAGTTTAGCGGTGGTGCCTGCGTAGAGGGTGTTTCCGTAGTCCAGTCGGCTCGTGACCAGAGCGTGGGTGACTGTTTTCCTTGTTTCGGAGGGGATCCAGCGAAATGTTTTTCTGAGCATGCGAAGAATGTTGAAGCAGGAAGAGGATACGGCGCTGACTTGTCTGTTCATTGAGAGTGAGGAGTCCAGGATGACGCCAAGGTTCCGTGCGTGGTCTGTCGGGATGGGTGCTTTTCCAAGGGCTTCCGGCCACCAAGAGTCGTCCCATGCAGAGGGGGATGTACCTAAGATGAGGACTTCTGTTTTGTCTGAGTTCAGTTTCAGACGGCTTTGTTTCATCCATTCAGCAACTTCTTTCATTCCTTCGTGTAGGTTAGTTTTGGCGGTGCTGGGGTCATTGGTGAGAGAAAGGATCAGTTGGGTGTCGTCCGCGTAAGAGATGATGTTGAGGTTGTGTTGGCGTGCGATGGCCGCGAGGGGGCTCATGTATACGTTGAAGAGGGTGGGACTGAGTGAGGATCCTTGGGGTACGCCGCAAATGACTTCAGAGGCCTCGGACTTGAATGGAGGAAGGCGGACTCTCTGGGTTCTTCCGGTGAGGAACGAGGTGATCCATTCAAGTGCTTTTCCTTGAATTCCGATGTTATTGAGGCGTTGTAGAAGGGTGCTGTGGCAGACTGTATCGAATGCTGCCGAGAGGTCGAGGAGGATGAGGGCGACTGTGTCTCCATTGTCCAGTAGAGTTCGAATGTCGTCTGTTGCTGCGATGAGGGCGGTCTCAGTGCTGTGTTTTGCTCGGAAGCCAGATTGTGAGGGGTCGAGGGATTTGTTGGTTTCGAGGAAGGCGGCGAGCTGGTTGTTGACGGCTTTCTCGATGACTTTGGCCGGAAATGGAAGAAGCGAGATGGGGCGGTAATTTTTGAGTTCGGTGGGGTCCGCTGTTGGTTTTTTCAGAAGGGCGGTGAGTTCAGCGTGTTTCCAGTCTTCAGGGAAGGTAGCGGAGTTGAAGGAGCAGTTGATGACGTCTCGGAGGTGCGGTGCTATGACGGAGTCTGCTTTGTTGAAGATGTGGTGAGGGCATGGGTCTGTGGGGGATCCTGAGTGGATGGAGTTCATCAGGCGGATGGTGTCCTCAGTGGAGATTGGGTTCCAAGCGTTAAGGGTGTTCGCGGGGGGACGAGGGTCGGCAGATGGTAGGGTGGGTTGGTTTCCGGGTTGGTTGTCAAAGCTGTTGTGGATGTCTGCAATCTTGTTGTGGAAAAAAGAGGCTAGGGAGTCGCAGAGGGTTTGAGAGGGGGTGATGTCGTTGGAGTTGGCTGAGGGATTGGAGAATTCCTTGACGATGTTGAAAAGTTCCTTGCTGTTGTGGGCGTTGTTGTCAAGTCGATCCTTGAAAGCTGTTTTCTTGGCTTTTCGGATCAGTTGGTGGTGAGTGCGGGTGACGCTTTTGAAGGCGTCCTTGGTGCTGGTGGTTGGGTCTTTTTTCCCGGCCTTTTCGAGGGAGCGGCAGAGTTTCTTGGACTTCTTGAGATCGTCGTTGAACCATGAGGCTTTCTTGCTGCCAGGTTTGCTTTGACGTTTTTTCAGTGGAGCTAAGGTGTCGGCGGTGTTGGATAACCATAGGGTGAGGTTGGCGGCGGCTTTGTTGGCGTTAGAAGAGAGGGCTGGGGAGTTTCGAAGGAGCGATGCGGAGATTTGGTCCGTGGTGATTTTCTACCAGTTTCTTTGCAGGATAGGTTGAGAGTGGTTGATGGGTTTCGGCTTGTTGTAGGTGAAGTGAACGCAGCTGTGGTCGGTCCATAGGAGATCCGTAGTGTGGCTGAAGGAGACATGATTGCTGGAGGTGAAGATGGGGTCGAGTGTGTGACCTGCGATGTGGGTGGGGGAAGTGACTAGTTGTTTAAGTCCTAGGTTGGCGAGGTTGTCCAAGAGAGTGGTGGTGTTGCGGTCGTTGATCTTTTCAAGGTGAAAGTTGAGGTCTCCCAGAAGGATGTAGTCTTTGGAGGGGAGCGCGTGTGGAGTGACGAAGTCCGCGATGTCTTCACTGAATTTTGCGCGGGGTCCTGGTGGTCTGTAGAGGAGGGTGCCTCTGAGTGTGGTCTTGGGGTCGATGTGGATCTGGAAGTAAAGGTGTTCGGAGTTGGCGAGGTTGGCGTCAGAGCTGGTTGAGATGCGGATTGATTTCTTATGGACGATAGCGATTCCTCCTCCTGTGTGGCTGGTACGGTCTTTGCGGGTGATTTTGTAGTCTTCAGGGATGGCAATGGTAATGTCTGGTGCGGAGGAGGCATTCATCCATGTTTCCGTAAGGAAGGCGACGTCTGGAGAGAGGGTGTCTAGTAGGTTCCATAGGTCAATGGCGTGTCTGTGGACCGATCGAGTGTTGAGAAGGATGCATTGTAGGTGGTTGGGGTCGGGAATCTGTGGTGTGGTCGTGGCGGAGATATTGTCGGTGCCGCTGAATCTGCAGGAGTAGCAGGAGAAAGGTCCATGGGTGTGTCCAGGAGCGGCTTGGACGCAGGTGGGGGCGCGACCGGGGTCAAGGGCTAGGAGGGAGGCGGCATCATAGGTAATGCGGGGGGGCTGGGGAGCGCGAGGGGCAGGGGGTCTGGCGCTGGGCGCGGTCCAGGCGCGCACGGGCGTAGACGGGCTTACCTTTGGCGCACCTTCAGCGAGGCCGTAGCGCGTGGACTCTGCGCGTGGGGGCATTGGCCATAAATGGATGGTGGAAGGGGGCGGAGCGTGGGAGGGGCAGCAGCTGGGAGGCGGTAGCAGGGGGGAGGGGCGGGCTAGGGAGCGAGTAAACAAGATGGAGGGTCAAAGGGGGACTAAGGCAGGGGCAGCAGAAGCACCACGGCACCGGGGGCACAGATCAGTTTCCAGCGTTAGGTTAAATTAATTAAATAAATCCCAGCGCAACTGTAGATAAATAATTAAATCCCAGCGCGACTCGAAATAATTAATTATTTCTCAGCGCGAGTCGAAATAAATAATTAATGCACAGCGCAAGTCAAGCTAAATAAATATACAACAGCGCCAGGTTATTTACATCAATTGAATCACTTCCAAATCTGCAGTCTCACCAGCAAGCCAGAGCGAGAGCAGGAGCTGGGGTCAGGGAGCGACCGTGCTGGATCAGGTCCAGGTAGTCACAGCGCGTCAGAGGAGGTAGGGAGCCCTCTGTTCGTGGGTGGGAGGGGCAGCAGCTGGGAGGCGGTAGCAGGGGGGAGGGGCGGGCTAGGGAGCGAGTAAACAAGATGGAGGGTCAAAGGGGGACTAAGGCAGGGGCAGCAGAAGCACCACGGCACCGGGGGCACAGATCAGTTTCCAGCGTTAGGTTAAATTAATTAAATAAATCCCAGCGCAACTGTAGATAAATAATTAAATCCCAGCGCGACTCGAAATAATTAATTATTTCTCAGCGCGAGTCGAAATAAATAATTAATGCACAGCGCAAGTCAAGCTAAATAAATATACAACAGCGCGAGGTTATTTACATCAATTGAATCACTTCCAAATCTGCAGTCTCACCAGCAAGCCAGAGCGAGAGCAGGAGCTGGGGTAATGTATCCTGCGTTGTAAAAAATGCGTTGTAACGGTGTGCGTTGTAAAATTTTGCGTTGTAACGTCATACATCCCTCTGATCTCTGTAGACTAGGGTGTTTACAACTTTAAATAGTTGCTTGGCTAATATTTCAGCCACGATGGGAACTGATTGGGGGGTCTACCTGGGTTTAATAGAACTGAACCAGTTGCTCCATGAATATCTTATAAAAGGCCCCCAGAGCATGAAGATTTTTCAAAGACAGTCAGTAAGCGTGGAGTTAGGATGGAAGTGTAGTTCTTATAGTATTCAAGGTGGAGGCCAGTAGGGCTCAGGGCCTCCCCCAAGCATATCACCAATCGCTTCTGCAACAACTACAAGTGTCAAGAGAAGATCAAGATCCTCCTTTCCTGGGAACAGGAGAGTTAGGACAGTTAGGTCCTTTATTCTGGGGTTTTCAGTTACAGCTTCCAATGGTGGTCGAGCTGCATATAACTCTCTCCATTAGTCGTAGAAGGCTGTTTTGGTTGTGAGGGAGTCTGAGACTCACTACTTCTCCAGGTCAGGAATGGACGAAATGACCCTAGATACCAGTATGCAGTGTGCCAGCAAATCCAATAATGTGCCTGCCTTATCGGCCAGTACATTAGTGCCGTACTGTGAGGCCATCCACGCCAGCCTAGCGACATTCAAGGAGATCTGTTTTACTGTAGATCTACTCGTCTCCAGTTGCTGGAGCACTGTGTCATCGTGCATAAGTACAAATACCTCTAAGGTTCTTCTTTCAAAGTGTCGAGGCCTCCGTTTCTGTCTCTCTAGCTCTGCCATGAAGGAATGCCATGGCCTTGCCCCAAATTCCAAATGCTTTCTCTATCATGTCTGCCAAAAATACTGAGCGTATTGTACACTAAGCTGAAGTAGTTTACTCCTTGAGAATGAATACAGAGAATAATCATCATATAGAAGCCACTATGCTTCAAAGAACCAGATCTCTTTGGGGGTCTACTTCAGTATGACAGAGATGAATTGGTAACAGATAATGAGCCGAGAGATTACATATAGGAATACGCACGCCTGCCACCACGGACAGATCTGTGACCAGAAGAAAGAAGTATTCAAGCTAAGTAAATGAATAATAGGATGGTAAGTAGAGCGTATACTTTTTTTCCACTGGGTGCCATTAACGGCAGGTATTATATAGTCCTCCTGGGACTGCCCAGCCGAAAGGCAATCAGCTGGCTGGTTTAGACCCTCTGCCGCGTGTCCTAAATACTGCCCATTAAAGTCTCCACCAATGACTGTGATCCCCAGTAGAGTGCCTGCCAACAGGTCTGTGAGAGCATTTTACCACTAGTGAGAACGTGTCCAAAATTGTCTCCCTGGAGCCTCAGACCAGCACTTAATGCTACAACTTGTCTGTGCATACATGGAGGGAGCAATGTATCAATATTGTTATCCCTCTATACCCCTTTGTAAAACCCGAGGGAAAAAACCTACATGCACCAATGGCATCTTCAGAAACTGCAAATTTGTGTTTATGAGTTGTGCTACCTGTAACATTAACACATCAGTGTCTTTTAGTGAAGTGCAGGGCATCACCCCTCTTAATTTTATTGTTTCAGCATTTACATTCTACCATAAAAAGCCAATAGTCAGTTCTGTATTTATCATGACTACATGGTACCATACTGAATTCCTGGTATATGCACTGTTGTCGGAAATGAATCTCAATACTTTATGAACTTATAGAAACCTATCGCCTGAATCGCTCCCCACCCTAGACTTCGAACCTAAAAGCATATGTCACCCAGTGATACTCCTACCCTAACAAAATTATTGGCCTTAACTTATACAAAAATCTTTCCGCCAACAAACCTCTATACCATGCCCCTTAGACAATCAGGTAATTTGCCACATGAAACACCCAGTGTTGCAACAGCAATTCCTGAACACCAACTACTATCATCAGAGCAACAAAATGCAGGCAAGGAAGAGGGAGGTTCTGAACAAAATGGGAATGATTGTAGCTACGATGAAAAACGAAGGAGAAAATGTGGTGATAAAGATATGGAAATCAAAATAGCTATACAGGTGTAACTGTCACAGTATGACAGGTGTCAACATTCACCGCCCTGTTGATGTGGTGTGGACGGTACTCGACCAAAATATAGAATCCAAAATAGAGATAGGACAGAATGTCGACTCCAAAATATAGATAGGACAGAATATCGAATTACCAAAATATAGATAGGTCGGATGATCGAATTTGGGGTAGAAAATATCGATTTCCATAATATCAAATTTAAAATATCTATTTCCATATCATTGAATTTTTTTTGGTGTTATATATGGTAGTATATGTATTAAAATTATGTATTAATTGTGTAATGTATGTTTAATTATTTTAAAGTAATGAATATTATGTAATTTAATTTTTGCGTAATTTAATTCCGTAGCGGGTTGTTGGTTTATAGGGGAAGAGGGTGGGAAGTAATTTTATTATAGTAAGTTAAATATTAAATGTTATTTATATGTATTGATAATTAATTGATTGATAATTATTAATTGGTAATTCATTTTTAATATTTAGTAATTCATTTTTATTAATTGATGAATTGATAATTATGTTAATTGTATTATTTATCTGGAGTGGGTTGTGGGTTTATAGGGGAAATAGAGTGGGAAGTAATTTAAATGTAATAAAGTTAATATTTGTTTTTATTTATATGTATTGATAATGAATTCCTTGATCATTAATTATTAAATGGTAATTAATTTTTATTAATTGGTAATATTTTTTCATTAATTGGTGATTATTTGTTATTAATAGATTAATTGATAATTATGTTAATTGTATTATTTATTATTTGGAGCAGGTTGTGGGTTTATAGGGGAATAGGGTGGGAAGTAATTTAATTGTAATAAAGTAAATATTTATTTTTATTTATATGCATTGATAATTAATTGATAATTAATTATTAATTTGTAATTAATTGTTATTAATTGGAAATTATTTTTTGTAATTGGTAATTATTTTAAATTATTTTTTTATTAGTATTGCTAACTGATTTAATCTTCTTTTAATATTAAATCATTACTTTCTCTACTGTTGCACTCTCAATAGTGGGAATAGTAATTTTTTACCCCTACACTATCCAATGTTTTCCCTACTAATGCACTCTCAGGAGTGGGAATAGTGATTTTTATCCTCCAGCTATCCAACGCTTTCCCTACTGTTGCACTCACTGGAGTGGGAATAGTATATTTTACCCTCCCGCTATCCAACACTTTCCCTACTGTTGCACTCACTGGAGTGGGAATAGCAATTTTTACCTTATCGCTATCCAAAACTTTCCCTACTGTTGCACTCTCTGGAGTGGGAATAGTCATTTTTATCCTCCTGCTATCCGACGCTTTCCCTACTGTTGCACTCACTGGAGTGACAATAGTATTGTTTACTCCTAAGCTATCCAACGCTTTCCCTACTGTTGCACTCACTGGAGTGGAAATAGTAATGTTTACCCTCCCGCTATCCAACGCTTACCCTACTGTTGCACTCACTGGAGTGGGAATAGTAATTTTTACCCTTCAGCTATCCAACGCTCTCCCTACTGTTGCACTCTTTGGAGTGCGAATAGTAATTTTTACCCCTACGCTATCTAAGGTTTTACCTACTGTTGTACTCACTGGTGTGGGAATAGTAATTTTTACCCCTACACTATCCAACGCTTTCCCTACTGTTGCACTCACTGGAGTGGGAATTGTAATATTTACCCCTACGCTATCCAACACTCTCCCTACTGTTGCACTAACTGGAGTGGGATAGTAATTTTTCCCCCTCCGCTATTCAACGCTTTCCCTCGTGTTGCACTCTTTGGAGTGGGAATAGTAATTTTTTCCCCTAAGCTATCCAACGTTTTCCCTACTATAGCACTCACTGGAGTGGGTATAGTAATTTTTACCCCTACGCTATCCATCGCTTTCCCTACTGTTGCACTCATTGGAGTGGGAATAGTAATGTTTACACTCTCACTATCCATATACATTTATTATTTTTACATTTTAAGCTTTTTTACATTATTTTAAGTCTGTTTTATTTAATTGTTTTTAATATTTAATTACTTTTTTATTATTTTTAATACATTTAACAAATTTGATATTTTAGTGAACTGTATTTTAGCATTCTATATTTTGGAATCGATATTTTATTACTTACCTGTTTGTAGATAGGGATTCTATATTCTGTACTACGATATTTTGGAGTCGATATTTTGAGCATTCTATATTATGTCCCTCAATATTTAGTCACTGAACCAGTGTAGACAACTGCCCAAGCAACTCTTAGCATCTCTCCCCTCTGTTGAAGTGTGCCAGTCCTCACTCCCTCTGCTCTTGCCACCTGTGTTATCTTCTATGTGTTGGACATTCCCATAGGGGCCAGTCAAACGAAGATTCCTTGGTCAGGTGCCATGCTAGGTGGCCTGGTTTCTCCACAGATGTCCAGTCATTCATAAATCTAAGTCCCAGATGCTCTCTGGTGTGTCGAAGAAGTGTGATTTGCCGCAAAAGAGCACACATAAGAAGGATCTGGATAATGTTCTCTGTCACTGAGAGCTGATCTGCCACCTCCATCACCTGGTTCAGTACATTCCTCAAGTACTGTTGAAGGAGGGAAATGTCCAAGCTTGCCTCACTGATGTTGCTTTCCAGAGCAAAATGAGTGTCTTTAAGCGCCTTGAGGATCTCAGCGGCTGAGCAGCTCCCAGATCATCCTCACTAGTTACAGGAATGTATTGAGTAGCAGCCTGTCTATTTCCCCATATTATACATAGGCATGCCACTGTTACCATCACCAGGCCGATTGGCCTTCCTGGCCTAGAGTGGTGTGATAAGTTGTCACTGTTACCTGAATAGGCTGTTCCTGTCCTCAAATAACGCTGTCTCCACCCGCTGTAGTGTGTCTGGAGATGATCAGGCAAAGGTATAGTCTTGTGCACTCAAAAGACTTTCCTTTGAAGTTTGTCTACTTCAAAGGCAGAAACTGGTATGAGTACTGGAGCGGTAACACATAACTTCAGTACACTTCTGGAGTCTGATGAGATTCTGCCAGGAAGAAGAGCTGCAGAAGCTGTAGGGGGTGAACTGCTACACTGGTTGTTGCTGTGTTGTGCTGGACTACTGCTTGCTATTTCTTTCTTGGAGAGTGAAAGGACTGGACTTTGTTTTTATCGTCCTGCTAGCTAAGGTTCTCAAAAGGATTGTGTGTGCTTACCTGCTGTTAAGAAGTATCAGGGCCATCAAAGACTTTATCTGCAGCCCTTGAACTCCTCTGCTGCGAGTTTTTACCTATCAAGTGGTGCCAATTCCAGTTCTGGGACCTTACAGGTGGCTTTTGCTGCAAGAAATGTAGTAAAACCATATACCGTTCTTCAGCGCCGGTTTTTCCCACCGCAAGCTTGCTGTGCGGTTGAAAAAACAATGTATTGCCACAGGGTGGTCAAAGAATCGACCAGCGCCTGCCGTGTAGCGCCAAGATCACTGCAGCCTGAGTCCTAAGTACTGTGTCTCCGTTTTCCGATTCACCCGCTATGATCCAGTTCCCTGCTGTGCGGCTGAAGATTCAACGCATCAACTGCTGGCAGGTGGGAGAATTGATGCAGCAACTGTTTCACTGCCACCCCATCGACCACAATGCGCCTGGATTTATCACACATTGCACCTGTGTGCCAAGTCTACATTGACGTTGCCCAGCAGTAAGAAACCATGGCCGCATGTCCAAAATCCGATGCATCACCTTCCCTAATACCAAATCCGATGCATCACCTCCTCTGCACTACAACAAGGAATTGACGCATCACCTGAGAGTAAGCAATTGATTCATCACTTTGTTTTTGGTGCCACATCGCCCCTGCACCTGTTTTTGTCTTTGATTTTGATGCATCCCAGGTACTTTGCCCTAAAAAGTGGCACATCCATAGATTTCTATGAACTGATTTCCTTAGAACCTTTAGAAAAAAGTGATATATTTGCTTGTGTTTTTTAGATTTTTGTTGTCTTGGTCTTGTTTTACTTAGATAAGTGCCTGAGTGGGTTGTGTCAGTAGCTGTGTGAGTGACTGGGCCAGTATAGAACCCTTTATGCAACAAGAGTCCACAGTTTTGCACAAAATATCTACCCAACTGAAGTACTTTCTACTGATTAACAACTTAGTGCGACCTCGTTGGGTAATTGGCCAGTGCGTATTGTACACTACAGCTGTGTAAGGGACCATGTAGCGATGTCTCCAGTGACCTTTAGTGCATTTCAGCATTGTGATTGTTGCTTGTGCAACTTAATCGAGAAATCTGAGTTGACATGAACCCTCCTATAGAGAAGACAACGAGACTCCAAAGACGTGAATCTCCAACAATGAAGGGCACTTCCTCTTAAATATGTAAAGTAAAGGCTTCTTTGTATGGTGTAGATGCCCTCATATTCTTCAGCAGCAAGAAGACATCGTCAAAATCGGTCCTAAATATGCTGGGGGTCCTTTTGGTAAGGTGACCATCATATTAGCAAAATGCAGGCAACTCTAGGCATACTACTAAGGTGGACGGGTTAGGGCCAAACGGTGAGGCTTCAAGGTGATTATGCACATTTGTGTACTTGTAGCAATTTAATGGGAGTAACATGGACTCTACTCTCACCAGGAGAGGCCGAGAAAGATTCCACTCCTCACAGTCGCTAGAGGTTGCACTTCAATACATCCAGGATACATTCATGGGCAAGGGAAGTCACATGGCCTACCCTTCCCTGTTTGATTTCTGCCCCAGGCACCCCATCTTCCTGGGCTCAACCACTTGCTGCTGGGCACCCTGGCAGCGCCCAGGGCACCCAGTGTGCAGTGTTGGAAATGGTGTGGAAGCCTTATTGTTTTCACAGTCCTTGCTGGTTCCCCACCTCCAGCGGGAGCCGGCATTGCTCCCGAACTCAGGTAGCCCCAAAAAAAGCTGCATGCGGGAGAAGTCCTTCAATCTGTTTTCCAGCTCGTTTGACAGTTTCCGAGTGAAAAAATGGCTGCCAACACTTCTTGGGCGACGTGTTGGTAGTCAACCGGAGCTCAGGATGAGATCTGTTTGATTAGCAGGCGAGTCTACGCTTCTAGATATACAAATTTGTTTTTCTTTAATATCTCATAAACTACTGAACGAACTTATACCAAATCATGAAAAGCACTCTATCTTGACCAAGATCTAGCTTTCTGTCAGTATTGGTGTCATACCGTTCAACGGTTCAGGCTAAAATCTCCATGGGAAATTGAAAGGGGTAATTGCCTTTGGTATCCCCCTTTTTCTCAGCCTTACTTGACGAATCACACCAAAACTTTCTGGACAGCAGCTGAACTCAGGTGTTTACTAGTTATGAAACTTTCGTGAAGATTTTTTAATTGGGGCGAAAGTTATTAGCATACCAAAAAATGCTTTTCCTATGGTAAGTTGAGGGTGTACTCAGAAAGCAGAAGAAAGTCTGCTTCCATGTCTGAGTGTGAATAAAGATACTTCCTTCTGCTTTCCGAATGCGCCCTCAACTTGCTGGAGCAAACTGTTTTGATATAAACGCGGTGGTGTCAGGCCGCGGAGGGCACACCACCCGAAGGAGATAACACGGCTGTGCAACTTGAAATTTTCCAGAGCTTTTTTGGGAAAGCAGCCTTTGGATTACAGACATCTTGGCACCCTTGGCGGCCCATTGGGACCGTTTGTTGGTTTGTATGGGCTCAACCTGATATGGTTTTAATGCAAGCTATGAGATACACTACAATCCGAGAAGATACTGGGGTCTCATCTAAGAGCCATTGGGGGGCAAATATTTAAATGTGCATGTCAAATAGCAATGCGATTAACTGGAGCCCCGCCTTTGAGAAAGGAAACCTCTGAAACGCGTCAGGCGGACTTACCTGCTATGTTACGTCTGCTTCCATGTCTGAGGGTGAATACAGATACTATCTTCTTCTTTCCTAGTGCGCCCTCAACTTGCTGGAGCGAACTGTGTTATGGTGTAAACGCGGCTGTTTCAGGCTGCGGAGGGCGCACCACCATAAGGAGATAACAGGGGCTGTGCGGCTCGTAATTTTCCAGAGCTCTTTTGGGAAAGCAGCCTTTAGATTACAGACATCTTGGCACACTTGGCGGCCCATTGGGACCGTTTGTTGGTTTGTTTGGGCTCAATCTGATATGGTTTTATTGCAGGCTGTGAGATACACTACAATCCCCAGAAGACACTGGGTTCTCATCTGAGAGTCTTTCTCAGTGGATCAGTATTATACAGTCAGATTAACAATCTTATGACACTTTATACAGTGGTCATGTACGAGTACTTTTAAACATCAATTTGCACTTTAAGTTTTTAAATGGATTTAACCCTGAATCTTTTTTTTATTATTCTAGCTCCTGCTCTCATGTGTGTAGATTTTTTATATTACTATAATTTTCTGGCACAATGAATATTGATGTAAAATTAGTCTAAGTGGAGTCTGTTTTTTATCTTCACGATGTATCACGTGATATATCCACGGTGAGGGTGCTTAAAAGCAATGATCTTGTCATGTGATCAAGCCCAGTTGATGGGCGAAACGCGTCATCAGCCATACTAAACGCCAGCAAATAAAGAAGAACATTTTGCACTTCACTGGTGTCAGCCAGTAGCTGTGGGAATTTGGTGAAGTGCATATATATATATATCACACTATAAATCCCAGCAGGGCAGCGGCTCAGAGCCAGAAACCAGGAAACCAGCCAGAAGCCAGGAAACAGACCCCGTAGACAAGGCTTAGTGCTTAGTGGTGTTTATTCATAGCATCAGTTGTCCAAATAACGCGTTCCGTCCGCCAGACATGCGGCCTTGATCACATAGCGCTTACAGTGGTGAATAGGTGCATTATATACAGTGAGAAGAAAAGGCAGTATTTTTACTATGTTCATCGCAATGATCTTGCAGGTTTACTACATGTTGTAAAGCCACATGTGTGACATGATTGGTTTACTGCAAGTGATATGTTGTAAAGCATCTAGACATAGTGATAGGACTATAAAAGTTGAGCATATGGATCAAAGCCGGTAATAGCCATAGATGGGATGAGTATGCCAAACAGGTCAATGAATTGCTGCTAATGCTCTGCCACGGTGAAATACAACGGTACAATGCGCTGAACCAATGATCGTTGGGACCCGTATGTATGTATAAATACGAGAGTCATGAATTTGCTACATCTTTAAAAGCGCGGGCGTGACATGTAATGTGGCGAACGGAGGAGGCAGCAAGGTGAAACCAGGCATCTGCCAAAGTGTATGAGTCTTGCGGCTACTCAGTGGCACAATCAGTCTTGCAGCATAGTGCTAAATGTAAGTCTATCAGTGTGGACATGTCATATTGTATAACGCGCGGCGGAGGCAGTACCTTCAACAAGAGAAATCCGTCACACTTTATTTCTAATGCGGCTGCTAAGACAATATTACAGCTTAGTGCTGTATATAATATGCAGCTCACCGGAAGCTCAAAAGTCCACAGACGAAATATCTGTATGTGTCAAGTCTAAAGGCGCTAGAAAGGCAAAATGTGAAGTTGCACATAACACGTTAAAAACCTAGGGCCAGATGTAAGTGGCCATTTACCGGCCGGTAACGGCCGATTTCGGCTGTTACTGACTGGTAAATGGGTTTTTGGGATGTAGGGGGCCAATTTTACTGAATCAGTAAATTTACAGATTCGGTAAATTTACCGAATCGGTAAATTTACTGAATCAGTAAAATACTGAATCGGTATTTTTACCGATACAGTAACTTCTAAATGTAGGTGGGATTCTTCTGAGTCCCAAAGGCCTTTCAGATTCGGTATTTTACCACCCAATTCAATTGGGTGGTAAAATACCGAATCCAGGTGTGCATGCACATGTGTGCATGCACACCTATGCCATGTGACAGACAGACATGGCATGTCTGTGTGCCACATGGCACACATGCCTGTAATTTGGGGTGCTAGAGGGTGTCAAAGTGACACCTCCTGCACCCTTGCTGGAAACGGTATTTACCGAATCGGTAAATACCAATTCGGTAATGCCCATTGATTCCTATGGGCTTCAATGCCCATAGGAATCAATGGACATTACCGAATCGGTATTTACCGAATCGGTATTTACAGAATCGGTAAATACCGAATCTTAACGATTCGGTATTTACCGATTCTGTTATACCTACACCCCCCCCCCCCTCTATTTTACCACTTCTTAAATACCGAATCGGTAAAATTCGGTATTTAAGAAGTGGTAAAATAAAATTACCTACAGCTAGGCCCTAATTTGTTAGACGCCTGCCAATCTTGGTGTGAGAAGTGAAAATAAGGGGAAGTTTGTCGGTGGTGAAATGTAAGTGTATATGCATAGTGAGACTGGCGTGTAAGTGCTAAATGCGCTAATGCACACTGGGATTTGTGAAAGTGAAGCCAGACTCAAAGGTAGTGGAGTAAATCCAAGCTACCTAATGTGCGAAATTATTAAAAGCAAAGCATAGAAGAATCTTGGTGATAAGATGACTACCATCTAGTATCATGCATCAGTTCTAAAAGACATAATATCGTACATCTAGTAGCGGAGATAGGGTAGAGCCGCGACCTGACAAACAGAGTGTAACAAACTGCGGGTGCTAATTAGCGTGAAGGGAGACTTTCCCTAAGGTGGCGCTGATACAAAGTGGGTCAAAAACCCAACTGTATCTGAGGACCATATAACGGGCGCATATAATGGTGTAAATACTCTCCTGTTGCGAAGGCGCTGAGGCTGGGTTAGAACGGTGCTATAGATGACGATGATGATCTATGCGGGTGCAGCAAACAAAAGAAAACCAAAAGCAGGATCACAGTTAGACAGCCACACTGCGAAAGCATTAATAGTTAAACATTATAAAGCAACATGTCAAGGAAAACATAGTGATAAAGAAAAAGATAGTGATAAAGAAAAAGATAGTGATAAAGAAAAATTGATCATAGAAATTTAAGAAGTTCATAGGCGGAAATCATGTCATACAACTGTGTGGTTGACATAAAGGAATGTGCCTATAGTTGTGTATCATAGGAAATGATGCAAGTCCTCCATGGTGTTCAGGCCAGACGGTGCCTTAGTGTTGATTTGCAATATGTACCTGCTTTTCAACTGCCTAAGAAGTTTCTTCCTAGCTATTACCACCACGCTTAAGTGGCGGAACATAGTCGATTACAGAGTACTGTAGGTGCTCTAAGTTGTTGTTGTGCACCTCTGTAAAATGCCTCTCTACAGGGTATATATATATATATATATATACTTACCGGCAAAATAATTACATTTACATTGTAAGTCATGTGTGGTACAGGTATATGCGTGGTAAAAATGTGCTACTCAAAGGCATATGTTTTGTAATTGATGCATGGTAACGGTATTGTGTGGTAATAACCGCATTGTAAAGGTTGTTTTCCTATGCGAACTAAAGAAAATGGACAATACCTATCAATGGCGCCACTTACCACAGATCATTGAATACAGAAGACATGGTACTGCTTCTAGAGAATACCAAGATAAACATAGAAACAGCAGTCATGGCTCTAGAACGGTTCAGTATGATTTTCTGTGGTTCACCGTGAACAAGGCCATCTTAAAGGTGAAACATGTCAGATCTGAAATTCACTTTACCTGCACTGGCCCTCCTTAATGTGCTATGTCTCCTTACGGTTTTGCAGTGCATTAGCAGAATATACATAAATTATCATGAAAGAATAACCCCACCATCGCCACCGCCCATAAAGGTTGAAACACCCAGGGCCTCATTTATGAAAAGTGACGTATCGCTGCGTGAAAACAGCGATGCGTCACTTTTCACTGCGCACCCCTTGCGACATTCCTGATGCGTCATATTTAATGTATGACGCATCATGTCGCAAGGAGTTACAGATACGTCAGTATTTCTGACGTATCTGTAAGCGCAAAAGTGACGCATTGCTGGAGTGTGTCACAAAAGTGAGGCAACTCCAGCAATGCGTCCTTTCACATGGGGAAAGCCCCATGTGAAAGGGCTTGCGTCAGTCTTACGTCTGCTGTGAGGCAGGCGCAAGATTTCGACGAAACAGCGTCCTAAAAGTGACGCAGTGAAATCTCATAGATTTCACTGCGTCACTATTACGAGGCTTTTTGCGGGGGAACGCCCCCTCTGCATACATTATACCTGACGCAGGTATAATGTGGCGCAGGGGTTTAAAAAGTGACGTATCTACCTAGATGTGTCACTTTTTAAATATGGCGCAACAGGGCGCATTTTTTACACCGCTGGTGCGTCATAAAAAATGACGCACCGGTGGCGCAAAACTGGCACAAGGCCTTCATAAATAAGGCCCCCAATCCCCATGTGGAAGAGGAAGGCATCCTGAAGAAGGCAAGGTTGCCTCGCTCTCTTTTGGTCCTCACTTTCGAATTCTGTGTGTGGTTTTGTTCCAGCCCCTGCTCCTAGAAGGCGGTTCCAAGCACCTTCCGGCTCAGACAGTGGGAGTAGTGAAATAACCTTGGTTCGAGCATGGAGAGAATAGTTTTGGTTGTTAGTAGAATCCTGCAGAACTCCAAGAAATGTACTGCAAAGACATGACAGGTTGATGTGTACACAGATAATAAAAGAGAAACAATTAGGGGTGGCTAGTGGCTGCCAATGTGTACTTTTGTTTCCGGCATGGGATGATCTTTGCCGTGTACACAGCAGGGTGTGTCCTGGGATCAGAAAAGTGAGAAGTACCGTAGAAAGAGAGGCATGTCCTCATACCGGGTGCAGTATCGTGTAAGCCTCAGAGAAAAGAGCAAATGTATTAAAAACACAGATACCCCATCCTTGAACCAGGTGCTGAAAAAAGGGTGTGAATGGGGAAGAGCCAGTTTGGGATCCTGGAACACAAGTGAAGCAGAAAGCTGAAAAATACATAAAAGGCTCCGTAAATTCACCACCAAAATATCGTGGCCCTGTCCTTGGCTGCTTCAATTAGTAACATAGCAAGGGAAACACTGTCCTAATGCAAGCACGTTAAAATGCCCTTCTTTTCATTGGTGGGGTGGTAAAAGACAGCCCTGCATTGGGCCCCTCTTGCCCCGGACCCCGATGCCACTGCAATTACTGCCCCTCTCTAAGACATAGACAGACACACTTCAGAATAGGGCCCTGTGACATTCAGAATCCATCTGCAAATGTTTGAGAAGCTGACAAACTGCTCACTTTGTGTGAGTTTGTAACAGCAGTGACACAACTACCACCGGACTCCCCTACGGCACCTCCCGCAAACACTTGGAAATCACTATCACTGCCTTAATTCAGAAAGGACCTCAAGAACTGGCTCTGCGACTGAACCACAGCACCTTCAAAGGATCAGAAGTCCCTCTCCCCTCCCCCCGTCACCCACCTAGCACCTTGAGACCCTTCTGGGTGAGTAGTCGCGCTTTACAAGACACCTGATTGAATGATTGGTAGTAGTATTACAACCAGCCACCCACATCCCCTACCAAATTGACACAGAAGGAAAACATCCACCAAGAGCAACACAGCCCAAAAAGCTTGCTTCTCAGCCAGACCAGAGATGGACCCAATTGCAAACACATGCTCATCTGCCCAACTAAGCAGCATACGAAACAGGCCTTCTGTCAGAATGGGTCTACTGCTAATAGAATGCGTACAGTTGTTTGTTACATGTAATCTCGGGATGGTAAACCTGGCATCCTGGATAGCAGGAGCTTCTGCTAAACTCACCAATAGGGGAGCGGAACAAGGTATAGAGTGGAATAACTAGGTCAATTCATGGTGTTTTCTTCATCAAACCCACTCTCCCAGAGTTATCAGTGCAATGGGTACTGGTTACTCCAGGTAGACGGAGTTTACCGCTGCTACAGGGGGAACCATAAGGTTCACCTCAGAAATTATTTTCTACTTGAATTCTGGGTTTCATTCATCCAGTAATTTATTATATTCACCCAGATTTTCCTTTGGATTTGTTGAGTGTTTTCAGAAGTCATATTCTCTGAGGTAAGGTAAAATGATCAGTGCTATGTTGGTCGATGTCATAATTCCATTGGGTGTTAAATTGGATAGAGAGGGACCCCCGTAACCAGGGGAATAGGGCACTTATCAACAGTAAAGTAAAAGTTTCCCTTGGTAAGTTTCTTGACTAATCAAGCCCACATTTTAATATTGGACATTTACACTAAACAAAATATAACAGAAACATATATGTAAAAAAACTTATTTCAAATGTATTGTTTTGTTAAAAACATAGAGAAATCACACAGTAAAAGCATATATAAAAAATACAATTTTACTTCACACAAGGTTTGTCAACATAAGATACTAACTGTACAAATATAATAAACAATGCCCTTAAATTCATCAATAAAAAACACAATACAGGGGAGAGACAGAGGGAGGGACAGTATCATTTCTCATTGAAATTTAGCACATCGAGTATTGCAATCTCAAAACTTTCAAATCTTGCGACCTGCAGGTTTGGCACGGTTACCTCTCTCTTTTGCCGCCGAACAAAAGAGAGACATATATAAAAAACAGTCTTGAAAAAGATGGCACAAATTTGAAACCTAAGCCATCGAAACGCGTCGACGCCACATAAATTGCTCAATTGGGTAACCGTGCCCAATTGGGAGGATGTTTTGATCAATAATATTGGTTTCAGGTGGTATATGTGCACAGGATACTCTTGACACCCCACGTGTGCAACACCATTCGACAAAAGCTTAATCACTTTAATCCTTTTTCACGGTGCTCAAACAAGTGTCTGGATGTTAATAAGAGATTTTTTTTCTACAATGTTTTTTCTGAACTTCTGCAAGTTTTCAAAGTTTTCAAAAATGATTTTGAGTGGGAAAATCTTTTTTTTATTTCTAAGTATTTTATTAATTTTATAAACAAGTAGATTAGCATTTATGTTACGAGGTTAGCCAAACTTAGTTTGTGTTGCAGTAATTACAGGTACATTGAGATATATGTTTAGCTAGTCTCCTGTACATTGACGTGCTGGGAAATTAGGCAAAGGATGATAGAAAGAAGGAAACAGAAAATAAAGGGGTGAAAAGAGGATACAAGTGAGGTTCTATTACAATGAGCCTAATTGGGTTTATAGCCAGGTGACAAAGCTGACACCCCTCTAGTTAGCCTGTGGCACGATTGCCAGTCCTGTGAGGCCCCTCAAAGCCCCTTGGCCCATGGTGGTCACCTTCTAACTTGCTTGCCCCCCGCCCCCTGGGAGGAGGGAAGGAGGGAGTCGGAGTGGCCTCAAGGTGGTACATAGGAGTCTAGATATCTGTCGAGTACCTTCCACATCCCCCTGGTTGCTGGCCTCCAGGTGAGTTTTGTAGGGCAATGTTATCCGCTCCTCTGAGGTACGTCACCCACTTGACCCAGCCTTTGTATGAGGTCTTAGTTGTATCCTTCCAGTTGGACAGGATGTTTTACTGCCGCAGTCAGGAGGAGGTACAGTAGTTCTTTGTCGTGCACTGATCTTAGTCCTGTGGTCATGAATGCGGTGGCGAGGGAGGAAAATTCCGGTGTTACCCCATTGCTTTATTTATGAAATCAAAGTTTTTCTCCCAGAACGTTTTGAGTGATGGGCAGTAATAGATAAGATGTGCTAGAGCCCCCTTTTCCTTGCTACAGTTCCAGCATAGATCATCTACCCTGAGGCCTAGTGAGAATAATCGAGCGGGATCCAGAAAGCCTTGTGGAGGAGCCAGAACTTTGTTTGTCTGTATAAGCAAGTTGTGCCGGGAAAAAAACTAAAGTTTAGCAGGGACCTCTCACCAAAAATATTTGGCAGAATTTTTTTATCTGAAAGAAAATGCTCGCTGGAGATGACAGTTTGTGGGATGTATGTGGGGTGAGTTTCCACAAGGGGACCGGGGGTGGAAGCGTCCCTGGCAGTGTGTTAGAGTGTGGGGTGCAGATGTCTTTAGTTCCAGTGTCAGTTGTACATTGTGCCAGTGTGAGCGGGTGGTGTGTGTAGGAGACCCTCTTCTCTACTGCTTGCTCCAGGGCCACAGTGATAGGACTTGGGGGGACGTGAGCTCTATAGGAAAAGAAGCTAACAGTGAATCCATTGACTTGGATTATATATACTCAATTTCAGCCACATTGTGTAATCATAGGCACATTCCTTTTTAGTTCTCACATGTGTTTAATATTGGGAGTGCTTACAAATGGGTTCAATGCTGTTAAGAAATTAAATGAGTAGACAAAATCAATCTACATGCTAAAACGAGCAGTTACACGAGCAGGAGTAGCAATGAATAGGCCCACCTGTATGCTACCAGAGATGCTTGTGAGCATGAAGCTATACTATGTATGTGGATTAATATCTATGCTATACTACATTTTTTATAGTCCGCTTGACACCTCAGGAGTCGTCAGACATTTACTAGACCTACCGGGGACCATTTTATGGAATGGGGTGCCTTTTCCTTGTTAGCGCCGGCTGTACCTTTCAAAATATTTACCCTGCACAAACAAGGAGAGTGTACCGTATTGCACTGCGAACTCATGATGCCCCAGGAGCAGCATATTCAAGTGTAATACAGAGCGGCTTTTAAGGAGCAGCTCTATGTTTCACTTTGCAGGCGGCAACCCTCATTTGTATGGGCCACGTCCCCATGCAAATGAGTGTACACCCTCTAGTGATAGCACTGGCAGTTTATGTACACCAACACTATCTGTATTAAAGAAAGGGCCGCACAAGCATCTGCAGCCCATTCTGTAATACCAAAGTGCCATGGGCTACGCAAAGCAGGCGCAAATGCCTGCCGTGCCCCATTGACACTTTCTATAATACAGCCTCAGGAGAGGGGCTATGGCTCTGCCAACATGTTGGGAGCCAGGAGTACATATTTTGATTGGGAAGAAATTATGTGCTGCCACAAAAAAGTTCTTGATTTTGTTTATTTATCCAGATCTCTGAACTTGAAGTTTCAGGGGGGGCAGACACGTGAAATAATGCAATTAAGGTGGCTAAGATAACTAGATAATTGATTCTGTTTTTCTCTGGTAGCTGCACACTTTGGAGAAGGGCAGTTATTAACTACCATGGATGTTTTGGTCTGGCTTGGCAGTGCAGCTGTTGCCAGATCTTTTAACCTAAACCAATATTATTCTACAGTTCTTTGCTACCAAACAAATACATATCCATTCCCGTGCTATTTACTTGTAATGCTTCACACTACCAAACATAATTCCTTTGAAGTTAGATCTATTAGCATGGCCAAAACTTGTTTCCAGGTGCAATCACTCCAAATCAGTATATGAGAGTATTTGTGACCATGAATGCTTTTTTAAATGCACTACACATATTTTATGATTCAGAAAAGTTTTTCTGAATCGCAAAATGTGTTTAGAAATAGTTACTGATTCAACAGTTGGAAGTGCAGCGTGTTTTCAGCGTACTTTCAAAATACCAATGTGTATCTTGTGATTCAGTGGTTTCCAACCGTAATTCTGGCTTCAAACCAATGATAAGTTACCAACTCCCAAGATGGGGCGGTAACAGATTCACAAAGGGTGCCCTTGGAATTCCGTCTCTTTTGTGAACTGGGGTGTGGGCTTCAGAGAGAGTAGCACTGCTAATTTTTAATGAAATTTTACAATCTGAAATGTTTTTCTTTTTAAAGCAGCTCCATTTTCTCTTAGGAAATTGAGCTGCTATTAATAGAAACGTTTTCAGTTTTAAAAAGCAAAGACCAACATTGTGGTCTCCTGTCCACCTGTGGCCACCATCCCTATCTTTGCTGCCAGTCGGAGGGAGTCACAAATAGCGACCTGCCTAATGATTAAGCAGTCGTTAAGGGCCTCTTGTATCAAAAAAGCATTTTGAGATTAGCAAATTGCTATTTTACTGAATTGGTATTTATTAATCGTAAAATGCTATGTATGTAAGGAATCGCGAAAGATTTATCGATCCCTTAATATTACCAAAAATCAATTTGATAAATAGTAAGTATTTTAATTAGCATAGTTACTTAATACCATTGTTACAAAGTATATTATGACATTTCATTTATAAGTTACATTTTTAAAAACATAGTATAAAACAATTTGCTAAAAATCTGTAAAGTCCGTACAAAATATTTGGGTAGCAGCATCCAACTCAGTTTTTAATGACTATAATGTTGTTCTGTGCAAAGTTAGCGGCCAGTGGTCAGCATCTTGATTTTGTGGCATTCTCTGCTCTGCTTGTCTCAAATATTTTACCAAAAGATTTAGCGTTCCCTTAATATTACCAAATAGCAATTCGATAAATAGGTAATCAGTAATACTTCTCCATTCGTTCTGATGGGCCTAAAGGCCTATAGCTGTAAATGGTTTTGCATTAGCTAATTTACGATTACCTAATTGGTAATCTCAAATTAGGTAATGTAGAGCCAAGGGTGGTCGGGGTCTAAAGCCCTTCTGGAGCACTCCAGAAAATAAAAATGTGCACATGTAAAGCCCACACATGCCCTAGGGTAATGTGAGCACTACATGACACTTTAAAAATGCATTTTCGTACATTTACATGCTTTGTTTATGTGCTAAGAAAATCATAAATTGTGATTCCCTATTTGCATTCGCGTTTTTAGGTAATTGCTATTTTTGTGATTACCTAAAATTGCGACTACAAAGTCTTTCATACATTTTAAAAGTCTATTTTGCATTCTCAAACGTCCAAAATGACCGATTCGCACCATTTGCAATTTCGAAATTGTTTGATACATGTGGCCCTGAATCTTTCTGCAAACTTATCCAATCTGTTATTTTATGAATGGATTCTTCCTACATAGGTAGGTTGAGAAAATAATGTAGTGGTTGCAAAAGTTAGTACGCAAATTGCAACTGCTTTCTGTAACTTCAGTTTTTGTACATAGGACAAACTCTCCCTTTTGCATTTAAACTGTAATGCATCCTTTTGAGCTGAAAGACCTATGCTCACTTCTGCAAAAAGCAGACTACAAGGCACTTGAAAATTGGGCCCCGCAGCTGTGAAGTTGCCCTGTAATAAAGGTCTGTCTATATTTGTTCGTAGATGCTGAATGGTCTCTCTGCCCCCAGCCTGTGGCCCAATCCTGCAGGGCAGCTGATAAGGAGGTGGCCCCACCTTTGGACGTGGCATGTCAGTTCCTGAAAACACCGCCCGCCTCCGCAGAATTTGGCGCAGACCAACGTTTGTTTGACATGGGTGGGACGGTGAAAACACACGTTCTGCGAGGGGGGCCTCCCAGGCCTGCTTATCTTCTTTCCAAGGCAGTGCGTAGACGCACATAATCGGCCTGCCTGCAGTTGCCTGTCTGCTGAACTCGGAAAAACAATGGCTGAACAAAAACACTCTGGCAGAACGAGCCCCCTCCTTGGCACGAGCCAATGGCGCGAGCGCGAGGCCTCCTACGCGCTGTATCCAGGGGGAAGGTTTGCCTTGTATGACAAGGAGGATTACGTGATCAGTTCATCTGCTTTTGTCAAGATAAATCCCTAGCTTGTAGGAAATGTCTTTCTGCCCACCTTTGGGAAGTGTTTACAGCTAACGTGCAGGTTAAGTTTTCAAGTTCTACCCATGATGTACATCACCTTTCATTTTATATTAGTTGCAGTTCTATTTAACTCTACCTTTGTCATTTTGTGTTTTTCTGTCTTCCTCCCAAATGTGGTGCGTTTAGTTTTTGTTAGGTATGCGAGTGGTGATTCTGCAGTCTTTGCTGGAAATAATATCAACCTAGTGTCAGGCAGTGCCAGAGACACCTACATCAGTGGGGGCATTCCGGTTCCCCTCAATGGTGGAAGTCCAGGCATCAGGCCTGTGATCGGATTCTGGCAGCTGGCTGTTGCACACTCACGGTGCATGTGCCTGGCCCTCTATGTCTTCCTTTGAAAGGAATAGAGAAATTCCTCACAAGATGTGGAGGAGAATTATGTATGTATGAAGTGGTTAATATGCAAAAAAAAAACAAATAAATAAGGGCCCAGGCCAGTCAGGAGGCAGCTTGCACCTGTGCATTTCTCCTGTTAGCACCGCTTAGAACCAACTACTAACCATGGAAGTGGGGAGAGGATGTGGCATAATGGACAGAGCTTCCGACTTCGGAGCTGGGGAACCAGGTTTCAGTCTTGACGTTGTCGGCACAACATCCTGTGATTCGTGCAGAGGCTGCCACCACGAAGGGGGGGCTCGAGAGCCAGCGCCATAACGGTCGCCATGCCCTCTCCTCCCCCACAAGAATAGACCAGGTAGCGCACCAAATTTTGGCGCGCTACCTACACAGGGCGGGAAGATAGCACAGAGCATTCCCCAACCCCCCATGCAATAAGTGGGCCAGCCGGGCCAATAGGAGGGGTCAGCATGGTACGAACCCCCGAATAGTGGGGGTGCAAGCTGAGGGGCATAGGGACAGGGGGGGGATATAAGGCTGCTCCCCAAGGTACGTGCTATGTCCACTGCAGAGCGGGGGGAGCAGCACATGAAGCAGAAATTGTAACTGAATCGTACCTGACGCAGAGCGCTGAGCAGGAGCATAAAACAGGAGTCGAGCCAGGACCGGGTAGCACCCCAAGTTGCGGCCCAGCGGAGGCTCCAAACCCAGCGGCCAGGACGCCGCGGCCCAGCCAAGGACCCGGCGAGGAACCGTAGGCGGCAATCGGGGTCAGTGGAGCTCCCCCCGAGCAAGTACACGGCGTGGAAGGACAAAGGCCGGGAAAGGCTACCACGAGTCAGCCGGAACATGGGGGAACCACCGGCTAAAAGGGAGCAGCAAGGAAGAAAACCGGAGCCCGCCCGGCAAAGTTGTACATTCCCGGGGGCCGAGCTCCTCCCGAGCAGGACCAAATTCGGAAGGACGAAGGCCGGAAAAGGCACCCACGTGTCCGCCGGCACAAAGGGAATCGCCTGATCAGAGGAGCAGCAGCGGCGGAAGCCGGAACACACCCGGCAGGGTTGGAGAAGCCCCGGTGGCGACCGAAGGAGCGCAGTGAGAATCACCGACTGTGGGGCCGGACGGAATCCTCGGCACCTCACGGCCGGGAACACGGTGGGCGGGGCAAACACAGCCCGGGTGCGCTGCTGAAAGCACTGCGCTGAACACAGCCGAGCATATTGAGGCACTAAAAAGCCCGGGCGGGGCACTAGGCAGCCGGTTCGTAGCACACCACCGGGGGCCTGAAGCACAAGGTCAGTGCACACTGAGTGGCGGCAGAACCGGCAGAACCGGGCAGGAGGCAGAGGCCAGAGCTACACAGTCGAGGGAATGCTTGGTGCATAAATCGGCGGCAGCACCCCACCAGGAGGGACCAGCTTGGTGCAGGTAGTGGCGGCAGCACCCCGCAATCGAAAACGAGCGGCGCCATCACTAGGGCAAGCGCAATAAAACTTGGTATTACAAAAAATCGAGGCCAGTAAAAAGGGGGTGGCACCGCGCCCAGCATCACAGGAAGTGTAAGTAGGTCAAGATGGGACCGAGCAGGCAGCAAGCGGCGAGGAGTAAGGGGCAAGCAGAATGGCGAAAAGGGGTAGAGGAAAACGGCAACAGGAGGAACTCGACGACCTACTGCGTAGAGTCAGGGAAGCGTCGGCGGTACACGGGAAGAGCTGGCTGCAACCACACCTGTGGGACAATGGAGGAGTAGGTCCCAGCAGCCAGCCACCGCCAGGCAAGAGGCAGAGGAAGCTCCCAGCCAAGCTCGCAGAAGGAGCGGCACAAAAGAAAGCAGGCCAGAGGACGGCCCGGCCTCCTAGACTTTCCACGGCGGCGGTGCGACCGGACAAGAGGGTCGTGGACACACCAGCAGCGGGTGAGCATTTGAGCACGATAGACGCGTAATATATTAAGGCAATGACACCAATGTTGATGAATGCAAACTCGCAGGGCGTTGCAGTGGGGGGTAGGCAGCCAGGCCCAAGGGCTACAGAGGTGGAGGAGGTCACAGATGAGGAGGAAGAATCGTCAGGGCTACCATGGAACCTAATTGACCCAGGGTGGGCATGCAGGGCAGCTCTGAAAAGCCAAGGGGCAGCACAAAACAGGGCAATAGGGGAGTCACCAATGGCAGGCTGGGGGGCAGGTGGCACCGCCAACCAAACTACCACGACAACAGAAGGGTATGCGCGACCAACCCCAGGGCTGGCACCTCTGACCACCAGAGCCACGGGGCTGGCAAGCCTGATACCGCTTGCGGTAAAGGAAAGAATCTGGAGGAAGGAGTTCGTAAACATATTCTCGCTACTGAAAATACAGTTAGAGGGGTTGGATCTCACTACACGTGGAAAGAAAGAGGAAGACAGGAAGGAAAGGCACAGGGAGCGGAAGGAAAGGAACTTCGATAACTGGCTAGACGCGTTTAGAATTATGGCATGCATAATTGTAGAAAAATTCCCGAGCTGCGCAGCGGACCTGTGGCTATATGAATCAAACATTCACAACGCGCAAAGGCAGTTCCCGGGTGAGGCGTGGCTAGAATACGACAAGGGGTTTAGGTTAAAAATGCAGACCCACCCAGAAATGGAGTGTAACGAGGAGGACGTGTCTGGCTTCATACATAAAATGATGGTTGCTAAGGAGGCCGAGACATGGTACGGCAGGAACGAGCAGTCCTTTCATGGGCACGCCCACAGGGGGAGGGGCAAACCATTTCAGAGGCACAGGCAGTATGGCACGGGGAAACACACGCACCACTCAGGGACACCCGCAATTTGCTGGAAATTCTAAACAAACGAATGCACATATGGGGCAGCATGCAGATTCCAACACACATGCACCAGATTTGGGGTAGGGCACCCGGCTCCGGGATGCCGACGCCGAAAAGAGCTGAAAGGCGACAGAAAGAACAACAAGAAATGAGGTGGGCGGCACCAGGGGCCCGGGGGACACAACGGGGCTCAGAACATTGGAACTGACCAGGCTGGCTAACAGGTACCACAGGAAGGTAGACGCAGCAATTTTAGTGCGGGGTTTTAGTGAAGGCTTCCCCATCCCTTTCCAGGGTCCTCTCCCAACGGGCTGCAAAACAAACCTGAAATCCACAACACTGCAACCTGGGGTGGTCACCAAGAAGATTGAGAAGGAGAAGAGACTAGGTAGGATAGAGGGCCCCCTTCCACCAGAACTGGCAGAAGGTCTGGTTATCTCCCCCATAGGGATAGTGCCCAAAAAAGAGGAAGGGCAATACCACCTCATCCACAACCTCTCATTCCCGGAGGGAGCATCAGTGAACAATAGGATCAGCTCAGACATCTGCTCTGTGAGGTACGCCACAATTGATGATGCCATAGATCTAGTAAGGGCGACAGGAAAGGGGACTCTGATGGCAAAAGCAGACATTGAGTCCGCTTTCCGCTTACTGCCAGTGCACCAAGAAACCTTCCACCTCCTAGGTTTCAGGTAGGAGGGGGACACTTACATGGATAAAACCATGCCCTTGGGGTGCTCAATATCTTGCGCCTACTTTGACTGGGTAAGAGTGGTCTGTTTAACTCAGACACTCTGTTCATCACCACCCCCTTTTTGTAAATCGTTTTTGGCCACTATAGGTGTGGCAGGGTATACTCAGACATGAGTCCCTTTCTCACTGCTCCATCAGGATTCAAGCAAGCCGGGCCGAAGAAGGCTGAAATGCCAGAAACCGGTCTTCGGTAGCTTGTCTCCTTTCTGGTGAAGAATTGGCTTGGTAGTTTAGTCTGCCCTGTTCCCATGATGCACTGGGCCAGGGACAGACTGATTTGCATATAGCCAGGTTCTGAGCTGGGATGGGGCAGTGAGATAAATAACGGTGATGGATCAAGCCCTGATCTTTGGACTGGGTAAGAGTGGTCTGTTTAACTCAGACACTCTGTTCATCACCACCCCCTTTTTGTAAATCGTTTTTGGCCACTATAGGTGTGGCAGGGTATACTCAGACATGAGTCCCTTTCTCACTGCTCCATCAGGATTCAAGCAAGCCGGGCCGAAGAAGGCTGAAATGCCAGAAACCGGTCCCCGGTAGCTTGTCTCCTTTCTGGTGAAGAATTGGCTTGGTAGTTTAGTCTGCCCTGTTCCCATGATGCACTGGGCGAGGGACAGACTGATTTGCATATAGCCAGGTTCTGAGCTGGGATGGGGCAGTGAGATAAATAACGGTGATGGATCAAGCCCTGATCTTTGGACTGGGTAAGAGTGGTCTGTTTAACTCAGACACTCTGTTCATCACCACCCCCTTTTTGTAAATCGTTTTTGGCCACTATAGGTGTGGCAGGGTATACTCAGACATGAGTCCCTTTCTCACTGCTCCATCAGGATTCAAGCAAGCCGGGCCGAAGAAGGCTGAAATGCCAGAAACCGGTCCCCGGTAGCTTGTCTCCTTTCTGGTGAAGAATTGGCTTGGTAGTTTAGTCTGCCCTGTTCCTATGATGCACTGGGCCAGGGACAGACTGATTTGCATATAGCCAGGTTCTGAGCTGGGATGGGGCAGTGAGATAAATAACGGTGATGGATCAAGCCCTGATCTTTGGACTGGGTAAGAGTGGTCTGTTTAACTCAGACACTCTGTTCATCACCACCCCCTTTTTGTAAATCGTTTTTGGCCACTATAGGTGTGGCAGGGTATACTCAGACATGAGTCCCTTTCTCACTGCTCCATCAGGATTCAAGCAAGCCGGGCCGAAGAAGGCTGAAATGCCAAAAACCGGTCCCCGGTAGCTTGTCTCCTTTCTGGTGAAGAATTGGCTTGGTAGTTTAGTCTGCCCTGTTCCCATGATGCACTGGGCCAGGGACAGACTAATTTGCATATAGCCAGGTTCTGAGCTGGGATGGGGCAGTGAGATAAATAACGGTGATGGATCAAGCCCTGATCTTTGGACTGGGTAAGAGTGGTATGTTTAACTCAGACACTCTGTTCATCACCACCCCCTTTTTGTAAATCGTTTTTGGCCACTATAGGTGTGGCAGGGTATACTCAGACATGAGTCCCTTTCTCACTGCTCCATCAGGATTCAAGCAAGCCGGGCCGAAGAAGGCTGAAATGCCAGAAACCGGTCCCCGGTAGCTTGTCTCCTTTCTGGTGAAGAATTGGCTTGGTAGTTTAGTCTGCCCTGTTCCCATGATGCACTGGGCCAGGGACAGACTGATTTGCATATAGCCAGGTTCTGAGCTGGGATGGGGCAGTGAGATAAATAACGGTGATGGATCAAGCCCTGATCTTTGGACTGGGTAAGAGTGGTCTGTTTAACTCAGACACTCTGTTCATCACCACCCCCTTTTTGTAAATCGTTTTTGGCCACTATAGGTGTGGCAGGGTATACTCAGACATGAGTCCCTTTCTCACTGCTCCATCAGGATTCAAGCAAGCCGGGCCGAAGAAGGCTGAAATGCCAGAAACCGGTCCCCGGTAGCTTGTCTCCTTTCTGGTGAAGAATTGGCTTGGTAGTTTAGTCTGCCCTGTTCCCATGATGCACTGGGCCAGGGACAGACTGATTTGCATATAGCCAGGTTCTGAGCTGGGATGGGGCAGTGAGATAAATAACGGTGATGGATCAAGCCCTGATCTTTGGACTGGGTAAGAGTGGTCTGTTTAACTCAGACACTCTGTTCATCACCACCCCCTTTTTTGTAAATCGTTTTTGGCCACTATAGGTGTGGCAGGGTATACTCAGACATGAGTCCCTTTCTCACTGCTCCATCAGGATTCAAGCAAGCCGGGCCGAAGAAGGCTGAAATGCCAGAAACCGGTCCCCGGTAGCTTGTCTCCTTTCTGGTGAAGAATTGGCTTGGTAGTTTAGTCTGCCCTGTTCCCATGATGCACTGGGCCAGGGACAGACTGATTTGCATATAGCCAGGTTCTGAGCTGGGATGGGGCAGTGAGATAAATAACGGTGATGGATCAAGCCCTGATCTTTGGACTGGGTAAGAGTGGTCTGTTTAACTCAGACACTCTGTTCATCACCACCCCCTTTTTGTAAATCGTTTTTGGCCACTATAGGTGTGGCAGGGTATACTCAGACATGAGTCCCTTTCTCACTGCTCCATCAGGATTCAAGCAAGCCGGGCCGAAGAAGGCTGAAATGCCAGAAACCGGTCCCCGGTAGCTTGTCTCCTTTCTGGTGAAGAATTGGCTTGGTAGTTTAGTCTGCCCTGTTCCCATGATGCACTGGGCCAGGGACAGACTGATTTGCATATAGCCAGGTTCTGAGCTGGGATGGAGCAGTGAGATAAATAACGGTGATGGATCAAGCCCTGATCTTTGGACTGGGTAAGAGTGGTCTGTTTAACTCAGACACTCTGTTCATCACCACCCCCTTTTTGTAAATCGTTTTTGGCCACTATAGGTGTGGCAGGGTATACTCAGACATGAGTCCCTTTCTCACTGCTCCATCAGGATTCAAGCAAGCCGGGCCGAAGAAGGCTGAAATGCCAGAAACCGGTCCCCGGTAGCTTGTCTCCTTTCTGGTGAAGAATTGGCTTGGTAGTTTAGTCTGCCCTGTTCCCATGATGCACTGGGCCAGGGACAGACTGATTTGCATATAGCCAGGTTCTGAGCTGGGATGGGGCAGTGAGATAAATAACGGTGATGGATCAAGCCCTGATCTTTGGACTGGGTAAGAGTGGTCTGTTTAACTCAGACACTCTGTTCATCACCACCCCCTTTTTGTAAATCGTTTTTGGCCACTATAGGTGTGGCAGGGTATACTCAGACATGAGTCCCTTTCTCACTGCTCCATCAGGATTCAAGCAAGCCGGGCCGAAGAAGGCTGAAATGCCAGAAACCGGTCCCCGGTAGCTTGTCTCCTTTCTGGTGAAGAATTGGCTTGGTAGTTTAGTCTGCCCTGTTCCCATGATGCACTGGACCAGGGACAGACTGATTTGCATATAGCCAGGTTCTGAGCTGGGATGGGGCAGTGAGATAAATAACGGTGATGGATCAAGCCCTGATCTTTGGACTGGGTAAGAGTGGTCTGTTTAACTCAGACACTCTGTTCATCACCACCCCCTTTTTGTAAATCGTTTTTGGCCACTATAGGTGTGGCAGGGTATACTCAGACATGAGTCCCTTTCTCACTGCTCCATCAGGATTCAAGCAAGCCGGGCCGAAGAAGGCTGAAATGCCAGAAACCGGTCCCCGGTAGCTTGTCTCCTTTCTGGTGAAGAATTGGCTTGGTAGTTTAGTCTGCCCTGTTCCCATGATGCACTGGGACAGGGACAGACTGATTTGCATATAGCCAGGTTCTGAGCTGGGATGGGGCAGTGAGATAAATAACGGTGATGGATCAAGCCCTGATCTTTGGACTGGGTAAGAGTGGTCTGTTTAACTCAGACACTCTGTTCATCACCACCCCCTTTTTGTAAATCGTTTTTGGCCACTATAGGTGTGGCAGGGTATACTCAGACATGAGTCCCTTTCTCACTGCTCCATCAGGATTCAAGCAAGCCGGGCCGAAGAAGGCTGAAATGCCAGAAACCGGTCCCCGGTAGCTTGTCTCCTTTCTGGTGAAGAATTGGCTTGGTAGTTTAGTCTGCCCTGTTCCCATGATGCACTGGGCCAGGGACAGACTGATTTGCATATAGCCAGGTTCTGAGCTGGGATGGGGCAGTGAGATAAATAACGGTGATGGATCAAGCCCTGATCTTTGGACTGGGTAAGAGTGGTCTGTTTAACTCAGACACTCTGTTCATCACCACCCCCTTTTTGTAAATCGTTTTTGGCCACTATAGGTGTGGCAGGGTATACTCAGACATGAGTCCCTTTCTCACTGCTCCATCAGGATTCAAGCAAGCCGGGCCGAAGAAGGCTGAAATGCCAGAAACCGGTCCCCGGTAGCTTGTCTCCTTTCTGGTGAAGAATTGGCTTGGTAGTTTAGTCTGCCCTGTTCCCATGATGCACTGGGCCAGGGACAGACTGATTAGCATATAGCCAGGTTCTGAGCTGGGATGGGGCAGTGAGATAAATAACGGTGATGGATCAAGCCCTGATCTTTGGACTGGGTAAGAGTGGTCTGTTTAACTCAGACACTCTGTTCATCACCACCCCCTTTTTGTAAATCGTTTTTGGCCACTATAGGTGTGGCAGGGTATACTCAGACATGAGTCCCTTTCTCACTGCTCCATCAGGATTCAAGCAAGCCGGGCCGAAGAAGGCTGAAATGCCAGAAACCGGTCCCCGGTAGCTTGTCTCCTTTCTGGTGAAGAATTGGCTTGGTAGTTTAGTCTGCCCTGTTCCCATGATGCACTGGGCCAGGGACAGACTGATTTGCATATAGCCAGGTTCTGAGCTGGGATGGGGCAGTGAGATAAATAACGGTGATGGATCAAGCCCTGATCTTTGGACTGGGTAAGAGTGGTCTGTTTAACTCAGACACTCTGTTCATCACCACCCCCTTTTTGTAAATCGTTTTTGGCCACTATAGGTGTGGCAGGGTATACTCAGACATGAGTCCCTTTCTCACTGCTCCATCAGGATTCAAGCAAGCCGGGCCGAAGAAGGCTGAAATGCCAGAAACCGGTCCCCGGTAGCTTGTCTCCTTTCTGGTGAAGAATTGGCTTGGTAGTTTAGTCTGCCCTGTTCCCATGATGCACTGGGCCAGGGACAGACTGATTTGCATATAGCCAGGTTCTGAGCTGGGATGGGGCAGTGAGATAAATAACGGTGATGGATCAAGCCCTGATCTTTGGACTGGGTAAGAGTGGTCTGTTTAACTCAGACACTCTGTTCATCACCACCCCCCCTTTTTGTAAATACTTTGAGATCTTCAGCACCTTTGTGGAGTGGGCCCTGCATGACAGACACCCGGATGGGGGCAAGCTCCACTACTTAGATGACTTTCTATTTACGGGCCCAGCAGAATCCACCGAGTGCGCGAGATCGTTGGCGGCATTCATGGGATTAGCCGAAGAGCTAGGGTTCCCCCTATCTGGGGAAAAAACTGAAGGGCCAGCCACCACCATCACCTTCCTAGGGATAGAGCTGGACTCAATAGCAGGCACGCTCAGACTCCCAGCTGAAAAAGTAGCGGACTTCAGGAAGGAGATCAGGGACCTATGTGGAAGGGAGAAGGCGTCTCTGAGGGAACTACAGGGGCTGATAGGCAAACTGAATTTCGCAACGAGAGTTATACCAGCAGGCAAGGTATTCACCAGGAGACTGACACAGCTGACACGGGGCCTCACCAAAAAACACCACCACGTCAGGTATAGCGCGGAAGTCCGGAGGGACTTGAGGATGTGGGACTCCTTCCTGTGGGACTTTAACGGCACGCCCATTTGGCGGGAGGGGTGGCTGCATAACCAGCAGATTGAGCTATACACGGACGCATCAGCCAGCGTAGGCTTTGGGGCTATCCTGGGGGACAGGTGGTGCGCAGAACAGTGGCCCAGTAGGTGGCACAGGCAGGGCATCACCAAGAATATCACATTCCTGGAGATATTTCCCATAATAGTGGCCATGACGGTATGGGCCGAGCAACTCCATAACTTGAAATTACCCTTATGGTCCGCCAACAAAGGGGTGGTGCAGGCGATTAATAAGGGGTCTGCCAGGTGCCCGGACACGCTGCGGCTAATGCGTAAGTTGATTGCATTACAGCTGGAAGGAAACATGGAGGTGCGGGCACGCTACATCGCAGGGGTGGAGAACGGAGTGGCAGACGCTCTGTCCAGGCAGCAGACAGCGAGGTACAGGAAGCTGGCACCCAGGGCGGAGCGGAACATGAACCCGTTTCCAGAGCATCTTTGGAATCTGGCAGGGCAGGCTTGAGGGAGTTGGTACAGCAGGCACTCACGCCCGAAGCGGCCAAGAGGTACAAGAAGTACCTGGAGACGGTCATGAGGGTGGGCGGGATCAACTCCATAAGCGACATGGGCGCAACACGCATGGCAGCGGAATAGTTTATACAATCGGCGTTCGGGTAGGAAAATCTAGGTCATGGGCCCAGGCCCACTAAGCCGCCGTGGCCCATCATGCAAGGATAGAGACTGGCCAAGAACCCGGGGCTTCCCATTACATCAAAGCAGCCATGAAGGGGTGGAAAAGGAAGGAAGGCCCGAGGAAGGACGCAAGGCATCCCATTGACTTCACACGATTTCGAGTGCTTTTGGGCGCCCTGGGGGAAGTAGTCTACGACCAATTTGAGCTAGCGCTTTTTCGGGCGGCCTTCGCCACTGCCTTCTTTGGGGCCTTCCGTATCAGCGAACTGGTAGCCCCCACAAAATGGGGGCAGCAGAGAGATGCATACAGGCGAGGGACGTAACGCCCACAGCTAACAGGGTGGAGATCGTGCTAAGAAGGTCAAAAACCGACCAAGCAGGGAAAGGACCCAAGATTAGATTACAATGCATTAAAGAACATGGCTGCTGCGCGGGTTGCTGCTTAATGACCTTCATGTCAATGCGCCCGGTGGGGGATGGTCCCTTATTTAGGCACAGGGACGGCACTCAGCTAAGCAGGTTCCAATTCACATCGGTCATGCGCAGTGCGCTAGGCAAAGCAGGGTTGCACCCGGTGGCCTTCGGGTCCTACTCATTCAGGATAGGGGCAGCCACGACAGCGGCAATGCTCGGGATGCCTGAAGCAGGCATTAAGGAAGTAGACCAATGGAGGTCGCGAGCATACAGGACATACGTGAGACCACAATTGCTATGACCAGGGCCAGGCGGACCGGGAGCAGGCAGCACAACGAGTAACTCTGTTTCCTTCCTTTGACAGGACGGAGACCGCGCCTGGTATGGGTGGTGGGGCACTCATTTATCTCCCGGATGCAGAGCTGGTGGCGGGATGTGGGATGTAAGGCGAAAAGAGCCCCAGCGGACACATGCGTCCGGTGGTTCGGCAGGCCGGGAATGAAATGGGAGAAGCTTGCAGCGACACTAGAAGAGCTAAGGGCGGACACGGCCTGGCACCTGGGCGTGCTAATAATACACCTGGGCGGCAACGACCTGGCACAGCTCGGGAGGTGGGCGCTCCTCCACAGAGTGAAGACAGACCTGACAGAGACAGCCAGGTCATTTCGGGGGTCAACGGTCGTTTGATCGGAAGTGATCGGCCGGCAAGTGTGGCGCGGGGCGGAATCAAAGAAAGCAGTGGACAATTCCCACAAGAAACTGAACCTGGCAGTGAGCAAATTCTCTAGGGTAAATGGCCTGGCGTTTGTTAGACATGGCCTCATTCACACGGGCCGCCCCGAGCTATTCACCAAAGACGGCGTGCACCTTTCGGGCGAAGGGATGGGCATGTTCTGGAGGACCTCTGGGATGCTATGGAGCTGGCTGGGTGCAAGTAGAGAGCACACGGCGTAGTTGGAGGGGGAGCCGAATGGAGACGGGAGCCTCCCGTTTGGCATGGCGTAGAACTATGCGGATTAGGGTTGGTAATCATGCACACCGGAGGGCGGTGTGCCAGGAAAGGACCACTAACCTTGGGATGCCTCACGGCTGGGAGAGCTGGCTAGAAGGGCAGAGCGTAAGACCACTCACCTTCAGATGCCGCACAGCTAGGTGAGGTGGCTTACCGGAGAAGGGGGGTAGCAAAACGAAGACGGCGCTCGTAGCCCAGCCCCTGCCTAATGGCAGGGCACAATCGGAACCAGAAGGTAGCGAGTTAGGGCCTAACTCCGGGGACTGACGCTACCCCTCTCCCCCGCTCAAGGGGAGCCCAAATTCAACCAAAGGCAAGGAAGGGTACGACCCGCAAGGGCCGAAGAGACGGAAACAGAAAACACAAAACGTGATGTCTATTTTCTTTGTATCCCAAAATAAAATCTGCGGCCAACAAATGACCACAACAAGAGAAAATGTGTGCCTTGGTTATTTTGGGGTTGGCAGGAGGGGAGCGCAGTATGATGGTGTATTTGGTACAAAGAGGGGTGGTGGGGGCATGTGCGAGGGTTAGTGCAGAGGCTGCCACCACAAAGGGGAGTCTCGAGAGCCGGCGCCATAACGGTCCCCATGCCCTCTCCTCCCCCACAAGGACGGACCAGGTAGCGCTCCAAATGTTGGCGCGCTACCTACACAGGGCGGGAAGATAGCACGGAGGATTCCCCCCCCCCATACCATAGGTGGGCCAGCCGGGCCAATAGGAGTGGGGACCACAGTACGAACACCCCAATAGGGGGGTGCAAGCTGAGGGGCATAGGGACAGGGGGGATATAAGGCTGCTCCTCCAGGTAAGCGCTATGTCCACGGCAGAGCGGGGTGAGCAGCACATGAAGCAGAAATTCCCACCCATTCACACCAAAGGGACAGCAATGTCACAGGCTGTAGCATAGGGACAAGCATGGCGGAGAACTACGCGGATTAGGGTTGGTAATCATGCACACCGGAGGGCGGTGTGCCAGGAAAAGACCACTAACCTTGGGATGCCTCACGGCTGGGAGAGCTGGCTAGAAAGGCAGAGGGTAAGACCACTCACCTTCATATGCCGCACGGCTGGGTGAGGTGGCTTACCGGAGAAGGGGGGTAGCAAAACGGAGACGGAGCTCGCAGCCCTGCCCATGCCGGATGGCAGGGCACAATCGGAACCAGAAGGTAGCGAGTTAGGGGCTAACTCCGGGGACTGACGCTACCCCTCTCCCCCGCTCAAGGAAGCCCAAATCCAACCAAAGGCAAGCAAAGGAACGACCCGCAAGAGCCGAAGAGACTGAAACAGCAAACACAAAACGTGATGTCTATTTTCTTTGTATCCCAAAATAAAAACTGTAGCTAACAAATGACCACAACAAGGGAAAATGTGTGCCTTGGTTATTTTAGGGTTGGCAGGAGGGGAGCGCAGTATGATGGTGTATTGGGTACAAAGAGGGGTGGTGGGGGCATGTGCGAGGGTTATGGGCAAATCATTAAATCTCCCTGTAAATGAATGTGTCCTTTATTGGTGCTCGTGAAAAGCGCCGGTGTTAATTAAGTGACCGTGGTGAACACCCAAAACCACAGGCTCAAATTAAGCACTGTCTATGTCTATGTCTATGTATTTATTTTTGTATAGCGCATAACTCACCGTTCGCTAGCTGTATGCATTTTTGTATGTACATGGTTTGCTTCAGCGCAAACCTAGCCAAAAGACAGCAGAATGCTGAACATGTCTCAAAGACAAGGATAAAGCCAATAAGTAATGGGGGAGAAAGCTGGGTTGTGGGCGGTTTGTGATGCAGTGTTCTTTAAAGAGGCGAGTCTCCAACTCTTTATTATACTAGACCCGTGTAAGAGCGATTCCTTGATGGTCCTTCACCCTCTACACCTTCGCTGAATGGCATGGAGGGTGCAACATCCAACGTAGCTGCCATCTCCTGCGTAGTTCAGATTTCGAGGCATTCCACACCCACAGGTACGCTCTGATACTATGGAGCATGTAGACATGGGCAGGCGCGCCATCATGAGACCTCACCTCCATTCATTTTTAGTGCTCCTGCTAGTTGCAAGATCAGATGTGCCTTTCATATTACAGAGCAGGTATTGTGGCCCCTTCTTTAAATCTATTGTCTTCCTTCAGGGGCAGATTCCATAATGAAGAGGCAATCAATCAATCAATCGTCTGACCAACAAGTGTTCAAAGGATTAAATCACAGGGGATGGAAATCTACTGACTGAACTTGTTGACAAAAGCATAGGAGCTGCAATAGCTTACATAGAACTCTTAGCACAGTGCTCTGTCCATCTCACCGCCCGTCGTGGCGGCCTGCGGATCACAATTCTGACTGGGCAATGGTATCATGTCATTAGAACTAGTTAAAATATAAATACAGCAATCAACAACTGAAAGTTTAACTTTTAATATTTGTAAGGTGTCCGCCACTGCCCTTTCCCGCATCTGTAACTGTACTAACCCACCTGTTTTTCTAGTAAAATTTGAATTATTGAGCTATAAACATTTTTTTGTCATAAGCAGCAATAAATGCTGAAAATGTGGGTAGTGAGATAAATCCTTAAGTCTGTGGAAAAGGCCACAGCAATATAGAACGTTTTTATGAAGGCCCACAAAATACATAAAAATGTTTTGTGTATGTACATTTTTGTAGTTATTTACTAAAATGTGCATGGCCCTGTAGTACGGTTAGACTATGCCCCCCTTTAAATGCTAGAGTTGGTGTTAACTGGAGTCAGAGTGGGCAGTTGAGCTTTTGTTAAGTTGTGTTTCATATTGTTTCGAGTTGGATGTTGGCTGGCAAAGCTAGAATTGGTGAAATACACTGTTAGTTATATTTTATATCGGATAGGTACTAGCCTGCTAGAGATAGTTATGGCTTCGGATGGAGCATTATGTCAATAGATGTGGGCACTGAAGGACAGTATTTCAGTGATAAACGTGTGTAGTACAGTATTATGTTAATGTGCCATTTTGTTTCATGTTTCTGCGTGACCTACTCAAGGCACACTTAGTATATGGCCATTAGCCACTTATGCTAATCAAAATACTATAGTAAGTTTGTTATAGTTTTTATTAAGCGTGAATATGCTCCAATTGAGGTCTTTTGGTCTGGGTGTATATTTATGTGGTTGTCTGGTAGAGTCTGTCTTAAAAGGGAAAAAGGAAACAGACATGGAATACATGTGCGATTTAAAAACAAGGCAATTTACAGATTGTATTGAATAAAGTTCACTTTAAAATATTGACTCAATAAAAACCGAGATACAATTATGGTTATAACAATGATGTATCCTTCATTATTACATATGACAAGTGTAAAATATTGAGTTCTATATTTAGTTTATAACTAGCATTATTTAATTTATCTAACTGTACCTTCATAATCCCTAAGTTTTTTTTTTTTGTTGAAATTTTGTTTTATTGTTGCATCAAAGTATACGGGTACAGTGTAAATGATCAGCTGACGTGGCCTCAACATTCAGCCACGAACAGCCAAGCGTGCAACGTTTTCTTGTTTTTATACAACTGGCGCAAATATACATTTCCTCAAATAATCAGTGCAGATCGTGCAAATATGTCCGTAGGCTGGGAGGCAGTGAACCTGCATCGCCAATAGGGCGATGAATAATAACAGGTGTGTAGGATCCCGCCTTAAGAGTGTAGGGTCGAGGTCTGTACTGCCCATAAAGCGGTGGCACCAGAGAACGGGGGGGGGACAAAACTGTGGGAGAGAAGCATGTGGGCGCTAGCAGGGTCTAAGCAAGGGGATACTGGTGACGGGCGTCAGGGGGGGGGGGGCACGGAGCCAGTTGGTCTGCGCTCCAAGAAGGGGGGGGAAGAGGAATGGGCAGGGGGTGGATACACCCCGTGTATGTGAGTACCGAGGTGGGCGGTATGACCTGTGAGAGTTTGATCAGGATGTAGGGGGTACCAGGAGACGGCCCCGGGATGGTTGACACCAGGTAGAGGCTACTGGTTCTCTCGGGCGGGGGGGGGGGAGGAGTAGGTGGGTCTTCTGTGCGTGTGGACTGCCGGAAGCTGTGGAGGAGCATGCCCCATTCCATGGATATGGGAATTTTACGCGCACCCCTGGCTTCTTCCTCTCTAAGGGCATCCTCTTCCGCTGCCGCCCATTTACCGACCGCGCCCGTCCATGCTGCTACAGAGGGGCCCTCCGGGGAACGCCAGCGCATGGCTATACATCTGTTTGCCAACAGGAGCACTAAGGATACGAAGCGTCTGTGCACCGGGTCTCGCTTAGGAACATGAAAGATGCCTTGTGCGCTGGACTCCCAGGTGGCTAGTGTAGTGAGACCTGTGAGTTCCGCCAGTGTGTCGTGTACCACCGGCCAAAAGGGATGAAGGTTGGGGCAACTCCAGAACATGTGACGAAAATCTACCGTAGGGGAGCAGCATCTGGGGCATAGGAATGGTGTGGAGGGATAGAACTTCTGCAATCGCGCTGGGGTGAGGTATGCCCTGTGTAGGATATAGTATTGGATGTTCTTGAAGCGGGCGTTCCTAGAGACGCGTTTTGGGGCCTCGAGTGCTTTAGTCCATTCAGAGTTGTGTAGTGCGCAACCTATGTCCTCCTCCCATGTAGCTCGCAAGGTCGTAAGGGGAGTGTGTGAGAGTTCCCGGATGGATTTATATAGCCAGGTGACTAAGTGGCGTCCCACCCCCATACGTAGGATTGTATGTATTACTGGATGCGTGTCTGGCTCGCCAGTACGGAGATTAAAATGGGGCCGGTATCCATCGAGCAGCTGTCTATATCTGAGGAATTGGCCCGGGGAGAGTCCGTATTCAGCGACCAGGCGGTCAAGCGATTTTAACTGACCTTCCTCGAAGAGCGATTCCAGATCCGTGATGCCACAGAGTGACCATTCGGTGAACAGTGGAGCGGTGAAGTAGGAGTCCTGCCTGGGGCTGCCTATCAGCCGTAGGAGCGGGGAGTACGGAGGCCTACTGGGGGACAACCAGTGGATCCACATCATGCACCGGCGCGCTATCGCCACTTGAAGGGGGTATGTGCGCCGTGGCTTGGTGCCCGGGAGGAGAAGACAGGTGAGTTCCGGGGTTGCAATTCTGCCGGTCGAGGTGACAGTCTCCTGAGGGTAACAGTCCGCCGTCCAATAAGACAGCCATTGGAGCTGTGCTGCGAGGAAATATGACTCGAAGGATGGAGCTCCGAGCCCTCCCTGCGTCGTGGGGAGTTGGAGGGTTTTCAGGGCGACCCTGTGTCGGCCCTCGCCCCAGATAAGGGTCCCTAGGAGGGAGTCGACGTCGCGGAAGAAGGACCTGGGCGGTACAACCGGCAAATTTGTGAAGTGGTAAAGGAGTCGGGGAAGCATCACCATTTTAGCCAGGGCTATCCGCCCTATCGGGGCCAGCGGGAGTTTATTCCAGAAGGCGACAGTCGGGCGCAGACTAGCAAGCACTTTGCGGTGATTACCCTCAAACATGTCTGCTGGAGAATGGTACAAGCGGACACCGAGGTACCAGGGAGCCTCCGCGGACCATGAGAGTTTATGCGGTCCGAGCGCGACTTCCCGGGGGGGCAGGCTCGGGTGTAGGGGGTAGACTGTGGACTTGTCCCAGTTCACCTGTAGGCCCGAGGCGTCTGCAAATTCCGCCAACGTCGTCCCTATGGGGGTCAGGTCCATTTCGATGTCTCGGACGTATAGGAGGAGATCGTCCGCGTACATGGATACGCAATGTGTGTCATCCGCGAGAGGGATGCCCCAGTCCACACCTTCCAGGCGCAGCCGAACCGCCAGCGGCTCGACTGCCAGCGCGAATAAGAGAGGCGACAGGGGGCACCCTTGTCTTGTGCCTCACCGAACTCCAAACGCTGGTGATATGCGTTTCCCGATACGAACTCGAGTGGTGAGATCTGTATACAGGAGGCACGTGTACGCCATGAGTGTCGGGCCGATATTGAGTCGCCGCAGGACAGAGAATAGATAGGGCCAGGTGAGGGTGTCAAACCGTCCGGGTTGATAATATCCGTGATTGGCTTGATTTCGGTATTCTGCCTCGCCATCCAGGCCAGCAGCGCCCCAGTTTTGTCTCTGTCCTTATGCACCCTAGAGGCGTAAGCCCTAAAATTGTATTTTCGGAGGTCAGCGCAGGCGGTCTGATACTCCGTCTTAGCCTCGGCCGTGAACACAGCGTGCTCCTCCGAGTCGTCAGGCCGTTTAGTGAGTGCGGCCAGAGTCCGCTCTGAGGTTAGGAGAGTCCGCTCCAAGGTGCGGCGAACCCCTACCACCTGTTTGATGCATTCTCCCCTAGCCACCACCTTAAACGCGTCCCACTCCACCAGTACCGACGACGCCGTGTTCGTGTTATGCGTGAAGTAGTCTTGTATGCTGGTTTTGTGTGTGTCTCTGAATACTGGGTGTGTTAGGCAATCCCTGGGGAGGCGCCAGGTGGGGACCGGTGGGTGGGGGGGCGCCAGGTTAGACGTATAATGTGAGCGTCATGATCCGAGAGGATCCGACCTAGGTAATCTGTAGACGTGATCTTAGGGAGGATTGGTGCAGAGCAGAGGAAGCGGTCCAGGCGGACCGGAGGTTGTGCGGGATCGAGTGGAAGGAGTAAATGCGAGCCAGTGGGTGCAGGTGTCGCCATGCGTCAGTGAGCGCCCAATATGTGATCCATGCCCTAAAGAGCTCTGCCTGCCGGGGGGCCGGGGAGTGTGCGGGGGGAGGATGTGAGCGGTCCAGGGTGGGGTCCAGCGTGCAGTTAAAGTCGCCTCCCAGCACCCATGGAACCGTAGTGAACTGGGCCAGAACGCCCGTGAGGTGATCCCAGAATTTATCCTGATCTGTGTTAGGGGCGTAAATGCTGCCAAGGAGTATTCCCTGCCCGTCCAGTATTCCCTCCAGAAGCGCATACCTGCCCTCTCTATCCACCACCCGTCGGAGCACCTGGAAGGGAGTACCTGGCCTGACCCAGATTAACACGCCGCATGCAAACGCTGAGTATTGTGTGGCACAGAAAATCCCTCGCCATTTGGTCTGTAGGCGAGTGAGTTCGGTAGCGTTCATGTGTGTCTCCTGCAGAAGTGCAATATTGGCTGACATGCGTTTAATGTAGGAGTAAACAGAGTAGCGTTTGCTGGGCGTGTGCAGGCCTCGTATGTTCAGTGTAAGGACATTAATGTCTGAGCGTGGGACTGCCATTCTTGGGGTGTCGTGGCAGAGATAGGGGGCCCCCTACAGTTCCCGAGGGCCGCCAGTGTGTATGTGTCACGTGTGCTTCTGCGCGCCATGCTTCCACAATCGTGGGGGAGGGACTATGGGGATTAACAACAGGTAGAACCTTGGGTGGGCAACAGTCCCAATACTGAGGATATATCACCGGAGGTGGCATATCCAAACTAGTGTCCCACTAGGGGAGAAATACAACAGGTAACTGCGGGAGTGGTAGCGTGTGTCACTGCTGGGCCTGTGCGCGGGTCGGGCTCTTGTAGGGGAAGTGTCTATCGCTCGGTAGCGCATACAATAATCAGGCAAAGCAGTCTAGGCTCCTAGACGTCGCGCAATACAGTAGGCAACCATGAGAAGGATACAGCAATTGACAGTTCATCGTTCACGAAGAGGTGTTAGGTTGGCCGGCCAGGGTAGCGTCCAGTGTGGGTGCCGCCATGAGGGGGGAAGAGATTGGGCCAAATCCCAACATCGTCCCATCGCTGTCTCGGTCTTTCTCATGGGTGAACAGGTGCGGTTGGCCTTCCAGGTCCGATGCTGGGGGTGACGTGTGCAGTTCGGTCACCGCTCGTAGGGCGTCTCGTCGCTCTTGCATGATTTGCGTGAGGTCGGGCGAACCCGTGGGGGAGGATGCCTAGCTTTTGGGGCGGCCTGATCGGGCACGGCTCGCACCCTGTCTTCTTGATCGTCTGGAGTCGTTGTTGCGTGTCCTCTGGGGTCCGGGTTTAGGGATCAGTGGGCAGTAAAATTCAGTCCAATCCTGTGCTTCCGACGCTGTAGTGAAGAAGAGGGCTTTCCCTTGGTGAAGCACTTTAAGGCGGGCCGGGAACAGCAAGGAGTATTGAAGATCGTTTGCGCGAAGGCGCCGTTTGACTTCCAGAAATGTGGAACGCTGCTGCTGGACCTCCCGGGCATAGTCTGGGAACACCATGACATGCTGGTCTTCCACCTGCAGAGGACCCGCTGTCCGGGCCGCACGGAGCACCGCATCCCGGTCTCGGAAATGCAGGAATTTAGCCAGCATGGGTCGCGGAGGGAGGCCGGGTTTGGGCGCCCGGGCCGGGACTCTATGGGCCCTTTCGATGGAGAAGTACGGCGATCGTTCGCATTCCGGGGTGAACGATCTAGTCCAGGACTCCATGTAGGTCAGAGGATCTGAATTTTCAATCCCCTCCAGCAAGCCCAGGACGCGAATGTTACATCGTCTCGAGCGTCCTTCTAAGTCCACCGTGCTTTCCTCTAGGGCCGCCACGCGGCGTAGGACCTCTCTCATGTCTGCCTCCTGCATCTTCACCACGGGCTGTAACTCGGTCACGGTTCGTTCTCCTTCCTTCACCCTGTCCGCCAGCTTACGATGTTCGTCGCGGATTAAGCCAATGTCCGTCGTCAGGGCGCCCAATCTCTCTTCCATTGAAAGGCGAGACATTTCGATCGCCGCCAACACCTGGTCCAACTTTGCCGACAGCGCAGGTTCGGTTTGATATTTCAGTATGATAAAAAGGTACTAAAACAAGATGTAAATATCCCCGCTAAGATTTTGAAACACAAAGATACAATAAAACAGAACAAAGATGGTTCAATTAACTGTACCTGATAAGTGTTTGATACATAAAAATACAATAAAAACACAACATAGATGCAGAGTGTAAAATCAAATCAAATCAATTTCATAGTCTAGGAATTTAGCTGGCATAAACTTAACTACATTGAGCCTGGTAAACCCTTTGCGTATTCTTCGTGAAGAACAATTGTCAACTCTCTTCTGAAAATATTCAGAATCAACTTTATCAATGTGCTCTAAATAACAATGTCCTGTACCCAATACTATTTCCACACATGCCCTGCTCACTTTCACAATCTTACCACAATGCCACCTTTGACCATTCTGCAATTTCACAGCACTTGAATTTTCACTAACCTCTTGGACTTCATGAGGTTGGCTACATCTCACGCCCCACTTTCTCACATTGACCTTGGGTTACTTCACTCACACCCTTTATTGATTTGTAACTTTTTTGCACGCTTGATAGTATCAAACCACCTCTTACTCTGATCATCTCTGTATATTATTTTTTCTAAAAAAAAAAATCTTAAAACCAAGCAGACCTTACTGTGTTCTCCAAAATACCAGATAACCACACTGGGCTGAGATAGTCAAAAGGCTCCCTCCCACTCAAGGCACAAAATGGGATTTTGTTTCCTTATTAGGTGTATTGCAATGTACCCAAAGCATAGCTCTGATGGTACCTTCCACATCCACACTCTTCAAAGATGCCCCATGTACACATTCCAGTACCATCCAGTTCATACGATCAACTAGTCTATTTCCTTGTGGTTAATATAAGCTGCAATATTTGTGTTGGAAGTCAGCCTCTTGTACAAATTCCAACATTTCGTTTGATGTAAATTGTACCCCATTATCCGACATCAGTTCAGTCGGAAAATCCTCTCTACCAAAAATATCAGTCAGGAAAGTAAGAACACTTCTTGTGTAAGTTTCCCTGACAAATTTGACCTCTAACTATTTAGACACATAGGCCATGATTGTGATGTACGGCTGTCGGATCACTGACAGGCCATCAGTAGGTGTCTGTCCGCCGACATTCCTTCAGTCTAACCGCCGTATTATGATACTGGTAGTCGGATCCTAATCTTTCGGATCCTGATAGTGTGGCAGTCGGAGTAGTGTCCTACAATGGCAGCAGGGCCGAGGCAGGCACTGCCATTGGGATTAGGATATCCCTTTTTAACAGACTTTTCATGGCGGGAATCCCGCAATGAATAGGTTGTCAGAAAGGGATATGGGGTCGACTCAAACAGGACTCCCGGCCATCGTAGGCCACTGAAAAAGTGTGCCTAGGGGCACATGTAGTACCCCAATCACCTCTGTGTGCCATGCACAGATGTGCAGAAGGCGCTGCACCATGATGCATCAGCTGTGGCCCATCTAAATGTTATGTTATGTTATGTTATGTTATATGGATATTTATTGCGCGCACAACTACTCAAGAGTATCCTGGCGCGAAGCATAACCACAGAGAAGTCAAGAGCTGAACAGCAGAGCAAAACAACTTTAATAGGCTATGTTAAAAAGATGGGTCTTAAGGAGTTTCTTAAAGCAACCAAGGTCTCTAGTGTCCCTAAGAGTGAATGGGAGGGAATTCCAGAGGGCAGCGGCTTTGACCGAAAAGGATTGACCGCCCAATCTGGTTCGCCGGAAGCGGGGAACTACCATCCTTCGTTGGGAAGCCGACCTTAGGTGGCGGCTTGGGACATGGAAAGTAACTCTTTTCTTGAGGTAGGCAGGACCAGTATCGTGAAGGGCTCGATGCGTGAGTACCAGGGCCTTGAATTGGACTCTTTGGGCCACCGGCAGCCAGTGAAGAGTAGCCAGTTGATGTCTTATGCTGTTTCTTCTAGAAATACCCAGCAGGAGTCTTGCGGCAGCATTCTGGATAAGCTGAAGTTTATTAACCAGAAAGGAAGGGGAGCCCAGATACAAAGCGTTAGCGTAGTCCAAGCGGGACAATATGAGGGCCCTAGCGACCGTTTCTTTAGCTGGCTGGGGTAAGAGAGGAAAGAATCTACTCAGAGATCTGAGGGTCCCGAAGCAGGCACCCGTCAATCGCTTGATCTGCTCTGCGAACCTCAGATCTTCGTTAAACCATATGCCCAGATTCTTGGCTGGGCCACCTTCAGAGAGGGGACGGGGAAAATCAGGTGGCCAAATTAATTCAGTGAATTGGCTTGGAAATTGGCCGTATAGTAAAATCTCTGATTTTCCCTCATTGCATTTAAGTTTGGCATGAGCTAACCAGGTGAAAACGGCAGCCAGGCATTTTAGTGCGACATCAGTTTCTAATGTCGTGTTGCCCCATGTAAACAGGAGCTGGGTGTCATCGGCATAGGCCATAATTTTTGCACCCAGCTCCTCGGCCAGGTAGATCAGCGGGGTCATATAGATGTTAAAAAGAAGTGGGCTCAAAGTAGAGCCCTGTGGGACCCCTGTCTGAACAGACCTGGCCGAAGAAGAGTACGGGGGCATCCAGACTTGTTGATAGCGGGAGTCCAGGAAAGATTCCAGCCAGGACCACACAGCCCCAGTGATGCCAATCTCAGTGAGGCGGGCCAGGAGGAGCTGGTGAGGAACCGTATCAAAGGCGGCAGAGAGGTCCAATAAAATTAGCGCCGCTCTGCCACCCTTGTCCGTACACTCCCTAATGGCTTCCACCACCTCCACCAAAGCTGTCTCAGTGCTGAAGGATGACCTAAAGCCCGACTGGGCTGGATGTAACGCACCAGATTCCTCCACAAAGGCATTTAGCTGCCGAAAGACAACCTTTTCGCAGACCTTCGCCAGTGCCGGGAGCAGGGAGATGGGGCGGTAGTTGGCTGCAATAGCGGGGTCTGCCGAAGGTTTCTTCAGGAGAGGCAAGAGTTTGGCTTGCTTCCACTGCTTAGGTACCACTGCCGATTGTAAAGACCAATTGATCAAAGTAGTGACCTCAGAGCCTACACAGTCCGCTACTCCCGCCAGAACTCTTGCCGGGCAGGGATCCGAGGGGGAGCCTGATTTTAAAGATTTTAGAAGTGTTAGGGTGTCCAATTGATCCACCATAGTGAATTTGGTAAGGCAGCTACTAGCGGGGGCGCCGGGTGCCAGCTCCGGGGGGAGTGAGGCAGCAGTACTCAAAGCTAATCCCTCTTCAATAAGCCTGATTTTATTGATAAAGAAGGAAGAGAGCTCCTCACACCATTCGGCGGAAACTGGGATCTTTTTATGCTCCGCTATAGGTGAAAGAAAGCTTTGAACTATAGCAAAGATTTCCTTATCGTTGTTATCTGCTTTTAGGATCCTAGCCGCAAAGTAAGCCCCTTTCGCAGTCTTGACTGCTGTGTAGTACTCTCTTTGGGCTACACGAAGGTCTGCTTTAGTTTGCGGGGAGTATGCAACCCTCCAAAGCCGCTCCAATTTTTTGCAAGACCATTTTAGTTCTTTTAATGCTGGCGTGTACCAGGGTTGGGAAGGAAGCACGCGTTGGGAAATGTTCCGAGCCGGTTTGGAGGCAGTCACAACCCCCCGACTGACCCAGCTGTTGAAAAGATCCACTTGGCTCTCTAGGTTGGTGGACCGGTCAATTTGGGAGTGCATGAGGGCCTCCACCAGTCCAGGAATATTAATTTTTCGTGCTAAAGGGCCTGACTGGTTGGGAGGGTGGTGGGATGACAATGTCACATACCAGGAGAAAATAATCACAGCATGGTCGGACCAGGTAACAGGCTGGGGGTCTTTGAGGACTAAAGCAAAGTTGGAACAAACCAAGTCCAACACGTGACCTAGTGAGTGCGTCGGTTTGGAGACCCACTGAGTTAGGTGCGTTATGGCCAAAAGGTCTTGAAGACCCAATGAGTCCGAGGAACTAGTGGAATCTAAATGAATGTTAAAATCTCCTAAAAGGAGAAATTTTGGAAACCGTAATGCACGGTCTGTCAAAGTGTCTCCCAAAGAGTTCAGGAAGGAGCCGATCGGCCCCGGCGGTCTGTAGATCAAGGTCCCTCCCAGGGTAAAATGGGGAGAGAGAGTAAAGGAGAAATCAAGGGCTTCACCATCCAGCACACTCAGAGATTTATCACAGGAGAAATCCCATGTTTCTCTGAATATAACGGCAGTGCCGCCCCCTCTGCCTGAGGAGCGATCGGCTCTAGCCAGGCGATATCCACCTGGGACTGCTAGTGCAACCACAGGGGCACATGAGTCGCTTAGCCACGTTTCTGTGACGAACAGAATGTCTAGGTTATTGTCTCTAATGAGCTCGAATACATTCTCTGCATGTTTCACCATAGAACGGGCGTTTATGAGAGCTGCCTTGATAGGATACTCACTCTGGTTTTTGGAAGATGAATGAGATAGGCATGAGGGGAGGTGAAAATTACAGACCTTACAGTCCCATATGGTGTTGGAGCTTAGCGAGCACCTCTGCAGACCCACATGGGGGCCAGGGTTCAAGGAGATCAGGGAATCGCGACTATAAGACAGGGGACTCAGGATGTCTAAGGGGGTAGGGGCAGCCGGACCGGCTCTGGGCACGGTCCAGGCACGGACGGGCGCAGACGGGCTAGACTTATGCGCGACTTCGGCGCGCAATCGTCGCGCCCGCTGCGCTCGTCCGCTGCGCTTCCGGTGGGGACACATGCTTTATAGCAGAGGGAAGAGGGGTCCAGAGGGGGCGTGGCTACGGAGGTGGGCGTGGCCTAGCGACCGGCCAATCCCGTCGTTTCAGCAGGGAAGATTGAGCCTACTTCAGCAAGCACTCTGCTGAGTAGGATAAGATTCGAATGCGGCGCAAAGTACAATAAAACAATAGAATTCTAATCCAAATGGTTTTAAAATGGGCTGTCTGTGCCCTGCTCCCGGCTGTGCCTCAAGAGCTGTAAGTGGTGCAAGCAAACGCGGCGCTCGAGATCAGCGTGCGTTTATGTCGGAGGGGGCGTGGCTACGGAGGTGGGCGTGGCCTAGCGACCGGCCAATCCCGTCGTTTCAGCAGGGAAGATTGAGCCTACTTCAGCAAGCACTCTGCTGAGTAGGATAAGACACTGCGGTGGGACAACTGACTTTCTGACCGGCAGCCCCGCGGTCATATCCGAATACGGCAGTTGGACTGCCAAATGCTCATCGGGCGGTCTGCCAACTGGCGCAATAGACAATAGCAAACTTCTGCTGAACTGGAATAGACCTCGGTTTCTTATTTTTAATAAGAAGAGTATCTGATGAGGCTTTATTAATTTCCTACAAGTATTCTTTGAAATCTTGAATACTGTTGGCAATTTCAATAATTCCCTCTAAAGACAGGTTTTTGTGAGTCAGCAAACGTTCTTGAAATTTTTTTATTGAACCAGCTAGCATCTAACTGATCCCTAATTAGCTGATCTGTAATAGTACCAAATTCGCTTATGCTTCTAATACTCGTAACAATGCCACCACCTACATAGGAATGGATTCAGCCCCAGACGGTTCTCATGAAAAAAGTTTGTATCTTCTGACAATAAAATTGGGTGGTTTTTCAAAACGTATTCCTAAACCACCTCTTCAAACATCAGCCTTTTTGGCATGACAGAACCAACACTGGATACTGTGCATAAAACTCCACTAGGGAGGGGCCCTATGTACTTGCAGAACAAGTTGATTAGGTATTGGGACAGTTGCGTTCAAGTGAATCAAGTCTTCTAACACACCAGAGGTCTCAAATCTATGGAACAGCTAATGCATCTCTTTGCAGAAGACAGATGATCTAGGACTTTTTTAAGAAGGCTGCTTAAGACATGGCTGCTGTGATGGTGTAGGGAGGGAGGCTGTACCGTAAGTGTTTAGAGCCCGGAAACCTGCGTGGGCATTTGTGCACTTGTATTAAATAAGGCAGGCCTACTGGCTTTGTTAAGAGGTCATCAATCAGGGTTAGGGTTGGGCGGAACTCGTGGAGTTTTACTCTGAAGTATACCGCGGAGTTACATAAAAACTCTGTGAGATACTGTGGAGTTCACACACGGAGTGATTCATCCTCACCTATTCATTATGATGGAGGCAAGGCCAGATGATGCTTGAATAACGTCCTATGTTAGGCTGTAATATTAGAATGAACTGTATATTGGCCATTTATGAATCCAAAGCATTGAGTCAAGGTTCTGGGCTTAACCCATAAGAAAATGTACTTCTAAAAATTAAATAACAACATAGCAATTATATTCTATACTTCCTATGTTATGTTTTACCCTCCAGGCAACCAGCACCTAGAAACTGCAGGCATCTACTACTAGAATCCAGCTTATTGGAATCTAGGAGACAGAGGCAGATGTTGCTGCTGAAGGACGGCTGCTGGGGGATTCTGCTCCTTTTCTTAATAAAGTCATTTCTTCAATGAGCAAGCTGCATTTCACCTCTTTAAAAATGTACCAGCCATACCGCCAGAACTGGAGCCCTTCTGCTACCTCATGTCTGTGCTGTCATCCTCGCAGCCGGTGCTCTCTGAGGCAGGTGCTCGCATACTTGCCCTGGGCTCCCTGTCCAGCCGTATGTGGTTGCCATTGCGAATAATCTGGCTATTACTTCCTCCATCTGCTTCAGCCGAGCCAGGCAGGGAAATGGTGAGTCTGGGACAGCTGGTCAAACGCAGAGAAACAGAAGCAACCAGAGCCGGTGCAGGCCAGACTTGGCACCCTGGCACACATATGTTATGGTATGTTATGTTAATAAGGCTCGGAAAGCGCACTTTTACCCAAGAGTGTCCTGAGGAGGTGAGGCTGAGGGTCTAATGATGTACGATGTTAAAGCAGCACGCTCCCTGCAGTCCAATCGGCTCACTGTAAGGGTCAAATGTTCCTGCAACCTGCAGTGTTTGCAGGTTTGCATCGTGCAATGCTTCTTGATGTGAGCTCCAGTGCTTGCAGGTGGTAACAGCTGGAGTCAAGAAGTGAAGCAGAGTTATAATGAATCAGAAAGAGCCCAGCACAAGCTCAAGACCAGCTTGGGGATCGAGCATGCTGCCTCCGCCAACCACCACCCAGCCTTATACCCCTAAGGCCATCACCACCTCGGGGATCCCTCCAGGCCCAAGACCACCGCCCATGAATGCAACAGCACCTGAAGGCCTGGGTGAACCATGGAAAGAAGTTCATGCTCTGTTAATATGTAATATATAATTGCCCAACCCTAATCGCTTCTTAAAATGTAACCTTGAGTGAATTTGCATCTTGTATACATGTAACTCTGACCACTAGTATTTGTAGTAGACTTTTGTAGTCACTACCATTCTTATGTGCTCGCGGAGCAGCAGAAATACCAGCACAAACTGCAGTTCGCACTGCACTCCGCCACTCGCGGATCTGCGCAGAGTTTTTTTGTAACTTCGCGGAGTTCCGCAGAGCAAAACCCCACGTACAACGCCCAGGCAAGGAGACTGCAGTGCTATAAGAATACCAATAGGATAGAAATGCATAAGACTATGTGATAGGTACACATAGACACTGCTCTTATATTGAGAAAATCCTTATAGTTAGGGTCGATCTCAATTTAGCAGCATTCAAGGTACCAATCGCTGCGCACACCACGGTTATAATATGGCCGACTGATTGTTCTTAGCTACTTGTTCCACTTCATCTTTTTATCAACCTGATGTTTTTCAAGTATCACCGTGATTACCTTTATAGAATGATAGAGGTGCATTCACGAGTATAATTCCAAAAACTTAAATGACATAAGTTGGCTGTGGCTGGTGAGTGAAATCCCAAAAGTGGCCATATTTGAGTGGTGTAGCTCTAAGTATTTCCCAGAGAAGCAATAGAAGACCCTTTGATAAAAGCCCAATTAGCCGTCCATCCAACTGCTCCATTTTCACATGGAGGTCAGCAATTTCAATAACGTTTTTCTAGAATTTGTTTTTCGTGCAGTGTTTGTTTATAATGATAGATACCCTTGATGTACTAATCTAACAGCAGCGCCGGATCCAAATCTGTTCTGAATGCATTATGTGTGTGTTTTTTATACACTTTGTTTTGTAGGTCGCCTGTTTGGGGCGGCCACAGCGTACCCAGATCATTTCTTGTAGGTGTCTTTGTTAGAGGGATCATTGTTATGAAACCTTAGATAGCCTGAAATGCTAAGCCTACCATACTGGGTCGGTCCTCATCCTACACTACACACACAGGCAGTGTTTTCACTTCTTGGGGTAGGCACCAAGGAGAGTGGCAAAACTCTACAAACTCCCCCGGCAGAGTGTAGTTTACCACACACCCTTAATATAAGGCGGGTCTATTTTCTTTGTTAATGGGTGATCACATGAATAAAATAGTAATCACATGTAAGGAATCACTATAAAAACAATAGTTCAAGTTCAAGTTCAGCAATTTGTATAGCGCACTACTCACCCAGAGGGTCTCAAGGCGCTTGGGGGAGGGATGTGCATTATTTATCGAATAGCCAGGTTTTAAGTTCTTTTCGGAAGGAAATGTGGTTCTGGGTAAGGCGGAGGTGAGTGGGGAGAGAATTCCAGGTCTTGGCCGCCAAGTAGGATAAGGATCTTCCTCCCATGGTGGATCTGTGGATGCGCGGAACTTCGGCGAGGGCTTGATTGGAGGATCTAAGTTGGCGGGTGGGTGTGTAGAAGGACAGTCGTGTGTTGAGGCATTCAGGTCCTAGTTCGTAGAGGGCTTTGTGTGCGTGGGTGAGTAGACGGAACGTTATTCTCTTGTTGACGGGAAGCCAGTGGAGGTCTTTCAGGTGACTGGTGATGTTAGCTTGGCGGGAGATGTCCAAAATGAGTCTGGCTGCTGCGTTTTGGATGTGTTGGAGTTTTTTCTGTAATTTAGCTGTGGTTCCGGCGTAGAGGGTGTTTCCATAGTCCAGTCGGCTAGTGACCAGTGCGTGGGTGACAGCCTTTCTTGTTTCGGTGGGGATCCAACAAAAGATTTTCTTGAGCAAAGTACGTTGAAGCAAGAGGATGAGACAGCATTGACTCGTCTGGTCATCGAGTGGGAGGAGTCTAGGATGAAGCCTAGGTTACGTGCGTGGTCTGTGGGTATGGGTGCCGTGCCCAGGGCCGATGGCCACCATGAGTCGTCCCAGGCAGAGGGGGATGGTCCTAGGATGAGGACTTCCGTCTTGTCTGAGTTAAGTTTTAGGCGGCTGTTTTTCATCCATTCGGCTACTTCTTTCATGCCTTCGTGAAGATTGGTTTTGGCGGTGTTAGGGTCTTTGGTGAGGGAAAGGATCAGCTGGGTGTCATCGGCATAAGAGATGATGTTAAGGTTGTGTTGTCGTGCGATGGGTGCAAGGGGGCTCATGTAAACATTGAAGAGGGTGGGACTGAGTGATGATCCTTGTCGTACTCCGCAGATGACTTCGGTGGCCTCCGATTTGAATGGGGGGGAGTCGGACTCTTTGGGTTCTCCCGGCGAGGAACGAGATGATCCAGTCCAAGGCTTTTCCTTGTATGCCGATGTTGCTGAGGCGTTGTATGAGGGTGTTATGGCAGACTGTGTCGAAGGCTGCGGAGAGGTCGAGTAGAATGAGGGCAACTGTTTCTCCGTTGTCCAGAAGCGTTCGGATGTCGTCTGTCGCTGCAATGAGGGCGGTTTCGGTGCTGTGTTTGGCTCGGAAGCCGGACTGTGAGGTGTTGAGGGAGTTGTTGGATACAAGGAAGGCGGCAAGCTGGCTATTGACGGCTTTCTCAATGACTTTGTGAGGGAATGGGAGGAGGGAGATGGGGCGGTAGTTCTTAAGTTCATAGGGGTCTGCTGTGGGTTTCTTCAGGAGGGCACTGAGTTCGGCGTGGTTCCAGCTTTCTGGGAAGGTAGCGGAGTTGAAGGAGCAGTTGATGACATCACAGAGATGGGGTGCGATGATGGATTCTGCTTTGTTGAAGATGTGGTGGGGACAGGGGTCGGTTGGCGACCCTGAATGGATGGAGTTCATTAGTCGGATGGTGCATTCAGTGGTGATTGGGTTCCAGGCGTTAAGGTTGTTAGAAGGCGGTTCAGATCGGAGGTGGGTGGAGTGGACTGTTCATTGGAAATGTTCTGAAAACTGTTATGTATGTCGGCTATTTTGTTGTAGAAGAAAGAGGATAGCGAATTGCAGAGGTCTTGGGAGGGAGTAATGTCGTTAGCGGCTGCGGTGGGGTTGGTGAATTCCTTGACGATGTTGAATAGTTCCTTGCTGTTATGGGCGTTGTTGTCGAGTCGATCCTTGAATGCTGATTTCATGGTGGATCGGATCAGTTGGTGGTGTTTGAGGGTGGCTGTCTTGAAGGTGGTGAGATTGTCAGTGGTTGGGGTTTTTCTCCATGTTTTCTCGAGAGTACGGCATAGTTTCTTCGATTTCTTAAGGTCGTCGTTGAACCAGGGGGCCTTTTTGCTACCTTGTTTGGTTTGGTGGTTTTTCAAGGGTGCTAATTCATCAACGCTGTGAGTGATCCATTGTTTGAGTTTGGTGGCAGCTTGGTTTGGGTCCAATGAGAGGGCGGGAGATTTTTGTTTGAGCGATGTGAGGAGTTGGTCGGTGGTGATTTTGTTCTAGTTTCTTCGCGGAATAGGTTGTGGGGGGTTGTGGGTCGAGGTAGTTTTGTAGCTGAAGTGAACACAGCTGTGGTCCGTCCAGTGGAGAGCTGTGAAATGCTTAACCTTATTTAAATGCAATAAATAACAATATAACAATGGAAATATTCAACAATATACATTGTCAATAAAAAATGTAAAATAAGTATAAAATAATGCAGTCGTGAGAACAACCAAAAGGGGTCCCTGTTCTTCAGAGCCCAAGAGCAAAAGCTTCAGCTCTGGAGTACTTGAAAAATGAGATAATCCTCTCCTGGGTCATACTTTTAAGCCCCCTGCAGAATTATGGTTACTTTTCTGAAATAATCCTGGGGGCTGCTTCACTCCCTGCAGCCCCCACAACAATGGAGTAAGTCCCTGGTGGTGCTACTGCCTCTCCTAAGGGTGCAACGAGGAAGAAAACAAAAAGAATGGGGTTTGCCTATCGGGCAGTAAATATTCTATGTGCAGCTCCTGTCTGCTCTATTTAGTGCACTTTGTAGCTATGTCCTGCATTCTTTACTACTATTTTGGGTGCCCACATATTTCAATATTAATTGGGAGTTGCAAAGTCCCTGGAACCCCACCGGCTCCCTGTGTGAGGGCACCAACAATCTACATTTGGCTGCTGCCATGGCATGAAAAACTCTTCTTCTGTTTCTGGGGTAGGAGCAGCTTACTACTGCTGTTCCCACCACAGCTGTGGCAGCGTACTAGCTCTCAGACATGCTGCACTCGTTGCAGCCTCAGTTGGGCATATGGGTCAATACCCCTGTGCCCGATGGGCTGGTCTGACAAGAGGCTGTGTCGACTTTTTTTTTGCTGTTTATGGGCCTATTGTATGGTCTGCTGTGATGGTTTTCAATCTTGATTGCCCTCACATTTAAACATTCATTAAACAAACAGTGCCTACTGCACGCTCAAATCCGAGCAGTCTTCAATACCGTATGCAGTGTGTTTTACTAGTTTAAAACTGCCCCAATTTGCAAACTTTAGTAGAGAAGTGCCAGAATTGGTCTGAGTGGCCTGGTCTGCCGCCCAGACACTGCATGTGAGCAAGCGGCATTTCTCTACCTCGGCTGTAAACACAGCTGGGTTGGAGAAATAGAAGTGTGCATGGTTTGTTTGGCCAGCCTAGAATGGCCGGCCAATTGTACATACACACTTCTTAGTGTCACCACCTGCCTGTCGTGGCCTGGCCCCACCCTGCACGCATGGCAAAAATCAGTAAAGGAAAAATAAAATTATATTGTTTCATTATCATTTTATTTTCCTGTGACTGACTCTGACGAGTGGGGCGACGCTCCTCCGCCATTAGGAGGAGCCGCCCCTGAAATTAAATATAGATGTGCAGAGCCCTGGCTCACTTCTGGGTTAATTAGGTGTAATACAGTGCACTACATTTGCGTTCTTTCCCCTTGGGTCCCATGGTGCGTCCCGCTGGACTACAACAGTTGTGCTGGATTCCGTGGGAGTATAGTGCGACCTCAACTTGAAATTCTTCTTTTTTTAACATTTTTTTAACATTTTTTAACATTTTGGCTCACAAGGCAAGGGGTTGAGTTTGAATTTTTTCACTTTTACTTTTCAGGAGACAGGGACCGAATCCCTGAGTCATAAAATGGCTGACCAACAACTCTGTTGATGTGGATGGCAGCCAGTCAGATCTTAGCTAAGATCTGCTAGTCCTGTGGGAATCTCGCAGGACTACTTATCTATATTTTTTAACATGAATTTCTCATAAACACTAACAAAACTGGTTTCCTGGGTTTAGAGCTAGCTTTCTGCCAGATTTGATATAATTCTGTTCAGTTGTTTTTGCTGTATCTTTGTCAAAAATCCCTACAGGAACATGCATAGGATTACGCATTTTGGGACCCCCCCTTTTTGTCAGCCCCGTTTTACGGATCACTCCAAAACTTTTCAGGAAGATGCTGAGGTGGATGAATTTATTTTAGAAAGTTTTAGGAAGATAAGTCAAAGTGTACCAAAGTTATTAGCAAACCAAAAAAAACACTCTTCCTATGTAAACTCTGGCCTAACTATAAAGACACAGGGGTGACCTTCACTGTGCAATAGATATATGTATATATGTAGATAGATAGATAGATAGATAGATAGATAGATAGATAGATAGATAGATAGATAGATAGATAGATAGATAGATAGATAGATAGATAGATAGATAGATGATGGATAGATAGATAGATGGATAGGTGGATAGGTGGATAGATGGATAGATAGATAGATAGATAGATAGATAGATAGATAGATAGATAGATAGATAGATAGATAGATAGATAGATAGATAGATAGATAGATAGATAGATAGATTGATAGAGAGAGATAAATTGACAGATCAGAAAAAACAAAGAAAGTGATAGGTGTTGAAATGAGACAAGAACTAATGTTAGCAAAAACGTCCATAATATGTTATAGTTTAGTCAATTCACTGTAACATGCGCCCCCATCATGCACAGTTCATTACTAATTGATACCAGTCAACTACCAGCAGGTCACTGGTTCGATTTCTGGCAGGGCTGACTCTGCCTTTCGTCCTTCCCAAGTTGATATATTAAGCACCATACAATATGGGAATAGTGACACCTGCTGTCTTCTGCGCTACAAGGTAAACACTGCTATATAACAATAAAAAAAATTAAGTTACCCTCTTAGCTCTAGCCAAGGCCTGATTCTCACTGCGCTAGGCCTTCTGTGCGTGTCAATTACTGGCTCTTGGGAATGGGCAGACGAGCCTCCCGAGCTCTGAGGTATCTGTTCGCCCAATATGTCACTGTGTGTGTGATATCGATGCCAGGTTTGGGCGAGGGGCGGGCCTGCCTTCAACCTCAGCGACGGCCATTTGCAGAAGCAGCGTTTTGTTATAGAACGCTCACCTGGATTTTCTGAAGGAGTTTCCAGGGAAGGCCATCCCCACCTCTTTGTGTAAAACCACCGCTTTCCCATTGCGGCGCGCCCACCCCTCCGCATATGCTTCCTGTGGCGCAGCTGTCCTCTCGGTAGCCCCGTCTGCTAAAAGGCTGCTCCTGGCGGCCTTAATTGCATTTGCTGCTCAGGTGGGGCTCTGCGGCGGCCGTCTCTGAAGCGCCCTGAATGGGCAGGTGATGTGATATGCTGTATTTAGGCACACAATGACATGACATTCAGAAGCAGCCCTTGAACCAGGGAGGCCTGCGCCGCATGAGTCCAAAGCCAAGGCTCACAGGGGCCCAGATGGATAATTGACCGACCTGTGGGACTTGCACTGTACCGTATATCATGTATTCAAATCCCAGCGCGCCTCTCAAACATGAGCTGCCCTTCAGGAAAGTCTGGCTGCTCATTTTGGAGGTTTCTGCTGTATCACGTGACACGGCTTATTTACAAGCCCCGCCACTGTTTGTCACATAAAAAGTGACACACTGGTGGCGCAGGGGGCTTGGAAATGACCCTGAGCTTGGAACATAAATGTGCAAATCTGTGTGGCTTGCTCAAAGTAAGGCGTCTCTTCATCGATAGAAGAAGACGTGGGTGAAAGTGCTTCTACAATTCACTATAAAAACAAATTGTGACCCAAATGTAATAAGCATTTGCACAGGCATTTAGGTGAGAAAAAGTTTTGCTCTATGTCACAAAGTGGTACAAACTGCAGCACAGCAAAGACCAAGGCGCATGTTTACATAGCATTCATGAAGCGTAACAAGGCATCTTGCTGCACTGAGTGAAAGTGAGATAATTTGACGCATTCCTGTCCTCTCCTTGCGCTGATGCACTTCTGGATGCAGGCGCCAATGCAGGCACCCTTGCGCCATGGTGCAAGGCTGCCTGCACCCTTGCGCCGTGGTGCAAGGCTGCCTGCATTGTAGGTGGGATTGTATCTTGGGCAGGAAGGGACACCTTACTGCACAAAAGCAATCCTAAGAGGCCTTTCCTTCTTTGTGTGCAGCACCCTGCTGAGTGCTGCAGATTGCAGCACACATAGGAAGAGGAAGTAAAGAGGAGAAATAAGAATATTTCTGTAATGTTAGCGCTCTAGTCGGCGTACGTCGCGCGATGACGTAATGCGCCCGCGGCCATGTTGGGAATGCGCGCGCATCCGAGAGAAAGAGCGCGAGTGCCGGAGCCGGGAGTAAAGCGGCTCGGCGCTCTCTGACCACGATACAATAACTAATAAACCCCTTAACGTTTACCACGGTGTCCTGTCATTTCTGAGGGAAGAAGAAACATTACAATGGCGACGAGGACAGGATGAGGAAAAAAAAAATGGGAGAAAATCGAGCAGTGATCACACATAGGTGCAATCCTCAGACCAAGCCACACAAAGAGCACCTGGGACGTCACAGAGCGCGCCAGAGCCCACAACACCCCACTCCACGAAGGAACCATAGGAAACCAGGTACAGGGAGGCCCCCCCATGCAAACACGTACAGTGGGAGCCGAACAGGGCACACAGAAGGTCACGCAGCTGTGAAAGAACGCAAGGGACACCCCCACAGTATCTACACACCCGAGGGGCAGGAGAGCTGGCGACTTCAGGGAAGAGTGAAGGGGAAGAGACAAAGAGTCCCCAACTTCAACCAAAGAAGCAGGAGGAAGACAGCGCACCAGGCAGTCCCAAGGGCCAAAGCGGGATCCCACCGCCGGGAAGGCGCGAAACCATGTGCGCGCAGGCGTCTTTTGCAACAGCGCCTGTACCGTTCCAGCCCAAGCCAGGAGAACCCCTTATGAAGTGGGAAGACTGGGGAGACTATATTGATAACTTTATAGAAGTACTAGAGGATGAAAACGAGGAGAAATTTACAAGTAAAAGGAAGAAACGGATACTGTTACACAACTTGGATCCAGAGGGGCTCAGAATATTCAAAAACTTAGTACCTAAACAACGTGATGATACCGATGACGATATCTATGCCCACGTAATTGAAGAATTAAACGAGCACTACAGACCAGCTGTATGCGTCTGAATTGACCGATACAATTTTCAACAGAGAAAGCAGGAAGCTGGGTAATTGGTCGAAGAGTATGTAGCGGCACTAAGGAAACTAGCATCCACGTGCAGATATGCTGCATTCCAAGAAGAGTTCATAAAAGACCAGATAGTGATGCACACCACAAGTAAGGCTGTGCAAGAAAAATTATGGGCAAGCGGGGATACCACGCATGGCAATAGTTCAGAAAGCGGAGTTTGCACGACGATGCGCGGAGGCGGCGAAGAAAGAGACGTTGGCCAGACCGATGGTGAACAGAATAGAAGAGGAGGAGCCCCGAAGAGACAGCAGGAACAAGGGAACCTCACAGAAAGGCCCGAACAGGTGGCGGGGAAATCCGGGCCCACCGGGGAAAACAAACGGGAGGCGGCAAGAATGCCTGTTACCGATGTGGAAGCACGGCACACGAGGCCTATGACAGGAAATGTCTGGCGTTTCACGCCAAATGTATGTTCTGCGGGATCGTAGGGCAGTACGAGAAGGTGTGCCGTAGGAAGACAACCGGGAGTGTGGTGAAATATGACAAGAAGACCCAGGGGAGAGCAACCACGAGGAAGAGAACACGGTACTCTGCATTTACGACCAGGTGTTATGCGTGGACACCAAGAGATCGAGCAAGCCTGTGCTGGACATGACAATTGGAGGAGTGCCAATAAACATAGTGGCAGATACGGGTTCACCCTACACGATAGTCCAGAGGACGGTGTGGAACGAGACATTTAAACCACATTTGGGCTCGGAGCTAGAGAAGCTGGATATAAGGCCCGTCTCATACAATGGTGGCCGCTTACCCATGGTAGGGTACAGACTGTTAAAATTTGAATTTAAAGGACGCAGCACGAACTGCAAGCTGTACGTCTCGGAAAAAGGACCATCGGTACTGGGGTGGATGGACATGGGTGACCTGGGCATCAAACTGCACCCGGGAGGAGAGGTCCAGGTTTTGCTCACTGAACCAGAACGATGGCCGGACATGGACAGATGGAAAAGGGAATACCCTAAGGTGTTCGGAGGCAAGGTGGGGAAACTAGAGAAGTTTGCGCACAAGATCATTCTCAAAGCAGGAGCGGAACCCGTGTCCCACAGGGTGAGGAATGTGCCCCTCGCAGTGAGAGACGCGGTACAGGTAGAACTGCAGGAGTTGGAGAAAAAGGGCATAATCGAACCAATCACGTGTGCCGAATGGCTGGCACCACTAGTAGTGGTGATGAAACCCAGTGGGAAGGTCAGGCTATGCGTAGACCTGCGTGAGTTAAACAAAAACATTGTAGTGGAGAAGTTTCCCTTGCCAGGGATCGAAGAGATGTTGGCAAAAACAAGAGGAGTCAAGTGGTACTCCACCATTTACCTAACCTCAGCTTACCACCAGATCGCGTTGCACCCGGAGAGTAGGAGGCTAACGTCATTCATCACCCTCTTCGGATGCTACCAGTTCCGCTGCATGCCGTTTGGGCTGGCGGCAGCGGTGTTTCAAAAACTGATGCACCAATTGTTCAAGAACGTGGACGGCATCCAGTACTTTCAGGATGATATCCTAGTGATGGGACGAGACAAGATAGACCACGACGCGAAACTTGCTAAGGTGCTGAGGGTGCTGGAGGAAAAGGGCCTAACCGCAGAGTGGGAGAAGTGCCGCCTAGGTATGGAGTCAGTGACCTACTTGGGACACGAAATTGGGGTGCAAGGAATCACGCCCAAGACTGAGAATGTGAAGGCGATTTGCAACGCGCCACCCCCCCCACCAGCAAGGAGGACGTCAGGTCCTTTTTAGGCATGGCGGAATACTATAGTAAATTTGTTCAACATTTTGCAACGAAAACTCACCACATGAGACAATTAACGAGAGAAAAAGCAACCTTCAATTGGACGGAAGAGGCACAAAGGGAGTTTGAAAGCATAAAAATGGACGTGGTAAGCGTCCTACCCTTGCAAGGCTACAACCCCCAAGGAAGAACAGTGCTCACGACAGATGCCAGCGACAAGGGGCTAGGTGCTGTGTTGATGCAGGACAGAGGACAAGGAGTGGTTGAGACATTGAGCTTTGCATCTCGCACACTGAGTGACACAGAAAAAAAGTTCAGCGTCATAGAAAAAGAGATGCTGGCCGTGGTATGGGCAATGACAAGGTTCCGGCAATTTCTATGGGGTACACGGTTCCAGTTGAAGACTGACCACAAACCGTTGGTGAAAGTACTCACCTCAAGTGGGCATGCCAGTGCCACGCCCAGAATTTCAGAGATGACTCTAAAGCTTTTGGAGTAGAGATACGACGTGGAGTATATCACGGGCAGTCGGAATAAAGTGGCAGACTATTTGAGCAGGGCGGCAGCCATGGAGACAGAAGAAGAAGACAAGGAAGCTGGAGAGGAAATGGTAGCTTTGATGGAGGACCAGGAAAGGGTCATCAGCAACCAACAGTGGGACGAAGCCTATAAGGAAGATCGTGACATACAGGAGGTGAAGGAGTGTATAGTGAATGGATGGCCAGAAAAGAAACACCTCAGTGAAAATCTACGGAAGTATTATGAGGTCAGGGAGGAACTGTCAGTGGATGATAAGGGAGTGTTTGTATACAGGGGAGACAAGGTCATTCCCCCATCAGGAATCGTTCCGAGATTACTAGCAATACTCCATGAAGGACATCTGGGGATCGGGAAGACGAAACTACGGACCAAACAGGGATACTGGTGGCCAGGCATGGACTTGCAAGCCGAACGGTGCATCAGGGAATGCATCCAGTGCCAAGGAGCGGACAAGACACTTAAGCCTTTAAGACCAGCGCTGGGAAAGTGTGACTCCCCGAAGAACCCGTGGGAAGAGCTGTCTATTGATATTTTGGGCCCGATCTTAGATGGACAAGGAACCCAGAAGTACGTGTGCGTCCTCATAGACAGATACTCCAAGTGGCCAGAAGTGAAGGTGGAGGAAGTAATGGACACAGAGACAATTCTAAGGTTTCTGAACGATACGTTTGTAAGAGAAGGCATTCCCAAATCCATACTGAGCGACAATGGACCTCAGATCACTTCAAAAATGGACTAAATTCATGGAGAGAAATGGTATCCTGTCCAAACACACCTCCATATATCACCCGGCTGGGAATGGCCTAGTCGAGCGCTTTAACCGAGTGGTGATGGGATCGGTACAGGTGGCCATAATGAGTGACAAGGACTGGGAGAAGGAAATATGGAAAATGATATGGGCATACTGAATCCCCCCCACTAGGACAGGGTATAGCCCCTTCCAGATCCTGAGGGGCCGAGATCCTTTCACGAAGGACAACCGAGAGTGGAAGGAGAAAACAGTGACCAGCAAGTGGTCCCCAGCAGTGGTTCAGGTGAACCTGGAGAGAGCACAAGAGGTCTACGTCAGGTACTACAACTTACGAAGGAATGTGAGAGACACCGGATTAGAAGAAGTCGAATGGGTGAGAGTCAAGTTGGCGGTAATGCAAAGGAAGGGGGACAGCAAATATAGTAAACCCCTTCAAGTCAAAGAGGTGTATGATAGAGCTGCCCTACTAAGCGATGGCAATGTATGGTCGCAAGACCGTATGGCAAGGTGCAACAAAATATTACAGTGGAACTCTGGTGAGCAGGAGCAGGAGGGGGCAGCGGAGCTTGATAAAGGAAATGAACTCTCCAACTCGGACATGGACACGGAAGAGGGAGGCTCGAGTGAGGAGCAGGCCAGCAGAAGTAACCCCAGAAGAGAGATGGAGAGAAGTGCAAGGAGGTCGATGGGGAGCCCAGCCGAACCGAGCCAGAGAGAAGGTATTGGAGAGACTCGGGAGAAAGAAGATACAGCCACCCCGGTAAGACATACCCGAGGGGGGAAGAGTGGTGAGACCATCCAGGTTCCAGGACTATGATATGAGCGATGGACTATAAGTTTTCTTGTTTGTTTCATTGGTGGGAAAAAAGAGGAGATATGTAATGTTAGCGCTCTAGTCGGCGTACGTCACGCGATGACGGAATGCGCCCGCTGCCATGTTGGGAATGCGCGCGCATCTGAGAGAAAGAGCGCGAGTGCCGGAGCCGGGACCACGATACAATAACTAATAAACCCCTTGGCATCAAAGGGATGTGGCTGTAGCTATTGCACAATGTAGAGTTGAATGAATGAATGAGTGCAATAGACTTATGAAGCTCAATAATTGCCCGAAGGCGTTAAGGCAGTAGAAGCAGTTAGTCCTGGGTAGGAGAAGAAGGGACAGCAAGTTTAGCCCCTAGCCTATCTGTTAAAGAGTAAAAAAGCCAACTTTTCAGGGCTTGCGAAATGGAACGCGTGCTTGGAGACTGGAAACGGAATAAGGGAGCGAGTTCCACAGTTTGGATGCAGCCACTGAGAAGGCGCTACCTCCCCATCTCAAATTTCGATGCTTTGGAGCAGTTATAATATTTCTGCCTGAGGGTCGCAGCTTGCCAAGGGAGCACATCGCTGGGACAAGTTCCTGAGTACTCTCGTGCCAATCTTATGCAGGCCCTTCTGAAGGATGCAAAGAGCCACAAAGACGAGTCGCTTATTCACGGGCAGCTAGTGAAGATTCCGAATTCCCTCGAAAAAGGATTGGAATTTGGAGAATTTGGGGAGTTGTAGATTTTCATATAGCTGCTGGGCTCTGCTTCCCCACATGTAGAAAATCTGGCCCTTCCTGTACTGTATTGAATTGTAATTGGATTTGTATACTGCTCTGTGTCCCGTCAGGCCCCAGATCGGTGCTCTTATTGTGTTTTGAGTCGCAGCACTTAGCAGTGTGATGGAGGAAGGGTAAATAAGAAGTAGGGCTGCTCAGATCATAATTAACTGGCAGCTATAATTTACTCTGCAAGTCCCATATTGAGCTTATAGTGATTTTTTTCAATGTATCTATATTGGCCCTTCCACTAAATGTGTCTTGGGAGTCTGGAGAGAAGGGGGACCTAGACTGCATCACCATTTCTAGAATGAACTAATAATGTCTTGAACCTCTGTGGAAAAAACTTTTAATTTCTTGAGAGAATAAATGATCACATAAGTGCTTCATTTGTAATAAAATATGTGCCTGGGCCCTTGTCAGGAGGCCACTGCAGCTTTACCCACCCACCTGTGTTTCCAGGAATACGGCATACTGTCCTATATCCATCAGGACCCGTGTATATGTCATCTGTCTCCTGGAATAACATCCTGGTTTATGCAACAAATTCACCATCTCTGTGTTGCACACACCAGGAATACAGGAAGAAATGGAAGAATGAAAGTTGAATGATAGAATATTAGGTTGATTGAATTGAAATTAGTAAGTATGAGAGTATGATTGAAGTGTGATATGTTACTGGGTAGGGCATAACGTAGGATGAATTTTTCCTCTTTTTATCTCTCCCCTCACCAATGTATGTTTTTTGATGTTCTAAAAATTATTATGTGGATTTAAAATGCAATCTATTTTTGTACCTTCTTGCTACATTAACTCAAAGAATATAAAAAAATTAAAATATATATATATCCTAAAATATCTTCTTTGAGTATACTTGGATTGACCCGTTTCCTGTCATGTGCAATGCTGGCTCCTAGATAAATCACCCCGTATACATTGTTTGGATCCTACCCTTAGGACCACTATATCACAAGGCAGGGTTGCTTTCTTTTGTTCTATTCTCAGTTAACCACCCACCTACCCTGCCAGCACTGCCAAAGACAATACCTACCCAACTACTAACCATACCACTCCTAAAAGTGTGATAATTCAAACTATTCCAGGCCCCTAAAGCTATAAGAATGCCTAGGGCTGCAGGAATTAATCGTTTATAGTGTACATTGAAATAATAAAGATCAGCTGATCTATTTATCTCTGAATTACAAAACCAGCGCCACCACGTGGCACACTGTCATAAGTGCCAGTGTTCACAATTAAATGCTGGTACCAAACACCGGAAAGCACTGGCTCAAATTAAGCACTGGATCACACAGCCACATTTTCTTATAAACAAATGCTTGTTGCATCAAAGTCTAAAGGAGGCCTTAGATGCACCTGTAAAAAGAAGACACAAGGCAAACAATAATCCATGGCATACAAATTTTCTGGTTGACACTTTTTTGATCACTGGATTATCAGCTGTCAGTGTCTCGAAATCAGTGGCAACATGGGATTACCCTGCTGAGTCGGAAAAATTAATTATTCTCTACCCTCAGTTTTTCAAAAACAACAAAGTCCTACTAAAGAAGCCATATAACTGCACAAATTGTGCTTGTGACTAGAAAATGATGCTCATCTACCATACATTAGAACATTGGAATGTTGGGAGCTCCATTGAAAACATTGGAGTGCTCCAGGGTTCAATTGGCCGGTAGAAGCCGGAGTGCCAACATTCCAATGTTTGATTTTGTTCACAGCTCTGGCTGTGAACAAAGTCCTCTTGGAGCCCGAGAGGATTTCAACCCCCTCTGGCTCCGAGAGGCGTTTGTTTTTACTAATTACTGCTACGGCAATGGCTATTAGAACATCCGCCCCTAGTGGGCAGAATGTTCATTCTGCCCTCTAGGGACGGAATGTTCTAATAGCCATAGAGTCCTCCGTAGTTGGCTCTACCAGGTTGCTCCCTTATTAACGTCCCTTGCCTTCGGCTCAGGCCTTTAACATTAGAGCAGGCCTTCAATGGCCAGTATACCCTGCTACAGTGGGCTCTAAGGCTATATTAAAATGTGCACCTTAACTGCGTCAATTTAAGGAACCTCTTTGGCTCATATATTTGTATAAGCAAGATGTGGTCCGAGCTGAGTGCTCACCCTCTGCAGCATAACTCCTTCCAGCATGACTTTTGCTCTGAGCCATTCACTTATTTGTTGACCAGCTACCGCTAGCTCACAGTGGTGCTGAAAACCACTGTGGCATCTTCTGCATATAATAAACTAATCTCCTCTACAAGGGACATAAAAAAGGGTACCACCATACTGTGAACATATCTTTGTAAAACACATCCAGAAGGTCTACAAGTAGACAAAAAAAATGTTAAGCATATGCCTACCAATGTTAAACTCTGATGCCCTGAAGAATACTCCATTGCATTCCAACAACTGTGCAACAACAACAACAACAACTCTACAGCTGTTAGAGCCTAAAATAAGCAATACATGTATGTCTATTTTTAAAATTCCTACCCCATATAGCAAACCCCCTACCTCCAACTAACTCTATCCTCTTGAGACTTTCAACCTACTAGAGACCAACTAGGTACTGAAGTTGGCATGCAAAACAAAAGCAATCAGCAGCTCCACAGTACCATACCCAGTCACATGCATTGAACCACTCCTGCCATCACTCATTGGGGACATCACAAAAATGATCACTAGTCAGGAATGAATACCACCAAGGTCACTGAATTCACCAATGTTAGCCAAAGAAGCTCTACATGCCTTCCTCAACACAAGCTTTTCACCCATTTGAAGTATAATTCACAAAGGTGAAAGAATGTGAGAGTGTCTGGTGCTTACAGTCGGAACAACATTTTAAAGAAAGAAAAGTCTGCTATCATCAGTATTTGTACGTGAATCTTTTTAAAAGGGCTGTGCCTGCAGGACTGATTGAACCAATAAACTTTGTTGTCATTGACTATTCAGGATCAGAGCTGGTGCCTGCTAAACCCTAGCAGATTGGGCTTACCATTGTAGCTTTCTCTATGACCGCTCCTAGATACACTCAGAAGACAGTGATGGTGATAGGTAGACAGGTCATGTAAGTCTCTAAGGTCCTAAAGAATGTCCCAGAACTATTAGGCTGGGAAGAGATTGGCAGAGGTATGTTGACCAGCCTAACACCGATGAGGAAGTCTTCATAATTGTCTGCACACCCATCACATAGATTTTTAACCTTGTAGAGAACATTAATAGCAATAAAATTAGTAGACTGGTTCACCAAATGCAATTTGTTTGAAAGGGGACTACAATAGGATGCACAACCTTGACTACAAAATAACTCCAGACAAGCCTGCTAATCAACCCGTCTGCGTACCTTTCAGAGTAACTTAGACAGAGTAAAAGTGACCTCCAATTTAGCATGTAGTGTAAAAAACAGTCTTGCATAGGAGCAACACAAACATGTATGTAGGTTCTGCTCATGGAAGTGCTGAGCAGTATCCCCAATGCCACTTCACCACCATAGCAAAAACCTTGTTTGAACCAAAAATGCTGCTACAGCTGCCGCCCTCCACATTGAAAGCATCTTCATCATCACATGTGTTGCTCAAGGTGATCCTCAGATGCCACAGGTTCGCTGTCACATCAATACATTTCTCACCACGACCCACACTTATCCCGTCAATGGATCTCTGGTCTTTAACACACTGCTATCAGAGTTCCTGCATACTTCAAGATACATATTCTGGTACCCTACTGTCCCCTTTATCACCATCTGGAACCGTTGGATCTGTCTTCAAATACTTAAATTCGAGGCTGAAGTTCCTGGCTCTGTTAAATGTATTCCCTGCTCAGTGAACCATATATAAAACACTCTCTTCGCCTAGCCTCATTTCTAACTCTCACTGTGATCCTATTTATTCTTACATAAAAAATCAGAACTCATTATAATATAAACTGTACTATTCACTTTTCTTGCCACCACAGTCCTAGCCACCTCAGACCAAACCATCATCAAGATAACGGTAGACATTCCTCTCCTATGCACGTTGTGTCCGAAGTCGAGCACTTCTACCTTGAGCACATAGACCAAGACCTGGCTTCACTCCTTCACTCCACCTCCCATGACACCTTCAGAAATGCCATTGAATCCGACAGTCCACTCCACAACTTCATACACTTGGGTCACACCTGCTAACTGATTCTTTAAGATGCAGACTCAGGTTTTGATTAGGGAACCCACATGCTCGTGAATATCGACTAGCCACTCATCAAAATCCAAGACCACACTCCACTCAACAAAATGAATATATTATCTTTACATATTTTCTCTTCAACTAATCTGTAGAAGCCATCATGCACACTTATCTTTCATCCACCTACCGGTATCCTTGCATCGTTATATGTGAGTACAACCTCTCTGCCAGTGACTACAAGTTCTACTACACCCTTGTAAGCAACACTCTGTCCCCATTTGCAGTGCATACCTCTGCTTTGCTATACTCTGTATAAACCTCTCTGTTACTCAGCCCAGCTTACCTACCCCTCCTTCCTCAAATTCAATCCCATACTCTGATAGGCCATACCACCTTTACCCTGCGAGACCTCTTCGGCCCACAAATTGTTAAGAACAGAACAACTCTTTCTGGGCCCTGTCTTGCCTCAGTGCTCTCTGTAACCACTCACCAGTCTCCGGCACCGCCCCACAATGCTTTAGTTCTGTGGTAGTAGTGCCATTTCTCAACCAATTGACAGCTGAGCCATCTTCCTTCATTTACCTACAAACCTATCTCTCAGTTTCCATTCCTTTATAAAAAGCCTGAATGCCTGCTGTTCAGTTGTCTTACTACATCTCACTCACTCATAAAGTTACCATCTACTCTAGCACATGGCAAGATTTCTTATGGACACAATACAATATGGACACAATACACCACCACATCTTATTGACCTCTCAGAAATGTTTAACATAGTTGATCCATCACTCTTGTAGACACAGACACAATCCTTCACAGCATCAGCATTGTATGCAACTGGTTCTCAAAATCTTGTCTTAGTTACAAAGTGGCCATTCTCTTTCCCTTGCTGCTCATATCACTCTTTAGTTATGACTAGGGCTCCCAATTTTATGGTAATTATTTTTTTGCCATTTCCGTCTGTATTTATCTATATTTATTTTTTGCTAATTTTATCTGTATGTATCCATATTTATTTTGGGTTTTGGGAAAATTAAGCTGAAATTAGTATATTTTCACGTTTATTTAACTGATAAATGTGCACTCATCCTTGAAAGTTTGCCAGGTTTCAGCACTGTGCAGACCCACAGAAGATTAATCAGTGCACTTACATGAAAAAATGCAATTTTCAGTATCAACCTTGTGCATATCTACTGCTTTTAAAGACTCTTTACTAAAATTCCTTTTCTTTTTAAGCACATTTTCTATCAACCCACACATCTATTGGCCTGGAAGTCATGGCAGACAGTATTAAGAACTACTCAAAAAGCAACAAAATTTCTGTTTTGATCCACATTTAAAAATAAATACAGACAAGAATATGAATGTTTTCTGTCTGTATTTATCTGTAAAAATCTGTGAAAACGGAGCACAGGGAGCCTCGCGTATTACCCATGCTGTCTGTACTCTCCAAGGTTTAGACTTGAACCCTCTCTTATGCTACTAAACTCTTTTTATATCACCTGCTCTTTTGACTTTTCATATCACTTCTGCACTGATGACGTTCAAATCTGAGTCTTCATCCTTTTCTTCTCCCCCAGCTCCAACAACCTAAGACTGCCTTAACGCAGTGAGCGATGGGCGTGACACCTGCTCTGTCTTGCTGAGCTCTGCAAACGCTGAGATCCCATACTTCCCTGAATCCCATTCTTTGGGCACCCTCACTATCCCCATTGCTGTTCACCCTTCTGCCACATTGGCACTACCCTTCAACCAGGAATATTACCATGTGGTTTGATCCCAGAGTAAGAATGGAGCCTTTTATCACTTCTACTGGTGGGCTCCCACAGCACCAGGTCCTAAGCCAAGGGAGAAATTAGTTTTCATCCCAATTTAAAAATTGTCAAATGTTTCATCAATACCTTGGTCATGAACAGGCTGGATTACTGAAAGTCGGTCTCGAGCAGTATTCAGTCTCTCTGTGGAGAAAATAACTAATGCTGTCATGTGCACACTTGTTGAGAAACCCACACTTGTTTCTACTGACACCAAGCAAGCATCAGGTCAATGCCATCTCCTCAGCATGCTACCACACACTCTGCAAAATCTGCTAGTGACTCTCCAACACCACCAGAAAGAAGGTAATGCATGCCCTCATCAACAGCCGACTGGACTGTGGCAACGCACTCTATGCACGCACCGCCGCGGAACTCATGTAGAGACTCCAGACGATCCAGAACGCAGCTTACAGTTCGATCCTCAACCTGCCCAAGGGATCCCCCACAACCTGAAAAACCTCCACTGAATCCCAGTCCAGAAGAGAAGCCATTACAAGCTCCTGACTCAGGCCTACAGAGCACTTTATGACCAAGAACACGACTACTTAAACCCCCGACTGCACTTCCACCGCCCCCTAGGTATCTCGGCTTTGCACACATCCCCCTTGTGCAGATCCCTCACATACACTGTTGCCGTGTCAGAGGACGCTCCTTCTCCCTTCTCGTTGCAGAGCCTGGAACACCCTCCCGCTCTGCACCCCGTCCTCGTCCTCGCTGGCCGACTTCAGCAAGGGGCTCAAGGCCGGGCTCTTCGTACGAGACCTACAACACGTGCCTGGATAAACCTCACGCTCTACCAATAACGTTTGATTGATGGATTACAGCTGATATCATTTAAACACATGGCACCTTGGAAACTACTTAGATTAGTCAGTAAGGCAGGTCACAGCACCCCATCTCCCCTACTTCTTTCGTAACCTCACATACATCCCCCACAAAGTCTGAGCACTCACCAGGCACTATCTTCTGCACTCCATTAAAGGTTAGATCCGTCATTTCCTTTTTTTTTATTTAACAGTATTTATTGGGACTGGTGAGATGTGCAATAGAACATCTCTCACATATTTGGTGCATAAGTAGGCAGTATGTTATGCATATACAGGAGCACGCCGGCTTACAAAATATATACGTGAGAGTCAGCATCTGTCTTTTTCTTGTTATCAACCTAAACAAAATATAAACAACAGTTTTGTTAAGCGCAGACCCCCCCCTATCCAGTACCCTGCACCCTATGATTATCACAGCATGACATGTCAAGCGGGGTTCCTAGGGTTCAAATATGCCTATGGGGAGATACTCACACCACCACATGTCCCCGTCACTTATACAATCTATTTGTAGAGCGCTACTTGTCCCCCGTAAGGGTATCCAGGCGCTAGCAGGGTCAGTTGATCAGCCAGGTCTTCAGGAACTTTCGAACTCTGGAAGTGATGGGCAGGTGCGTCGGTGTCCGCCTAAGTATGATAAGGGGGCAAGAATGCGCCGTCCCCCACATACACAGCAGAAAGAAATGGAACAACAAATGGAAGAAAAAAATTGCGGGGGCGATTGTAGGGTGGGCGTTTCCTTTTTAGTGACTTTGCTAAAGGCCTCCACCAGAGTATGCCACGCACAAGCGCGAGTGCTTCCGCTGGGTAATCATTGTTTTTCTTCATTTGCTCAATTGGGGTCCCCATGAATAGGTTGGTGGCCCCTTCTGCACCAAGGGCTGCAGGGGCCCGTGTTAGGCCCTTGCCTGCATCAATTATTGCAGGTCTGGTTATCGGGGCCGGAGTTTTCGGACTCGGAGATTTCTGGCTCCTGTCACACTTGTAATGTCGGCCACCTGCGTTGTGATTTTACCTGTGTTTCACCTGTGAAATAAGACAGCTAGTAGCGAGGGCCATGGCGACCTCATCCGCTGTGTAAAAGCGCGCTTTTATGGAATGCTGTTTGATCCAAGCCCCATAGACCAGAGACCTTAACCTGGTTGCAATAAAATGTTAGCAGAAAATGTCGAAGTCCCGTAATCATAAAGATATCGCGCGCGCACGCCCCCGCAGCCGGGCCAGCGCGTTTCTTCTTCTGCCAGCGATGCACTTTAATAACAAGAATGCCCTCATAAAACACAATTACTACATGATAACACGGCGCATAGACCACTCAGCAGATGCTAATTCGATGAAGGGCACAAAGGAACCGATCTGTGCTGCATCTGAGCAAAATATATGGTAATCTCGTGCATTTAAATGTAAGTGCAGCCTTTCAGCTTGTAATTTAAGAGCGCGCGCTCATTCAAGTGCCTGTGTGTGTTTCTTTCCAGCATCGGAATCGGCGTTGCATTTCTTGTCACCTGGAAGGATGTCGTCAAGGAGGCGAGCGGAATACGCGAGTGGAGGCCGTGGCCTGCAGGGGCAGCTGCCACCCGGGGCCTTTGTCATGGGCACACTGTTTGCAGTGTGGATTCAGGGCTCGCTGGAACCCGCAGGCCTCAATGATCTCATGCCATTGTGGTGAGGGCGAAGATTTACTGCGCAGAGCAGGGCGCCCATGCCACCGGAGCGCCAGCGCGGGCCCCTCTGCCACCTCCCGATTCACGGGCACAACAAACAGCGCTTTCAGAGGCCTGTCACTTCCAGTCCCTGGGCATCGGCCTGACAATGCCCCCCGCCCGGCGCGCCGCCGAGCCCGCGTGCCTCGTGCTCGCAGGCCCGCTTTGATCGTCGCCAAGCGCAACCTACAGCAGAGCTGCCTGGGCCTCGTGTTAACCCATGCCTGCTGGTAGCGCTGCCTGGACAATGTCTGCACGTGCAACATCCCTGGGCCTGATGCTATCTCCAGATATACATCATCATCAAACGCAACCTGTGCCTTCAGTAATGGTTAGATATTCATCATCATCTAGCGCAGCCTGTGCCTGCAGCAATGTTCAGTTATACTTCATCATCAAGCGCAACCTGTGCCTGCAGTAATGTACAGATATACATCATCATCAAGTGCAACCTGTGCAAACAGAATGGTTCAGATAAGCATCACCATCAAGAGCAACATGTGCCTGCAGTAATGTGCAGATATACATCATCATCAAGTGCAACCTGTGCAAACAGAATGGTTCAGATAAGCATCACCATCAAGAGCAACATGTGCCTGCAGTAATGTGCAGATATACATCATCATCAAGTGCAACCTGTGCAAACAGAATGGTTCAGATAAGCATCATCATCAAGAGCAACCTGTGTCTGTAGTAATGTTCAGATATACATCAACATTAAGTGCAACCTGTGTCTGTAATAATCTTCAAATAAGCATCATCACCAAGAGCAACCTGTGCCTGCAGTAATGTGCAGATATACATCATCATCAAGCGCAACCTGTGCCTGCAGTAATGTTCAGATAAGCATCATCATCAAGAGCAACCTGTACCTGCAGTAATGTGCAGATATACATCATCATCAAGCGCAACCTGTGCCTACAGTAATGTTCGGATATACATCATCATCAAGCGCAACCTGTGTCTGTAGTAATTTTCAAATAAGCATCATCATCAAGCGCTATCGACAGCACAACTTCCTGGGGCCTCGTGTTAACCCATGCCTGCTATTAGCTCTGCCCTGACATCGTCTGCACGTGCAACATCCCTGGGCCTGATGCTATCTCCAGATATACATCATCATCAAACGCAACCTGTCTGCTGTAATGTTTAGATATACTTCATCATCAAGCGCTAACTACAGCACAGCTTCCTGGGGCTTCGTGCTAACACATGCCCGCTGTTAGCTCTGGCTGGACATTGTCTGCACGTGCAACATCCCTGGGCCTGATGCTATCTCCAGATATACATTATCATCAAACGCTACCTGTCTGCTGTAATGTTATGTTATGTTATGTTATGTTACATTTGATTTCTATAGCGCACGATTACTCCATTGGAGTGTCCCGGCGCTTTGTATTGGCAGCTCATATGAAGAAAACATAACAAAGATAAAAACATTTATTGACAACGATGGAGAGATATTAAAGGGTAAAAAGCCAAGTTTTAAGGCCCCTCCTAAAAGACAGCAGATTGGAGGAACCGCGTAAGGCCAGTGGCAGAGTGTTCCAGAGCTGTGGTGCCCTCAGTCTAAAGGAACGCCCCCCAATCCGGGCCCTCTTGACTCAGGGAACCGCCGCAAGAAACAAAGATTCAGATCGCAGAGATCGAGCTGGGCGGTAAAAAACAAGCCTGCGCTGAAGATATTTTGCTCCCGAGCCAAAGAGCGCTTTGTGAGCCAGGGACAAAGCCTTAAAAACTATCCGCTTCCGGATAGGCAGCCAATGAAGTGACTGCAAACGGCGGACACTCTGACTCGCCTATGAAGGCCAAAGATAGCGCGTGCAGCAGAATTCTGCACCACTTGCAACCGTTGTACGAGATATTCTGGAAGACCCAGGTAGAGGACGTTGGCATAGTCCCATCTGGAGCCAATTAAGGCTTGCACCGTAATCCTCCTGTGCTCTTCTGAGAGCAGAGGAAGAAATTTCCGGAGCATCTTGAGAATGCCGAAACATGTGCCCGTAAGACCGAGGATCTGAGATCTCAGCGTCAGACCATTATCGATATTAATGCCCAGGTTTTTTGCCAGCTGGGACGCCTGTGCCGGGGGGAACATATCTATCGGCCACCATGCCTGCCAATCAGGATCTGAGGTGCAACCAAAGAACAGCACCTCCGACTTGTCAGAGTTACATTTGAGGCTATTCTGCTGAAACCAATTAAAAACAGCCCCAAGACACTCCCGAATACTCTCTCCATCAAAATCCTCACCTTTCCTACACGTAAAGAGGAGCTGGGTATCGTCAGCATAGGAAACGATCTGGGCCCCAAAAGACTCCGCCAGTGCCACCAGAGGGGTCATAAAGATGTTAAAAAGAGTCGGGCTCAACACAGAACCCTGCAGAACTCCGACTCCCAAAGGCGGCATCTCAGCGGAGCTAGGGGAGGCCCAGACCGTTTGTCGACGGCCAGCTAGAAAAGATGTAAACCAGCTGAACACCGTCCCCCTCAGACCGATGTTATAAAGTCTGGCGAGGAGCCCCTCATGGGGGACGGTGTCGAAGGCCGCCAACAGATCAAGCATGACAAGCATGGCTTTACCTCCTGAATCCAGAGCCTCCTTGATGGCCTCAGACACCTCCAGAAGCGCCGTCTCGGTACTTAAATTGGGGCGGAAGCCGGATTGAGAGGAATGTAACAGGTCATTGGTTTCCAAGAACGCAGAGAGCATGCTATGCACGTGCTTCTAAGTAATTTTGGCCAATGCCGGAAGGAGAGAGATAGGCCTATAATTGGCCAACACCTCAGAATCTAGGCCAGGCTTTTTAAGAAGGGGGATCACCATAGCCCGCTTCCAAGTCTGCAGGACCACCCCATCCCTCAGAGAGAGGTTCAAAAGTGGGTTAACCAGCGGGTTAACCACAGCCGCCATCTTCGCCAAGAATTTGGCCGGGCAAGGGTCTAACGGCGACCCCGATTTAAGGTTGGCCAAAAGTGCCAATGACACAGAAGTAGAGATAGGCGGAAAAACAGCCAAGACAGAGTCGAGGGTGGGCGATGGAATTAACCCATCCCCACTGCTGGGACACACTTCAACCAACCTCTCAGGAAAGGAGTCCTGAATCAATTTAATCTTGTCCATAAAAAACTTTGCAAGATCACAAACCCACGACTCAGAGGGAGCAGTTCGAGAAAGATTAGATCTGGGGGCCGTAAACTCCCTCACCATAGTAAAGATCTCCTTACATGAATTGGAGGCTGCCTCTATCCTCCTGGCCAGATATCCCTTTTTCTCACGGAGGATATCACGGTGATAAACTTTGATTGCAGTCTTGTAAGCGAGTCTGGCCGCCGGGTCGTACTGAGAGCGCCAAGTCCTCTCGGCCACCTTACACTGGCGGCGAGAAGCAGACAATGCTTCCGGGAACCACGGAGCAGAAACCCGCTTAGGTGTAGCCCGGGGAGCCGTCGCAGGGGCTAAGTCATTCAGCCTATCCGTCAGCTACACCTGCAGAGACTCTACATCTTGCTCTAGGTCACCCGAAAGGGGACAGGGATGGTCAAGAGATGCCTGAGCAAGCATCTCGGGAGTCACCCTCCCACACACTGATACACAACAGTAGCCCCGTCCTCTCTTTCCCTGTGACCGTCTGGACTCCCTCCACCACGGTCGCTCCCCCAGCTCTTGCTCCACGGAAGCCTTGTGCTCGCTGCCTGCCTTGACTGCTGCCTGCATTGTCCTGCTGACTGCCGCCCTGCGAGAGCGCATAGACCACTTGACTGCGCTGGGTATCGTTTCTACTCGCACTGCCTGCCTACGAATTTGCATAACGCCGAGCGCTTGTTATTGTCTGCGCTCGCACTGCATTGACCTGTATGTAGTGGCATATGTTTTTATAAGCGTAGCGTGCATTCATTTGCTCATTAACTCTGTGCCTGTGTCTTGGACTGAAGCTCCGGCAGTGCCCCACTTTCGTTTCCTTTCTGGGCGGCCATTTGGTTTTGCTTGTAGTCCCACCCGTGTCTCCTCCTCCCAGACCCCGCCTCCCACCTGACCCTCCCACGCTCCGCCCCCTCCACTCTCCATTTATGGCCACATGCCCCCACGCGCAGCGTCCACGCGCTTCGGACACGCGGAAGGTGCGCCAAAGGTAAGCCCGTCTATGCCCGTCCGCGCCTGGACCGCGCCCAGCGCCAGACCCCCTGCCCCTCGCGCTGCCCAGCCCCCCCGCGTTACCTACGATGCCGCCACCCTCCTAGCCCTTAACCCCGGTCGCGCCCCCAACTGCGTCCAAGCCGCTCCTGGACGCACCCATGGACCGTTCTCCTGCTTCTCCTGCAAATTTAGCGGCACCGACAACATCTCCGCTACGACCACACCACAGATTCCCGACCCCAACCACCTAGAATGCATCCTTCTCAACACCCGCTCGGTCCACAGGCACGCCATTGACCTTTGGAACCTACTAGACACCATCTCTCCTGACGTCGCCTTCCTAACGGAAACATGGATGAACGCTTCCTCCGCCCCTGACATCGCCATCGCTATCCCTGATGACTATAAGATCACACGCAAGGACCGCACCGACCATACAGGAGGTGGAATCGCTATCGTCCATAAGAAATCAATCCGCATCTCAACCAGCTCTGACGTCAATCTCGCCAACTCCGAACACCTTCACTTCCAGATCCACATCGACCCCAAGACCACACTCAGAGGCACCCTCCTCTACAGACCACCTGGACCACGCACAAAATTCAGTGAAGACATCACAGACTTCATCACCCCACACGCGCTCCCCTCCAAAGACTACATCCTTCTGGGAGACCTCAACTTCCACCTTGAAAAGATCAACGACCGCAACACCGCCACCCTCTTAGACAACCTCGCCAACCTCGGACTTAAACAACTGGTCACTTCCCCGACCCACATCGCAGGTCACACTCTCGACCCCATCTTCACCTCCAGCAACCATGTCTCCTTCAGCCACACTACGGATCTCCTCTGGACTGACCACAGCTGCGTTCACTTCACCTACAACAAGCCGAAACCCAACATCCACCTCCAACCAACTCTACAAAGAAACTGGAACAAAATCACCACAGAGCAGATCTCCACATCACTCCTTCAAACCTCCCCAGCCCCCTCTTCTAACGCCAACGAAGCCGCCTCCAACCTCACCCTTTGGCTATCCAACACCGCCGACACCTTAGCACCAATGAAAAAACGTCAACACAAACTTGGCATCAAGAAGGCCTCATGGTTCAACGACGACCTCAAGAAATCCAAGAAACTGTGCCGCTCCCTTGAAAAGGCCTGGAAAAAAGACCCATCCACCAGCAACAAGGACGCCTACAAAAGCGCCATCCGTACTCACCACCAACTGATCCGAAAAGCCAAGAAAACAGCATTCAAAGATCGACTTGACAACAACGCCCACAACAGCAAGGAACTTTTCAACATCGTCAAGGAATTTTCCAACCCCTCGGCCAACTCCAACGACATCACCCCCTCTGAAACCCTCTGCGATTCCCTAGCCTCTTTTTTCCACAACAAGATTGCTGACATCCACAACAGCTTTGACAACCAACCCGGAAGCCAACCCACCCTACCATCAGCTGACCACCTTCCCCCCGTTAACACCCTTAACGCCTGGAACCCAATCTCCACTGAGGACACCATCCGCCTGATGAATTCCATCCACTCTGGATCCCCCACAGACCCATGCCCCCACCACATCTTCAACAAAGCAGACTCCGTCATAGCTCCGCACCTCCGAGACGTCATCAACTGCTCCTTCAACTCCGCTACCTTCCCAGAAGATTGGAAACACGCTGAACTCACCGCCCTTCTGAAAAAACCAACAGCAGACCCCACCGAACTCAAAAACTACCGCCCCATCTCGCTTCTTCCATTCCCGGCCAAAGTCATCGAGAAAGCTGTCAACAACCAGCTCGCCGCCTTCCTCGAAGCCAACAAATCACTCGACCCCTCACAATCTGGCTTCCGAGCCAAACACAGCACTGAGACCGCCCTCATCGCAGCAACAGACGACATTCGAACTCTACTGGACAATGGAGACACAGTCGCCCTCATCCTCCTCGACCTCTCTGCAGCCTTCGACACAGTCTGCCACAGCACCCTTTTACAACGCCTCAGAAACATCGGAATCCAAGGAAAGGCACTGGAATGGATCACCTCGTTCCTCACCGGAAGAACCCAGAGAGTCCGCCTCCCACCATTCAAGTCCGAGGCCTCTGAAATCATCTGCGGCGTACCACAAGGATCCTCACTCAGTCCCACCCTCTTCAACGTATACATGAGCCCCCTCGCGGCCATCGCCCGCCAACACAACCTCAACATCATCTCTTACGCGGATGACACTCAACTGATCCTATCTCTCACCAAGGACCCCAGCACCGCTAAAACTAACCTACACGAAGGAATGAAAGAAGTCGCCGAATGGATGAAACAAAGCCGTCTGAAACTGAACTCAGACAAAACAGAAGTCCTCATCTTAGGTAAATCCCCCTCTGCATGGGACGACTCCTGGTGGCCGGAAGCCCTCGGAAATGCACCCATCCCGACAGACCACGCACGGAACCTTGGCGTCATCCTGGATTCTTCACTCTCAATGAACAGACAAGTCAGCGCCGTATCCTCTTCCTGCTTTAACATTCTTCGCATGCTCAGAAAAACATTTCGCTGGATCCCCTCCGAAACAAGGAAAACAGTCACCCACGCTCTGGTCACGAGCCGACTGGACTACGGAAACACCCTCTACGCAGGTACCACCGCTAAACTCCAGAAGAAACTACAACGAATCCAAAACGCCTCAGCCAGGCTCATATTAGACATCCCACGCAACGAACACATCTCTGGTCACCTTAAAGACCTCCACTGGCTACCCGTCAATAAGAGGATCACTTTCCGACTGCTTACCCACGCACACAAATCACTCTACGACATCGGACCAGATTGCCTCAACTCTCGACTATCCTTCTACACCCCCTCCCGCCAACTTCGCTCTTCCAGCCAAGCCTTCGCCACTGTACCTCGCATCAACAAGACCACCATGGGAGGCAGATCCTTCTCATACCTGGCTGCCAAAACATGGAACTCACTCCCCGCTTACCTTCGCCTCACCCAGAATCACCTAGCGTTCAGAAAGCAGCTTAAAACGTGGATATTTGACAAATAATCCACCTCCCCTTCCTAAGCGCCTTGAAACCCTCTGGGTATGTAGTGCGCTATATAAATGTTATGACTTGACTTGACTTGACTAGAGACAGATCCATGCTGTCTAGGCGTTTTGCTAGGCAGTTTCTCCCTGCCCAGTACATAGAACCTGGCCAGCCTGTGATCGGACCAAAGCACCGAACAAGCTCTATGTCATCTAGGGGAGCCGTAGAGAAAACCTGATCCAGAGTGTGACCCTTGTCGTGTGTGGGGCCAGAGAGAAAAGGCACAAAACCGAGGGGAGCCGTAATATCGGATAGTTTGTTAGCATCCGAATCCTCACCCTCCTCCATATGGAAGTTGAAATCTCCCGCCAGCAGGCAGTGCTCAGCTCTCAAAGCGAACCCTGAAATAGCTGCCTTTAATTCATCAAAGAAGGAACCCGCTGGTCCAGGGGGCCTATAGACCAGCAGCCCTTTCAGAGCTTGATGGGGGGCCAGAGTAATAGAGAAGGCCAGGGATTCCGACCCTGAAATAGTTTCCATTGGGATGATAGAACAAGCGTCAAGCTTATTCACCACCAGAGCCACCTCTCCTCCCCTCCCCTTAACTCTATCTTGCCGAAAAATATTATATTCCGGTGGAATAGCTGCCATGATGTCAGGGTTGGATAGATCCCCCAGCCATGTTTCTGTCAACATCAGATATAATGGTTTTTCCATGACAAGAAGGTCAAAAATATCCAGGGCATGTCTGGGCACTGATCTGGTGTTCAGGAGCAGGCAAAGATGTCTCACATTAGCCTCACCCCTCTGCAATGAAACAGCAGGGGCATAGCCTGGTGACCACCCACATCCAGGACATTGCCTTTTACCCCTGCAGCGACCAGGAAAGACAGTCCGACAGGCACAGGATACATTTTGCAGAGATCGAAGTTCCAGCGCTGAATAGTAAATCATCTTCCTGACAGCAACAGAAAACCCTATAAGGCCTAACCCACCCGCCGCTCTGCCGCCTCCGGGACACTGACGGGTGCAGACGGGCAGGACTCTGGCAAGACTCAGGCCAAGCGAAGGCGATCCCGCTGCGCGATCCCGCTACGCTAAGAGGATTTGTTTTAATAGGTCCTCCAGGTGAGGTGCGACCCGCCCCACCAGGACGCTCAATATGGCGCTGCCGAAGTGTCAAAGCCCCTCCTAAGATGGCGCCCAGAGTCAAACACGAAGCCGAGCCCCAACCGCCCCAGACCCGGACCCGCTAAAGCAGCGGTGCACACCAATTATAGTGGAGGTAAGGGGGCAGGTCCCAACTAAAAGCAGGGGAAAGAGAAACAAAAAGAAACCAAAATATATAACAGGTTATTTTAAAAACAAAGCGCGCTAGCCACGCAGTGCTCACAGCAGTGCTGAGCTGCCAACTCTCCCATACGATACCTAACAAGGCGAATGGAGAGAAGGACCGCCTTAAATAGGTCCTCCAGGTGAGGTGCGACCAGCCCCACCAGGACGCTCAATATGGCGCTGCCGAAGCGTCAAAGCCCCTCCTAAGATGGCGCCCAGAGTCAAACACGAAGCCGAGCCCCAACAGCCCCAGACCCGGACCCGCTAAAGCAGCGGTGCACACCAATTATAGTGGAGGTAAGGGGGCAGGTCCCAGCTAAAAGCAGGGGAAAGAGAAACAAAAAGAAACCAAAATATATAACAGGTTATTTTAAAAACAAAGCGCGCTAGCCACGCAGCGCTCACAGCAGTGCTGAGCTGCCAATTCGCCCATACGATACCTAACAAGGCGAATGGAGAGAGAACCGCCTTAAATAGGTCCTCCAGGTGAGGTGCGACCCGCCCCACCAGGACGCTCAATATGGCGCTGCCGAAGCGTCAAAGCCCCTCCTAAGATGGCGCCCAGAGTCAAACACGAAGCCGAGCCCCAACAGCCTCAGACCCGGACCCGCTAAAGCAGCGGTGCACACCAATTATAGTGGAGGTAAGGGGGCAGGTCCCAGCTAAAAGCAGGGGAAATAGAAACAAAAAGAAACCAAAATATATAACAGGTTATTTTAAAAACAAAGCGCGCTAGCCACGCAGCGCTCACAGCAGTGCTGAGCTGCCAATTCGCCCATACGATACCTAACAAGGCGAATGGAGAGAAGGACCGCCTTAAATAGGTCCTCCAGGTGAGGTGCGACCCGCCCCACTAGGACGCTCAATATGGCGCTGCCGAAGCGTCAAAGCCCCTCCTAAGATGGCGCCCAGAGTCAAACACGAAGCCGAGCCCCAACAGCCCCAGACCCGGACCCGCTAAAGTAGCGGTGCACACCAAATATAGTGGAGGTAAGGGGGCAGGTCCCAGCTAAAAGCAGGGGTAAGAGAAACAAAAAGAAACCAAAGCGCGCTAGCCATGCAGCGCTCACAGCAGTGCTGAGCTGCCAATTCGCCCATACGATACCTAACCTAATGTTCAGATATACATCATCATCAAGCGCAACCTGTGCCTACAGTAATGTACAGAAATACATCATCATCAAGCGCAACCTGTGCCTGCAATAATGTTCAGATAAACATCATCATCAAGCGTAACCTGTGCCTCCAGTAATGTTCAGATATACTACATCATCAAGCGCTACCTACAGCACAGCTTCCTGGGGCTTCGTGCTAACACATGCCTGCTGTTAGCTCTGGTTGGACACTGTCTGCATGTGCAATATCCCTGGGCCTGATGCTATCTCCAGGTATACATCATCATCAAGCACAACCTGTGTCTGCTGCACTGTCCAGATATACATCATCCTCAAGGGCAGCCTGTGTCTGCTGCACTGTCCAGATATACTTCATCATCAAGCGGAGCCTGTGCCTGCAGTAATGTACAGAGATACTTCATCATCAAGCGCTACCTACAGCACAGCTGCCTGGGGCCTAGTGTTAACCCATGCCGGCTGTTAGCTCTGCCTGGACATTGTCTGCACTTGCAACATCCCTAGGCCTGAACCTATCTCCAGATACTATTCACAAAGAGTACTGCCCTGATTACATAACCATAGTTAAGTGGTTAAGTTTCCCGGAACAATCGGTGGGAACCTTCTCCAAAAAGGAAGAAACGTGGGGCAGGACCCTTGATGGCTGTTTGACTACAGGGCTATCCTGATGTAAGGTGAGGTCCCACGTGGAGTGCCACCTCTCCCAGAACAGAATGGAGTGATTATACGAGATGCAAAAGTCCAAGACAATTAAGGAGCGGCTACCTGCCCTTATTTTAAGTAGTATAATAGATAACCATTCCAGCCCTGCAGAAAGTCCACCACCCTATATGGGGCAACGGCGCACTGAAACATGTTGGCAATAGGGTCTTAGGACCATAATATCCCTTCTGACCCATTTTTCTGTTTTTACTGTCCCTGCCAGGTCCAAGAATAAAGGTAAACTCGGATCTGACAGTGGATTTTTAATCTTTATCCTCCTGGCCAAAAACATCTCACAAAGTGCTCCCTGAAAGATGGTCGAGCCCGCCCTGACTTCTAGGCGTCAGGGTGTCCAGATGATGTAGCATGACACTACTAGGGTGTGTGAGGGTTATAAAACAAAAGGACGTGCCTCCTTTCCCACTCTATAGTGGTGTTATACTCATAGCTTCACATAGGATTTTCCACCTAATGTTAGTTCATTTATTGTTCCAGGAAACAACCACTTAATTACAATTAGGTAATCAGGGGAGAACTCTTTGTGAAATAGTGTTACAGCACGGGAGTTGCACTCCCCTCTATAGTTCCTCTCGGCCCCTCACCAAGCGAATAATTATTCTCGCTTAATTTGTGTACCACGCTATCTTCAGATATACATCATCATCAAGCGTAACTTGTGTATGCTGTAATGTTCACATATGCATCATCAGCAGGCATACCCTGTGTCTGCTGCAATGTACAGATAGACATCATCATCAAGCGCTATCTACAGCACAGCTTCCTGGGCCCTCGTGTTAACCCATGCCTGCTGTTAGCTCTGGCTAGACATTGTCTGTACGTACAACCTTCCTGGGCCTGATGCTGTCTCAAAAAACACATCATCATCAAGCGCTATCAACATCACAGCTTCCTGTGGACTCAAGTTGAGGCCATGTCTCATGCTGGACTCAAGTATAGCCCATGAGTAATGCTGGACTCAAGTTGAGGCCATGACTCATGCTAGACTCAAGTTGAAGCCATGACTCATGCTGGACTCAAGTAGAGCCAATGGCTCATGCTGGACTCAAGTTGAGGCCATGACTCATGCTTGACCCAAGTTGAGGCCATGACTCATACTGGACTCAAGTTGAGCCCATGACTCATACTGGACTCAAGTTGAGCCCATCAATCATGCTGGACTCAAGTTGAGTCCATGACTCATGCAGGACTCAAGTTGAGGCCATGACTAATGCTGGATTTAAGTTGAGACCATGACTCATGATGGACTCAAGTTGAGGCCATGACTCATGCTGGACTGAGGTTGAGCCCATGTCTCATACTGGACTCAGTTGAGGCCATGCCTCATGCTGGACTCAATTAGAGCCCATGAGTAATGCTGGACTCAAGTTGAGGCCATGACTCATGCTAGACTCAAGATGAAGCCATGACTCATGCTGGGCTCAAATAGAGCCCATGAGTCATGCTGGACTCAAGTTGAGGCCATGACTCATGCTGGACTCAAGTTGAGGTCATGACTCATGCTGGACTCAAGTAGAGCCAATGACTCATGCTGGACTCAATTTGAGGCCATGACTCATGCTTGGCCCAAGTTGAAGCCATGACTCATGCTGGGCTCAAATAGGGCCCATGAGTCATGCTGGACTCTAGTAGAGCCAATGACTCATGCTGGACCCAAGTTGAGGCTATGACTCCTACTGGACTCAAGTTAAGCCCATGAATCATGCTGGACTCAAGTTGAAGCAATGACTCATGCTGGGCTCAAATAGAGCCCATGAGCCATGCTAGACTCTAGTAGAGCCAATGACTCATGCTGGACCCAAGTTGAGGCCATGACTCATACTGGACTCAAGTTGAGGCCATGACTCATGCTGGACTGAGGTTGAGCCCATGTCTCATACTGGACTCAGTTAAGGCCATGCCTTATGCTGGACTCAATTAGAGCCCATGAGTAATGCTGGACTCAAGTTGAGGCCATGACTCATGCTGGGCTCAAATAGAGCCCATGAGTAATGCTGGACTCAAGTTGAGGCCATGACTCATGCTAGACTCAAGTTGAAGCCATGACTCATGCTGGGCTCAAATAGAGCCCATGAGTCATGCTGGACTCAAGTTGAGAATATGTATAAAAAACAATTCCCAACAGGTATCAATTTAAGGCAGTTCAATGATGTATGCAGTCAGCATTACATAAAAAAAGAAACAAGGAGCCTCACATGGTTTAAGAGCTTGTTATTCACCAATTCAAAAAGGGCGTTTCACATGGAAATGCAGTTAGGCAGCACTGTACAGAGGAAGGGCAGGGCCTGAATAAATCAAGGCGGCCGGGGGCAACGAAGGCTCAGAATGCTCGGGAGGCTCGCTGTGAGAAGGAGCTGCTCCTTGCGCCATTCACGCTGTTCACGTTCAGCACTTGCATCATCACCTTTCACCAATTGTATATATCACCACTCACCAAGTGCCTTCGGATTGTCACATGATTTCCTCTGCACAGTGCTGCCTAACTGTATTTCCATGTGAAACACCCTTTTTTGAATTGGTGAATAACAAGCTCTTAAACCATATGAGTCTCCTTGCTTCTTTTTTATGTAATGCTGACTGCATACATCATTGAACTGCCTTAAATTGATACCTGTTGGGAATTGTTTTTTATGCATATTCTACACTCATCCCGATGTGGTTTATGGGTTTTACTCTTGTTGTTCTTTCACAGGACTAAAGTTGAGGCCATGACTCATGCTGGACTCAAGTTGAGGTCATGACTCATGCTGGACTCAAGTAGACCCAATGACTCATGCTGGACTCAAGTGGAGGCCATGACTCATGCTTGACCCAAGTTGAGGCCATGACTCATACTGGACTCAAGTTGAGCCCATGAATCATTCTGGACTCAAGTTGAGGCCATGACTCATACTGGACTCAAGTTGAGCCCATGAATCATGCTGGACTCAAGTTGAGGCTATGACTCATACTGGACTCAAGTGGAGCCCATGAGTCATGCTGGACTCAAATAGAGCCAAAGACTCACGCTGCACACAAGAAGGCCATGACTCAAGTTGAAGCCATAACTCATGTGGGACTCAAGTTGAGGTGATGACTCATGCAGGACTCAAATTGAGGCCATCACTCATACTGGACTCAAGTTGAGGCCATGACACATGCTGGACTCAACTAGAACCCATGAGTCATGCTGGACTCAAGTTAAGGACATGACTCATGCTGGACTCAAGTTGAGCCCATGACTCATGCTGGGCTCAAATAGAGCCCATGAGTCATGCTGGACTCAAGTTGAGGCAATAAGTCATGCTGGACTATAGTTGAGCCCATGCTCTTCACCTGTAGCAATTGTAATGTCTAGCAATACATCATCAGCGCAGTTTGCAGACTTGCGGAGAGAGGGATGAGTAGCTGTAAATGTCTAGTTGTTAAATAATAATGTTTTTAAGGTTTTGCGAAATGTGATGTAATCTATCTCGTTTCGTAGTGGAAGAGGCAGTGAATTCCACAGAGAGGGACCAAGATAGGAAAAGGATCTTCCGCCCTTCCGCAAAAGCTTGATTTTAGGAATGACAAAGTTCTCTGTCTTGGAGGAGCGGAGAATTCGAGAAGGAGAATAGCGGCTGACAAGGGATGTAAATATTTCGGAGCACTACCTGCTTTAATTTTGTTCATAAAACAAAGTGTTTCAAATTTGACTCGGTTTTCAATCTAGAGCCAATGCAAGTCACGAAGATATTGGGAGGTGGGAGTGGGTCTAGTGATCTTGCATAACAACCTTGCTGCCGAATTTTGTACCACCTGCAGTTTATGTGTTGTTTTTTTTAGCCCAGATAAAGCACATTCCCATAGTCAAGCCTAGAGGTAATCAAGGCATTGACTACGGTTTTTTTGGTGGAGTCAGGCTGCATCCAACAGATCTCTTTAGCCATTTGAGAATGGCGAAAACACGTGGCCGAGGTTTTTTCTGCTTAAAGGTGCATATTGAGGGATTCATCAATAATAATGCCCAGGTTACGCGCCTTAGAGGAAGGTAAAGGGAGACAACCCATTTTGCATTGCCAATGTTGGGCACCCCATAGATTTTTATTTTTACCGAATATGACCACTTCGGTTTTTTCACCATTTAATTTAAGAAAGTTTTTCTGCATATAAAGATTAAACAGTAGGGGACTGAGTATGGAGCCCTGTGGTGCTTCATGAGGAAAAACATGCGTGTCGGAGCAGGCTGTTCGAGAGAAAACTTGAAACGTGCGTTTAGTCAGAAACTAAATGAGCCAGTTTAGAGCTGAGCTGCGGATGCCAAGGGAGTTTAGAGTGTTTATTAATACAGTGCGGGATACCGTATCAAAGGCAGCACTTAAATCCAATAGGATAAGTGCCACTGTGTCTCCGCTATCCAATTGGCAGCGTATGTTTTCAGTGACTCCTAACCAGGTGGTTTCAGTACAAAAACCAGCTCTGAAGCCCGATTGACTGGGAAGTAGTACATTTTGAGTGGTTACAAATTGGGCTAGATTCATATGAACATGTTTTCTAGAATTTTTGAAAACACTGGTAGTAAGGAGATGGGCCAATAATTTGTACGTTGATCAGGATCGGCTCCTGCTTTTTTCAAGAGTGGATGTATCATTGCATGCTTCCAATCAGATGGAACGATTTCTTCCTGTAAGGAAGTGTTAAGAAGATCAGTGATGACCTCCAGTGACTGAGAGTCAAGCTGCTTAAGTACCGAGATGGGCAAAGGATCTTTTGGGGATCCTGATTTAATATTATTAAGAAGTTTTATTAAGGTGTCTGAATTCAATCTAGGCCAACTATCAATGATACTCTCGGAGATCTTAGTAAGCTCAGTACTATTAGAGCATTTATTATTGGCAGTAAGAGGTTTTGATGGTTCAATTGAAAGAGAGAGATCTTTATCTTGTGCCTGAGTAATACCTTGATAGATTTTATCCACCTTATATATAAAGAAAGTAGCCAATGTTTTGCATTGCTGCTCATTTAAGTCTGGTGCATGGCTATCGTTTTGGAGCCCGCAAGTTCCTTCACCATATTAAATAGTGTTTTGGAACAATTTAGCGCATCTGAGATGGTGGAGGACACATAATCAGCTCGAGCCTTTCTACAAAGGGTATGGTAATATTTTTGCTTGATTTTATAAGCATTTTGTAGCTTCACATGTATCGTTTTTTCTTCATCTTCACTCCGATGCTTTACATTCTGATTTTTCTTTTTTCAGCGGTTCAGTGAACCAGGGAACTGGGGGTCGATGGCTGTTAACTTTTTTGTTTGTAAGTGGTAAACATGTATCTATTGCAGTAAGGAGCCATTTCTGTACTGATATCGATAGTGAGTGAACAGATTGTATTGAGCAGGGAAGGTGAGTATTAAAAAAATTATTCAAGGTATTAATATCAAGTTTTTTCCAGTTTCTAATTTACGCAGCTTGATCAGAAGGGGATTTTGCCTCATATGTTGCAACTTGGAGGGAGAATCCAATCAAATAATGATCAGACCAACATATTGGCAGCGCAGGTGAGCATGTCATTTCGTCAAGATTGGAAAAAATGGGATCGAGCAGATGACCCGCTTCATGTGTGGATCCAGAGTTAAGCAAATTTACATTAAAGGCGGGCAATCAGAAATACACTCAGAACTTGTTTTACAAGCTAGATTTGCTAGGTGCATATTTAAGTCCCCTAGGAAGGAAACAGTTCTTGTTTTCATAACCAGGGGGCTTATGAGTTCAGGAAATACAGATGCCCAAGAAGAAGCAGTGCAAGGGGAACGATAAACAAGCACTCCAGAGAACGTAAAATGAGGAGTAGGAGACAACTTAAACGTCGCAGCTTCACAGTTGAGGATTGGCCAGTGAGTGAAATCGTACTTATATTCTTTTTTTTAAATGATGGCCATACCACCCCCTATATTATTTGTGCGATCGTCCCTTACTATTGCGTAGTTGTTGGGAACAGCAACTGCAATGTCAGGAAATGAGCTCTAATGGAGCCAGGTTTCAGTGACAAAAATTGCATTGGGCTTGTTATTGATTAGTATATTGAACACCTCAAATTTATGTTTGGGTAGAGACCTGAAATTTAGACTGAGAAAAGGGAAGGTTTTATTTTGTAAATTGTTTAGCTTGGTATTATGACTTTTCTTTCCCATGTTAAAATTGGAGTCTGGAGCAAATGTAAGGCAACAATTAGGGCAAGATGCTGTCGTAGCCTCCATGTGCAATTTGACACATTTCGGGGAAGAAGGGATTTGCAGAGCTCGGAGCTGCTCCAGTTTGTACGTGAATATCGGGGATTTCATCTTGCTATTAGGGTATATTACCTGTTTATCTACAACAGGCAGGTCTTGAGTGCAACTAATCAGCATAGGACCAGGGTTTCTGGCCCTCGGCCCAGTCCAGGCGGGGATGAGCGCAGACGGGCTTGCCTTTAGCGCGCCTTCGGCGCGTCCGCTTCGCATCAGAGCCAGCCTGCCCTAAAGTACTCTGGCGAGAGTGAGACCCACCTCTTACAGCTATTAGCAACGCCCTCCACAGCAAAAGGCACAGGCCAACAACAGTGTTAAAAGTATAAAGGAAACAGGCAGTACTGACAGCGTAGCTAGCGCCTCTCTGAATGCGCACGTCCGCTTCGCGTCAGGGCCAGCCTTCCCTAAAGTACTCTGGCGAGAGTGAGACCCACCTCTGCCATCCCCGGAAGAGCGTAGCACTCTGGGCAGCTATTGGTCAGCAACGTCCTCCACAACAAATGGCACAGGCCGTGGTGGACCGGTGCAGTGACCAGCTGAGAGAAGTGCGGCAAGAGGTTAGTTTTAAAATGCAATGAACAAGTGCTGTTTTAAAAATATTAACTAGACACAGAAAGTGTGCGGCCTCTGTGGCCATAGTATAGCATGGAAGAACAACAGTGTTAAAAGTATAAAGGAAACAGGCAATACTGACAGCGTAGCTAGCGCCTCTCTGAATGCGCGCGTCCGCTTCGTGTCAGAGCCAGCCTTCCCTAAACATGGCACCTCAAGCACTGCAAAAGCAACAGCAATGGCAGTCCGTCTTTCTTAGCTTTATGTCACCACAGTTTGCAAGGAGTCCGAGGCAAAGTACGTGCTTGTTGACTTAATACCAGTCAGAAGTAGGCTCTTCATTGTGCTTCGCCCAATCGATTCCCGTAAAAGAGCACTGGGCGAGAATCCTCCAGGATGTACTCCCAGCCGAAAGATCAATACAAAAAATACTCCAAGAATTTATAGTCACCGCTGTAATTTACAGTTCAGACTCAGGAAGATAGTGTCATCAAAAGATATTTGAGAGGTCGTCTTACCCTTAACGTATCAAGGCATGCTTCATCATTGATGATCTCTCATACTGGGTAGGAGTAATGCCATTCCAGCGGATACGACTTAGAGAAAAATGCCCTGTGAGTTCATATGAATCTTGTTTCAGGAAAATACTCAATTCCTGTTTGAAGCAAACAAAGTAAAAATACATAGGGGTATTCTCAAAGGTTTCCTTGATTAGTGAGTACCTCTGGTATCATTTAGAAGCACTAAAAATGGTCATTTGGGAAGGTACAATAGTTCACCTTGCCGTTTTGAATCCATAAATTACCAACATGTTTCAACCTATATACTAGCCAAAAAAGGTCTAAGGTCTTCTTCAGGGTATAAGGACTCCCTTTTTAATATAATACAGAAATTAACAATGCATGTAAGGGAGTGCACAAATTAAAGTAGTAGTTGCCTCTAACATGCATACAGGTCAGACAATCCAATCATCACCAACCATCACTAGTCTAGGCATAGTCTGATGCACGCCTATACACACATACCTGTAGAATCCGTAAAATCATTGACCTTACATCATTCAATGCTATCGGATTGAATTAATCATAGATACATTATTCATATACCCTTTTCATCAAAGCACTATGCAAATGTAGATTTCATATACAATTACAAGTGCCCAATTGAAATGAATCCTCATTTTATCAAACTTGGAAGGACAAGTAGCTGGGTCACCTGTGCCAAGACCTAGACCTGTGCTGTGTAGAACACACATAGTATTAGTGAGAGAGAAGGTGCTAACAGAAAATTATCTGATCTGTGGAAAAACATTCAGGATAAGAGGTAGAATTTTCTCCACCAGTCTATGCCAGCGTGGAACAAATTCTGCCCTTGGGCCCTCCACAAGCTTTATAATGCCTATCCAAAATCATTAGGTTTGTAATTACAACCCAACTCTAAAGCATTGCCAAACTCCTGAGGCTGTCACAGTGGGCCTAGACAACTAAGACCTTGGCTAGAGAAAGGAAAGGAGGCACATTTGGGAGTTCAAGTATGTAAACTGCTGTCTAAAGGTTGTCGAGTGACTCGGACACAAGGATTCTTAAACTGCGTCCACACATGCCCAAAACAACATCTGCTTCTGGGTGAATCACTTTAATGTGCTCTGCGAAAACGTACAATGTAAATAAGTAGAAAGAAGGTATACAGTGTGCTGTCCAGTGCTGTCCTAATGTCCATTATAACATTTGTTTTGTATTTTTATATACCACTAACTAGACTCGAAGGTATCTTTACATGGGCGCCAGTTGATTTACAGAAGAACATATTCATTTTTTGTTTCTTAGGCACGGGGAGATTAAATGATTTGCCCAAATTCACAGGATGTTGACTGTCCCTGTCCCTGCCAAGACTCGAGCCCGGTACCTCAGCTCCGAGGTAGACCGCTCTAGCCGTTAGGCCACGCCTCTTTCCCACTGTTGACTTCTAATATTTAACATGTAACATCAAGTTCAGTGCTGGGGAGGAAGTAACTGGAGAAATTGTAGGGGAAAGAACATTGCAAAACCATTGCAAAACCATCCACAAGGCGCCAATCATTAGACAAGGAGACTGTCAGCAAAAGTATTGGTCTCTCTCTTAAATGATTCAATGCACTTTAAGCCCCATAGGTGCCTTTGTCCCTTTCCTGAGTTCAATGTGTTTATCATTGCCAGACTTGGTGGCGGTGCAGAAATGCAAGTCTAATTGCCAGTTACAGATGTTTTCTTATTGGTACACTGTGCAACATGTGAGTTTTGAGGCATCTCTTAGGCTTCAATCTTGACAGTTTCAGCTGATTCTAGTTGCATCTTGCACCTGGTTTCTATGGCGTCTTTTGTTCTTGGTCGTATTTTGAAAAAGCCTGTAGAATTTCCATTGTTTTTTTACTGCTGAGTTGCATATTCCAGTATCTAACAAACCTGTATGTTTTAATTATATTCAGTATAAACCATTTCTAATTAGTCAATCACAGTTTACACCCGGACACAGACCCAATGCACTTACATCCCCTAAACCAACTCAAATTTTACCACTAAATTCAAACAACCACAAAAAATTAAACGTGCAAATAGCAGGTGCCATACAAGCATTAGAAAAAAACAAGCTAATTAGTAGGGGTGGTGTAATACTGCCCGCTCCTGCTAAGGTTCTTAAAAAGCTAGTGCACCAGCAACTAGCGGGCTTCTTTGAAACCCATGCTTTACTCCACGATTCACAACACGGGTTTAAACCAGGTCATAGCACCGAGTCAGCCTTAATAGAGATGGCTGATTCCGTGCGTTGGAAGTTGGACGGGGGTTCGAGAGCGGTGTAGGTGCTGCTTGATTTGTCGGCAGCTTTCGACACCATCTCTCACCCCGTCCTACTTAACCGCCTCCGGGCTAAAGGTATCCAAGGCAAAGCCTTGGACTGGCTGTCGTCGTTCTTATCCAATCGGACACAGGCGGTGTTTACCCCCCTACACCTCCGATAGTCGTCCGTTAAACTGGGGAGTCCCACAGGGCTCCTCACTGAGCCCTCTTTTCTTTAATGTTTATTTTTCCCCCCTGGCTGAGCTCATTGCTCAGTCAGGAATTAAGGCAACCTCGTATGCTGATGATATTCAGCTTTTCTTTTCTTACGACACTCCTACTCAGATCACTTTTGACCCATTAAAAGATTGTCTCCGCAACATCGCCCGCTGGATGGACAATAACTTCCTTCGACTAAACGCTGGGAAAACTGAGGTCCTCTTTTTTCACCAATCCTCTCCATTGGACTCGAACCTTTGGTGGCCTCTTGACTTGAGCATGCCCCTTCCCCCAAGAAATCAGTAAAAAACCTGGGGGTTAGATGGGATTCTAGCCTCTCCTTCCAAAACCAAGTCCAGACGGTGACTGCTGAATGCTTCTCAAAAATTAGGATGATCAAAAAATGTATTAATATCTTTCCTAGGAAAACCATTGTCCAGGTATTAATAATTTCCCATTTAGATTATGCCAACAGTCTGTGTATCGAACTTGCTTTTGGCCTTTGCCACCGGTTAAAGACAGTCGAGAATGGTGCAGTCCGGCTGGTCCGTGGCATCTCCCTTCGAGAGCACAGCTCTCCACATCGACGAAGGCTTCATTGGTTGCCAGTTCAAAAAAGGGCAGAATTCAAAGCACTCACCTTGGCACATCGTGCAATCAAGAGAAAGGGTTCTGCATATCTCTCTGCCTATCTCCACCCCTACAGCAATGCGAGACACCTCCGATCCAGCTCAAAAAATTTGCTGTGTACCCCCAGATTTAAAAGAGCACGCTCTGTGGGAAAAACCTTCCAGGTATGTGCCTCCTCTCAATGGAATAAACTCCCTAACTCCATTAGGTTGATTCAGGAGGAGTTGCCCTTTCGAAAGGCACTGAAACATTCCTCTTCTGCTAAATTCCCCATGAGTGAGATCCAGTATACACACAGAAGCGCCGGGACATCCCGTTGGGGTAGCTGTGCGCTATACAAAACACACTAAATAAATAAAATAATTAATTGGATAATTCCCTACATATATATATATATAACATCTGGCCCCATGCAACAATTTGTTTCTTCTGGGCTATAAACCTGATGCCCCGGATGCAATCAACGTACGTCATGGAGGTAGCCTCAGTACGACCACACTGGTCCGCCAATGGCTCAGATCTGCAAAGGGAATGTTTGGAAAATGAAACCGGGTTCAGTGAAAAGTGCTTAAACACCATCCTAAGGATAGATGTGTGCTATAAAAGTGTATATTACATCACTACCCGGCCCTTGCAAGCTTACTTATATAATACACTCTGTTAGTATAAAGAGTTTTACAGAAAGGCTCCATGTGTTATATGTAACACAACATGCAGCAGCTTACTCTACAGATATGTCTCAGAGAATACCTGGGTTTTATGCAGCGACTCTAAGATCAAAGACGTAAACACTAGGGGCCCGATGTAGGTAATCCCAGATTACCGCTTCTCAAATACCAAATCATACCGATTTGGTATTTAAGAACTGGCAGTAGGTAATTTTACCGAATTAATTACCGAATCGGTATGATTCGGTAATTAATGAATCAGTATTTACCGATTCTGTAATTGCCATTGATCCCTATGGGCCTGGAGGCCCATAGGAATCAATGTCAATTACCGAATCTGTAAATACCGATTCGGTAAAATTTCAGAATTTGCAAGGGGGACAGGGTGTCACTTTGACACCCTGTTGCACCCCTGATTCTGGCTTGTGTGCCATGTGGCACACATACACGCCCTAAGTGCATGATTGTGTGCCACATGGCACAGGTGTACATGCACAGATGAGCATGTACACAGGAATTCATTATTTACCATGACATAGTATGTCATGGTAAATAACGAATTCTTAAGGGCCGGTGGCACTGTTTTCAGTGCCACCTACATCACAAATTTGAAAGTTGGTAAATTTACCGATTCGGTAATTTACAGAATCGGTAAATTTACTGATTCTGTAAATATTCCGAATCGGTAGATGTAAGGCCCCCTACATCTCAATCACCAAATACTGGTCGGTAACAGACGAAATCAGCCGTTACCGACCGGTATTTGGTGACCTACATCTGGCCCTATAAGATTTGCACAGGTGACAGGGGCGTGCTTGATTTGCACGGTGTTGCTGGTGCCCCCAACCCTTCCCGCTCGGAACGTCCCACTGGGCCCCTTTAACCACTCACGTGCCCCCCTCTGAACCCAGAGCGTCCTGCTGTGCACATTTTATTCGTCATGAGCTTGATATCACCTAGTCGGTGACAGACAGGGGGCTGACGTCACGTGTCTTGTAACACTTACCTAATGAAATGAAAGCTTTTCCTTGGCAAGGGTGGCGGTGTTTTGTTAACCTTGCCACGCGTGCACTTTGCACTGAACACTTGTTTTTTTGGCTGAAGTTGAAAATTAATCATTTCAGTTTGCAGCTACTTTTTTCACAATGCATTTAAATGTGCACTGAGTAAGCTATATTTAATATATTATTTTTGTCTAGGGGTGGTCATGCTATCAGGCTGCACATAGATACACTTCTGAACACAGCGCTGAACAGTTATAATAAACCCAAATAGATCAAGAAAAGAAATACTGTACAACAATTTTTGCAGAGGCTTTTTTTATTGGGTGTGGTCACATTTTTTTCCGCTCACATGCTTCATAACGTTCGTCCTTTTTGCGGGTGGCTCCGCATATTTGCATCTTAATTCTGTGCTAGAAAATGTTCATACATGTTTTTTATCTGCATTCTACCAAGCTTTTCTATTCACAGTGCATTGAGCAGGAAAAGAATGTTCTGACCTTAATTCAACGTCTTGCAATGTAAGAGCAGAAACACTACAATGTGGATATACCAGAACTAAGTGTTAAAACTGCTTGTGAAAACATTCTTATGTCGAACATCATATCTGGTGATATTGGTGTTTCTGCACTCAGAATTACTGCATGCAGGTAAGCCGTGTGCAAAATGAGTACAAACGCTAATTTTGCAGCCCCTAATATCTCATTGAGTAAAATCACTAGCGGACTAACTGCGCATGCGCGAACATTAAGAATTGCATTTCCAAATTTATGGAGGCAGGAAAGTGTCTTTTTTGGCTGCAATTGTAATAGATGAGCACTTCTGAACACCCCACGGGCGATTTTGCTTGTATAATTTATAATACAACATCCGAGCCACATGCATTGCTACCTGTGCACAGAGCCCACACCAGTGGATTGTGAGCATTTCTCCACCACATCTGCCTCTTCTACCAGAAGACAGACAAAATGATGGTTTTAGGACCAGAAACTTGGGTGAGCGGTGTTACAAATCTTGGAATTTGTCTTCTGTACTTTCGTGAACTTGAACAGGAAGTTACACAAAGGGGGGGGGGTTCAACTTCCCCTAGCCCACCCACCGGCAAATCGTCCTTCTGCCGGCACCCTCCAACGCACAGTACCACTTCTGGTATCTCTTCTCACCTCTCACAGGCAAACTACTCATCCGGCACAGCATCATTCCCAGCTTCTCGCCACCCCAAGACACAGGTAAAGGTACCACCCTGGCCCGGAGGCCCCACCACAGACACCAGACCACCCATAGGACATCCAGGAAGAGCTAACCAGCAGATGGCAATTGACTGTTTCCGGGTGGGCCTACCAGAGGACGTCTTGGAGCAGGAAGTCATCATTTGTTGCTTACTTCATTTGCATCTGTGAAACATGGATGGTATTATCACAATAACCGAAATAAGAGCCTCTCGGCTTTCTGCCGTAAAACTCTTTTTTTTTTCTTCTAAAGTAGGATCCATGCAACATATATATATATTTTTTTACAAAATAATCAATTTACTACCTTCTAATGTCGTGAAGGGAAATACTTGGCAAAGTAAGTAAAGTTGGAAGGTTTTCTATTAACCGTCGTGATTGTTGCAGACAGAATCGCCCACTGTGCCTCCTGCCCTAACCTAGTGAAGGCCTGCACGTGCTGCGTGCATACATTGGAACTTACGTCAGACGACCCAGATGGAGTGCTCATGTTTCATGCAAATGAGAATGAACCATTCCTGATCAGGCACATTTGTGTGGGGACTCTTTACGTGCAAGTACATGTATCGCTTTCTTTAGAGGAGAAATAGCAGCATCTCATAAAAATGTATGGAAAATGCAATGTAAGTAAAGTGGGAAGCGACATAATGAAGTGGCGGGAACCAGTGCATGCAGGTTCGTGCGTGGGTGTGCACAGACGGAGGAAACCGTGCACGCCTGCCAACCTTGGCTTTCAACGAGCCAACAGCACCACGGCCCAGACTGCAGAGCCAAGCCCCAGGCAATGCGCTGGCGGGATTCCAGGCCCTCCTGATGCCTTGGGGTCCGGGTTTCCATCTGAGCTTCACAACTTCATATCCACCTGGACGGGGTGGTCAAATGTTTTGCCTCAGGGTAGTGCTAATTGACCAGTTTGAAATGGAATGTACTGGAGCCAGTTGCACTTTGCAGGGTTTACACTGTGCTGCCCTAGTCTAGTGCAAAAACATTCTGGGGTCCTCCTGGTTACATATGAAAATAACTAAAAGTACCTTCAAACTCCACTAGTCACACGTCGACAGCACCAGGATTTATTTGGAATCAACGAGTAGGTTCCTAATGGTAGAGGAGCAGAGGCTTGTAAGTGCAGAGGCAAGCGTCTCGCCCTCTTAGCAGTGCAAAAACAACAGTTGATGGACAGAATGCTGAACAATGTCATACATTCACCACAGTACAGAGATCTGGGCCTAAATCCTGGCTGAAGACGGCTGTAATGCCAGAAACCGGTCCTAGGAAGCTTGTTTCCGGTCCTGGGAAGGCAAGGCTTGGCAGTTCGGGCTGGACGGTTCCCATGAGACACAGGTTCAGGCTGATTTGCATGTCTGAACTGGGGTGGCAGAGTGGGCTAAAGAACGATGATGGATTAAACCCAGATCTGTGAACTGGGTGTGAGTGCATTTGTAACGGGTAAACTGGAAACTCCACCAGAGTAGACAGGTTCTCACTGGCCTTTTCCCTGAAAAGAGCTGTTTCCTATCAGCTAAGCTGCTGCTTATGAAACTAGGAGATGACAGTTCCATTGCTAGCTTCAACACAATGGAACTTTGGAAGTACATTTTATCCAGCTGCGTCTCAGTTTCTTTTTATCTTTTAATATGCAAGTGTTTAGAGGTAAGTTTGCGTCATAATTATTGAATCTATACAAAAGGGGTGTCCAACATAGACCCAGGGATGGCCAGATCCATGTAAAATTTGAACGATAATCACAGACTATGACAATAGATTCTAATTATATTCATTGTACCTACATTAATTTTGTGGGGAAATCCTGATACACAGCCATCTCTGACCTACGTTGGACACCCCTTATTTAGACATTGTACATGTACACGTTTATGAGGCTGTGTCAAGTCCGGCCTATATCGACAGACAAACACTTTAGGCAGTGTGAGGAGGGATGCTGTATGTTGGTAAGGCCTTCCAGCAGCTTTCACGGGAACTAAGTCCATAGTGCCTAGAGGAGATTCACTTCCCAAGTGCGCTTAACCAGAAAATGCATGCCCTTCTAGTTAGCCTTGGGATAGGAGTGGTCCATGGGGGCGTGGTTTAATCTGACGCAGACAAGACACAACGCATTCAGCCCATTTCTGCTTGAGAAGTGACACGACTGAGGCAGGAAGGAGTGCGGTTCACACCCGCAGAGGGACAAGGAGAGGTATTAGAGGCCTGCGAGCAGGCGATAAGTGCGCTGAAGAGAGTGTTAAAGATAAGTGCACAGCGCTGCCTGGAGCTGCAGGTCTCAGGGGGTGAAGGAGGGGGGCCGCTGGTGGGGCACCCTATTGCGTGTGAACATCTGAGGCACAGAAAGAAGACATTTTAATTCAAAATATTTTATTGAAAATACATTTTACATATACAAGAAAAAACAAGCAGTTGTTTTCCTTTCTTTGGGCTGGTCTTGCACTGTGTCCTTCTGGCCTAGTGGTGCCAGAGAGAGAGAAGAGAAAGAGAAAAAGAGGGGGGGGGGGGGGGGGGGGGGGAGGGCTTGGGTTGTGGTTCATTTCAAAGAAGACATTTTAAATGCATCAATAATGTAGCTTACTATGGTGCTACAAATACAAAAAAAACCCTATAACAACATGAAAATTAATAATTCCATGGAAACAACAGCGATAATAATACTGATAATAAATGGCGGCGATGCGATTCCAGTATCGAATGCAGTAGTAACACGGCACAATTAAAAAGGAGACCGGAAGCCGATAATGATGGCTAAACCGGAACAAACAACTATGGGCCAGATACAGGTAAATAAGAAATACCGATTTCTTAATAGCAAATTTCACCGATTCGCTATTAAGAATTCAGTATTTCCTATGTAGGTAAAGATTTGGTAAAAAATACCGTATCCTTAATATTCCTTAATACCGAATTGGTAGTTGAGATTCGGTAATAAGGAATACCTTCCCATTCATTTCTATGGGCTTGAAGGCCCATAGGAATGAATTGTAAGACATTCAGTATTAGCGGTTCGGTATTACCGAATCAGTAATACCGGGAGGTATTTCAAGGGTGCCAGGGTGTTCAAAGGACACCCTGTTGCACCCCTGAAATGAGCATGTGTGCACATTTAGCGCACATACATGCCCCAAGGGCATGGATGTGTGCCACATGGCACTTTAAAAAAAGCAAAAAAGTGCTTTTTTAAGGGAAATCAGTAATTACCACCATGAAGTTGGAGGTAAGTACCGATTTCTTAAGGCTCAAAAGCAGGGCCGGACTGGGAACCAGAACCGGCCCTGGCAAAGTGCTCGGCCGGCCCCCTCCCCCCAGGAGGAGGGGGAGGTGTGACCGCGCTCTGTGCAAGGGCCGATTTTCGGCCGTTTTTGTTACAGGGCCGTTTTTGCAGCATAACGGCCCTGTAACAAAAACGTCCCCCAACCATGCAGCCCACCGGGGGATTGCCCGGTGCCCGCAACGGCCAGTCCGGGCCTGCTCAAAAGCACTCCTTATTGTGCTTCCTACAGTGCACTTAAGGAATCAGTATTACTGATTCCTTAAATGCAAGAGCAATAAGGAATCGGTGTTAAGGAATCGGTATTTATTGATTCCTTATTTACCGTTTCTTCCCTACATTAGGTATGGCTAAATACTGGTCGGTAACGCTGAAATGTACAGAATTTTGGCGTTAGCGACCAGTATTTAGCCACCTACATCTGGCCCTATATGAATAAAATCATCAAAAAGGCAAATATATTAGTCTTTTTAATAATTTTGGTAATGGTGATGATAAAATATACTGGCTATTGGATCCTAAACTGTGCATTATACATATACTGATATTATAAGTACTTAAGGAATTCCATAATCATATACAGACCTGCGGCCACAGACAACTGCCTAAATAAGGGCATAGACCTTATAACGTCCCCAGTTCGAGGCGTAGTATCCCATTTTTATGTCTCACCTAGAATGAGACATTATGGAGATATTTGCAACAAAATGTTGGAGCGCAGTGTTTTGCCAAAATTGGCAATGCCGTGCTCCGACATTTTTAAAATGCAGAGATGCTCCGTATTTACAAAAATACGTCACACTGCTGTGTTTCCACTCGTGCTAATAAAGCTGCCTAGCGCCAGCGCAGGACTCATGCGCCATGTCGCAAGGGTGCCCGCACTGCAGGGGTGATCGTTTATGTGCAGGAGGGAACACCTTAAAAAAGAAAAGAGAAATAAAAAATATCTCCTCTTATCACCACAAACCAGCCCTTATTTCTTGGTGCTGCCCCAGTCTTGTAAATATGGGGCAGCAGTGAATCGGCGGAAAGCCTGCTGCAACACCCAATGCACCTATTACGCTGAGTGTAGCGTGAAAGGGGACCTTATTTATAAGGTGGCGCTAATCCACGTTAAGTGGCTGAACGCCGCTGTATAAATTAGGAAAATGGGATATCAACACCAGAATGCCGCTAAAAGTCACATTCTGGTGGCGATATCCCCTTGCAAATATGCCCCTCTGTTTCCTATCAGTGGACTTAGTTACTGCCCATTGCTTACTAATGGTTGGCTGCATTGTCTATCTCTCTGCTAGCTTCTTATTGCTCATATGGCATAGGCTACCTTCCTCTTAGTGTGTCTCTTCCTCACCTGAAGCATTGAAGGACTACGTTTTGTCCTTCCATGCCCCATTTGTTAGTGCTACTTTCTTCTTTGGATTTGTTTGGGTTGTTATCCCTTTGATGATTGTACTGCAACTTGTACATTCCTCGCCCTTAAATTGTAAAGCGCTCTGATATCCTTTGGGATCATGTTCGCGCTATATAAAACTTTATAAATAAATAAATAAATAATAAGCACTCTACTAGAGCAAATTTTTTTCAGCTGACTTCCTCGTGTTCTTCTCCCCCTTCCAGGCCAGCACTGGGGAAGCCGGGCACCGGGTAATCCCCGGGTAGGCCGGAAGGGTGGGGGCTGGTTTTGTCACCTGGGGTCCGTTTTGTTACTGAGGGGACGAGATTTTAGCAAAATCGGCCACCAGTAACAAAATTGACAGTTTCTTGCTCTCCTCTGTGACCTCTGTGTGGGGAAAACACAACTTTCTCCCTGCCGCAAAGAGGTCAAATCGCACACTCGCTACTAAAAAACAACAGTGCACTCCGAGTCAGAGTACACGGTTGTTTGAATTTATCAATGCGTGCACGGTGCGGGCCGCATATACTTTCAGGGCCGCCATGTAGGCAGGACGCGCACACCATCCCCGTCCCCCGCCAATGACAGCGTGATTATAGGGAAAACTTGGGGAGGGGGTGCAGATCATTGGTTCGACTCGTGCATCACGCAGCGCGAGTCAGACCAATGATCTGCGCCCACTCTGACACTCTCACAGCAAAGTAGGTTGTGTGCATGTCCTCCTCGAGAAGCAGCAAAGTCCTGTACAGGCTTCTGAGTCCGACCACATGGTCCACACCACAGTATAAGGTAAGTAATACAAAAAATTGCACTTTCATGATTGGGAATTTTTTTAATTAAATGTACAGAGGCGTGCACTACGCTAGATGCAAATATAAAGACCAATGGGTGAAAAAAGTAGGTAAGGGGCGAGGGTGGTGTGATTCATGAGTAAGGGGCGGAGAGAATGGGAAAGAAAGAATGTTCAGAGGGAGTGCAGAAGCGAGTGTAGTGGGGAATGAGTGGTAGATGGGTGAGTAGCTATGAACCAAGTGGGATAAGTAAGCAAGGGTATTTAATAGAGAGGAACAATCTGTTGAAAAACACATTGTTTGGCCTTTCTGTCTCCAAAATGTTCTTGGGGGGAGAACTCACCTAGCACTCCCACTAGTGGTCAGGATCACTCACTGCACTTGCTCGCTACACACCGGATGGGGACTGGTCTGACTTATACTTTGTGCTCTCTGATTCACTACTCTTGAGTCTATTTTTAATGTTCTCTGTAAGAATGTCTATGGGTACATATGGCTAGGTAACCTGGTGCTCTATAAGGTCATCATCTACTTTTTATTGTGCTATGAAAGGTAATGCAATGAAATATGTAATGAAATGCATCATTTTGGTCTTATTTTTCCCAGAATTTTCTTGGGGGGAACCACAGCAAACCCCGCTAGCAGTGGTCGGGCTTGCTCGCTGCGCTTGCTACGCTCCGTACGGGACCTGGGCTGCCAACATTTTCCAGGGCTGCTTACAGTTCCCAGTCCAGCACTGCCTCCATCCGTTTACGTCCCCTGTCCATCTGCTTGCTCCTGCTCACCCTCTGTATGGGTCTGCCACCAACTTCCCTCCCTCCATTCATTGTCCATGCTGGCTTGCCCACACACTCCCTCCATCCGCTAGTTTTCTGTGTTGGCTTGCCCACCCCCATGTGCCATCTCCTTCTGTTTTCTATGTTGCCATGCCCCTCCCTCCCTCCATTGTCTGTGTTCGTCCACCCACTCACCCACTGTAACAAAAAAAGGCTATTGCATGAATACAACTGGCTGCCTCAAAGCACTTTTTTCCCGCACCCTCTACAATTGCTCCCTCCATGTTGCCTCCCTTCCACTCTTTTGCCAGTAATAATAATAAAAACATTAAGATGTTGCCAGCACTGGCAACTTAGTGACACTTTTTTTTTTGTTCCAGCCATGCTGCAAAGCAGCCACGCTGCTGTACAATACAGCTAAAAAAACGCAACGAAGCTAATGCTTAACATCTGAAAGAACTACTGGCTTTGCCAATGCTTGTTGGATATTGTATCAGCTGACCTGCAGTAAGCATCTGCTTCAATCTCAGAGGATGCACTTTGTGTGGCTCTAAAGCCTTCACTCAACTACCTCTACATAGTCTGTACCCTGTCCATCTACAAAGATGGGCAACACAGAGAACGGTTGAGGGAGGGGGGCTCCGTCTTGAGAGGCTGAGCCTAGCGGATACTCACAACAAGCAGCAGACGCCTACCCGAACACAAGAATGTTCTCCCTTTCTTTTGCCTAAGATACTCTGCTTCCCTGTGAAAATAGACTCTGTTTTCTAAAGTCTAAGTAATGGGAGGAAGATGTCCCATATCACTACTAGTGTGTAATAAGTTATTATAAGCAAGTACTGACGTAAATTTCTAATTACAGTACAGGGACCATATTATGTATCAGGGCACACTTTCCCAATTTGCTCCTGGTGCACCTTAGAACTGGTGCGTTGGGCGCAAACCGAGAAAGGAGGACCTATTGCATAGAATTACAGCCTCCAGGGCAGCTACCGACTCATGCTGCCCTGCGTGTAGCGCATTCAAGTGAAATACAGAGTGGGAAGCAGAATATAATGATGGACCTTTCTTAAATTCAGCACCTGAACGATTTTCTCCCCGTGATATTCGTTGACCCTTATATTAATTAGGGGGATTGTGTGCACACTGGATGGCACCCATCATCACTATGCCTAATCCCTGAGGGATTTTAATACAGGAAAAACTACCGCAAAGGTGCACCACACAACAAGATGTGACAGAAAGATCAGTGCAGATGAATTGTAAGCACGATAAAGAATTATTTTTCAAAGAGATGTTGTTGATCTTCTTTAAATCTTTATTTGCAGTTATCAGTGAAACATAAACAGCCGACGCTGGACCTATAACTGGGGACTACATATATATTCAAGGTTGTATTTAATGGTCACATACAACCATACAATTATTACAGATGAGGTTTCTTCATGCATTACAATTAAGTATAATACCATATTCTATTCGATCTTCAATTGACAGGCCTGCTGGATTATACAGTGCCCACTCCCTCCTCCCTTGGACGATCAGGACATTCAGTCCACTACTTATTTCTTCATCTACTCAGGTAATTCAATCTTGCCGCACTTTTTCATTTCCTGTTTTTTCACTCTACGTTAGGCAGGAGTTGTCTGTAATTCTGTTAGTTCTTTAACTATCACGCCTCATACAGGTTGTTACCCTGCTGTCCTCCATTTTTTAATATCTTTCAGCAAACGACTTTGAGACTAACACTAAAGTGATAACACCGGTTTTACCACCCGGTATTCCCTACAAGCACTGCATTCATTGCGCACCAGCAGGCTTACAGTGAGTATCAAAAGATTGTTAGTTCTAATCAATAGGGACCCTTATGCCCCTTTTTCCCCACTTACTTTAACTACAGTTAGGTCAGCCTAAGCACCGGCATCACTGTTGCTTAACAACACAATGAAACTTTTTAATATGGTAATTTTTTCTATAATTTGTTTCGGTATTAAGATAGAATATCGACGGGAAAATATCGACTAGCATTAATATCGTGGTAAGAATATCGAGAGAAAAAAATATCGTCTTAGTAAATATCGTTGTAAAAAATATCGTTTTTTTAGAATGACATAAATATCGTCAAACAAAAATATCGATGAATAGAATATCGTTGACTAAAAAATCGTTGTATATAATATCGACAAAAAAATATAATGTTTAAAAAAAAAAAAAAATATGTATTATGTTCTTAAAAAATTTAGAAAAATACTTTTTGTAATAATAATTAAAAAAAAATGTTTTTTTCAAAAGATTTGTTAAAATTTTAGTAGCGGGTTATTGGTATTATAGGGGATAAGGGTGGGTAGTAATTTAAAATTTAATATAAAAAATGTATAAAAAATGAACAAATTAGGAATTTAATCAGAATTCGAAATTTAAAATTTCAAAATAGAATTTTTCACGAAATTTTATTTGTAATCATTAATTAATAAGTCATATTTAAATTTTAGTAGTGGGTAATTGGTATTTTAGGGGCTAAGGGTGGGTAGTAATTAGAAATTTATTCAAAAAAAAAGTAAAATAATAAAAAATTCGAAAATAATTCTGAAATAGAAATTTAACAATAAATTTTAGAAATTTAAACGAAATTATTTTTGTAATGATAGTGTACAATTTCATATTAATATTTTAGTAGTGGGTTATTGGTATAATAGGGGATAAGGGTGGGTAGTAAATTAAACATTAAGTATTAAAAAATTAGAAAATTATGAACAAATTAGAAATTTATTCAGAATTCGAAATTTACAAATCAAATTTTGAAATTGTCACGACATTTTAATTTTAATATGTATATTGTTTACTATCCTGCACATTCCCTGATATAAGTTTGATTGGAGTTAGAATAGTAATTTTTTTAATTTTACTGTCCTGCACATTCCCTGAGTTAAGTTATGTTTGGAGTTAGAATAGTAATTTATTATTGTTTACTATCCAGCACTTTCCCTGACTTATGTTGGATTGGAGTTAGAATAGTAATTTATTAAGGTTTACTATCCAGCACTTTCCCTGACTTATGTAGGATTGGAGTTAGAATAGTAAATTATTATGGTTTATTATCCAGCACTTTTCCTGACTTATGTTGGATTGGAGTTAGAATAGTAATTTATAATGGTTTATTATCCAGCACTTTCCCTGACTTATGTTGGATTGGAGTTAGAATAGTAAATTATTATGGTTTATTATCCAGCACTTTCCCTGACTTATGTTGGATTGGAGTTAGAATAGTAATTTATTATGGTTTACTATCCAGCACTTTCCCTGACTTATGTTGGATTGGAGTTAGAATAGTAAATTATTATGGTTTATTATCCAGCACTTTCCCTGACTTATGTTGGATTGGAGTTAGAATAGTAATTTATTATGGTTTATTATCCAGCACTTTCCCTGACTTATGTTGGATTGGAGTTAGAATAGTAAATTATTATGGTTTATTATCCAGCACTTTCCCTGACTTATGTTGGATTGGAGTTAGAATAGCAATTTATTATGGTTTATTATCCAGCACTTTCCCTGACTTATGTTGGATTGGAGTTTGAATAGTAAATTATTATGGTTTATTATCCAGCACTTTTCCTGACTTATGTTGGATTGGAGTTAGAATAGTAATTTATTATGGTTTATTATCCAGTACTTTCCCTGACTTATGTTGGATTGGAGTTAGAATAGTAAATTATTATGGTTTATTATCCAGCACTTTCCCTGACTTATGTTGGATTGGAGTTAGAATAGTAATTTATTATGGTTTACTATCCAGCACTTTCCCTGACTTATGTAGAATTGGAGTTAGAATACTAATTTATTAAGGTTTACTATCCAGCACTTTCCCTGACTTATGTTGGATTGGAGTTAGAATAGTAATTTATTATGGTTTACTATCCAGCACTTTCCCTGACTTATGTTGGATTGGAGTTAGAATAGTAATTTATTATGGTTTATTATCCAGCACTTTCCCTGACTTATGTTGGATTGGAGTTAGAATAGTAATTTATTATGGTTTACTATCCAGCACTTTCCCTGACTTATGTTGGATTGGAGTTAGAATAGTAATTTATTATGGTTTACTGTCCAGCACATTCCCTGAGTTAAGTTATGTTTGGAGTTAGAATAGTAATTTATTATGGTTTACTATCCAGCACATTCCCTGAGTTAAGTTATGTTTGGAGTTAGAATAGTAATTTATTATGGTTTACTATCCAGCACAATTATTATTATTTTTTATTCAGCAGTATCTATTTATTATTTTTAATAAGAATCATATATGTTATGTAGTAATATTAATTTCATAAATATACATTAAAAACATTTCTATAACATTTTTACATTAATATGACAAGTCTAAATTAAGAAACAAATTTTTTTTAAAAAAAATTTATTGAGAGTTTAATTTGGTATTGCAAAGATGTTACAATTTTTCATAAAACATTTTACATAATTTTTGGTCACAAATTATATAGCATTTTTTAACATAAATACAGTTTGTATTATACATAAATTATTATATTAAATTTTAATAATTATTATTAAAATTTAATATATTACATATTTATTATGGTATTGTTTTTATCAAGATATGTACATAACATAAATTTACATTTTGTAACATCTGAGAAAAATATTTAACAATGAAATACATTTTTTTAATAAAAAACAATTAATACATAACTCTTTAAAACATATTAATGTTTCTTTTACAATATTCATATGTTTTTTAACAAGAAAAAAAATGTATTAATACATATTGCATATATTATGCTATTTAATACAATTTATTTTTTATTTAAAGGCTAATTTGTCCTATTTTAGTTTTTATTATGCAGCCATTTTTTTTTGGAACTTCACTTTTTATTCTATCAACATCGTTGTTTGGGGCATTTTAGAAAACGGAAGCTCGCGGTTGGGAGCTGTTTCTTGTTGGTGAAGGTAAGTTTGTTTCACATTACTTTTTAAGATATTTAACTTAAGTTTAGTGATAGTTGTAGTGTGTACGTGTCGATATGTGTAGTACTTTACATATTATGTGCGAATTACGTGTTATTTAGCGTCGTTATGGAGAACGTACTTTGTGAGGTACTTCGAAGAAAAGTAACGTTTACTGTTGTGTTAATGGATGAATTCAGATTGTTTTTATGTCTTATATGCTATGTGTAGGCTATGCGTATTTCCAATGTTTTGAGCTTGGTTTTTTTTTCGATAATTTACAGGTCTTCGTTTTGGTGAGCAAATGGACTGTGACGTTTTTTTTTAAGCAGGTACATATTTTTAGCAATGTCCTGCATTTTCGGGGTCTCTACTTTTTTTACTCGTAAAGATTTATCACCTTTTTTATGGGTACAAATTCGAGAGGATTGCAACGGGAGTATTATCAAACAGTTGTATTTTTTGCATTTTGTTGGGATTTTTCGATATTGGATATGGATAGCTTTTGGTATTATTCCTGTGGAAATCATCACCATGGAACATATTCTACAGCAGCAGAACCGTAAGTAAAAGTGATATTTACTTTTGGGTTGCATTGTGGTATAGTGTACTGCATGGGTACTCACAAACTTTCTCTCGGGGGCCAAATTTACAGTGTGGTTTGTGTCCGAGGGCCGCACCGGTGGGGGCGGGGTCAGTGGGGAAGGGGCGGGGCTAGAGCAACAAACAAAACTGTGACAATAAAGTTGATCACGCCTTTGTCCACTGAGCCACCAGACCCGGCATAGACACACATCTCTCTCCCTCTCTCTCTTCTCTCTCCCTCTCTCCCCCTCTCTCTCCCTCTCTCCCCCTCTCTCTCCCTCTCTCCCCCTCTCTCTCCCTCTCTCTCTCCCTCCCTCTCCCTTTCCCTCGCCCTCTCCCTCTCTCTGTCTCTGTCTCCTTCTGACTCTCTGTCTCCCTCTGACTCTCTCTCTCTCCATCTCTCGCCATCTCTCCCTCTGTCTCGCTCACTCTGACTCTCTCACTTCCTCTCTTCCTCTGTCTCACTCACTGTCTCTGTCTCCCTCCCTCTCCCTCCCTCTCCCGCTCTCTCCCTCTCACTCCCTCTCACTCTCTCCCCCTCTCCCTCTCCCTTTCCCTCTCCCTCTCTCTCCCCCTCTCTCTGTCTCTCTGTCTCCCTCTGTCTCCCCCTGACTCTCTCTCTCTCCATCTCTCTCCATCTCTCCCTCTGTCTTACTCACTCTGACTCTCTCCCCCTCCCTCTGTTTCCCTCCCACTCTCTGTCTCCCTCCCTCTCTCTGTCCCCCTCACTCCCTGTCTCCCTCCCTCTGTCTCCCTCCCTCTCTGTCTCCCTCCCTCCCTCTGTCTCCCTCCTCTGTCTGCCTTCCTTTCCCTCCCTCCCTCCTACTTTAACAAAGGTAAGGTCCATCAGATTGGTTTCGACGTCTTCAGTGAATTTGGACATCCGAAGACAAATATGCAGATAGATACAAATGGATGTCCTCATAGTATGGGCAACGGAGTAGAGCTGTGTCCAGTCCAGATTTAATGATATGGCTGGAAGCATTCTGACAATCTGCATTGACCTCCTGAAATGCTCCTTCATGTTTGCGGGATGTGGGGCAACATCAATTGGGTTATACCCCATAATAAAGCATGGGTACAACAGGAGAGAAGGCAGTTGGCCTTTAACGATTTCAGGGCTGTACTCCCTGCTGAGAAGGCTTTCTTGCTCCATGCTTCCAGTCTTTTAGACTCCCTATCTGAATGTACAGTAAATAAGGCACCACTCAATTGTGTACTGGAGAAAGAAGCTTAAATAACCAGGCTCTCTGGAGATGGGTGTGTGGAGAGAAAAAGTGAGTTGCTGCCTGGTACCAAACTGTACCTCTATGCCACAAGTCTATCCACCGCTGGCATAGATGATGGCTTTTCCCAAGCTGTCACGACAGGTGCCATCAAAGCCTCATTGAAGGACAGCTAAGGTTCTGATGTGGCTGATGATGGCAAGAGAATCTCGTTAAGAACATTGGACTTGGTCTCTGCTGAACAGAAATCCAAAGATCTCCACGGCATGTCTGCTTATTTTTGTAAAATATTAGGTCCAGGTGCTCAATTATTTTTAGGAGGCCACACCCACATCCTCTGGCTCCACCCCCTCCCCCGGCTCCACACACTTCCACCACTGGCATAACCCAATTACTCTATTGACTCCACCCAAATTCTCAAATGGCGTTTCTGAAAGCCAGATGTAGTACCCGACCTGAATTTCTGCAAGGGAGCATTCCTTAAGTAAGATTTTGATAGGAGGTTCCTCCTGTCCCGGATAAAATTTTGAAAAAAATGAATGCAAAAGTGCATGTAAAGCACTATTTTGGAATAAATTGGCTAAAACGACTAATGTAACTCCTGCAGGGCCACACAGTAGTTAGGTTTGACTTTACTAATTACAATGTATTTCTATCCAAACAAAGCCTTTTTAGTAAAATTAAGATAGTCAAAGACTGGGGAAAAACATAACTTTCTAACTTGTACCATGCAGGTTGCATGTAGCGCTTTGATGGCAGTTCATAATTCACTGTGCTTGGTTATAACTTATGAAATGCACCGTAATAAAATGATCTATGTGACAAAAGCAGCATCCCACAGAGCAGGGTTAGTGTTTGTTGATAAACTCTACCATGAACCTTATGCTTGCTAGGAGTGTCCTCCAGACCCTGGTGTGAATGGCTGTTTGGATTTTCTGAAGTCACTCATCACAAACAGTCTCATGAGCAATTTCCCTACAGGTAAGGTTCATTCTCAGGTGTGTTATATAAATTTTGCAACATGCAAAGAATGTGTACAAAGCATATTACAAAACAGTATTTCAAGAGCAATGCCCTGAAGAGTTAGATCAGAATTCAGCACTATTGCGAATCCACTGGTGTTGAGGACACACAATTTAGATGCCTGCCTCACTGCAAGGGGCGTAATTGTGCTGACACACCAAGTATATCAAGGTGTTGTTAAAATAAAGAATACTTTAATAGAGAATGTTTGGTTTCCTTGCAAGGAGCGGATTGGGGGTTAAGGCCATGTGGAGCTGCTGGCTGTGCCAGTTAACTAATGTTGTGGATTAACCAGCCCCAGCTGACCGATAAACCATGTAATATAACAGCTGCCAAGGTTTCAGATTGCAATGTCTGACATTTTCATAATGTCAGTGCAATTATGAGTAACATTTCAATGACTATGAGTGACACTTTCTCGTGAGCAAAATCAAGCAATGACGACGTAGGAAACATAGATCAGAAATTACACCCATTTAAGCAAAGAGATGGTCTTTCGAACCTTGTGCTCAAACACACGTAGTTAAGGTAATCTGACCACATTATAACAAAAATAAGCCCATGTCCAACTTGAAGGGGGAAAAGGGATGAGGCAGATGAGAAATCACAAGGACCAAGGCACTGTGAACCTCAATGTAGAAATTCACGTGAGTGGGCAGGATTTCTTTACATAGGAAGGACTCCTACGACAGAAGATGTAAACAAGAAATGCTGAATCGGTAGTAGGCAACATCATACATAAGACAATAGTTATTTTAAGCTTTAGGTACATGACTGTAACAACCATTTAATACGAGTACTACATGGCTTCATAGGTCATTGAGCATAGTATTCTCCAGTAACGTTATGCACATTTCATGACATCTATTTAAAGTCAACAAAAAGTAACTGTCACCAGAAGCCAGTATTTTTTAGACTCATTTTACACACACACACACCAAGTTTCATGCTAGCATTGCTCAAAGGGGCTCCTCCGTATAAAACTGTCAACCCGTGCTCAGGCGAAATGCCTTTCCAGGGCAGGCATATTGGAAGTCATGCAGCAGATCGTATCATTGCTACAAGCCACAATGAGCACCGAAAAGCTCCGGCGCAAATTAAGCCCATGTAGCACTATTCCCTCCCTCGCTTTCCCTCCCTCCCTATGTCTCCCTCATTTTTTTTTTTTAAAAGGCTGTCTGCAACTCGAGCTCGACTCCGAGACTCTGCTGCCTGTGGGGGCCGGGCGATTTCCACCGTAGTCAGAGTGGGGCTGCAGGGGCGCTGAGAGGTGACAATAGCCTCATTAACATGCTAATGGTCAGACCATTAGCATGTTAATGAGGCTATTGTCACCTCTCAGCGCCCCTGCTGCCCCACTCTGTCTACGGTGGAAATCGCCCGGCCCCCACAGGCAGCAGAGTCTCGGAGTCGAGCTCGAGTTGCAGACAGCCTTTAAAAAAAAAAAAAAAACTCGGGTAGATGTCTGAAAGGTCCGCGGGCCGCCAGAGAAGGCTTGCCGGGCCGCCAGCGGCCCGCGGGCCGTACTATGAGTACCCCTGGTGTACTGTTTAGTTAAATGTTATATTATTATGTCTTGTAAAAATATATTATTGATCATTTTACATGACATAATATTACGACATTTAACTACATATTATCTTTAATTATCCTTTGCTCACTTTTTGGGAATTTATTTTTAAAGGATTGATTTAGCTATTAGATCTAAGTATGCTAGACCTTCTATACTTGGGTACATTCTAGTTTTTTGCTGGAGATATTCGTACATGTTTAATGTTTGTTTACTTAGTTTAGGGCCAATTTTAGACAGTGATTGCTCTATTCTGAGTTCTTGGTAGCTTTGCTCTTTTTTAATGCTTTGGATCAGTTTGTGAAGTGTTGGTTGACTTCTTCCTAAAGTGGCTTGGAAGGCATTATGCCATCCTTCAACTGCGTTATTAGTTTTAGCTTTCTGGGCTATTGTACTAGCATAGACATTCCACCATGGAATTTGAAATTTAGGTTGCCTACGGTGGCCTGAACGATGTAATCTTCCAACCCAGGTATCTTCAAAGTAGTCTAAGAAGGGAGTTCGCTTTTTTTCATTGGTGCGGTAGAAAGGGCTGTCAATTAATAAATTGTAGTAGTTAGCTACTTCTGTTGTTGGTACATATGCTAATGCAATCAGCTTCTTTATTTGATAAGCAAAGTTACTGTTTGTACAATATTCAATGCTTAAAGTTGATTTTTGTAAGTGCCTCCATATGCTTTGGTTGTAGTGATAATAACAATCTTGTATGGAGGTATGGGGATATATTTTAAGGATAGCTTGAATCATGGCCATTTCAAAGTCAATTACAATTCTTTGAGGATAGTAATTATCAGTTAATTCTTTGATCGTTGTTAAAATTTCAACGTAGGTAGTATTTGTTTTGTTTGGCAGCAGAGTATAAATTAGAGGGATATTTGTATCTTGGTATTCCCCATGAATGGTGTAAAGTTGATAGAAAGGTTTGGGACAAACTTTAAAAGTTCCGTCCATCATCCATGTTTCACATGATTTAAGCTTTTGCAAGTTACTATTAGTAGCAAAAAGTAAAATTCTTTTGTCATGACTGTTGTTGTCATACATTAAGAATTTATCCTCATTATGTGTAATGGTATATTCTGGATATATTTTTATATCCTGAAAATGTTCTGGTGTTGGTGGAGTTGGATCAGAAGCACGTTTAGTTTTTGCAATTAATCTCTTTAAGTTGGGAATAGAAGGTAGCTGTCCTGTCACATGTTCAGGCACTTTGCTTAAAACATTTTTCAAAATGCTAGTGCTTGTTTCTTGTGATCCTGTACTAGCATCTTTCAATGTTTCTAGTGCTTCTCTCACTTCCACTTCAGTTACAATTGGTGGGTGGTTATGCTCACGTACATTTACCACATTGTTATCAACAGTTGTTGCTCTACCATAGCATGCATTTGAGTAATATTTACTACATTTCCAATGGGTCTTATTAGCTTTCACTCTTTCTTGGGTGTAGGTGTAACCCATGTAGCTCAGCATTAGTTTTCCTTTTTGCGAAGTAATGAAAGTAGCTCCAGTTGCCATGTCTAAGGTAGATCTGTGGAAATATATATATGTCTTTTTTAGAACATTGAACACCATTTTAGAGGTGTGTATAAGACTAGGCAAAAGTGTGAACATATACTTACTATGTGGCTTCACTGGTAAACCTTTTATTCTTATTTCTTTTTCAGAATTGTTTCCCTTTTAAGTTCTGTAGTAGTGTTAAAGAATAATAGAAAGAAATACTTTAGTGTAATGGGTGTATCATTTTACTTTCTGAATTGTTATACATATAGTGACTATACTTACTTGATGTAGTAGAGGATGTTGGTAGTGTAGTTGTAGATAGGCAAATAATTTTGTAGAGTCTGTGGAAACAATTATCATTGTGTTACTTGTAGTATTTGGATGATAGTAGTTGGATACATATTATTTACATTGTACATTTACTTAGCAAGTTAAAAAAAAATTTCAGCTATCTAAATAGACATGGATAAGGTAGTTTATAAATGTTTTTACATCTAACTGTATTGTCGTTGTTGATAAGTTCAACATGTTTAGTTTTCACTCTAAAGATCAACAGTTTTAAAAATAGGGACTTTATCTACTTATAGTAACTTCGAAGGAAAAATGGTATTTAACTTACTTGAAGTGTAGTGTGATGTATTATAGTTGTAGTCGTTGGTTTGTATTCTCTTCTCTCAGCAAGGTAACCGTTTTTCTCCAAGGTTGGGCCAAAAATGGTAAATTACGTTAAGTGTGTCATTGTATTTATATTAGTGAGTTAATTAATGGTACTTTTTGATTGGTTCAATTAGTGAAAATTCAAAATCATTGGTTGAGAACGTTATTTTGTAAGGGAAAACCGTTATTTTCGTAAGACTATGTTCTTTCACTGTTTGTTTGTAAAAGAATATATTAAAATGTGTTATAAGTTACATTTTTGTGTAATATTTAAATCGTTTATATTTTGAAAATAAAGAAATGTTTTTCATATTTAGGCCATCGGAGTGTAATATAGTATCAGTAAAAGTAAAAAAAGTTTCCCTATATAAATATTTTATGTTACAAATAAGTAATAGGAAAACAAAAAAATAATATGTGTTAATAGTTTTGTAAATAAAATAGCAAAAAAAAGTGAGTAAATTCAAGAATAGTGCATTTCGAGTTGTAAATAAAAAGACGATATTTTTTGTATTTTTTTAGAGCACATAGGTCGTCGATGTTAGTGTAGTCGATATATATGTCAAAGGTAATGTTATTTAAAATAAAGTCGATAATGTAGTAGTCGATATTTAAGTAGTCGATATTAGTGTGAACGATATTAGGGTTGTCGATAAAAAAATATCGATATTTGTGTGAATTCTAGTTTAAGTATAGGATGACGATATTTATGTAAGCGATGTTTTAGTGACGATATTTTTATCAGACGATATTTATGTTAACGATATTTGAACATGGAACCATTTGTTTCATGTCCCTACAAAGGTCCAGCTCTGTTTTATTCAAATTTTCAAGAGGACTACACTTTCCGCACTTACTTTAACTACAGTTAGGTCAGCCTAAGCACCGGCATCACTGTTGCTTAACAACACAATGACACTTTTTAATATGGTCATTTTTTCTATAATTTGTTTCATGTCCCTACAAAGGTCCAGCTCTGTTTTATTCAAATTTTCAAGAGGACTACACTTTCCGGGAAGGCGTTCATTGCATCCCGGTTCCTTCTATACTCCCCCGCATATGCGACGAACCTTAAATCCAAAGGTAAATGAAAATTGAAATTTGACTTTTGTGCAATGGCATCATTTAAAGCTAGATGTATTTGGACCCCAGTTCCGCCTGGTCCCCGTTTCCTCCTCTCTGTAACCGTATCTGTTTCAGTGATAAACTGTCAGTATTAAACCCCGTATTAAGAACCGAATCTGCTTCAATGATAATTTGTCAATATTTAACTTCCAACAAGGAACTAGCCCAACCTTTACACAGGGTTGTCTTTTGCTATGTTCCTCTTACTCTCTCCTCTCTTTCTCTTCACTCACTCTGGTTTCCCCCCCCCTTCCTTTCTTGTGCCACTTGTACACACATGGGCCTAGCACACCATGTGCTGTGTGTACACTTCTGTCTCCCAAATTAATGAAATCATCTGTTGGCAACGGAATCCATCTCCTGCTTAATAAAATTGCTTGTTAAAAAGCTACACACTCTTTGTTCTGCTCCCTTTTAAATTGTAAATACTATGTGTTTTTAATTGTATTTCCTGTTGAGACACTTGTACATATCCCTGGGCTTATAGGTATCTTCCAAATGACAGAATTTGCATAGGTTGTTACCTGTAGATCAATGAACACATAAGCTCCATGTCTATCATTGTGTTGTTTTTTACATGTTAATTGTTGTATATGTTGTTTGATTGGATTTTATTTTGTGTACATAGAAGATTGATTGTATATATATGTTTTTTACCGACAGCCCTGAAGAAGTCCCAGCTTGGGACGAAACGCGTCGGCTGTTTATGTTTCACTGATAACTGCAAATAAAGATTTAAAGAAGATCAACAACATCTCTTTGAAAAATAATTCTTTATTGTGCTTACAATTCATCTGCACTGATCTTTCTGTCACATCTTGTTGTGTGGTGCACCTTTGCGGTAGTTTTTCCTGAAATACAGAGTGGCTTTGAAGCAGCCGCTCCGTGTTTCACAGTGCAGGCTGCAACATACCTGCACTTTTAAAGGGGATTAGAGATCGCCTTGCAGGCACAGGGATACCTTCATTTGCACGGGGCACACCCCAATGCAAACGAGGGAGCGCCCCTGAAGACAACGCTGGTGCTTTAAGTGCGCCAGCTCTATCGGTATTACAGAAGCGGCCGTACAAGCGTCTGTGGCCCCATCTGTAATACCAAAGTGCTCCTTGGGCACTTTGTATAACTCGGCCCAGGTACGTTCTGATGTCAGGTGCAACCGTGATAAGAATATATTCTATGACACTGACAAAGAAACAACACACTCCACAGATCATAATGAAGACAATAATAACACTATTAATAATATCAACAAAAAGCAACAATAATTCCTGGTTGTGATCTGCATGCACAAGATTAATTGTCTTTCACAAAACCTGATACTGTCACTAGACATGCTGCTGTCTATTAGAACGGCACTTGGGGTATACTTGTGACATGATAATACACCACATGGCCAAAGGATGAATGGTTAGCAATTGTCAGCAGAATCTTGTGTTGGTTTGGTAGTACTTTTACTTTGCTTGCTTAGTATGATTCAGTTGACATAATCAAGATGTTGCTTTTCAAGCAAGAAGATGCTTATTAAAAACAGTCACCTAAACATTATCTTGTTCTATGATGAAATAATAGAAAAATGGCCTTTTACTTTAATTGAAATGTGGGTTGTCACTACAGGGCTCCTATTTAAGAATCACTTTTAGGTCCTGATTTATACTTTGTCTCAAACGTGATGGCTATCCCGTCATTCTTATTACATAATGCACTTGCACCAGTATCGACAGATCTCCCCAAGTTTGTGACGAATCACTCATCTGCCAAACTCTACATAAGACCCTTAATCTTTGTGGCCGATTGCACTGAATATTGTATTGCGCAGCTGCAAAACCCTTCACGCATGCCCACTAAGGACCTGATTTAGGGTTTGATGGATGGAGTAGTACCCGACAGGATGGCAGAAGACATTACCTCCGCCATCATGTTGGTTCTTTCCAATGTACTATAAGTTTGCTGGACCGCTGCCATCGGTTGTGTTTGCTTCTGTTTTACAAAAAACGAAAGACACCCACACTAGGAGTTTTCTACCAGGGTGTGACGGTCATCATTGTTTTTTCCTTCCCCTCATAGCCAGGGTTTCTGGGTGGTAACAGACACTAAAAAATACATAACACCATCAACTCTAATTAGGGAAGGCAGTGTACTGTTCTGCCTTTAGCGGTCCTTCCTTCATCGGACCGTCTCAGGAAGTATACCGTCAATGATGCCGAAAAGTCTCTTTCGACAGAGGGGCTCATTTAGAAACCCTGTGTGCCGCCTGTACATAACTTTTTGTGACGTTCCGGTGGCGCTCATGGCTTAGCCATATCTACAAGGCCTCGTAATGCCACCCTGTGTGGCTTTTCATGGCCTTGTAGTAAGTCGCTGCGTTGTCTCACACGGATGTATGTCGTTACAACGTATACTTTTACAATGCATTTTTTTACAATGCAACATCCATTACAACGCATTCTGTTACAACGCATGCCATTACAACGAATTATTTGAAACTACCTTTACAACGCATTCCACTACAATGCATACTACATTTACAACGCATACCATTACAACACATACCATTACATTGCATGTATGATAAGTATTGGATAGTGTAGGGGTAAAAATTACTATTCTAACTCCAGGGGGTGCAGCAGTAGGGTAAGTGTTGGATAGTGTAGGGGTAAAAATTACTATTCTAACTTCAGGGGGTGCAACAGTAGGGTACGTATTGGATAGTGTAGGTATGCGTTGTAATGATATGCGTTATAATGGCTGCATTGTAACGACATGCGTTGTAGTGGTATGCGTTGTAGTGACATGCGTTGTAATGGTTGTGTTGTAAAGGTATGCGTTGTAGTGAATGTTGCATTGTAAAAGTTTCGTTGTAAAGGTAGTGCATTGTAAAAGTTGAGTTGTAAGTGTTGTTTCCCGCCTCACACTACGATGGAGAGGCATGCCATGGGCATTACGGTAGGTGTTCCCACGTAAAACAAATGAGATTTGACATATTCCCAGATTTACAACATTGCAGCCGATTGAACACCAGTGCAGGGAAAGAGTACAGGATTGCGCGTGTCACATAGATACGGCGCTTTCCTGACAATTTCTTTTGCCATAGGGGAGCAAAGCATGAAGGCTTGTGGCGCTGCGCTGCGGCAAAATATTGTAAATGAGGCCCTATGGTCAGGCCCAGACTGGGAACAGTAAGCAGCCCTCGCAAATCGTCAGACCAGCCCCCAGGGGTGGGTGCGGGCTGTAAGTCTGAAGACCTTCTGCGTTCGTTACTGGGGGGCGATATTACAGCACCACTGCAAAACTAGCCCCCAGTACAAGAATAAAAACAACCCCATAACAGCTCAAAATCGGCTGCAACCCTACCTGACTCTCGGGGAAACGCCCAGTGACCGGTCAGGTCTGTCCGCCCTGCCTATATTGTAAATGATTCCCAGAATACTTAGCGTCACCTCATCTATAAATGGGCCAGATGGACCGAGGGTATGGCGGGCAGGGTGCTACATCATATTTGCGATGGAATATTATCACCGGCAAACTCTAAATTAGGGCCCTGACTATTTAGTGTCACAGCGACTGTTAAACAAACTCCTTATATAGGCGTTCGGCTGGATAAATCTATGCTTCAAGGAAATCATGGCAAAACTTACAGGAGCAAACCGGTTAACCCAGGTGAGACCGGGTGAAGTTTACATCAAAACACAATGTCTCATCTGGAAAAAATTAGAAAAGGTAATTCCAAGGTAGTAGCAAAAATCATAAGGGGGAAACAAAGGGCGACCATGGAACAGGATTGGTGCATGGAACAGGATTACTTTATATATGTAGTAATATCAGCACTGAAATATAGTTAAATAAAACAGTGACCGTACCATACCAGTGTGCACTAAACGTGACAGTGGGCAGTGCAGTGACACTAGGGTGTAAAAAAAGCGTTAACGGCGCGATAGAAAAAATATTAACGTGGTCAATAATAACACATTATATACAAGGTCAATATAGGTCAATTGAGTGAATTAATTTGACCACAAAATCGCCAGTGTTCTAAGCTGGGTAGTCAAAGGCTCATAACATTTCTTTGAGTTTATAAACAATAATTTTCATTAATAACTATTGTAAAGCGTGTAATTTATTTGTAAATCTATATTAAGTGTAAACATATTTTAATGTAAATATGCCCTTTCTGCTACTATGATATAATTTATGTTTTGAAAAAAAATCAAAAATTCCCTTAAAACACAAAGTAAATTTGGCCAGTCATAGCGAACAGCTTCTAACTTGCAGTCCCATCATGCCAACCAAAACTTTTACCCCAAATGCAGTTCTCACGAACTCACCTTCCATAACAAAATGAGTACCAGGTTATGTATTTTTTATTGCATCTATCATTTACGCACCCCAGGAAATTCCATCTGGGGTGCACAATTGCACAGGCCGAAAATGGTCTGTGATTGCTGAACATCTTTGAGAGAAACTCTGTCTGCCAGATGTTATTTTAAAATGACAGTACCTACAAATTAGGTTGGTTGTGTGACTTCTTAGTGTTAAACCATTGAAGGAAACAAACGGGGGGGGGGGGGCGTTACTGTCAAACTCACACCTTTGGTTATGTATTGATTCTGTGGTAAAGTACAGGAAATAAATACTGATGAGTGTCCTTTTATATTTCGCACTGTAGAGTGCTTATGATGGGTCACCCTGTAAATTAAAGCGAAAGTTTCCTTTAATAGAGACGTATTATCTTTAGTCTGTTGGGGGATACACATGTAGTAGATAGTACCGTGCGGCCCACAAAATGTACTTCCTCCCACGCATTCGAGGAGTGTGTTCTGTGTTGAATACATTTTGTGTCCTGTAGATGGCGCCATTGAGTCTCGCTAGAGCCAGGCGAGGCCACAGGAAGACGCCGAGCTGCGCGGAGCCGGAGGGATGTCAGCCCCGTGTGTGAAGTGAATCGGAAACATCTGAAAGGGCCGTCTCTGGGGACAGGATGCAATGAATTGGAGCCTGGCCTTCCGTTAACATACAGCAAAGGTAAATATAGCGCAGGCAGCGCGCGGCGTGGAAATGACGGGCTGGGGAACCCGAGGGGCGCAGCACGCCCATCCGTCTCGACAGCACCCCGCCGCACTCTGAGAGCACGCCCGGCAGCTCATAGCAGCTGACAACGCCGCCCGGAAGAGCCCAGTGTCTGCGCTGCACAGCGCCGCTGTGAGACACGCCCAGCGGTGCAGCTCACAGCAGCTGACAACGCCGCCCGGAACAGCCCAGTGTATGCGCTGCACAGCGCTGCTGTAAGATACGCCTAGCGGTGCGTGCAGCTCACAGCAGCTGACAACACCGACCGGAGGCGCTCAGTGTTTGCACTGCACTCTGAGACACGCCTGGCGGTGCAGCTCACAGCAGCTGACAACGCCGGCCGGAGGCGCTCAGTGTTTGCACTGCACTCTGAGACACGCCTGGCGGTGCAGCTAGCTCACGGCAGCTGACAACGCCGGCCGGAGGCGCCCTGTGTTTGCACTGCACACAGACGCACTGCACTCAAACACGCCTGGCGGTGCAGCTCACAGCAGTAGACAACGCCGACCGGAAGCACCCAGGGTTTGCACTGCACTCAGACACGTGAGGTGATGTAGCTCACAGCAGCTGACAACACCGACCGGAAGCGCCCAGTGCATGTGCTACACTGTGACACACGCCTGGCGGTGCAGACAACGCCGACCGGAAGCTCCAATTGTATGCACTGTACAGCGCTGCACTGTGACACACGCCTGGCGGTGCAGACAACGCCGACCGGAAGCTCCAATTGTATGCACTGTACAGCGCTGCACTGTGAGACACTGCCGGCGGTGCAGCCAGCTCACAGCAGACAACACCGATTGGAGGCGCCTAGTGTTTGCACTGCACTCTGAGACACGCCTGGCGGTGCAGCTCACAGCAGCTGACAACGCCGAAGGGAAGCGCCCAGTGTTTACACTGCACACAGACCCACACTGAAGACACTGGCTGCTAAGAATCTGCTGCTTGCTCCATCGATTCAGAGGTTTAGTTGCCTGCCTGCCTACATTTTGGAAGATCAAAGTGGGAGATTTAAAAAAACATAATTGGGAGAAAGTATTTCTCCCATTGACTTCTATTACAGCCTGCATAACGGGTTTATCGGCGTGTAGGGCTTTGTAAGTCTGCTGCTGCAGGATAGGAAATCAGAAACATTTTTCCATAAGTTTTTTCCATAGCGGTCAGGAGCACAGAGAAATCTCCATGGCAAGCAGAGAGAGCGCCGTGCACAGGTTTTTAAAAAAAAAATTTTTTATATAGGCAAACTCGACCCGAAGGTACAGGGCCGGTCCTAGGCCTTCTGAGGCCCCGGGCGAAAGGGAAGATGCGAGGCCCCCCTAATTGCATATTGCGTCACAAGAAGTGACATCACAGAAAGCGACATCGCAGTACTATTGATCTTATTTGGCATCACGGAAGCTAACTAATGTGGATATCAGTAACATTGACAAAAAGTAGAGGGGGTTGAAAACAGGTGAGCAAATATCAATTTATTATAAAAAGTAGATAAAATGAAATATTGCAATCGAACAACGTTGAGAGAATGAACACATAAAACCACAATTCCAGTGAAACATAAATAGAGTAACTCCAACTTTCTAGATTATTCCTGTTGAGTGGCTCCCTGATATTAATTCATTCAGGAAAGGTCATGTATCTGGATTTGTACTTTATGCTCCTTTTTATATTTCTGTACCATGTTTTCTCTTTCTATTTCAATAAAGCTTCCTAAACAAACCACTGGAGCGAATGGATAGAACTAGAGAAACCATTTGATGCTATAATAGGAAGAACCAGCAAAGTAGGGGTCCAGGATGTAGACGCAGCGCATGGTGTTGGCTTCCTCGATTAGACCCTGGACCTGCTTCAGGGATGCGCATGCATGTGTGTGTATAAACTTCACACAATGCGTACTCATGCCAATAAAATGTCTTGGCTGGATAATGTACCTGCTACAGAGCAACTGAGGTTAAGTGACGTTTACCGATTTTGATCCCGGCAAGTTTACTTTGGGTTAAAGTCTCACCTACTGGTCACAAAATACTATACCCATAACAGTGCTCCTGGCGCTCATGTACTGGCTGCATGTAGGTACGCATGTGTGTAAATACCATAAAACATCTATACACAATAAAAATGTTCAGTGCGGAGAGTGCTATCGCAAACATCTGTGTATCATGCATAACGCAAACATGCATGCCCAGTTAAATCTTAGGAGTTGATATACGGCTCGCAGAGGTGTGCTCTAATAGCCAGAAACCGGTCCTAAAATGCTTGATTCCGGTCCAGGGAAGACATGGCTTGGCAGTTCGGGCTGGACTGTTCCCATGAGGCACAGGGTCAAGACTGATTTGCATATGGCCATGTTTAAACTGGGGTGGCTTGGTGAGCAAAACAACAATGGATTATACCCAGATCTGTGACTGGGGTGAATGTTTTGCCCTTGTGCATCATTCCGTCCATAATCTTGTGTGTTTTGCTCTACCATGCATAATACAGGTTACAGGTACAACCCCTGTAGGGTAACTAGCCTGGTTTGTGTACCTGCTGCAGAGATCTGTGTGTAAACCTTCGGTCACAAGTTCCGATACAAGTTAGAAAGCCCACCGCCATAAAACACTTGTTACAGTGATCTGTTTGTAACTACACACTACTCATCTGAATGCCAGCAGGACCACATCAGCCATTTTAACCTCTGAAAATAAACAAGAATAGTTCATTTGGACTGAGTAACAGCATTAGCTGATATAAATTGCTTGGTTTAGCTTTTATTATCTTATAAACAAAAGCAAATTTGTAACACCATTTCGTACCCAAAATTGCCTACTTTTTTTTTTCGAATTGGGATGTAACATACCAAGCATATTTAACCTATTCCTCAGCCCGTCTCTACGTACCCCACAAACTCAAACTCTCAAATATGTCTTTAAGCGTTAAATATACACAGGAGTGACAATGAGGGTTATTGAAGGGTAACAGATTCTAAAGCGCAACGGAATCGCGTTGTGTAGAATTGACATTTATAAGAAAAAAATGAACAAATGGGAGTGAAAATCAGTACTTGCCGTTCTGAAGAGGGATTGGTGGAATGCCCGACCACATAAACTAGAACAAAAATTCTCCGAACCCAGAGGTTTATTTGTAACAAGTCACTCGCATCAGAGTAATATACGAATGAGCGCCGTGAAGCCCTCCAAAAAGCTGACCACAAAATAAATTAAATCATTTTATCCATTCAGGATACAGCGCTGGAGGGCGCCATGTAAATACCCCTGTTTCTTTCCCAGTCGGAATCCATTCTATTGTGGGTGAAACGTTTGAACTGTACAGGTGTGCCCCCACGCCTCTAATAAGGGCACCTAACGCGGGCCCCAACCCTTCAGGACCCCACTCCCTGCCCAAGCCTAATGAATAAATATGAGATATGCGAGACTCGGGCCCCTTAACACACTCTGCAGGGGCCCTATAGGTTTGTATTACCTTCTGCCCCTGACACCAGTCTGTGTGCATGAGCAGCTACTTCACCGAGGCACCTAGGCTCTGTGCTTCCCTGAAGAATCCCGAATATCGCCGGCACATGCGACAGCTGCTGCCAGAGTCGGACTGGCCACCAGGGCAATCTAGCAGTGCCAGAAGGGCTAGTGTAACAGGTCAGTAAGTGGACCAGTTATTTTGGTGTTTGGGGTCAGTTTTAAGGTCTGGAGGAATTTTACTGTTAATTTCCCCAGTACCTCAAAGATTGCCTGCAACAAGCACAAATGCGTGCAGTCTCCCATACAGTGCAAAACTCCATCACAACTTGGATTTACAAGTTCAAAACTGCTCCGATGTACATCGAGTCACACTTTCAGCTATCTGATAAGCTAATGGGGGTCTCTTTTATTTTGGTTCCAGAGCCTATATTCTGTCCCAGTCCTGTGCTGTCTGCTGCTTCCCTGCCAAGGTAGCCCAGCCCTTGTCCACCTTTGCTTAACACAACAAGATGCCCCACCCAGATAAGAGACACTGCCCTACCAAGATTCGAAGTATAACAAAAGCCAGTTGATCTGGCTGCTCCCTCCTCCCCTCACCCACCTCCTCTTACCTGTGTCCGGCTGGTGCTCGAAAGAAACTAAGGGGCCTCTGTTGCCTGGAAACAAAATGCAGAAACAGAGCCTAGAATGGCCGGTACTTAACCGAGGCGCTGCCCCCCCCTGACATTGAGAGCCAACATAATTGCTGGCCCAGCAGTTGTGCCGCCCCCCATTCTGTTTGCACCTTCCCCCACCTGTAATGTGATCAGGTGAGGCAGGGGGCCCTGTAGTGAGCTGTGAACGTGTGACCTTTCACGGGGGCGCAAGGCCCCCTGTGTAGGCCCCCTGTGTTTTGCCGAGCGCGAGGCCCTGGGCGGCTGCCCACACTGCCCATGCCTAGCGCCGGCCCTGCGAAGGTATAACGGCGCTTTACATAAGCACCAGTTGAGTAACAGACGGACACATACATTTTGTTAGGCACAGAGGAGCAGCTTTACAATAACGGGCGCATCCCTGCAGATAAGAAGGGATTCATAGTTATTTAGCGTGACGTTAGGAATCCCTTGCGCCACCATGGATGCGCCGCACTTATAATGCGGCACACCATGGTGCAAGAAGAGACATATGCGTGACGCTTCTATCAGTGTATAGGTGGCGCAGTGCTGGAGTCGTATCGCTAGTGCGACGCAACTCCAGCAATGCTCAGGGGCGGCCCATACCTATAGTGTTGTGTCACTCTGTAGCAGGCGTTAGGTTTTGATGCCGCAGGGACGTAAAAGTAACTCAGTGAAATCTTTTAGATTTTACTGCGTCACTTTTCCGGGGCTTCCATGCGACGGAACGCCCATCCTGCATACATTATACCTGACGCAGGTATAATGTAGCGCAGGGCTTTACAACATGACGTATCTCTCTAGATGCGTCACGTTGTAAATCTGTTGCATGGTGGCGCATTGTTTAAGTTGCCGTTTCGTCACAGAAGTGACTCAACGGAGTTGTAAAAATGGCGCAAGGGGCTTGTAAATCTGCCCCAGAAAAATTAAGTGATGTGCCCAGTATCACAGGATGTACGTCCCTGCTGAGACTCTAAACCAGTTCTCCAGCTTTGAGGTCGACCACTTTAGCTGTAAGTGCATAATTCGAGGCACACAAGACCAGCCCCTACTATATGAGCCTGCCAAGGTATTGTGTTTTTTGCTTGCAGCCTTAATCTCGGTAGGCTCCTGGGAGAGTTAACATGTATGTGAGTTAAAAAAATTAGGGGGTCCCCAAAACGGGTGTGGGTTCAGTCAATTATGTGGCCAGAAATGGTATAATATGCCGCCCATTTTGTAGTAGTATTGCTACATTCTTTTGTAAGTTTTAAACTTGTTAACACTGGACATCACTTTGTGGATGAGAGGCAACATAAAAAAGATAAATCACATGTACATATTCAGACAGACGAAATTGTTCTTGTGTCGTAATTCTTCTTTTATTGTCAGTTGTATTGTTTGGTATGCACAGGAATAAGATCAGCCAACGCGTTTCGCCCATAAAAAGGGCTTCTTCGGGGCAAAAAAATTTGAGGTAAGATAGAAACTCGATGATGGTTTTTCCAAGGTTGCGTAAACAGTGGAATCTGGTCCTTTGCTCGCCGTGTGAGGGTCTTCAATCAGGAGCCGTGTCTGGTTTTTCTAATGCAGCCAGCGTTTCTAATTGCGCATCAGAAACGCTGGTCTTTTTGCTTTCATCAAGACACTCTCTTTAATACGAGAGTTCCCTACTTTTGGACCAGATTCCACTGTTTACGCAACTTTGGAAAAACTATCATCTAGTTTCTATCTTACCTAAAAAGAAATTGCCCTGAAGAAGCCCTTTTTGGGGGCGAAACGCGTTACGACACATGAACAATTTCGTCTGTGTGAATATGTACATGTGATTTGTCTGCTTTATGTTGCCTCTCATCCACAAAGTGCTGTTTTTATTTCATGATCTACCGGCAGCGGATCATTTGAGATGGGCAATATAGATTGTTAATACTGTGACTAGTTCTAGTAGTGCTGTCCGCCAGAACCCAGCTGCTTGCTCCATATAAAAATATTAACACTGGGCATTCATTGCACCAATAGTACCAGTTTAACCCCCTAATATGGCAATAAGCAATAGAAAAGTGGGAAAGGACCTTCCACTGTACATTATCACAAGTTGCAGCGTTTTTAGTCACGTTTGACCCATTTGAGCTAGAAACAACATTTTTTTTGTTAAAATCTGCAGATTATGCAACAGATGGCAGATTATGTGGCAAATGCTGCAAATCTATACTTATACGAAAATCGCCACATCCACACAATCGCTAAATTCCAGTGGCCCTGCATATAACATAATAACGGACATACGTCTAAAACACTTCAGAACTATTTTTTTTGCTAAAACACTAGAGGTAGGCGAACTAGCAATTTAACAGTCAGAGCTGAGCCACGGTTGGGTCTGGCTCTTACAGCCTGTGCACGATCTGAGCCTTGAATATATTTTGCAGGTCAATCAGTCATTCGACAAACATCACAGTAGAGTATAATAACACAAGATTCTAGAAAGTGTATGTTCTATTTTCACCCTGTGCAAATTAGCTATTAGATAGATATCTCTTCAAAGATAAGTGTTTGTATTTAATTTTGAAGGATTCGATTATGGCATGGGTTGCAGCTAATATCCACATTTTGTTTTGAAAAGTTCTACATACCGCACTCTTAGCCCAAGAAAATAAGAGCGCTTTACCTCAAACATAGGCTAAGCTTTACACTTTATTTCAGTAATAGTGGGCGATTTTCTGAAAGCTCGAGCCAGGCTCAAGCCTGAAGCCTGGCTCTGCTGGAGGGCCTGTTGGAACCTCAAGCCTATAACCATCCGAGCTTGCATGTGGCTACTGACTGCTTCCTTCTCTTTTTCTACCCAAAATGTCACATTACTGTCAAAGCAGCTGATTGTGGAACTGGGTAACCAGCTTTGGGTCTCAGCGTTGGCTCAAATCCTGTGATTCAGTGTACATCACTTAATTTTCCTGTGTGTATAAACAATGCATGTGACCTTGTATGGTGATGTGGAATTTAATAAAATATCTACTTGTCCATGGGGCAGGTAGCCTCATAAATCTACTTGTCCTGTAGCACAATCCACTTGTCCCTTCGGTGCCATGTAGTGCGGTGACAAATTATGGCTGCAATCTCATTATACAAGAGCTCTAATATAGCCTCTCTGATTATGCCACAGCTCTTACCATAGTAGTGTTTGAATACTTGCGAGCTCCCTATGTTGTCCCATTTCCGCAGTTCTACATACTCGGGCTGAAAGTAGTTGCAAACAATAGTTCCAGGGTTAGAATGCCCTTTCGAGTCTGTGTAAACCTACAAACTTGCACGTTTTAAGGACTTTTAACAACTCTTCTACAATCTTTTCCCATACTGAGACATTTTAGAAATCTACTACTGACAATGTCTGAAGTAAATCTACTTGCAGATTTGGGGAAAAAATGTTTGAAGGGAAAGTGAACTTGCAAACACTTAGATTTTCGCATGAGCAAATCTACATGTGTATTTGCTCATGCTTTATATTATCTAGGAGTACTATTTATTGTCCTACTTATGTACATTTTTGGGAATTCACGAAGGCCAGATAGCTGCACTTAATGCAAGGACATATACCATGGGTGCACTTTTGAAACTCTTTAATAACTGGGCCCCTAATTTTGTCTAGCGTTGACGTTACCATTTTGTGTTTATTAAAATTCTGTCTCTCTCTCTCTCTCTCTCTCTCTCTGTATCGGCTGACTTCACTGTGAGTGACAGCATTCTGCTCTTTCACAAGGAGCATTACTGCTCACAAAGTAGTTTTATTCAGTTCCAGTAACTACTGTGGCAGTGTGTGCTTTTTGAGACCAAAAACAATTTTTGCTATGCCAATGTTTGTTATAATGGTGATGGCCTGGCAGCGGCCACACCAATAAGGTTTTACAAAAACCATGCCAAGTCCCACATTGACAAAACTACAACGCTGACCACAAATTTCAGACCTACTGGCTTTGCCAATGGTTGTTTATTTTTCTTTCCCATAATCTTATTGAAACTGGTTTCACTAATTTTCCATGATACATTTTTGTGGGAAATACCAGCATGCATCAACACGTTACTAAATGGTGCCGCAAAGAAATGGTACCTGAAATTTTATAATAATTTAGCGAATTTTTTTTTTCCTGCTTTAATTTTTAATGAACATTTTATTTTGAATCATGAATCATGAATCTTGCTTTCAAGCTTCTGCAAATATTTGCATCAAATCAGAAAGCATCCTAGGAGCATTATACATAGCCACATATTGCTATACTTTGAAAACATGTGTATACATTTTTATACTGAAACCACGGCCAATAGTGCAGTCAGAGCTTTCAACATTTACTTAGAGCGCTCACCCTAATAATAAAGGCTTGCGCTATATTTAAAACCTGCAGGTAATTAATTAAGAAGTGAAAATAAAGCCTTAATATAAGGACAGACAAATAGAGTCCCATTTGCTGGCTGATTTGTACATCGTATAACCAGAAAACCTTGATCAGTTGCGGCTTCCCTGCTTAAATTGTGTGATCTTAAGCAAATATTTTATTTCACCAAAACTTTTTTCTTCATTATCGCGTATGAAAGCACTTTCAAATATGTGAGTTCAGATCTACCTGTTGTACAAAATGATCCTTTTTTAATAAAAAGTGCTGTGCAATAATGTGGCGTATTAATGATAAACCTCTCACATGTTAAAAAAATACACTTTTTTGAATATTGAAGAGACTTTACCATATTTTATATGATGTTTGTTGTATGATTTGCATAGCAAGTTTGTTTAGGCTCGGCTCTGGCACGGCTCTAAGATCCGAGCTAGACTCATGCCTCGGTTCAGCTCTTCCTGTAAATTTGTTGGCTCGCCACCTCTAATTTTCATCAGATGAAGATAAGCAAGTATTCACAGAACACTGAGCCAAGACTGGGATTCGAACCCAGTTTCAGCTGATACAGTTCATCAGTTGTAGCCACTAGGCCACATGACATCTGGCTCAGCTCATAATGGGTTTGAGGTTCTAAGAGGACCATGAGCGGAGCCAGAGTCGAGCATCTGGCTTGAGCCTGAATCGAGCTTTCAGAGGCTTACCCACTGATACATAATACACCCATTCACCTGCAAGCACTAAATTGTCTTTTACTTTCACTCTGTCAGTATTTCAGCAGCTGTGTACCTCCTTAACACACTTTCTTCTGCAATCCCATTTTACACATATGTGATCATCAAAAACTGAATGAGCACATATTCCAAACATTTTTAAGGATCTCTGACGGGCACTGAGAAACTAACATTGTTTTTTGGCCTAACTTCAGACTCTCAGTTGGGGCAGTGATAAACACCTACTACAACTTTAAGTCACCAAGATATTTGGAGGCGACTTCGTACACAGTATGCACTATACAGGAGTAATATGTTGTACAAATGAAAAACTACAGAAACAGAATATCCAGGAAAAAGCAAACACTCTTAAGGAATACAAGATGGTATAAAACATGCCGAATGGAAACAGGAAGTACATCTCCAACAATGAATACTTAAACTTTTTACAGTCGGAAATTGACCAGTTTTGCTTTTACAGTTAAGAAGATGACCATACGGCCCGATAGGGACCCATTTAAATTGCAATTTTTAATTTGTGCCAGGCCTGAGACCCGATGGCACCTGGCCCAAGTAAATCCCAGCATAAATGTATTCTGCTTAAAGCCGCATGTAGGACTTTTCGAAGAAAAATGCATTTGATAGTTAATGGCGTTTGGTCTTTGAAATGACAGTTACGAAATAAATCGGTATTTGCTCACCAGTGTTGCATGTTTTCCCCTCATTTTGCGGGTGTTTCACCTGGCAATTTTCTCTTAAAATGTGCACCCACTTTTGTTTCCTACTTGGTGTCTGACACTGTCCTTGCTTTTTCACTATGATTACTGTCTTCTATTTGTCCTGGATACTTTTGATTATGAAATTATAGCTGTAGCAGAAGTGATCTCACATGCCTTTTAACCTACTGATGATATCAGAGAAAATGTAACATCAGCCTTTTGATCACAGCCAACTGTATGTTTAAAAAAAATAATATGTTTTGAAAAGTCCACGTTGAAGCATGCTTCTGATTTAATAAAAGAATTGCAAATATTCTGTTTTTATTTCACCCTCAATTTTTAAAGTTCTAGACATAAAATAGTCTTTATAAAATAAATATCTTCTGCATCGATTAAATGCAGCTCCACAGAATAGTTCACTAACTATTATATACAAGCACTGTTAATTAATACCAATCACTTACCGTCGCCTCTCAATATCTAAATCCATTAAGGATACACCTTCTCCACCTTCGTACTACAATAAAGTAAACATCAACAGATTAAGAACCAGAAACAGCAGAATATCTTCAAATCCCAAGATATCAGTCCCTCACACCTACACCAAATTCTTGAAAAATCAGATAATTGAGGCCTTATCCATCTCTAAAATGTATTTCCAGAAATTGAACAATGCATGAGCCCCTCTAATTGAAGAGAATTTTAAATGTAACTAAAATTGCAAATACCATTGCTAATGTCTTCAATGAAAAAAACCCCGAACTCCACAAGAAAGTTAAAGAAACCTACAGGATTTCAGACTTCTTATATATTTGATCAAATTGACACTGACTCCAACCAAAGTATCATGGCATCATACATTTCTCCACCGATGGAGATGACCCAATTCTAGTCAACGTATTAAAACATCGGCACACAAGGCATTGCCCCCTTGTTTCATTACATCCTCAGCCCCTCAGAGAAGGAATTTTTCCTTTTCTTCTTAAAATTGCAAATCACACCCATATCAAAAAAGCTTTGCATGGACCCCAGAACTCCCAAAATATGAGACCGATTTCCAAACTACCATTCCTTGGAAAAAAATAAGAAAAATACATCTAGACTCAACATCTCCTACATATGAAAGTACAGTCTCCGACTCCTACAAATCTGGAATCTACCCTAAGTACGGCACATGAAGCTGCATCCCTACAATACATCAATAATGCACTAAGGATGTTGAAAGAAGGTAGACCGTGCATTCTAGTAGTATTAGAGTTATCTGCCACATTCAACATCACAGATCTTAAAGACCTCAGGGAATTACTTCCCACAATAATGGGATTGAAAGGAGCTTCCCTTAAATCGTTCCAGTTCTTTGTCATTACATAGCACTGTATGTTAACAATGGACAATGTCAGATCATAACCATAACATTATCCTGCGGTGGACCATATGACTCTACTCTCTCCTATATAACATTTATATGGAGCCTCTAGAACCAATGGTGCGTACAGAAGGGATAACAATATACACTGATAAAACACAAATCTATCATGACATTTCAAATTCATCTGCCATTTCTAAAATCCTTCATGACAAACCTTTCTAAATGGATGAATACAGTCTACCTCAAACTTATTCTGCTAAAACTGAATTCCTCCTCTTTCACTCGCAAATCTACCCACTTCCCAGTCCACAACTAGCTTTCTAACTGAACTGATCCCGGCATCACTTCTAATCCGATCCCTACAGTGAATTCCCAAAGAATCTCCATCAACCATTATTTATCCAAGATTTCTCTCTTCACAAACTAGCTAAACCCGCCATATTTCAGCTCCACATTCTCAGAAAAATGTACAAACCCTCCATTCGTGCTGAAGACATCAGACCGACAGTCTACCTTGGTGGTGTAAATTCGATACCGACTGGCCTCCACTAAATTGCACCTATTCATCATAGAACCATCCTCCATATGGCTGTCTCTGTAGTCAGAGAGGCCAAGAAATCAAACCATATCAACCCCATCAAGAGAGCCAGCCACTTGCCACTCCTAGATACCAGCATCAACTTTACATTTGCCTGCATCTCACACAATAGCAATAAACCTAGGACTTCCCTTATAATTAAAAGAAAAATCATAATCACCAGAGAATAAGCACCATAGACAAACCACATCTCATACTAAAATCATAAAAGTAAACAAGAAGAAGATTCCGAACCTGGTCTGTTTCTACCTGGCTACAAGACTGTGGAACAATGTACCTGGGGTTTTAAGATTAAGATGAATGAACCACCAAGTATTATTTAGAGCGCATCTTAAGACCCACCTACTCACAACCTAGCTATAAGCATCTTCACCCCCCCCCCCTAGCTCTTGTTGCATCATTATCAAGTTTTTTACCTCCACCCCACTGTTACATTTTACTATATTTACACTTTAATGTGTTTACCGGTTACATGTAAATCGCTCTGTTGACCATCTGGCAAGCTCTACTAATACATACTACATAGAAATAAAAAATAAATAAACAAATAAATGACGTTTCATGTTTCTCTAATGTCAAGTAAAATTTTGTTCTGCTCAAGATAGGGTCATCTGTTTAGAGACATAATTTTGTTTGAAGGTTGGTTTCATGACTTCTATTATTTTTTACAGTTTTCCTTTCCGCCAAGAAGCCTCCTTTAGAACAACGTGAAAACACGCGTAAGGTTCCCTTAGAATCTTCAAAATGTCATCTTTATGAGGCTCTGTGCTCATTACACACAATATATCAGTAGGTCGAGCACACTGCAGTATGTGTCCCTCTCCCAGCCCTGCCAATGATACTGGGAATGGGATAGCAATGCTTATAATCATTATGTATATTTTATATAGTGTTTACTACCCTCATCTTTACAATTCTATTATGTTTTCTGAATTTCTTTCCAGAATACGACCCGGTATGAGGCTTTCTAGACCCTTTGGCTATAAGGACTTTGTCAATATTCTAATCTGATCCAGCAAGCCAGTTGAACTTGATCCACCCCACATCTCTCTGAGTGTTATTTGAGCGGGATGCATTCTAGATAATGATCCTGTGATAAATTATAGGGGTTCTTATTGAAACTCAAAACCTCTTTAGAAAGGCACAGACAAGAACATTAGGAAACTAGAAATATATTTTTAGGGTTTATTTTAAAATCTAATTTCCTGTCCTAGTACATACACAATGGATATTAATTATTCTAAAAACAATCAAAACAGCGGCAATCCCACTTATCAGGGCAGTCAACAGTAAAAAATAATGTAACATTGTGGTTATACCATGAAATCTATTCAGACTGAAATTTCCCATCTCATTTACTTTCATTGAGCTAAGCCAAACCTATCACCAAGGCGGACCACTACGAGTTTCAGAGATGGGTCACACCCACATACCTCACAATAGAACCAATTTTCAGCCGCATGTAGCCGCTATTCTCTGCTTTGCTGGGAGGCAGTCAGATAGGCCCACCCAGTGAATGCTTTATACGCCTCCCTGCAGTCTTCACTGGAGAGAAGTGATAACAGATTTCTACAACTGTTACGTCTCAAGTCTCTGATAAGAATTTCCTATTTATTTTATTTCACTTTGGTCTTATTTTACATATTATATCTGGAAAAAGTTGAACATTTTCATTAAAAACATTTTGAGAGCTGTGGCACCCTTTCACTTGCTTATATTCTGTGAAACCTTGCCTGTTGTTTAAAAATAATAAAAAAGAAGTGAAGTTACGAGTTTGTTTGAAACATTGGTCAAAAACAATCGCTGGAAAGAAGATTGTTTTCTTTCCCCGTTATCTACTGACAGACACAGTTCATATCTCTCAACTTAAACTTCATCTGTCTAAGTTCATCAAAATAAATCTTCATATTGCCTCCCATATATGTGTTTGGGACACATGTAAGGCCATTATTAGAGGCCATGCGCAACAATATATTCTTAAACAGAACTCTGAACGTCGGAAAGATAATAAATTAATAGCAGATATTAGGGAATATGAAATTTTATTGGTTAAGGCGCTTTGTTTACAATTCACCAATATTCTAGAAATAGAACTAAAACTGGGATCATTAAAATCTAATCTTAAAACCACTTTAATGGAAAAAACTGTGCCAAAATGTTTAAGACCAAAATTCAGTGTTATGAAGGAGAGGATAAGATCGGTAAGTTATTGGCCTATAAAGTAGCAGATGACAGAGCCCAGACTCGTATCAAATGTATTAAAGGTGCAAATCAAACTACGTACAATCAACCGGCACAGATTTTGACTCAATTCAGAAATTATTATTATACTCTCTACACTCCGGAGAAACAACCCCTTACATCTGATATACTAAAATACCTAGAAAGTAATATTAAGGGAAAATCTAATTTACCAGGCTTAGAAGATCTCTCGGATGATATTACCGAGCTGGAATTGAGACATGCTATTATATCTCTGCCAACAGGGAAAGCTTCAGGGGAAGACTCAATTCCTTTGGAAGTATATAAAATTTGTATAGAGGAAATAATTTCTCTTTTTCTCCTTGTAACACAGCACATAGGGTTAACTGGGAAAGCCTTGAACTCTTGGAATATTACGAAAATAATTTTCTTTTTAAAAAAAGATAAGCCGGCGGAGGAATGTGGTCGTACTGGCCAATTTCTCTGATCAACTCTGACGCGAAGGTTTTCGCCAAAGTGTTGGCAAATAGATTGGCCCTGATTATCCCTGGGATTGTTAGTGAACAACAGCACAGCTTCGTACTGGGCAGAGACACAACAACTCACATCAATACAGCTATCACAGCCTTTGACATTGCAGAAACTGAAGCCTCCCCATTCGGCATGATTTTATTAGACGCCGAAAAGGCTTTTGACCGAGTGCGGTGGGATTATCTGTGGTCTGTGCTGTCTTTCATCGGTCTCAGGGGTAACATAGTCAGCTTATATGATCAACATATGGCTAAAATCAGTTACTCAGGTCTATTATCCTCTGCTTTCTCCATCGCACGGTTCACTCGCCAGGGGTGCCCGTTATCTCCTTTGCTCTTTTCAATCTCTATGGAGCCATTTCTATCAGCACTCCTGGCTCAGCCCAAGATAATCCCATTTAGTTCCCATTGCTTGAAAATTACTGCATACGCGGACTTTAAACTTTATTTTTGCGCAACTTTTATAGGGCGCCTTACTTAATCCTGAGCTTAATAATTTTTTTTCATACTATAATGCTATATTTATATGCAAGAATGTTTCTGCTCAGATTGAACGACCCAAATTTTTACAAAAGAGTTAAATTTAAGACAGCTCGAGACATTGCTAAGATCTGGTTTGGTATGATGCTTTTTTGTAAAACCTCTTTTTATCACTCAAAATTGTGGCTATGGGATAACCCAGGACTTCTGGGGATATTTAATGATAGTAGGGCTAGTGTTTGGGCAACCCATGGTATTTTAACCATAGGGGACATGTATGTTACTTATGGCTTTTTAGATTTTGAGACACTAAAACATCTGTATCATCTGACAGAATCTATGAGGTTTAAATATATCCAGATGCATGATTTTCTGATACGTCGGATGAAATTTTTAACCGTCTCAGAATCTGATATCTGGGATTGCCTCTATTCCTCTAAAAATAAATCAATAATAAGGCACTGGCTATAACTGTTTAATTTCTTATGTAAAACAAGACTGCTCCAAACTAGCGAAGAAATGGAGCTCTAAACTTGGAACTACGATCTATCCGGATCAGATCTCACACTGCCTATCTAAAATAAACAGTTTGGTTCATTCAGCTAGCATTCGATTGCAACAGTTCAAAACCTCTTGTTTGCTATATCATACCCCGGAAGTGATTCTTAAATGGTCTTCAAATTCATTATATCCTAATTGTACCAATTGCCCCAAATGCGATACTCTGGGTGCAAATATAGAACACATGTTATTTTCTTGCCCGCAATTGAAGGACTTTTGGGTAAATCTAGATAAAGTTCTGAAATTTAAAATAGTAAGACCACCAGTACTGTCAGCTTCTGCTGTACTTTTAGATATACACAGTATTACCTTACCTCAAAATGCTTTAATTACTATTTTGTTATCCTTTGCCAAACTCATTATAGCTCGGGCATGGATCTCGCCACAGCCACCACAGATTATGCAGTGGTGGTCCCTGGTTAATGAAATCCACAACATGGAAGCTGGATTAGCTCGAATAAGGGGTACCAGATCTATGCTTAAATTTGATAAAATTTGGGGCAACTTTATTTAAAACCCTCTTTGCAGGGACTTTATTTTTTTAAACATTTTTTATTGTTAGAATTTATTTTGTATATTCTCTAATTTATTTTTTCTTAGTTTATATTTCAAGCCTTTCTGTATAGCTCTATGTAAAGAATATGAGGGTATATATGCATTGCTTTTGTTCAAGTTTTCATTATGTGCTGATAATAAAAAATTTGAAAAAAAGGAAAAGAAGATTTAATAAGAAAAACATGAATATATCCAGTCAGACTTAACTATCACAATGCAATAATTACCAATATGAATAAATGTGAATTTATATTTAAAACCTAGGCCAAAATTAACAGCATATAGCATTTAAGAAGAGGGATACTGAGAAGGGAAAATAGATGATAATTTTAACAATTTAAAGCACTGTAAATATCAAATAGTATTACAGTTCTGCGTAAGTTATTGTTATCTTGTGTGGAGAGGGATTAATACAATGTTGAAACTGCTATCGACTTTCTTTCATCCATGATATTATTACTATTACAGGCATGAATAGTGCTTGGGAATAAAAACACTACATTGAGCTAAATAATTTGAGTGTTTCATGAAATGGTCACCTTTATAAAGTGAGAGAGAATGAAATGAAGGTTTAGCAACAGAAAATTGGTAGCAAACAAATGAGATAAAAGGAAGGTGTCTTCTTTCTGAAAGAATGGCCTCAAATTTGGAAAGCAATGGATAGGCCATGTGTAATAGTGACCAAAATCTTGATGTCGAAGATACTTATCAGTCTTAGAGTAGATCCTGGCTGTGTGAAACCTCTTACTTAGTCATGCTGGAATGAATTAAACTTCATATTACGGACCAAGTGGAAACCATTTGTGAAATCTGCACTCGAGTCTAATAAACACATGGTTGTCTCTTCTGTGTACTGTAACTCTTGTATGATGAAAGGTCATGTCTGCATTTTGCTTGCTTTGTGTCTCTTGCACATTGATTTATACTGTATTTTCTGGTGTTTTATTGCATGTTCTCTCAATGTATGTATTCGCCTGGAAGGTGTTTGACTATAATTATAAATATAGAATGCCTACTACAATTTAAAACTACAAAAGTGATTATCGTTAGCAATACTTTTGTTTTCATTACTCAGACATTGTGTGTATTGTTAGACTTTGTCTTGGGGTCTTGGGACCAATCACGGTGCATTAGCAACTTCATGTGTGGGTAAAGTTGTGTGTATGTTGATTTCCACAGCCTATATACTGCTCACATCCAAATGCAAAGCAAAGATACTCCTTTTAGCACTTAACACTCTTATGTTAGTGGAGTAAATTTGAAATATATTCAAATCTAAATGGTGGACAGTGCTTTTTTATGTCTCGACCTCTGCCAATGCCTTTGGCATTGCAGATGTCGAGACATATAGAGGTGAAACAGGAAAGCTGAATCAGGCGGATTACGGCGAGTGCATGTGCCCGTGCACACACTTGCCGTTTGCTGCCACAGCAATGCCGAGAGTTTCACACTTCAAAGGAATGCTCTCCCCCGCCCCCCTCTGTGCAATGCCTCTTCTCTCACCCTTTTGCTATCTCCCCCACCTTCAGCCTCTTCCTCTGCAGTGCACTCTCTCCCCCCTCCCTCCTCCTCACCCCAACATTTGTCTCTCACCACAGGCTATGTAATTTGGGGCATAGCTTTAAACCTATTAACTAAAATCTTGTGCATCAAACGTGCCACTTGCGCTGTATTTGAATGCTCCTTTACGCTGTCTGTTGTATCTAGACGTATCACATAACTAAAACATGTGCGTAAATTAAAACAGGCAGACCTATTGTCTTTGCCAGTCCTTATTAGCAGTGTCTGCCTTACTAATTGGGCCTGGGATGAGGCATTTTTTGCTGAACACTTAAGATATTCTGCAGCTTAAACAAGTTCATAGTATCAGTAAGTTCATAGTATTTTTCTGGATCATTAAATTAACTGACTTCCCACGTTTGGGCAATTCATTTTACTCTCCTGTACCCCCTAGCCTGTGCTCGGCAGTAGCCTAAGATGACCGTGAAACCAATTGCGCCATATTTGGGAGAAACATTATCTAATAATAATAATAATAATAATACTGATATTTCTAAAGCGCAATCAGCTACCTCACAAGGAGGTGTCCCGGCGCTAAGTTGGCAACTTGTTAGGCAGGAAAACAAAAAGGGGGGAGAGGGCTTATCTTTTCTGGGCAAACAGCCAGGTCTTTAGTAGCGTCTTGAAACAGGATTCAGTCGAGGCAGCTTGGATAGCGACCGGCAGGGTATTCCAAATTATTGCTGTGTTAGCAGAAAAGGACCTGCCACCGAGTCTGGCTTTTTTGGCGCGAGGGACGAGGAGCTGAAACCGAGCGTTAGCACGCAGGTGCCTCTCCTGGTGATACCTGGGGAGTCTAAGTTTTAAGTAATCAGGACAGGACCCCTTAAGTACTCTGAACGCCAAGGTTAGAGCTTTGAACTTTATTCTACTAGCCACAGGGAGCCAATGCAGGTCGTGTAGATGCGGAGAGACATGCTGTCTAAAAGGGATGTGTTTTAGCAGTCTCGCAGCCGCATTCTGCACGATCTGCAGGCGATGTACCAAATATTTGGGTAGGCCAAGATATAGGCCATTCGCGTAGTTCAATCTGGATGTAACTGTTGCATGGACTACCATTTTTCGGCAGTCTGCTGGCAAAAGCGCAAGGAACTTCTGAAGGTTCCTAAGTTTGAAAAGACAGCGAGTTGTGTCTTGTTGTATGTGTGACGAAAACTGTACTGCACTGTATTTTATTGACAAACTGAACAGTGAAAAGACTACCTTAAGAGTAAGGTACCAGGAACAGCACTTGCACTTGTACTGTGGTTTACAGACCTAAAACTACTGTGGTAGAAATTACTCTTGTGGAACATTGCTGGGAAGCAGAGGCAAAGGTGGTAGATGTCTCACTTCTTAGCTTTTGCAATTTAATTTGTTTGCAGGACACCTTTACAACTTAATGAATTTCGAGCTTTCAAAGATCTTTCATTATTTTCAGCTAAAGGAAGTGTAAAAGTTGGCATAATGACAGAGTTCACTAAACATGGGCTACTGGAACACAGCATAGTAGTGTCCAAGGACTAGGCATCCACAAGCATCACCCATCAGACATCCACAAGCGTCAGACATCCAAAAAGGGTCTGGCATGCACAAGCATCAGGCACTCACAAGCTTCAGGTATCCACTTGCTTCAGGCATCCACAAGCGCCCGCCATCCAAAAGCGTCAGCCATCCACAAGCGTCAGCCATCCACAAGCATCAGCCATCCACAAGCGTCAGACATCCACAAACATCAGGCATCCCACATCCACAAGCGTCAGACATCCACAAACATCAGGCATCAGACATCCACAAACGTCAGCCATCCAAAAGCATCAGACATCCAAAGGCAACAGGCATCCACAAGCGCCAGGCATCCACAAGCGCCAGGCATCCACAAGCGCCAGGCATCCACAAGCGCCAGGCATCCACAAGCGCCAGGCATCCACAAGCGCCAGGCATGCACAAGCGTCAAGCATTCACAAACGTCAGACATCCACAAGCGTCAGACATCCACAAGTGTCACACATCCACAGGCAACAGACATCCACAAGCAACAGACATCCACAAGCAACAGACATCCACTAGCAACAGACATCCACTAGCAACAGACATCCACTAGCAACAGACATCCACAAGCATCAGACATCCACAAGCATCAGACATCCACAAGCATCAGACATCCACAAGCAACAGACATCCACAACTATCTATCTATCTATCTCCCTCACTCTATCTTTCTATCTATATAGCGCCCATACTCAATCTATCTATCGCCCTCTATCTATCGCCCTCACTCTATCTATCGATCGCCCTCACTCTATTTATCTGTCTATCTATTGATCGACCTCACACTGTCTATCTATCGCCCTCACACTGTCTATCTATCTATCTATCTATCTATCTATCTATCTATCTATCTATCTATCTATCTATCTATCTATCTATCTATCTATCTATCTAGCTATCGCCCTCACTCTAACGTCCTCACTCTATCTATCGCACTCATTCTATCTATATATTGCCCTCCTTCTATCTATCTATCGCACTCATTCTGTCAATCTATCGAATCAACACAACATCACTCAGCCCCACCACAGCATCACCACTCAAGGGCACCACAACATCACTATGCGCTACCACAGCAACACTGAACGCCACAGCATCACTTGTCGCCACCACAACATCACTCAGCGCCACCACAGCATCAATCTATGCAACCATTCAACAACAACTGGTTCAAATATGTCCTCTCAATATTTCAAGCTTTATTAGAAATGTCACAAAAAGATGTTAATGTTTCACTTCTGTTCTTGGATTTTCGTCACAATAAAATACATTGAACATAATATTTACAAAAGTTATTTACAAAAGTTTAAGCTATTGCCATTATAAATTGCAATAACTTTTAAGTATTAATTATTTAAAAAAATTAAAAGCCATTGTTATTTGTAATATCAATACTTCTAAGTCACGTAACTTAGATAACTCTGGATAACCCCAGAGTAGCACTTACTCGCACAATAATCGTGACCCTCACCGCGATTTTCGCGGGTCCTCAGGTAGATTTTCACGATCGCCGCCATCTTGGGGGTAGTTTAGGGACGTTCTGCAGGCGCCATATTCGTGAGCGCTTTAGTCTTCTTCACAGGAGGCGCGGCCCCTATTTAAGAGGAGTGCTCTTGGCAGTCCGGTCCTGGACAAAGGTTTGTGCGCCTTAAGCGAATAGCGCTACTGTTTTGCGATATTTGGCGAAAGAGCTACCTACTAAGTCAGCATTTAGTGTTTACTTAGTCTCGCGTTTTTTAACTTAGTACCCCTTACTGTCTAATTTTCCGTTATTTCTTCTGTTGTTGTACCCTGTTTTTAAATAGGATAACCCCAGAGTAGCACTTACTTGCACAATAATTGTGACCCTCACCGCGATTTTCGCGGGTCCTCAGGTAGATTTTCACGATCGCCGCCATCTTGGGGGTAGTTTAGGGACGTTCTGCAGGCGCCATATTCATGAGCGCTTTAGTCTTCTTCACAGGAGGCGCGGCCCCTATACAAAGCTACTTTGGAGACGCGCAGCGGTGAAGCGCAGCGGAAGCGCCGTCTCAGCGCCGGAGTCACGCCAGAGTCCAGCCCGTCTGTGCCCGTCCGGGCCCATGCGGGCTTGGGGCCTGGTACTCTGCTTAAAAATTCGGCACCCAGACCGATATATTCTCGGGACGACCTTACTGCATTGCGTAACCTGCATACCTCGGAACGCAAACTGGCCGATAAAGGACTGAGTCTGCCATTAGTCTGCAGGCCGAGCCAGATCATTCTTCCGGATAAAGGTGAGAATACCCTGCTGTTAGGTCTGCTGAATTGCAGATCTCTCCCAAGGCACTCATTAAAAGTCAACTTCCTCATACAAGATCTGGACTTAGACATCTTGTTCCTGACGGAAACCTGGATAACTGCCAGTTCCGATGCTGACATCGTGCAAGCCCTCCCGCCAGGCTTTCTTCTGTTTCATCTTGACAGACCTGAGAAGTGAGGGGGTGGCATCGCCATTTTATATAGGAACACATATGTATGTAGGGCCCAGAATGGCTCAGTTTCTGACTGTGAGAGCTGCCATTTCTCCTTGCGGATATCCTCTACAGTATCACTGTCAGGTATATTGATCTACCGGCCTCCGGGCTGCGTGGGGATTTTTGTTAGCTCCTTAATGGAAACTGACGACGCTGGCCTCGTCTACGACCAATTTTATAGTGATGGGAGACCTCAATCTCCATTTTAATGACACTGCAGACCCAATATCCCGAGACCTTCAGGGCGATCTGAAAGCATGTGAGCTGCCCTTAATTAATGCAGGGGCTACGCATGATAAGGGACACTTACTCGACCCAATGTTCTCCAATATCCCCCGCCTTATGGCTAGACCAGCATATCCTCTCCCGTGGTCTGACCATTTTCTAGTTTCGGCAAACTGGCAAGTCAATTCACCGCCTACATCTGCCCATCAGGCTTTTCTGGTGGACAGAGCTTGGTCCAGGTTATGGATCAATGACTGGACCTCTAAACTGGAAGGCATGCCCCCTCCTCCCGAATCGGACCCGATAAAGGGAGACGCTAATCTCAACCAATGGCTGACCGCCTCTCTCGATGCCCTTATCCCGAAAAAGAGAGTGCAAAAGAGGGAGAAAAGAATTGGATCCGCTCCATGGTACACTGCCGAGCTCCGTACCCTTAGGAAGGGATGTAAAAAGCTGGAGAGGTTATGGAGAAAGAAATTGGAGATATCTAGGCGTTCCTATGAGGGGCTATAAATCTGCTCTGCGGCAGGCAAAAGCCCAATTTTTTGAGGAGCGCATAAGATCCGCCTCCAGTTCTTCTAGGGAAACTTTTAAAGTGGTGAAAAAACTCCTTAAAGTTCCCGAGCCCGTGGTCACACATGATAAACAGAAGTGCAAGGAGCTCGCACACTTCTTTCACACGAAAATCGAGAAGATACTAAGTACCCTGCCTCAGTCTCCGTGGTCTCATCCTAATCATAAAATGAACTTTATAACACAGCCAAGAGATGTATCTACTTATTTAGACACTTTTGGCCCAGTTTCAGTGGCTGAAGTTTTGCAGGCCTTAGGATCTATGAAAAGTGGCTCCCCCATGGATCCGGTCCCTATGAAGTTCGTAAAGCTGGTAGCAGCTTCCATTGTGGTTCCTGTCACCATTTTAATGAATGCTTCCTTTGCCCAGGGCTCGGTGCCACCGAGCTGGAAAACAGCAGTGGTTAAGGCACTCTTAAAGAAGCCAAATCTAGATCCTTCGGACCTGGCAAACTTCAGGCCCATCTCCCTGTTGCCGGGACTCGGCAAAATTGCTGATAGGTTAGCGAATCAACAACTGTCAGGCTTTTTGGAGTCTAATAGATTGCTTCGAGATTCGCTAACCGGATTCCGTCCAGGCCAGAGCACTGACACTGCCCTACTGGCAGTCGTGGAAGAAACCCGACGCATTCTGGATTCAGGAGGGTCAGTGGCAGTGATCCTCCTGGACCTTAGTGCGGCGTTCGACACCGTTAACCATCAGGTGTTGATTCAACAACTGTCAGAGGTGGGTGTGTCAGGGGCCGCCCTGAAGTGGCTTAGGTCATTTCTTAACGGCCACACATACCAGGTCTGGGAAGGCAGTGATCGGTCTACATCTATCCCCCTCCAGTGCGGGGTGCCACAGGGCTCCTCTCTTAGCCCTACATTGTTCAATGTATATATGGCCCCCCTGGTGGATGTAGTGGCCCCTTATGACATCAAGATCGTCAGTTATGCGGATGATACGCAGCTGGTGGTCGCCCTATCACAACTGGTAGAGAACCCTGATCTACTACACTCCTGCCTGTCGGAAGTCCACACCTGGATGGATGAGTCAGCTCTTAAGCTGAATGGCTCGAAGACAGAGATAATGCTGCTAGGGAATAAAATCCCTTCACTCCCCCTGACCAGCTGGCCTAGCTGCATGGGAGATCTTCCAAGCTCGAAAGAGGAGATTAAGAGCTTGGGGGTCTGGTTAGAGCAAGACTTGTCGTTTAGGACCCAAGCTAAAAAAACTGCAGGAGTGTGCTTTGCCCTGTTATGGTCAGCCCGCAAAACTTTTCCTCTTCTACCTTTAACATCAAGGAAGCTGCCGATTCAGGGGCTGATTACATCCAGACTCGATTACAGTAACGCCATCTTTTTGGGTGCTCCTGAATCCACTTTCAACAAACTTCAGCTGGTTCAAAATGCGACGGCAAGGCTGCTCATGGGCATCCCCAGGGCTCAGTCAGCCAGACCTGCCTTAAAGGCAATGCACTGGCTCCCCGTCCGGGAAATGGTCAAATTTAAGGCTCTCTGTAAAGCCCATAAAACCCTTCAGGGGAAGGGCCCTCCAATACTGAGGAATCTAGAGGTGCCCTATAAAGCCAACAGAACGCTGCGTTCCGATCAGAAACACCTTCTCCTAGTCCCGAGAGTAAAGAGGGCCCGTACTGGCGGGAGAAGATTTTCGGTCAACACAACAATGCTGTGGAATTCGCTCCCTTTAAAATTGCGTGCTGAGACCTGCACACTGCGATTTCGTAAATGTCTCAAAACACATCTGTTTCCTGCTTAAATGCACCTAACTGGGCGTTTTACTATCTGATGGTGTCCGGATAAGCGCTGGGATGCCCGAGGGTAACTGCGTGCTATATAATTTTTTTTAAAATAAAATAAATACAACACATATTACATTACAAATGCTACAGGTGTCACATTTGCAAAAGTTAAAACTATTGGCATTGTAAATGACAAAGCTATTAATTTCGCTATTTTCAAAACCAACACAAAATCAAAAATGTGTAATTTACAATACCAATAGCTCAACCTTTCCTACTGCAAGACCTACTGCATTGTAGATGCTTGTTTCCCTATCAACCCAAATCAGGATTCGTGGACCCACATCTCCATGTGCTTCAACAAATAATGAAGGAAAGCGAAAGGGAGGAGGGGCCACCCTCTGATGCCAGCCCCCAGGTACACAGGGGTGCTCCCCAAAGGCACCCCCGTGATTAACATGTTTGTTCAAGGACCCCAGTCTAGGTTTGAGGCACCCAGTGCTCCCCAGGAACCAATGAACTCTGCTCGAGTGACAGCAAACCGAGAGTGCGCGCAGGCACTGCGAGATGTCAAGCAGGGAACCACGAGCCAGCAAGGGTCTGATGTAATAAAAAAAAAAGAAAAAGGTCCTTGTTAAAGCACGTTGCCCATGGTGAAAAGGCATGGCCAGCGGGCATTGGCGGCATGCATACATTTTATTGATACATTGCATTCATAACGTACTGCTGCTTTGCCTGGAAAAGAAATCCATTTCAAAATGATAGATATATTGGGTCTGTTAGGTGTTGTGATGCCACGGCCAGTAACATCTATTTGTACATTACCTTGTGCCATATGTGTGGAATTGGATTTCCGTTTTGGCAATAATTATGGTGCAGTTTGATGAATCCTCACAAAACGCTCTGGGTAAAAACCACATCCACCTTAGCTCCTTGATATCAAGTTTCAGGGTGATCCTCTGATTGGCTCGTACCATGGGACTGGGACCAGTCTAGTGAGACCAAGCGCTCTGATTGGGTGCCCACAGCATTAAAAGAAGGTTGTGGCCCCCAATTTAGCACTAGTGGAATCAGTCCCAGTGTCCTGAAAATTAAAATTAAGCTACAGATTGGAGGGATGAGTATAGGTACCCTGATCGCTGGCATCTGCCCCAGATGAAAAGGCTAAAAAAACATAAATGTTGCGGCTGCAGACTAACAGTATTGAGGGAGTCCCTCCCACAAAATTTTTGGGGAGTAATGCAGATTCACGCAAGTCCTCGGCAATGAAAAAAATTGCCATTTTTAAATATATATATGGAGACCCGGCCTATGAACGCACACAACGAAATTAGGAGTTCATAACTTTTTGATTGAGTAACAATATATTTTTGTTCCAGGACCAATTCTATAAACTGCTGTGCGGCACGGCCATGGGCACCTGCTTTGCCCCCAGCTACGCGAACCTTTTCGTGGGCTGGTGGGAGGAGCAGGTGGCCTGGATGGCAGAGAATGCTGAATGGACACAGAGAGTAATATCCTGGAGCAGGTACATAGATGATTTATTTATCACCTATCGAGGTACCGAGGAGTCAGCTGGGGCATATGTTGATGCACTTAACAAGAATGATTTGAATCTTAGTTTTACGGGCGAAATTAGCACAGTGACTGTTAATTGTTTGGACTTTAGGGTGTTCATTGCTGAAGGAAAAATCTGTACTGCATTACACAGAAAACCGACAGCAAGAAACTCAGTGCTTCACGCCACCAGTTGCCATCCAGGGAAACCAGCATCGAGTATACCATACTCCTAAGAATTAAAAGAAATTGTACACGACAATGTAACTATGAAACAGCGGCCAGAGAGAATATAACAAGGTGCGAAGCTAGAGGCCACAGTGAATTGGTACTTGCTGAGGCCAAATTGAAAGCTGACAAGAAGCCAAGATCAGAACTAGTTTCTTAAGTAAGTCCTATGATTTCCCAGAAGAAAAGCAAGGATAAGAATAGCATGAGATTGATCGTGGAGTATTATACCGATGCTCAGGAACTTAGGCAGAAGTGCGTTAAGAACTGGCACATACTTAGATCGGATCCCATCACCGGTAAAGACTTACCGAGGTCTCCTCTTATTACTTAGATCATCTTATCACTTAGATCTAGTGTTGTCCAAAGTCACTGTGGGAGAGATGAGAAAAGCTCGCCATTTGGTAAACTGGCGGGATTTTACCCGTGCCTCAAGTGCAAAGCGTGTAAAAACAGTAGAAAGGTGTCTAGTTACCTAGTACAAGGGATGAAGGAACCTAAGAAGATCAATAGTTTAATGAATTGCAACACAAGCCACACGGTATACTGTCTTGTATGTCTGTGTGGCTTGCGGTACATTGGGAGTACCACACACCCTACCAAGATTAGGATCTTGGAACATCTCAGGGCCATTCAGAACAAGGACCCCACATACCCAGTGGCGAGGCATTTTGAGGTGTTCCACCAAAAGCAACAGAGATCTTCTCAGTTTCTACTGTATGGATCAGGTGCCTGCAGATATAAGAGGAGGGAACAGGTTACTCAAGTGACGAAGGTTAAAATTGCGAAATATAATTGAGAACCAAACCAAAAGACCAGAAGGTTTGAACAGCGGAGAGGAATTAGTTGTCCATTTATGAATCTCTGTATAATTTAGTGCACCATGATGCGCAACTGACATATTCTGGGTTAAGCCCATCCAGGGCTGAATTGTTTTGAAAATGTATATATGTTTAAGCTTGCATTGTTATTTGTGTTAGCCTATCCAGGGCATAATATCAGACAGTGAACTTTAACTGCATTTGTACCACTACGTAATGGTGTTTTTTTTTTATGCAAGTAATGTGTCCTTTCTTTATGTTTAGGAACGGATGTATTTAAACTCTGCCTAATGGTGGCGCCGGCCTCTAATTGACGAAGGCGGTTGCCGAAACGCGTCTTAGAAGTGTGTTAGTCCAATAAAGAATATTGGACTTGTCCCTGCGAGTGCATCGTAATTTTTGCGCTAATAGCTTTGGTCTGCAAGGGACCAGCGTGGTGTCCATCACCCCACCTGAGCAGCACCCGGTCGCGAGTGAAGGGGAGCTGATGGAAATCAAGCCTACAAAATATATATATATATATATATATATATATATATATATATATATATATATATCAACAAACTCTTCCCCAAAACCACGTGCAGAGAAGAAAGTGGCATGCAGCCAACGTAGCGGTAATTTAATTATTTTGTGTTAGCACCACAAGAATCACCATTGTGTGCAAGTGAGGAATGGCAGCCAACCAGTTTCGGCATTTACACTTTCAGCTGGACCAACTATAAATAATAGATTTATGTTATATATATATTTATTCACTGAAAAAAACACATGAAAACGTGACTGGAGCAAATGGGTACCACCCATTTAGTCTACTGGTTTTTTTTTGTTTTTGACTAACTGGCTTTTGGATATTTACTGTGAGTGAGTCTCACTACCTGAGTCTTTCCATTGGAAAGTTTTGTGAAAATGGACTGAGAGCGCTAACTGCGCGTGTCCACCAACTAAGATAAGGCTGTTGCAATGGTAAGAGACTGTGGGTTTGTTACACAGAAGCACATGCACACATGGTTGTGCACACCTGTGTAGGCTTAGAATGCAGGACTAACATCCAGACTAGTACCTAAGCACAGGTAGCCTGTCGCAGAACAGACACTTCAGGAATTGTTGCTGAAAACCTGGTATAGGCCTTATAATGTTGATTCATAGTGCAGGTGTGTAGTGCTTACGGAAAGGTTGTGTGCTCACTGCATTATACTTTATGGGTGACCACACAGTTTCACAATACTTAGGCCTATAGATACCAATCCGGAATAATTTTTAGGTCAAGCGTACACCGAGTATAGAATTATTGTCACCTTCGTGATAATTGTACTTCTTACTGCACCTTGAGAGTTGTCATATTTCCCTGCCCCAGTGACATATCAGATGGCAGATCTTTGTTCCCGTTACCGGGCCAAGTTATTTTCTTTATTGATCAGCAGGAGGATCAAAGGCTTCCCCACACAACAGAGCCATTAACAGTGTGTTGCTAAGTTCCTATGAAAGAAAGGAGTGGGGAAGGAAATCTGCATTTGTTAATTAACGTTTGACACCGCACCTGGTCTGGGCAAACCCCCAGAAACAAAGGACAAAGACCAGATCTCTGGAGCAAGCGATAGCTGGAGTTTCCCTTGGAATGTTTAGCAGGAAGTGGTCAGGCAGCTGTATCTGTTGGGGGTGCTGCTGAGGCACCCACGGATGGTCATTCCATAGGCCATTTGAATCTGTATTATAAAATGACCTTGAATTATCTGCAGTAGATTTGGGGGTAGGGGTGGTGTGATGATGTGGCGCCCTCAAATTGGACAGAGGGGCCCACCTTCCAGAACTTTCCATCACAACATCTGTATACGCATGAGACAATTAAGAAGACACTTGACCTGGGGCTGCTGAACCTCTGCAAAGAGTGACATTATGACTTTGACTTCAGCTGGCACCAACGGCTAAGATGGGCCTCTCCCGGGACAAGTGTAGGGCCCCATTATGCCAAGCTGAGGAGCAGGTGGGTGAATGGACCTGCGTGGGGGCCACTGGCAGGTTCCCCTGGGTCTTCTGTGAACTGGCTCTTGACACCCATGACACACAGGGGCAATACAAGTAACCAGAAAGCTACAGGAACTACAGAAAGCAGCAGGGAGGATGTTCTACTTGTTGACTATGTAGTGGCCGTGAAGACACCACCTAGCAGGAGAGAAGATCAGGAGGCCAGGTAGAGGACAAGTCTAGGAAAGAAGCAGAAAAAATAAAGTTCCACTTTGAAAGTTGGAGGGCAGGACACCCGAAGAAAATGCTCCGGGTTGCTGGAGCAGGTCCCCAGGAGCAAAATCCTACCAAAATGCGGGGCCAGAGATGCAGGCCTCGAAAGCTTGGTCTCCGGGGGACTGGGTTGGGAAGCAGACACATCGCACTTCGCTACTGGTTCTAAAAAATTTCCCAGGGGGGGCAAGCACCCTGGGGTTGGCATATCCTCTGAAATGTATTTTCATTAGGGAGAGGGTATGCGTGGTATCCCCTCCCTGGAAAGTTGCCTGAGCCCAGAGACTATTTCTCCCGGGGCCCAACGCATAAACAGCGCATCCAGAACGCCTCCGCACGATTTATACTGGACATCCCCCGACACAGCTACATCACCGGACACCTGAGAGACCTGCACTGGCTCCCCGTCAGCAAGAGAATCACGTTCAGACTCCTGACCCACGCACACAAGCCTCTCCACGACCTGGGCCCCAAGTACCTCAACGACCGCATGACCTTCTACACGCCCACCCGCCAGCTTTGATCAACCAGCCACGCCCTCGCCACCGTACCTCGCACCTGCAGAGCCACCGCCGGAGGAAGATCCTTCTCCTACCTGGCAGCCAAGACCTGGAACTCCCTCCCCACCCACCTTCGGCGAACCCAGGACCATCTCTCCTTCAGGAAGCAGCTCAAGACCTGGCTGTTCGGGCAGTAACTTACCCCCTCAGAGCCTTGAGACCCTCCCGGGTGAGTAGCGCGCTTTATAAATGCCGTGATTGATTGATTGACAAACTATCCCAGGAGACCTTATCTTTCCAGGACAGAAGAAGTGAAAGGGGAGCACCATTGCGCTCTATGCAGCAGGCTGCGCTGTCTCCCGCACCCCTTGGTGAGTGGGGCAAAACAGCCCTAAAGGGAAGTCCCTGTGGGCCGGAGAGAAAATATCAGCTCCTGCACCAGCCCACCAAGGTGCTGGACATGGGGAGAGCTGGGTGGACAGCATAGGATTGGGCTCCAGGTACTACCCTACCCTTAGCTTGTGCCAGGTGCCCTATCACAGGGGCATTTGGTATCTACATTGCACAACGTGGTGATTGGCCGAATTCAAATCAAAAGAATGTATGGCATGAGGCTGCAGATCAAATAAAAATACACTCCATAAGCCCTTGCAAGGGTTACAGAATTTGTATATTAGTTCTATTCTGTTGACCCAAGAGTGAACCAGGGCAATACCATCTTTTGGTAATACTATCTTTTGGTTCTGCAAAAAGTGAGTGGTGTTTGGGGGCTGCAGAAAGTGGTGCAGCCACTCAGAAATGTTTCCCCAAAAGTTGCCCTTGGTCTCCTAGTGATTACTTCCCCGACCCTGGTGCAGGAGATGGGCCCCGCCGGTGGAGTATGGGCTATGGGGTGAGTAGGAGGAACTTTGGGGAGGAAGGCCTATATTACTCAGACACAGATAATAAGGGAGACCACCACTTTGGAGCTTCATCTGTGCCGTCAGTCATGGGCACTGACGTCACGTTAATTTATACTCCCTGGTCTCCCTTGAACTGCAACAAAGTAGTATAGGGGCCGGGTGGCTTACTACATCCCATCTAACCAATGGGTAGCCAAAACAATAAACTAAAATAAAGATCCAACGTAATAAACTAACATAACAAACCAGTGTACAGTCCACAGTATACACGCTGCAGCTCCCAGTTCGTTTTCAGATTAACACACAAAGTCTTTCAGTCAAGAGCTGGGTTGTGGGTTGGTTCGGAGCCGGTACCTTTGTCCTCTGGGAGTGGGTATCTCTTCCAATCGACATCCCGCTCCTTCCGTGACCCCCAGTGCTGGAGTTTCTTGTTCTTCAGCACTCTCCACTCAATCGACTAGCGGTTGACTCCGGATTCTCCCGTGCTGCCATGCTGTGCTGGCTCCTGAACCCCTCTGGTTCTATAACCTCTACCCGAGCAGCCGCAGGTACTGTGACTTTCTTGAACCAGGATGCATTCCGCACTATCTGGTGGGTTTCTTTTCTCGCTATGATCATCAATCCTTTTACTTGTACCACCTCCCACAGCTCTCTCTCGAACGGTGTACGTAACTTTGATCCCAGTTGTCTATCTGTGACAGCTACGTAATCTCCCCTACAAACTTCAGTTGGCTTGGCTCTCCGTCGCTAACTTGCCCTGTTATTGGTGCGTTGTCTCATTGCCTGAGTACGCACCAGGTCAATCACTGTTGGTGACCATTTTTCACTGGTAGGAATCATATCCCTCATAGTCGGCTGCATTAGAAGATCACTGGGTGTGCACCGGGTGGTACAGTGTGGTGTCTTGCCATAAGCCCTTAAGAACCGATGTAGACACCCTTCCAAATCTTCGGCCTGATCCACTCTAATTCTCAGTGCTTTGTTGAGAGTCCTCATAAACCCTTCCATATCCCCATTGGCTTGCGGCCACTGGGGTTTTTTTCTGTGGTGTCGGATGTAATGCAGGTTCAGGTATTCACAAAACACTTGTCCTTGGAATGGAGGACCATTGTCCGTGCTAATCTCTGCCGGCATTTCGAGTAGTGCGGATGTTTTCTCCACCACTGGTTTGATGCTATCAAATGCTGTCGAGGCTACCACTTCCACCACTGTGTATTTAGAATGACTTTCCACCATGACTATGGTGTGTCTCCGTCTGGGAAACTGCCAAAATCCAGGCTTACAAGGGTCTACAGTGTAGTGCTGTGTGTTTCGGTGATAACTGGAGGTGTGGGGGATTCTGCCCCGTTATCAGACACTCATGGCACCCTCTGAATTTCTCTTCCGCCATGCGGTCTACGCCCAGCATCCAAACTTTGGCTCTCAGCCTTGCTTTGGTCTTCTCGTCCCCTTGATGTCCTTGGTGGGCCAGGTACACAGGTCTATTCCATAGCTTTGCGGGTATCACTATTTGTGTGCCCCTGAGGATAACCCCCTCACATCCTTCATTCAGCTCCTACCGACATCTCCTCAGCCCCTGCCGGTATTCTCTCTTTTGCTGTCAGACCACTGGATCCTTGAAGGAACAACTTCCACTGATGGTTGTGTTGCATTTGTCCTACTGCTTGTAGGCAGACGTCTTCTTTGTGGCTCCCTGGATCTCCTCCACCGACAGCGGCCGCCGACAGGCGTCTTCCATAATTTGCTTCACAAATGAGTCTGTGCCATTGTCAACCTCACCCCGGGTCCCGGGCCTGATAGCCAGTGGGTGCATTGACAAATAGTCTGCCGGCTTGTTGACACCTGGACTGTACACAACGTCCAATTTGTAGTATTGGATTTGCACCACCCTGCATTCGATCCGAGGCAGTCCATTTCGAGCAGTGCCCGCAAACAACGGTACCAGTGGCTTGTGATCAGTAACCACTGTGAAGATGTATATACATTGAGCAATTGTATCTAGTAAAGGTGTGATTATGGGTTCAGTGTTTGCTGGAGTTGTAAACTGTTCTGAGGGTGTCACCAAAGGTAGTTCCATCTACCTGATTGTATATATTTGTAATTAATGCATAGTATTTAGCAGTATGCTTGTAATTAAAGTACTTTTCCTTTTTATGAAAAAGCACTGATTAGGCAGTGATTTATTTAGAATTGTTGCTCCGTACCAGTGAGCTGGTGGTCCTAGCCCGCATTACCTCCACTGAGTAGTACTTGGATTTCTCTGCTTGGATACTCTGACAGAGTCAAGTGCTGTGCACTGTGGGGGTTTGGCTGCAGACCGGCGACATAATTTTTTTGTGGGTTGCAGCCAGCTAATCAGATCATATGGTCTGGCTGGGCTGATACCAGTCCCTCAGTACCAAAAGAGGGACTGGAGACAGTTGAAAAAGCATCCTCAGTCACTCAGAGGGATCTATATTTTTTTCATTTACGGTGTAGACAATTTAGAGGCATTGTGTTTGTTTCTCCTAGACACAAGAGGTAATACACAAACATACCACTACACCACACTGTAGTGGCCCAGCTCCCTTTATATTCAGATAGGCCCTCTCTTGTTTCCTATTTAGCTTATGCCCTTCCTCATTCTGGTTCTTTGAAAAGGCTATTACGGCCAATATCCATTGGTCAAGCTGTTTTGCAACCACACGTGACTGGAGATATTGCTGTGCAACATTAGTACATAGTTCATATCACAAAATCAGAGTCCGGTTTCAGAAGGGTGATGACCAATCTGCGGCTAGTTTTGGTAACCTGTTTCTTAGCTGAGATATTCCTTCGGGGTTGAGTCATTGCGCTTTATTAAATGTGGCTAACATAACAAAATATTAGACATTGGCCCATACTTTCTGATCTTAAGTGGAAGGTTACCCTCAATGCTTTATCATTATCAATTTTTGTTGCTTCAGTGGCAAATCGATATGCTCTAGTAGATAGCAGTTAAGGTAGGCCGATGACTGTAGGTCCTTTTTATCAGATGGTATTTACCCAATTGTAAGGTTATAAAACTAAACAGAGATTTTAGAAAAGGTTGTAATGTGATGTTTATCTACTGTGAAGACTTAAACATGTAGCAGGATAGAGTAGGGCCGGAGTCACAGGAAAAGCCCTGGAATGGGAGTGGTCCTTTCTTTAGGAGCAAACTTTCCAAATCTCTGACGAAGATGGTTCATCTGGAATCCTGCATCTGCAATTAGCCCTACACTTTTAATGATGCCTGAAGTTCAATGGAGCAAAAGCAGAATGAATGATTCTTGGGAGCTACCATCCAATCCACTAAGAGTTGGGTTGGCCTATAGGTCGCCCACCTGAAACCTCTAAGGCTACTATGAAAAGGTAAGGGATGTGGTTTGAAGACACACTGACTACGAAAGCCCAGACCGCCCAAACGGTGCACAGTTGCTTTGGAGTATTGCGGTTGCTGTGTAAAGTGATTCCTCTGCTCCCCCTGACCTCAAGACAAGTAGTAGTTCAGGCCCTGGTTCTCTTGCGCTTGGACTATAGCAACTCCTTGTATCTTTGGGTCCTCTAAATGAGTTTCCTGGAAATTGAAGATTGCACAAAATGTGGCTGAAAGTTTATTGCTGGGACTAGCTAGATCACAATCAGTTAGACTGGGTTCGACAGACCTCCACTGGCTTTCCAAAGTCCATAGAGTGGAGTTTAACTCACTATGGATTGCCTATAGAGCGCTACAAGGTCTGGGACTGCCCATCCTACATAGATTTGTTACTCCCTATACCCCTAATAGACTACTTCTTCTCTCTGCACCTTCACCTGGCTACTATCCTAGTTACTAAAAGAGTTAGAAGGGTGGGGGCGTTCCTTGCGCTTTAATGTAGCTAAACCTTGGAATTCTCTCCCACCCGCCATCTGATTGACAGCTAATGAGTTATGCTTTCGGAAAGCAATCGAGCTGCAACTCTTTAAATAAATAAGATTACATGGTGCTTTCCTTTTCTATTGGGATGTTTCCTCTTCCCCAATGCTTGGATGCCTTCAGGTCTCCATGCGCTTTCTAATTCATAAAGTAGAAATAGGTTGACCTTCTGTGTTATAATATTTTAGAGATGTTAGCAGTGAATATAAAGATAACACATTTCTGCAATATTGATTTTGTACTAATCTGCAACTCTCCATAGAGAGATAGAAGGTTCTTGCAATGGCTAAAAGATATATTAATTCACCTGGCAACTGAGGTGGGTGACACTCTAGGCCTAGGTGATTTTAAACAATATGCAGATGATGCTTTCTGTCTACGGTTTAGGGCCCTAACCATATCTGTGGAATCTTTTGATCTCTCTCAGTTGCTAGAAGATTCTTAGCCACATGGCTGGGCACACCATTGATCTCATGTTTGCAGCAATCGATAATATTTTTCATTATATTGGTCACACCTCCAACATGTTATGTTATGTTATAAATATTTCTAAAGCGCAACGGTTACCCAAAGGTGTCCTGGCGCTAGTTACTTGTCCTTTGAGCAATTAGCATTATCAATAAATTTTACTTGTCAAAAACCCAGGTTTTTAGTCCCTTCCTAAATGCCAATAGGTCGGTGGCATTTCTCAGATGGAAGGGGAGGTCATTCCATGCCTTTGCAGTGCAGGCAACAAAGCTTCTCCCACCATACATAGTTTTTTTTGTGGGTGGTACTGAAACCAATTTGGCTCCATGCGAGCGAAGAGTTCTTTTTGGTTTGTACCATTGAAACTGTCGTTTCAAATGGTCAGGTACTGTTCCTTGATCAACCAGGTCAACACCTCATCCTATTCTTTATGCATGGATATGTTAACTTCAGAGCACACACATGAACCCCTGCACCTTGGTAGCAGTGGTTGAGATCGTAAAGCAAACTCTATAGTTTCCATCTTGACTTTACCTTGAGAGCAACAGTAAAGAGCAACCTGTCCCACCAATGTCCCACCAATCCTGCTCTATGTGCATAGAGTACAGTAAAGAAGTCATGAGCGTTACTTTTGTAGTTCCAGTACTGAAAAAAAGTAAAATGCTAAAAGATAAAAATCCAAATAGGTTACCCCACAAGTAAAGCAGAGAAAAGGCCATTTGATGCCACTTGGATCACCGCTGGAGGAAATCTTATAATGAGGAATCTAAAACAATGCATCTTCACCAGCTGCACAAGCACAATCATATAGACAGGGAAGCTGAGAGTAGATAGTACTCCTCTAAGGCAAATCAGCCTCATGATGTGTGAAATCATTATTGCGAACTGTTGAAGGCCTGGTCTCAGAGGCCAAAGAATCCAAGGGAGTGATACTGATGTAGTTTTTAGGTGACTCAGTGGATTTTTCTTTTTTTAAAAGGTGAGAGATATTCGGGAGGAAATTGAATAAAATATTTTATCTTATTTATTTATTTTAGCTGTTTTATAATGCGCTCTGTTACTACCAGAGTATCCTGGCGCGAAAGGAAAAAACAAGCAGGTGGCCAAAGGAAACAGAAGAAATTTAAAATAGTCTAATAAGCAAACCTAAAAAGATGAGTTTTCAGTGCCTTCTTAAAAGGTACAAAATTCTGAATTGATCTCAAGAGCAAAGGCAGAGTGTTCCAGGCCGAAGCTACAAGGACAGCAATTGACTGGCCTCCAAGGCGCACTCGCCGAAAGCGGGGTACACTCAGTAAATTACAATCAGCTGATCGTAGAGATCGAGTGGGGGTGTAGCGGCTGACTCTTTTCTTCAGATACGAAGGCCCAAGATCATTGACTGCTTTAAATGCTAGTGTTAGGATTTTAAAAAGTAATTCTTTGAGTTACTGGTAGCCAATGTAGTTCTTTCAGATGGATTCGTACACTCTCTCTACTGGGCACATTGCAGAGAAGTCTTGCCGTCGCATTTTGGATGATCTGTAATCTAGCGACTAGGAAGGCTGGGGTTCCACTAAGAAGAGAGTTGGCATAGTCGAGCCGTGATAGTATTAAAGCCCTCGCGACCGACTCTCTTGCCGAAGATGGGAGATATGGAAAGAACTTTCTCATAGACTTAACGGATCCGAAGCACACCCCTGTAAGTTTTTTTTATGCGTGCCTCAAACCTCAGATCCTTCCCAAACCATACTCCCAAGTTCTTTGCAGGGATGGTAACTGAGCTTGGCTGGGGAAAATCCGGAGGCCACAAGAGTTCTCTGAAATTAGGCAGAAATTGGCAATACAACAAAATTTCTGTTTTGTCTTCGTTGCAATTCAGCTGTGCCGCTGCTAACCAATTAAAAACCGAAGAAAGACAGGAACAGATGACCTCAGTGTCGAGTGCTGTATCAGGCCATGTAAATAAAAGTTGTGTATCATCTGCATACGCTATAATTTTGGCCCCCATTTGTTCAGCCATCACTATAAGCGGGGTACGGTACACATTAAAAAGCAAGGGCTCAATGTGGACCCCTGGGGTACCCCGGTAGTAAGAGGCTTGGCCAAGGAAGAAAAAGGTGGGATCTAAACCTGCTGGGACCTATCGGACAAAAAAGATTTCACCCATTCTAGTGCTGAGCCCAGCACACCAATCTAAGCCAATTGAGTCAGGAGGAGAGAGTGCGGGACAGTGTCAAACGTGGCAGAGAGGTCCAATAAAATTAGAACCGCTCTGCCGCCACTGTCCAAACACTCCCTAATAGCCTCTGTGATCTCCACCAAAGCTGACTCTGTGCTATGTGCTGCACAAAAGCCGGACTGGGCAGGGTGGAGAGCCTCAGAAGATTCCACAAAGGCATTCAGCTGACGAAAAGCAAGTTTCTCTACAATTTTCGCCATGGCTGGAAGCAGGGAAATAGGTCTATAGTTGCCCGGCACAGCAGGATCAGCACCCGTCTTCTTCAGCAAGGGAAGAAGCTTTGCCTGTTTCCATTCCTCGGGAACCTTAGATGTTTTAAAGGATAGGCCCATTATTTGCGAGACCTCTATTGCCACTGATTCTGCCACTGCAGCCAACACCCGGGCCAGGCATGTATTACCAGGGGAACCGTATCTCAAAGACTTAATCGCAAGCAAGGTGTCTTCCACTGGGGGGGGGGGGGGGTAAATATCTCCATAGTATGGGTAGGCGGTGCTATAGGTCTAACATTATCAAAGGTCCTACTCCCACCATTGACCGCTCTGAGACTCTGCTGTATTGTTAAGAAAAAATAAGAAAGATTCTCACACCACTCAGTAGAAGGCTTCACCGACACTTGTTCTGCACAGGGGGAGAGAAAACTCTTGACAATGGAAAACATTTTGCGACTGTTATTATTAGCCTTCTTAATTCTTCTGACAAAGTATTCGGATTTGGCCAGTTTAATACTGGCATAATACTCCCGCTGTGCCATGCTGTAAGCTACCTTGGCTTGTGGGCAATAGGCCGCCCGCCACACTCGCTCCAATTTCTTACAAGCAAGCTTAAGTCTGCGTAATTGTGGCGAATACCAGGGTTGCGAGGGGGTCATCCTATCTCTACTTGAATTGGACCCTTTCGATGAGGCGGAGATCCCTGCTCCCAGACATCCATCAAAAGCTTGAAGTGCAGAATCCAACTCCGCTCCCAGGATAGGTCTATTTTGTCGAGCCAGGTAATAAAAGTGCCTACATTGATCTACGGGGGGAACGTATTCCTGCAAGACTTGGGCGTATCTTTCATGGCCGACCATGTAAATCTAATCAGCCGATGATCAGTCCAAGTTAGAATTTAAGGGGCCTCAACCTTCAGAGGAAAATTAGAACAAATAACATCTAGAGTATGCCCACCCATATGTGTGGGGGAGGAAACCAATTGGGTTAGTGAAGCCAGGTCAAAAGAATCATGTAAAATCTTGCTTTCCTGAAGTTCCGAACTATCAACATGGATATTCAGGTCACCAAGCAGTAAAAAATGCGAAAATCTCACTGCTCGGGGAACCAGAGTCTCCAGGAGAGCTTTAAGAAAAGGACCCGAAGGGCCTGGTGGTCGATAGATGAAGGAACCTCCCAATGTAAAATGTGGCGACAAAACCAAAGAGAAGTTCACAATCTCACCCTCAACTATATCATCAGTATTTTCAATATTGAGGACCCATGAGTCCCTAAAAATGATGGCTAATCCGCCACCCCTACCGCTGGCTCTGTCTTTCCTCCGGATCTTAAACCCTCTGGGAATGGCCAGCTCAATGTCGGGAGCACATGAGCTATTCAGCCAAGATTCTGTGAAAAACAGCAAGTCCAATGTACCATCTTCCAATAGTGAAAACATTTCTGCTGTGTGTTTACTCATTGAGCGAGCATTGATTAAAGCAGCAGAAATAGAGCCTGAACCTAAGGTGGAATCTGATAAAATAGTCTCATTAGTACTGCAAGAGAAACCACAAGCAGAGCAGGAGTTAAGGCTAACTGGATCTATTTTTACACACCTCGATCCTACCTCAGCCGGCGGTAGATGGGATATCAGAACGGGCAATAAATATAATGGACACCTATGCAAAACTGGCATGACTTAAGCTTAACAAAACCAAGACATATGCCTTTTCATTAAATAGTGAGGATACGCTCTCGGCGGATCTCCTCAAGGGTCTGACCTGGTCGCCTTGCTCATTTAAATATCCTCGGTGTTCAAATATATGATATGTTAGTAGATCTGAGGGAGGGCAATCTGTACCCGGTATTAAGTTCCTTAAAAACCTGTGTGCTGTTCTTGCGTTCCCTTCAGTTACTTTTGATGGCTTGTATAGCTCTCTCAAAAATGATCATGCTTCCCAGACTATTTTACCACTTTGTGAACTTGCCTGTGATGGTCACGCCTACGTGGTTCGCAGAACTAAACCAGACACTCTGTGAACTAATATGGGATGGAGGGTGGAACAAAGTATCCTTGGAGATATTGTAACCAGCACAAGAGGAGGGGGGATTAAGTGCACCAGACATCAAGTTGTATTATTTAGCATCCCAACTACAATGGCTAGCCCAGTGAGTGGAGGGTAAAAATCTGGAATTGCTGGAAGAGGAAGGATGGCGAAACAGCCGAAGTTGGCTGGAGGCCAAGCAGTTACACCCAGCGGCGATTGTTCCCACATCCAACATGCTTTATACAAGTGACACCATATTAATGGAATAAATGTCGTCGACGCACAAACTTGCACCATGCCAATGCTCCTGAGATACCACTAGTGGGGATTCCATCTGGGGACACTGTCACTATATACTCGCAACTTCAGCTCGCAGAATGGACAGCGGTAGGGATAACCACGGTGTGAGATAGCTTCCATTTAAGGGCATTAATACCCATAGATGTACAAGACATCTACAATAAGACGTCTCTGCTTCCAATCTTTCAATGTTGCCCAATGTATTTCAGGCCCACGGCTCTTTGTCGTGGGCCTTTGAATGATCGTAAACTGCTCGTAAACCGAAGAATGGCTCACTGACTCCTGATACAATGTGGCGACCTGGTTAAACCATGAATATGTAGTTGTATGTTCTCTCTCGTCAATGTGAATGTGTGTCTACTTCCTACGGGACAATTGCCTGTATTTAAGACAAATGGACGCTCCAGTTTTCTGTACTCTGACGACGAAGAACATTGAAAGATTGGAAGCAAAGACGTCTTATTCCACAAATGATTTGAAATAGAATTGTTTAAGAATTAAACAACAAAAAATATATGTTAACCCCTTCCGCGTTGATGACGGAACGACTCCATCATCAACCGCGGTAGCGCTGTGCTGATGACGGAGCGGTTCCGTCATGGCCCGCTCGACACACTGATTTCGTGCCTTTGCGGCTCGTTCTATTGAGCGGGCGGGGCCATGACAGACCCGCTCCGTCATGAGCACAGCTCAACCGAGGCTGGTATCGGAGCGGTTCCGTCACCAGCATGGGTGCACCGCGCGGCCCCCCCGCCCCCTTAGCGCTGCGGCGGAATAGCTGTCGAAGAGAAGGAGTTAAAACACAATTAGTGTATGGATACATTTTCTAAAACTAATCTCACCCATGGGCAATTTCTGACGTACCATTCACTGACTAAGACATTTGGGGACTTATGGCACAATAACTCTCAGGAGCCGCAAACACAATCAATCAATCAATCAATCACAGGCATTTATAGAGCGCACTACTTACCCGGAGGGTCTCAAGGCGCTTGGGGGGGGGGGGGTGGGGGGGTGCTGCTACTGCTCGAATAGCCAGGTCTTGAGCCTCTTCCTGAAGGAGAGGTGGTCTTGGGTCAGGCGCAGGTCGGTCGGGAGGGAGAACCAGGTCTTGGCGGCCAGGTAGGAGAAGGACCTTCCTCCTGTTGTCGTTCTCCGGATGCGGGGGACGGCGGCGAGGGCGTGGCTGGCTGATCGGAGATGACGTTTGGGAGCGTAGAAGTTGATGCGGTTGTTGAGGTAGCTCGGGCCTTGATCGTGTAGGGCTTTGTGTGCGTGGGTGAGGAGACGGAAGGTGATTCTTTTGTTGACGGGGAGCCAATGCAGGTCTCTCAGATGTCCGGAGATGTGGCTGTGTCGTGGGATGTGGAGGATGAGTCTGGCTGAGGCGTTCTGGATCCGCTGGAGTCTCTTCTGGAGCTTGGCGGTGGTTCCGACGTAGAGGGCGTTGCCGTAGTCCAGTTGGCTGGTGACGAGGGCCTGGGTGACCGTCTTCCTGGTCTCGGTGGGGATCCACCAGAAGATCTTCCGTAGCATGCGCAGGATGTTGAAGCATGACGAGGAGACGGCGTTGACTTGTCTGGTGATGGTGAGGGAGGAGTCCAAGATGAAGCCTTGTCATGCTTCATCTTGGACTGTTGGACCGTGGTCTGTCGGTTTGGGTGCGGTGCCCAGGGGGGGGGGCCACCAGGAGTCGTCCCAGGCGGAGGGCGAGGAGCCCAGGATGAGGACTTCCATCTTGTCTGAGTTCAGTTTCAGGCGGCTGGTCGTCATCCACTCGGCTACGTCTTTCATGCCTTCGTGAAGGTTGGCTCTGGCGGCGGCGGGGTCGTTGGTCAGGGAGAGGATCAGCTGGGTGTCGTCGGCGTAGGAGATGATGTTGAGGTTGTGTTGGCGTACGATGGCCGCGAGGGGGCTCATGTAGACGTTGAAGAGGGTGGGGCTCAGCGAGGATCCTTGAGGGACGCCGCAGATGACTTCGGTGGCCTCTGACTTGTACGGTGGTAGACGGACTCTCTGTGTTCTTCCGTCGAGGAACCGGAAGTAGAAGAAAGAGAGGAAGAAGCACCAGACCAAAAGGAAGATAGTTCTGGGTCAACAAGAACAACTGACGAGCAGGATTAAATTGAGAGTAGAGAGGGAACGATGGCTGGGTTGAAACGCCCTTGCACCAGGGAGGGGGGGCCCAGCATGACCCCCGGCACATAATTAAAACTAATATTTGACAAGACTTTCAACTTAGATTAATCCATATACCCCTACAAACGCACATGGGGCGAACACACGGTCGAAAGACACTGAGGAACACACCTCCAAAATGGTAATTATAATTTATTAGAAGAGATTGGTTTATTGTAAATAAATGTATATCTGTGCAGATCGTTAGGAGTAACTCCCTTGAGTGTATATGATTATTGGTACAGACTCCAGGTGTACGGGACTTTGCCTTTTAGATGCACTACTTCCTATGAAACATAATTGAACTTAGTGAAGCTTTACTTGGCATAGTAAGCATATCATTGGGAATATTGCATATGCCATATGATTGTATGTACATGTTAACTACTGTGTTTCTATTAAAGCAAAAAATGATTATAAAGATATATTTTAAAACACAAAAGAAATATGTAGATGGGATATGAATGACTCCAGCCCGTCAGTAACACCCTTAAGGGTTTATGCCCTACACCTCCTTTTTTAAGTTAACATCAAAGGCTGTAGTTCCTTGGTAAAAGGTTGCTAGCCTCCTAGGTCACTATTAGGCCTAAGCCCAGGGAGGATTCTGAAAAGTATTTCTGGGTCCATTGCTCCTAGTATCTGTTCTGTAAACAACATTTTTATGGTTTCAGCCATGTGGCTCTCCACTTTCAAAACACAATTGTAAAAAGGCTATCATTAGATCACACTAAGCCGGTCAGTAATATGCCTATTTAATTTCTGCCTTACATCTAAAAACGTATAAAAACTATAGTCAATGAGCAATTACATTTTTTTTAAATAAAATATTGTTTTAAAAAGGGTTGTGGTTCTGAACTGTCATTGTCTCAATTTTAAATGGGAACGTTTTATTGTAGGTAACTGCAGTGTGGGGTCCCTGAAACTATTCGATCTGTTGGCGGGCGTCTAGATGTGTCCCTTGGCCTTCCTTTAGTTAGAAAAAGATGTAACATTAACCACATATGCAGAAGACTTACAGATATTCTTGACAGGAGACAAGACCGCTCTCAAGGTGCTGTTTTAAATCTGCAAGTCCTGGAACTTATTTATAGAAAGATGAATGTATCATAACTAGAGCTCCTGTTTTTATGGTATTTATGTTTTTTAACATTCCGTCTATATTTTTCCATATTTATTTTTTGTCAGTCTTATTGGTATTTATCCATATTCATTGTGTGTTTTGAAAATAAAGAGTCGTAAAATTGTATGTTTCCATATTTATTTAACTGATAAACGTGCACTCATACTTTGAGCAAGTCGAGTTTTAGCAAATTAAGCTGCCAAACATATAACAAAATACTACACCTACCGGTAAATATATCATTATATACAAATATATGTTAACTAATGCCTGTATTTAAGGATTTTTCTTCCTGTTTTCTAACTCTCCAGGCTGTCTATCACAAGAAAATAAATTTTCTGTATTTTTCCGCTTCTAAAAATAAATGCAAATAGAAATATATTAATAAGGGTCTGTATTTATCTGTAAAAACAGATAACTGGGAGCCATAACTAGCTCAAAATGAGTATTTTCTAAGACAGAAATTCTAATAACCTAGAATTCATTCTAATTGTTTGAGGCTATTTTATGTGTACCTACCATGGGCCCCTGCCATGAGCCACTATTATTAGTAAAACAAGCATTGGCAAAGCCAATAGGTCTCGCCTTTGGGACCTTGTAATCGAACGTAAAAAAAGTTTGCAGTCTGGAAATAATTAAAGATCGGAATTTAAAAAAAATCAACGGTGGACTAAAGGTAAATCGAGAACGAGAAAGTAACCTATAAGTAAGTAGCATCCAAGAGATTTAAAGCTTTTATGGTACAGATCTCTTTTAGCGGAAATACATTATTAGCAAGACAACTGCTGCCTTAAGGTTGCCGTGGACTCAATTTCATATATGTCGGGGAAAAACAGGAAAACATATTTGTGTTTTAGATGTTTTATGCTAGCGAATAAATAGTATTGCAAGGGCCGTCCTTTCGTGTGAAACGCATTCTGAAGATGATCATACATGTTAAAGAGCCTAAAAGGGCGGGTTCACTTGGAAAGAATACAAATGCAAGGTAGTAGAACCGATAGAGTCACAAGAATACAGCGCTTGTTCCATACCGTGCTCATTGCCAGCCCTTGCAGCTGCTGGGTAAATAACAGCCATTGTCATGTTTTGGGTTTTAGTTAACAACCGTAAGCCGAGTGGATGGCGTGGGGATTTTTACATGGCGCCTGCATTTTGCTCCCAGATCCCAGCAGATGCGTTAATGATGCCAACAACTGGTAGCACAAGAGACACTGCAAAAATAAGTCAAGAGAAAGATCACGTGATGAGACTCAGATGTAGGAAAGAGCGCTAGGCAAGAGCAGATTGTCATTAATAAAGCAAGAGTTAGAGTAGGGAAACGACGTGCGTCTATGAATAAGTTAAAAGCGGGGATGCAGAGAAAGCGATAGCAGGGAAAAACACACACACGGGTTTCCCTTGCGGGAGCGAGCAGGGGCACTGTCTATTTGCAAGATAATTACAAACAGATGCCGCCAAAGCTCGCTCCGGCAAAGGAAACTCGAAACGTGCTCGCGTTGTAACATAAAGCCAGTCAGTATTTTTTCTGTGCCCATGATTTAACTAGGAAGAATAGTTAACATTCATTTGGTGACGGTATGATGCTAGTTAGAGCCATAGTGGTGTGCTGAGAAGTTGGTTTTGAGTAACCTAGAAAGCTGCCCTTCAACATTGTGGATGCAGATCCTAGAAAATGAGATTTCAAAGTGAATTTGCATCATGTTGAAACAAGAATTTCAACACTTGAAGTGGGTCCACGCATTCCAATTCGAGAGCTACCACATGACTAATGAACTTGTCTCCAGTGAAACATCAACAATCGGAATCGATACTCATTTTTCCAAAAAACTAAAAACTTTCCTCTTTGATAGCCACCTAAGCCAATCATCCTCAATCACTAAGACATGACACTATCCGCACTTAACTTCTCTTTGAGTGCCTCTACTTTCACATTTCTGTTTTCCTTTCACCTTTAATAACATTGATTCAGCTACTTTACTTTTATACTTATGTCTTACAATGTATCCTGTCCTTAAATCATGTCCATCCTATTCTTGGTTCTTACTGCAACCCTGATATATCCTCACCTTCTTCTATCTCGGCTTCTTGTCTAATCATAGGACAGTGCTAGGGCCAACCAAACTATCTCTGCTATATGTTTGCGCTTGTTGAATTGTATTTCTTCCACTCAGGTGGATGCGAGTTGAGTCATATGTTCTTGTGTTCAATGTAGAGAGCGCTGATGCCAAAGGGCTAGTGTGTTATATAAGAATCTATAAATAAATAAATGAGGATGGCATAGCCTGCCACCTAGGTTCGGAAATTATGTCAAGGATAGGGCCCAAGTCTCAGATGACTCTGAGAGATGGGCATCTGTTACTATAAGAGGATGAATGTTCATCTAATATTTTTCAAAGCATATTAATTGTTATGTTATGTTAATTTCGATTTATATAGTGCCAAATCACTGACAGGTCTCTTAGCGCTTGCTTTGGGAACCCGTCCTGGCTTTTCCCTGCAAGATAACCCCTACTGGGCATCCCCAAGGTGAAGACCAGGCATCCCATCGCGGGGGGCCGTAGTGGAGATTAAGCAAGCTATTGCCCAGAGTTGCAGAGTGTGAACCCATGATTTGAGTAGGCACCGAGGCGAGAATTATCGAGTCCGTGGACATTTTGAGCTCTAGACCCTGCCGCGTTGGGAATTGAAGCCTGGTCACGGGTCTGACCTCTGCATCAGGGTCTGCCTCCTCTAACCAGTGAGCCACACTTATGGTCCACATGCATTTCTGCTATCCTTGAATCGATTGCATTTTCAATCGAAACCTGCATTCTCGTCCCATTGACAATGTGAAAGAGACAGGACTGTGACATCACAAGTGTCGGTCACACATGTTTCAAAATCGTATTATAATTAAGGATCCCAGTTTTGAGTTTTTACTGATTCTTACAGATAAATACAGGCAGAAAGCAATATGTTCCCTTTCAGTATTTATTTTTAAAAGCAGAAAAATACAGAAAAGTGGGCATGTTTTGAGTGACATTGCATGCTATCATTTATTAATTCCAGGCAAACAGCAGAGCTGATTGACAGCATGGGTAGTTAGAGAACTGGTTAAGATTTCCTTAAATCAGTCAGTCAGGGGCGTATAAAGCAATGTAGATCTCAACATATATGTGTTGTATAATGCTACAATTTCAACAGTTGATTTATTTTATTATATTTGGCTAATTCATGTGTTAAAATCCACAGGCATCACAGCATTCATGCATATTTAACAGTTAAATAAATGTGGAAATATAAAAGTCCTAACTTAATTTATTCGCAAACCACAAAATAAATATGGATAAAATACCAAATGGCCAAAAATAAATATGGGTAAATACAAACAGAGCGGTAAAAATATTCAGGGGCATATTAGCAAGGGCATTATCGCTGCTTTAGTGGCACTTTTTGCTGTTAAAAAGCGGCGTTTTTTTATCGCCCAAGTACCAAGCTGTCTCTTTGCATGTCAGTGATATTTATCGCTAATGACATGCAGAGTTGGCATACTCAAACTGGTAGCGACTAAAAGCAGTCGCTTACAAAGCTATCGCCTATTAGCAATACCCGCGATGCGATAAAAAACGCGTGCTAACCCTGATTAGTGCCAGGATTTTACACCTGGTAAAAACCTAACTTAGTCATAATAGTCAATGGGAGGTGGATTCTGCGGCTAAGTCCCCACCTGCCTATTAGCGAGATTTTCCTTAGCGATAGGATTTTCATTGCTGGAAATCTTGCGTTAAACATGGGATTCGCCGCTATCGCTGGATTTTTTATAGCCTTGGAGATAAATGTTGGTAATACTGCGTTATCTCCGTGATAAAATCCAGCGAAAGGAGGCAATAAAAAAAATTGCGCTAAGCTCGGTTTGCGTTAATTTTTAGGTCTCGCCTGTTGTCGATGCGCATGCGCATCGAGCAAAGCGAGACTATTGCGAGTTATCCACTCTTTATCCACACTGCAAGGAATCGTGGCGATTCCTTGCAGTGCACGATAAATTTAAGGTCAATGCGCATGCGCATTGAGCTTATGCGCATGCGCATTGACCTTAAAAGTCACGGGCGCGTGCACGTCCGTCTTTGTTTACCCCTCCGCCCCCTCCCGCCGTGTCGCATTTCTCCTCCCCCTCCCCTCTCTTCCTTTCGTCTTCCTGCCGTGTCGCACCTCTCCCCTCTCCGCCCCCTCCCCTGCCCGCCCCCTCCCGCCGTGTCGCATTTCTCCTCCCCCTCCCCTCTCTTCCTTGCGTCTTCCGGGCCGTGTCGCACCTCGCCTGCACGTTTTCGGCAAGGAACTTTGTCAGCGCTTGTCTCTTTTTGCCCACTGAAATAACCGTGTTTTATGTTCATCAGGCTACGTATGTGAGCGGAAAGAGCTGCTGGCAAATGGCTGCTGCAACATCAATGTGCCAAGTTCGCAGTTGCACAGCTGCAAGAGCTGCCTGCCAAATGGTTGTTGCAGTGTATATGAGTACTGTGTCTCCTGCTGTCTTCAACCCAATAAGGTTTGTGGGCTCCCGGCTTTTGATTGTTTTTCCCCTTTTCAAGGAGTTAGCTTGAATTAACTTGTGAGCACCTCTGCTCTTTGCCAGCAGGTTAGGTTGGAACAACATCTGAACCGGACATTTGTCATTCAGGTAGGTTAGGACTGGTTATGGCAGACTCTTCAGTAGGTTAAGTTAAAAATGTGTGTTCTTCCGACCAGCCTCAAGAGAAAGTGAGTCTACCATAGTTCTCTTTTGTCATCTAAGGGATTAGTTTAGAAACGTGTCTTGCTTTCTTTGTAACCGGCTAACTAGACCTGTGACTCTTTTATATATAAGATCTCACTGCACATAAGGAGAAAATCTCTTTTCTTTAAAATAAGGTTGGTGCAAACCCTTCTGCTGGCAATTATTAGTGTTCAGTTCTCTTCTCTTAATTGTTTTGTTTAAACAAAGTCTGATACAACACAGAGTAACTATTTCTCAATACCGACTAACGAATACTGAAAATTAATTTACGCCCGGGGAAAGTGGTGGCAGACCTCTCCGACTTACGTTTTCTCGATCTCCAGCTCCACTCAAGCTTCTGCTGCTACCTGTACTTCCCAGTAGGATAAACAGACAAAAGTCCGTGCGGTGCTGTCAATGCCGGTTCCGCTCATTGGCAATGACGGCATCCCAGAGCACTGAGCGTTGCCCTTTTGCAAAGAACCCTTTTTTTATCTACTTTATTTTCCATTAAATTCTGAATGGAAACTAGCCTTTTTGGTTCTTATTACCTCACTGTAATATATGCACTTTTTGTGAAGTGCCCCTCTTGTGTGAACATGTAAAGGATAGATTTTGGACTGAGAAGGACCCACATTTTAAAGGACGTTCAGTACCTGGACTGTGAATTTACCTGTAAAAAGCAAACTATAGGTTTTCTTAGAAACTGTTTTATGGTATTTTGTGGTCTTTCTCCAGGCACCAAGAGGCTTAAATTAATATGGCTGGGAGGACAGGTGCTTGCAGGTCGTGGACTAATAACCTTAGATGAGTTCGAGCTCCTCAGAGGGTTCATATTCATTCCTACAGAACAAAGACTTCACTGGTCACTTTCCTAAGACGTGCTTCCATTTCAAATATTTGTAAACCGCAAAGTATGCCACTTACATTTCTTGAAATGATTACTCTCAGGATACACTATTCAGGGCAGATGCTGCATTCATCCAGGATGTGTTTTGCTCAGTTTATTTGTTTGAAGGCTAGGCAAACATATGCGGTCTTGCTTTTTCCCAGTTTTTAAGTAGGAGTTGTCAGTTGTGAATTTCAACAAGTTAGAAGGAGAATGATCCATTCTTCCAGCCATCTCCGCCTACTGACACTGGAGCGCTTCAAAAAGCAGAGCAAAACCTCCAAATACAAGTTAATTTTTTCTTTCTTTTTGTGTTTTTCCACAAAATGCATGAAGCATTGCCGTCTGTTTAGACTGGGTAATATATCCCCCGCCCCCATCATAATCCTAATCAGCCCTTACTGTAAAATTGTACTGGTAACCAGCCCACGTTCAAATTTAGAATGAATTATTGGCAGTCTGGATTGTCTGCCTCTGAGGTGTTCTTCCTTTCACTCTCCCGTTCATGTAAAAGAGGCCTGTCTGGCAACAGTAAACATCCAAATACAGGTGTTAATTGTATAATATTTTGACCTGTGTGTAATTTAAATGTTATATTATTGGCGGTCATATAATCTAATTAAATATCTGAGTACAAAACAGCGGCTATGATTAAGATTCCTAGTTTTCCATATTTTGTCACAAAAAGTGTAAATTCTAAAACTTTTTAAAGCTGAGATGGTAATTCATAGCCTGGCATGCCACGGTTCAATGCTAGAAGTGTTTGCAGTTCTAGCTTTGAATCGGGGTTATTCATCTAGCTTTGAATCGGGTTTAGCACAAGGGTTGTGCTTGCCAATGGCACTCTGTTCTGTGTTGGGATTACAAATGTGCAGCAGTTCACCAGTTGTTTCCCACGTCGAGTCTCTTTTCTGCCAGTGATCCATGCAGACTACACAGCCACACCATCAGTCCGATCCAGAACAGAAGGGTGCTCTGGGCTGACCTTGCCTTTACTCACAAGTCTTTAGTCTTCTGTCTTAGCGTGCAAGAGTAGATGGTGAATGTTTGGCCATGCCCTTGTAATCTTCCACTTATTGTTCCATTTTTGTAATTCTAGAGGTGGAGGTAATCTGTGTGTGCGACAGTAAATCACTGCTAATAATCTTGGTAATATTCCCATACAGCAGTTGCGTATGTAAATCTGTTGTACACCTTTTAGACTTAGTGCCTCAGTGCCATTGGATGAGTTATCTCCTTTTATTAAAATCGAACACAGCTAGATATCAATGTTGTGCAGAAACTTTGCCTCACTCACCCTCACTCACCCTCACTCACCCTCACTCACCCTCACTCACCCTCACTCACCCTCACTCACCCTCACCCACCCTCACTCACCCTCACTCACCCTCACTCACCCTCACTCACCCTCACTCACCCTCACTCACCCTCACTCACCCTCACTCACCCTCACTCACCTCACCCTCACACAGTGCAATAGGTCTCGCAGGATTTTTAGTTAAAGCTTTTACATTTGCTTATTGCTTTTTTGATTTGTAATTCTTTTGCATTGCCTACAAAAAAATAAAATGCAAAAGATTTACAACAAAAAACCTATAAACAATTCTAAAAGCACTAACTCTAATGCTGCGAGACCTATTGCATTTCTAATGCTTGTTGCAAGTTGTTGCTAATATGCCCCAAAGTCCCACAAAACCGGGAGCCCTATTTATAACGTGACCCTAATTATAACTACATTATCTGTCCTTTTATATGTAATTCACGGTTCTGCCTCTGGTATATCCCAACCCTTCAGTGTTTATCATGAGCTTCATTGCGCAACTCTATTTCTTCGGGAACTAAACTACAGTCACAGAATGCTCCAAGCTCAAACCAAGTGATTCAATCATGAAACTCCCGCCCCCTCCCAGTCCTCGGGAGAGGCACAAGTCTTTTACTGCGCAGGCGCTGCCGTCCAGCGCAGACATACATGTTGGGTTCTACTAAAGGAGAGGTATGCACCGCATTTATGAGTGTAAGACCGAATCGCCTTGTTCATCAATTGTACGGCTAATTTCACTCCATGCTTATTTAATTCTTTGTTCGTCTCTGATGCCGAAGCGGTGTAATTAGGTTATCAGCGTTCCGTCTTAATTAGCAGTAGGCGAGGCAAGCCTTCAGGCTAATTTACACAGCTCTGGAACTGCCCTCCCAGTGCTTGGATATATTTCACTGCTGTCCCTTTAAACATTTCGCGACCTCCTTTACATTGGGATAAAAACACAAATAATGTGAATTTATTATTAAAGCAACTTTGAGCCAACGTGCTCAGCCAGGCGTGAATGGTAGTGAAACACCATTCACTCACTACTTGAAAAGTAACACTTGTAACCATTTCTAACTTATAAGTGGAGTTAAGGATGGACCGGGCGTTCAAACTGCAATTCTGTAAGGCGCTCTGCGCTTCTGATATTAAGATGGCATGCTGCAATGCGGTAAGGCTAAATACACGGGGTTGCAATCACAAGCTTTGGCAAAGCCAAGAGGTATGGGTTTAATGTGTTAAAATATGTCGTGTTAGCACATTAGAAGGAGAAACTCAAGAAGGAGCCAGGAAGTCTTACTTTGCACCAGGAAGTACTTACTTTAAACTAGGAAGTTCTAACTTTGAACAAGGAAGTTGTTACTTTGGACGGTGGCTGAAGATGGGGCCCACCAGCACTCATTTTTAGGAATCAAACGTTTGTTATCTCATCAGACTTTGATACAAGAGAGAGAAAAACACAAAAGGAGGAGACAAAGGTATAAAACAGTGACAAAGAGAGAAAGCAGGGATGAAAGAGGATCTTAAAGAGTGAGATGAAGGGGAAGGGAGTGTCTGGTGATGGATGAATGAAGTATGAGGTGCAATCAAGTCTACGCAACCTTGGGATTTGGCACTCCGACATTCGATAGCGTCAGCCGCAGGCTTCTAAGAAAAATTTAGACTAACTTATTTTATTTCTACAAATTAAGCCCTGTGCAGCCGGCAGCAGTAAACAGAGCGGTCTCTAGTTGTAAATTAGTACCTTATGTAGTTTACTGCAAACCCACGAGTGGAAGCTGAATGACACAACCTAACAAAGAACAGCATGAGATCAGACATGTACGCTGCACTGGGCTGAGCCAAGGCGTGATTCGCAAAGTCTCAAACTAAAGACTGAAAACAGCTGGTTACAACATACATAGCCAAGGGTGAAGTGAGTGGACCCAAAGCCAACTCTACATACATTGGGGCAGATTTACAAGCTAATTGCGCCACTTTTGCGTCACTTTTAACATGGGAAAAGTGACGCAAAAGGGGCCCAAGGGGCTTGTAAATCTGCCCCATTGTTCGTAGTAGCTCTGTCTAACAACTGCGCTACGAAAACAGACATCTAAAAAGTGGAATATCACAGCACACTGTGGGCAAGCAGTGGAAATTGTCAAACTGATTAAGGTCATTCATTTCAAGTGCTAAACTCAAATCATATTTTTGCTAATGTACCTTCACTTTTTAGTTGTGTTGTAAACAAAGGAGCATTTACTAATACCATGCACATATACAATCTCCCACAACGTAAGGCAGCAGTGGTAAACTACGTCTTATTTTTAACTACATGCATCCAAAAGTACAATAAGAGTCATAAATGCACCCCCTTACCGAAGCCAAATATGATATAAATTACGTTTTTCAGCTTGTGTTGACAATGTGCGCTAGCTATCTAAGATAATGGTTGTGTTAAAAAAGGATTTGCATTTTCGAACTATAGCTGAGACTAAAGGGGGCCTAAAAGAATGAAGGATGGTTGAGTATTTGTGAGCTGTCAACAGCTGTTTCTCTCTTCATAAAGACTGTGTCACAGTAGCAGAGATATTGTACATAATACAGTTGTTCGGAAATAACTCATTTTTAATACCATATCCAGAACTACGGTTACCGTGGGTGTCAGTAATTCCTGGCGATACTGACTGCCAATGTTTAAATAATATGTTGGCATTGGTCCCTTAGGACTTCAGGTGTCATTACAAATTATCATTACCCAAACTAGGGCTCACCCCAAGCACATGGCAAAAAAATCCTTTTTCTGGGGAAACTGTTGATAGAAGTGAACAATTGTTGTGCTAGAAAAAAAAACATATTTCCCTTTTTCCTGGAGCTTCAAGAGATCTACGCAGGGGTTTAGGATACTGTTTTTTTATATCAAAACCACAAATATATCTTACATCATCTACTGCACTATTCATTATTTAAGGTTGGGATTGTAAGAATGGTTGTGTTGAAAGCAGCTCATGTTAATCTTTCATCACAGAGTAACCTCCTTAGCACCCTCATTGTTCCTCAAGGGCCTCACCCAGGGATTTCTAGTTACTATCATTATTCTAATGCTAATAAAGATTACTAACCAGGTTAACTCGCATCATGTCAAAGTGTTTGGAGTGAACGACTTATGCCTTTTGGATCTAATTATACAGAGATTAAAATGGCTTTACCCTTCTTGGGTTTTGAAAGGCTACCATTGTACGCTCCCCAGAAATCTCTTCTCTTCTCTGATGGGAAAGCGAAAGTAAGGTGTGGTGAATTCTTCTCCACATCAAACACTGCAATCAGTTGTTCACTGAAATCTGGAGATTAAACGGGGTTACCCAATGCACTCTCTCCAGGCCGTGTCACAAGAGTACACGCTTGGTACCGCACTCGGTTGGAAAGAGTTTTGGCGTCCTCTCAACAGACTGTAGTCGTACCGAACTGCAGGCTAATTGGGTGTCTGACTATACACTTGCTTTTGGTTCTAGAGCACTACTAAGGAACCACTTGGATTTTCAACATTGTTAAGGACACATGAAATTTCTCCCTATGTTTAACTCACATTGGGTGTGGAGACCAGTTTCTTGAATTTTCCTCATTGATGGTCACGGGCCCGGCTGGGTCGGAATTATCACCAGCTGTGCGACCTTCTGGTTTCAATACAGCCTTATTAGCCCTGAGGATTCGCAATAGCGATGAAACACGTGTCGGCTGGCTGTTTGATACAATAAAGGACTCCAACAGACAAATCTCCTCTGGAGATTCCTAGAAACCTTCTGTCGCTTTGTCTTTTGTACTGAATTGTTATTTGTTACACAACTAATGTTTTACTGTGTTTGAGTGCATTGAGTTACCCCGTTATTTCTGCAGTTGGTAGTATGTCTACTCACTTTTGAGTGGTTGTAAGGGCTCTCCACTCACCCCTTGCACCACCTGATAATAGCCAATCAATATCAAGTGTGTTGATTGTTAGGCTGTGCACCTTTGTTTTCTCTGACTACAAGCCCTTCAGTATTCTTACATCTGGAGATTATCTGCTTGCACCTTTCTTCCACCCTCACCCAAGGTGGGCAGAATACAAAGCTGCAGTCAGGTGGTGGGGAATTCCTTTCAGTTTTCACCCACCCACCACCTGCCCCTCCTAAGCATTAAATATCCCACTTATTACATTCATTGACAAACCACCCACGCAGGCCCTCATTAGTAATTGATGCCTGCAAGGTGGCTCTGCCCTGCTCAGTGTAAGGGAACTATGTCCCCAGGCAACGGGGAGCTGCTCAGCAGAGACCCTATAATTTAGGGAACAGTAAACACAGCTACTCCCTGGAGACTACTCCAGGGCTCCTATTCATGCTGTGTTACTGCAGGCTGTGATTTTTTTTACTGCCGTCAAAAGTTCAAATTTTTTTCAAAACAATAAAATGAATGCGAAAAATACATCTTTAATTTGTTTCTTCATAGACTGTAAACAGAACCCCCCATGCCCAATCTCACAGCAATCACATCGCTCGTGTCGCCACCTCCACCCAGATCTCCAGAGCGGACCTCAAATCTCTTCTATTTCAAAGACACTTTCAGAACTAATTCCTTCATTCCCAGGAAGTCCGCTAGTCATTGTAAATTTGTAATATTTATCTATTTTTGTATATTCTTTGCTTGCTGTGTTTGATATTGTGTTCCTCTTGCCTGCTGGGTTCGATTCTGTGTCTTGCTATATTTGTACGTTCTATTTTGTAACATTTCTCTCATGTAACATAACTGGTTCTATTGTACAGCGCTCTGACACCTTCAGGTAAATGCCTCGCTTTATAAAAATGCAGAAATAAATAAATATTTATATAAGTGGATGTTACACCAAGGTGCAGCAACAACCACCACTTTCATATGCCGCCATTTAGTAGCTGTTCGAGGCAGCCACACCTGTCGTTCATCGTAGGAAACGCAAGGAGAAAACACCTTAGTGAGGTGGCTTCCCAGCTGTCCTGGCTACTACAATGTGACCTGGTGGGTCTTCAGTGCTCAAATGTTCCTTAGGATTTATGTAGATGTAAAAAAAAGGTTAGTAAAAGGGGCAAAAAACTAGGAAGAACCGCAACGGGGGAAGGAAAACATCACAGAAATAGTTAACAGCAACATAGACACATAATACTAACCACTACAATAAATATAAATGAAATCCCATTAGGTAATTTTCAAAAGTGAGCTTCATTATTTACAATAAATACTGTCAAACACTTGAAACTGAAGATGTGTACTCGTCTGCAACTCATTGAGTATGAAGGGGCAAGTTATCTAAAATCCAGAACTCCACACTGCACCAATTGTAACATAATGTTTGCACCAACCAGTCTCATCTCCCGTTTTCCTTGCACATTTATTTAATAAAAGTGAATTCAGTTCGTCTTGAATCTAATCAATTGTTATCAATAGTGCGGCAGGTGCAGTTCACCTACGTTAAGGGTGCTTGTTTATCTCAAACAAGGTTATGAGCGGCATGTTCCTTGGTATCAGTAAAGCACTTGCACCCTCACTGCATCACTGCCCAGAGCACCAGAGAGAAAGGCTGAAAAGGGAGAAAACAAGAAAAGAGAGAAATATGGGAAGCGGTCACGACGGAAGGAATGAAGGTTGGATAAAACCTACAAAGGTGAGATAAAGAGAGGTAGAGTTTATTACGGTGGTAGAAAGTGGCATGAGGTCAAATGCCATGGTATTTGGTAACGCAAGTACTCTGCAGTGCTGGAGCGAGACCTCTTAGAAATGATTTGAGCCCCTGAATTTGCTTCTCCTACAAACTAAGCACTGAGTCTGCTCCACCCAAACTGATCGTGGGGCATGTTCTCCATTACCTGCTATGCACCAAGTTTCTTTGAGGAGCAAACACTTAAATAAATAAAAAAACAGCCACTTTATTGATGCTTATTGTTGTCACTGCACATGAATAATATAGCTTTAGATCTGAGAAGACATTTCTTCATTAACTGTGTATCAAGACCCGTAATTTCTGAAAGACACTCAGCAATGCACAAATGAAAACACTGTAAGAAATAGGCATTCCTCTACATTAGACGTGTTGCAATTTCATGATGCCTTAATTAAGCTGTTGCAAATCTATTCGATATCCAGAGTGCTATTCATATTTTACCATAATCTTTATGTTACAGGTACTAAATGAGATATTTCCCCCAATGGCCTTCCTTTACACAATGATACCTACAAACTGAGTCTACTTGCTTTCCAATTTCAGCAAAGTCATCCCGACCCTGCCTGGTATGGTTGTATAATATTGAATCGCGAAAACCTGTATCAACATACACAAATATCAATAAAAAAAACATAAATTTGGGGTTAGATATCAAGACACAAATATCAATTACAAAAATATTGTGGAATAAATATCTAAACTCCAAAGCAATATCAGAAAAAAAATAAAGAAATTTATATGTTTTGTAAAGCGCAAATGCCAATGGCATCTTGGCACTAGAATAACCTACTGAATAATGTAATCCTGCAGACGCGCTTGCCTTTAAGTGTAGGGATTGGAAAACAGCCACGATTAGGACAATTTCCTGAAAGTCAGAAAATTGGATTGCTCTCTCAGTTTGTTCGGTAGGTTGTCCCAGCGATGGGCTGTGGTGTAAATGTAGCTTCTGTCCCAACCTCCCACCAGTTGGAACTCCTCATTTTTGTACATTGATTGTTCTGGAATTGGTCGATCTCAGTGGTCCGCTGGGATTATACCATGTGAGATTTTTTTTTAATTAGTCTGGCGCAATTCCTTGTGGGAGAGACAGAGGCCTTGAATCTAACTCTCTTCTTCACCGCGAACCAGTGTAGTTCTCGTAAAGTTCAAGACACTGAACAGCAGACACTAATAACAAATATTGCCTACACACTAAAATTAAGAAAAAGAAAATCATGAAAACCAAAATATTGAAAACTAGTAATTATTAGATTCTAAAAAACAAGAAAAACAATATTTCATTAAATATGTGTAATTATATTAATAGACGTCAACAAAAAATGTTTACACTTTAAATATATATAATAAAAACACTAAATGGAGCAACAAGTAAATCCAGACTAGTTTCCAAACAACCTATCAAATTAGGCTGAAAAACAACTAACAAAAAAAACCATTTCCAATTACAAATACAGTATAGTAAGGTCACAAACATGCACACCAAAATGTTTCCTGAAGAACAGCCACTCTGCTGGATTGCAACCTACAAAAGAAAATGTTAACATTTCAAGGACCCACTAAATACTACAAAAAGAGTATCAAGGTATGACCAAGCTAGGAGTTATAGAGCCTATTTAAGAGAGAGTTTACACAATTTTAAGTGTCAATCTTTTGAAGAAGAAGTTAGGAGCAAAGGTTTTTAAACAACATTAAATCGTTGAGTTACTCTTCCCCACGCAGCCAGCAATAGTGTTCTCAATAGAATTGAGTCGATAGTCAGTGAATGTGAAGAGATTCTGGGAGTCTACAACAGTACAGCATTGGATGTTGCCATCAATCCCTTGGAGGAGGTACTAGCTAATAAACCTAGAAGAGTAATTCAATCGATTTTTAATAAACCACCTCAAAAGCCTCCTATTTGTACTGTTCACAGTCCACTGGCCGACGGCTAGAAGGAATCCGCTTTAGATGAATCTTTAACATCTTCATCAAATGTAATCAATCAAGGAGATCCACATGCTTGTGAAGTTCATGATCAGTTCCCCTGCTCAGATAGGTTCGGAGCTTTAGAGCATATTGCCGAGGGTATACCATCTGTTTCAACCAGCGAACATATTGTCATTGGCACTGGCGAGGTAGCAACTAGATGTAACTGCGGTCTTATAAACGAGGGATTGGCACAGAAAGTCGAAATACTCCAAATGGAGGTGGTATATTTAAGGAAAATGGTAGAAGATTTCAATCGTAGGGTTGATCATGCCCCTATTGCAACCTGGCCATCCCTCCTGCCTCCTCCCACTACACCTGCGACGTCAACAAATAGGTCACCATTAGGAGTTCCCCCTGGGGTGGGTGATAGGTCATTTCCCGTGCTATGCAGCCAAGGTAATGGTCCTTCTTCTACGGCCTCAATGCCAAGCACTACAAGCTCTTATGCTGATACTGCAATAGCCCCAGGGGTTTCATGCACAACTTTTGGCACAGTCAGAACTCAGCACCACTTCCATCCTAACAATGGGCAGAACGCCCAGGCTAGACCTATTGCCCAGGGGAATTGCACTTCCTTAGGGGGCACCTCACCAATAGTTTACATGGTTAAAGTCCCCAAGTGCACCCCCAGGCAAGGTTATGAAAGCAGTGAATCCTTACGCAACAAAGCAATCCACTGGTTGCACCATGTGAGGGGATGCAGGCCAATAATACAGGAGGAAATGGTCAGAGTAAGGAGGATTCCATCGAGCAATTATCAGACAGATTGCATTGAGCTGTTGTTAGCCAATGCACCACTTGCTGAGAATTTATTGGCTCTGGAGTTTCGCACCTCTTCTCCAGAGCACTCAGCCATCTAGATTAGACGCTCCCCACTCTGGTCACCATTTAGGTTGGCGGAGCATGAAGTACAAGGGAGGGCGGGAGGAGGTTCTGGACTCAATACAGTTGATTGACTAGTTGGGGGCCCAATGCAGAATATCTTCACTGACCCAACAGGAGCTAATTGTAGGGAGATTGATTCTACTCTGAGCCCCCCCCCCATTCACAGAAAGATCAAAGAGGGAGAGATTTAACATCGATTGGGTTGGGGCCCCCGCTCGTGTTGTAGATAGCGTAGGTTTTGTTGATGGGTCCAATTTGAGGGTGCTTGACTTCCTCTCTTGGAACATAGCGGGTCTCGAGAAAAAACTCTTTCTCCCTGAGTGGAATGAGTTCATCGAAAAGTACACTGTCTGCTTGTTCCAGGAGACCTGGAGCCTTGCTCCTTTGCATAAATCTGGTTATATAACGTATTTCACTCCAGCTACAAGCTCAGGCAAGGGTCGCCCCTCCGGGGATTACACATTTGGATCAACATCTTTTTGAATTGGTCTATCGTCATGCACACTCCCCCTTCACAAGACATTCTTCACCTGACTATCAAAGGGCCACCCAATGGCTCAAATGTTGAGCTTTTTAATATATATGCATGAGGGTCTCCCGGAGCCCAAACATCAGCAACTATAACAGCATTGGAGTGCAAGTAATCCCGTATCCCGCCTTACTCTAACATCATAGTAGCTCGATTGCACATTCGACCCTCTGAGTAGGGAGGACTTCTTGGGAATTAACGAAGGGGATACCAAATGGTCCATACTGATCCTCAATATAGCTCCTATCAAGAATTGGTCACAGAGGGCTATTCAAATCAATGCCCTAACAATAGAATATAATCTAAGAGCCGTAAATGGAAGGACACGCTCGGATCCGAGCGGGGAAAACACCTTTAATAGGATTAGTTCCCCGTCCCGTATAGACTACATATTGTTAGATATGCGACTCTGGGGTGACCTTTCGGATATGGTTGTCAAGCAAACCTTGGATAGTGACCACAATCCCTTATGTATGCAAATTAATAATGGCTGGTCATCCACCATGAAAAAGGTACCAACTGCTCCCTTTATGTCAACAAAAGTGGTTTTTCCCTCAAATTGCAATCAACGCCTTAAATGGCACAAGGTTTCTCACCAAGAAGTCAAATTGCATAATATTAGGGAACTCCTCGTCCAAAAGACTAAGGAGCTCGAAACAACCTACGGCGATTCTGAGAACCTATTCACTTTTTCTTTTTCCTCATTTTACAAAGAAACAATAGATAGGCTAGGATCGTTTTTTTTTCGTAGAAGAGAGTAGGACAACAAAAAGACATCCACCAAGACCCGCAAACCACTGGTATTCTTCCACATGTAGGGAGAAGAGGCAGGCCCTATCCCTTGCTGTAAGAAAAAAAGATCCCCTGGCAATCAGAACAGCAAGAAAGGACTACTCTAGGGCAAAGCGTAATTGGGATGAGGCACACTGGCAGGAGCTTAAACATGCCTCACAACAGAAAGATGCCACCCTGTTCTGGGAGCTAATTAACAGAGGGACTAGAAAGGGATCTGACCCAATCCCAAATCACATCACAGGGCAACAATGGCACGATCACTTCTCCAACCTCTATTCGGGCGATGAAGGACCCTTGTCCTCCCAAACTGACACTTCCATATCTACCACCGGGGCTCTCATACCATCTGATTCTTTTGATATACATGAGCTTGATCTAGCAATAGAGAGTATATCTCCTGGAAAGGCTGCGGGATTCGATAGTCTTCCTGGAGATTTGCTTCTGCATGATCCGAGGCCATGGGCTTCTTTCATTCTGCTGTTGATGAATCTTATTGTCAGGGGACAGGATGTTCCTGATTCATGGAAGGATGCGGAGGTAGCAACAATTTATAAAAAGGGGAGTAGGGAGTACCCTGCCAACTACAGGCCAATTAGTTTAATCAATGTGATACAAAAGGTGGTTGGAAGGGTGCTCCTTATGAGGATAAGCTCCTGGTTGGAGATGGGAACAACCTCTCACACTATCAAGCAGGCTTTAGACAGAAGGTGGGTACGATGGAGCAGGTCTTCAGATTTTTCATGATCCACTGGAAAACAGTGGTGATTGGGAAAGGCAGTTTATGTCTGGCCTTCATAGATCTGAAGACCGCATTTGACATCTTCCCACGCGCTAAGCTCTGGCAGGTCCTGTACGAACTGGGCATCCCTCCTTTGATCCTTGATTTTATTAAACGCCTCCATGTGGATAACTATGCTAGAATTAGGTGGGGCTCACAGGGGCAGCTGACGGAGAGGGTCGTGGTGAATAGGGGGGTACGCCAGGGCTGCATGCTGGCCCCGACCCTGTTCTCTCTCTTTGTGAATGGGGTGGTAGACCATCTAAGAGAGGATCCAGCTGATGCCCCTATTTTGGCAGGTGAGAAAACTCCAACCCTCCTATTTGCTGACGACACCCTCCTGATTTCTAAAACTCCGGGTGGCCTGCAAAAAGTACTAAACAGGTTTAGCCTCTTTTGCGAATCTCGGGAACTGTCAATTTACACCAGCAAAGCAAAGCTATTGCCAATAAGCCTGTCGAAACGCTTTAGAAATGGCATCACCCTTAATGATACCCCACTTGACACCGTTGTGTCTTTTGACTATTTGGGAATCCGGGTCACCAACTGCATGAAGTGGAGTTCCCATATGGCAAAGATGCGCCTCAATCATAAACGGGTGTCTGGGGCCATCATAAGAGAACAACAACTTTCCGTAAGTAGGCCAGTGGACCCGACCCTCGCGGTTTATGATGGCAAAGCGCTACCCTCGACCCTATATGGGTCCGAACTATGGGGCTTTGAGAATACCATCTAACTTGTAAGATCTGAAAATAAGTTTTTTAGAGGCTTGGTTTCACTTCCAACATCTACACCATTGAAGCCCCTATATCAGGACATGGGAAGACGCTCTATCAAGGACATTGCATGCCTTCGCCCTCTACTATTCTGAGCACGCATAAGAAGGACTCCTGAGCTGGCCAATTATGCTGCCGCCCTTAGTGAATTAATGGCAGCAGATACAAGAAATAAGATTAAATGGTTCTCTAATCTTAGGCAGCTTTTATCTGATATAGATTTTGGGGAGGCTTGGGTCAATCAGATTCTGCCATCCAAGCAGGATTTAAAAAGTGCCTACTGGAAATGGGTACAGGTAGAAGAGATGCGCAAATGAGGGAAACTCACTGAGCGGTTCCTGGAACACAAACCTGTCTGTAAACTAGAACCCTTTCTTAATTTCATCCAAACTTCTAGGGACAGGGTGCTCTATATGAAGTTGAGAATTGGGACCCTTCCGCTAAACGAAGTGACAGCAGCCGGGAACCGGTGCAATCTATCATCTGCTTCTTGTCCAGGCTGAGCAGCTCCCAATGAGTCTATTGCCCATTTCCTTTTCGCGTGCCCAGCATACAGAATGGCTAGAACTAAATGGCTTAAACCCGTTTGCAAAAAACGTGGTTCTAAGAATTATCGGGTGGCAATACGTATTTTAAAAACTGACACCTCCCTCACCTTGGTCTTGCTAGAAGAGCGGAAGACTCTATTAAAACCTATTTTTAACAAACTTTGAGTGAGAACATGTCGAAACGCCATTATTATCTGTCTCATTGGGAAAATGCCACGCTTGATCCCACAAATTGTAAAGTTTATTTATGTTGCTGAAAAAAAACTATTAACCAAGACTGATAATGAATGTTAAGACAGGAACGTATCATTAAAGATTTTAATGCTAAAATGATAATCTGCTTCTAAAAAGTTCTGTACACAACTTCGAATTGAAATTACAAAAGGTTTTAAATTGTTACAGTGATTGGATGAACAACATTGAGATTTATGATAAATGGTTTTAAATTTTGTTTTTACTCTGTACCTTGTAGGCCTACCAAGAAGAAAATTATTTAATTTTTAATAATAGTATTAGGAATTGTCTTCCAGGCATTATCACAAATGCACCTTATTTATTGTTTCTCTCTATTATTGCTAAAACCTTTTCACTATAAAGCTGTATATTTCATAGGCAAAAAAATAATGTTCTTAACCTATTGTGTTTTATCTTTGATTGTAATGATTTTTATTAATCAACAAATAAAGTAACTACTACTGGTACAAACACAGTAAGTTGCACAGAAAAATTAAAGATCGCAAAAGTAATAAATAATCAAGACTATTTTAAGGAAACACATAATTAAAACTATGCTATAATTTTTCAAAATACAGGTGCATATTCTACAAATAATAAAAACCATTCTAAAGACAAAAAAGATAATCTCAAAAGTAAGTATTGTTACCAAAGAACAACATTACAATTAATAGTAAAAATAATGCTTTGGCATGTTAAAAAATACATTAAATCAAAAATAACGAACTAAATTTTAAATTAAAAAATAGAGCTATTCAACTAATTATTCTCTTTCTCTCAACAATCTACAGCAACACAAAATGAATCCAAATATAACACCAGACTGGCCTGCAAAGCAAAAACCTACAAAGCAAACAAAGTTTAACCCCTTCACTGCGGCAGCAATTCCGCCGCAGTGCTAGGGGGAGGGGGGAGCGCGGCGCTCCCATGCTGGTGACGGAACCGCTCCGTCACCAGCCACGGGCGCGCTGTGCTTGTGACGGAGCGGTTCCGTCACGGCCCTGCTTGCTCAATGGAACGCTCAGCGCAGGCATGGAATCCGCGCCGCGCAGGCGTGCCGAGTGGACCGTGACGGAACCGCTCCGTCACCAGCACAGCGCGACCGAGGCTGGTGACGGAGCGGTTCCGTCACCAGCATGGGAGGGGTTAATGTGCACCACCAATGTAAAAATAGTCAAATAAACATTTGTCTTAATAAATTATACATATTTTTGTACTCTAAAAGCATTGATAAAATGGCAGAAACAGCAAAATGTATTAAATCATGGATGCTGTTATTAAATCATACAGGAGATACTTGTAATAATGAGAGTGCAACCAAGGAAAAAATTCACAGGAAATGCTCCAAATATTATTCAGATGCATTATTTGGCAGGACTACTTCTGAAAATTAAATAATGGAAAGCATTAAGGAACATTATCATCCCTCTAATATCACTGAAATAGAAGTAACAAATATTTTACGGGACCTGAAAGAGGCCACTATGAGCTCTCATGAACCAACAGGAATAATAGTTTACTTTCCCACCCTAAAACGATTAACTACCAGAACTTTTAGAGCAACCAGGGTACCACAAGTAGCACCTAAAAAATACGAAGCTATAAAAAATACCCCAATATTTATCAATAACACATAAAAATACACTTTTTGTACAATATGATAGCCTCAATAATGATACAAGTGTGTAATTTACACTGTCAATGGCAATTTATTAACTTTACGCAATGCAACACTTTGTAATATTTTTGCCTTCCACTGTTCAGTCAAATATGGACATTACAAAAGTTCTACCATGGGAAATGTCTAATTTTCTACTCCCCCTGAAAACTTTACCACATTAGGAAAATGTACATTGTGTGGGATTTCAGATTTTTCAGATCTAGTATTCCCACACCAAATGAAAGCAAACTGAGGCAACTATTGGAGTTTGGTGGTTTTATAATTACTATTCACACTCCAAACGTAACCATGTTGAAGCTTTGGAGAGGTTCAAAATTATTATTTCAAGTTCACACTTTACTACAATGAGGAAAGTGTTGACTCTGGAGGGGTTAGATTTACTAATCCCACTCCGAACTTAACCACACTGGCAAAAGTATTGGACTTAGAGGATTTCATATTTACTATTCCCATACCAAATGTAAACACATTGTGGAAAGTGTTGTAGTGCTACAGGTTCAGAATTACTATTCACACTCTAAATGTAACCAAATTGGGAAAAGTGTTGGACTTTGCGGTGTTACAGTGCACCGTGCAGGTAGGTGCAGTCGGTGCTCTGAGAAAAGCAGTCTGCATGTCAGGCTTCTCAATAAGCCTGTTAGATCGCCAACTAAGACCGCTGCAGCACCACACACCAGACCAGAATATAACTCCTAAAAGGCAGGCTTCAACACCACAACATCAGCTATGGCAGTCATTCAGCGTACAATGCATTGCACTGTCCGCTGTAGGACCGCCATAGTCATAAAAAGACCCATACTATTCTTACTGCACACTTAACTACATTTGAAAATGTGTTGGTCTTTTGGGGTGTTAAAATGTACTATTCCCACTCCAAACTCAACCACAGTGGGGAAAGTGGCAAACTTTTAATTATCAATATTAGCTATTCCAAAACTGCTATAACAGACATTGCACTAAAATTAATACATTACAGAAAGCCATTATAATTATCCAAAACTCAAAAAATTGTGATGTCCCGCTGTAACTAAGGTAGATATGGAGTTTCTAGAGAGGAAGGTCAAGAAGAGTATGTTGTATGAAAGGCAATAGTCATATTTTTGTTTTTAATAATGCACATTGTTAAGTTTTCATGTGGAGAGTTGGTTTATGTCGTGGTGGATAGTTGTTATGTTATGTTCTTATAAGCATTACTCTCCTATAAGGAATTGAACCATCCAGAACGTAGCTGAAAGACTCGTACTGGACCTTCCATGCTACACCCACATCACATTGCACCTCTGGACGCTTCAGTGGCTCCCCACTCACAAATGCAGCCACTACAAACTTCTCACGGACACATACAAAGCCCTACAAAATATATTACCAGAATTCCTAAACAGCTGCATACACTTTCACCAACCCACCGGACACCAATGGCATCTTAGCACTAGAATAACCTACTGACTAATGTAATCCTGCAAACGCGCTTGTCTCTAAGTTTAAGGATTGGAAAACAGCCAAGTTTGGGACAATTTCATGAAAGTTAGAAAATTGGATTGCCTTCTCAGTTCGTCCGGCAGGTTGCCCTAGGAAAGCAGAGCATAGGCTCTGCTCCCTCTCACTCACACGCACGCCGCACTTTCGCTAAAGCAAACCTGGCCGTTACTCATTCTCCTGCATCACCCTCAAGACATGGAACAACCTCCCTCGACACACCAGAACCGCCTCCTTACTACTTGAGTTCCGCTAGTAGATGAAGACCTGGCCCTTCATATAAGTTCCATGGGACCACACACCTACACACCTTGCCCAAGTGCCCGGATACCCTCTAGGGTGATTTGTGAGCTATAGAAATCAGCATAACATATTATGTTATGTTGTGGTGAGTTGAGCCCTGCCAAGGGCTGCCTGGCCCCACCACCTCGGACATCGCATCAGTTTGAAAAAACAATATGGTTGCCCAACCTCAAAAGTCGCTGCGCCTCATCCGCAACTTCATAATTGCGCTTATAAGCAAGGAGCTTAGCCCAAAAGCGGAATTTCTGATCTTCAAGAGCACCTTACTCGCCCCCCACGCAAGCTCCAGGCCTTTCCTCTCCTGCCGAGGGCTGCCTGGCCCCAATATGACCGCCACCGCAGACATCGCATCAATTTGAAAAAACGATCTGGTTGCCCAACCTCTAAAGTACCATTGCCTCATCCGCAACTTAATAATCGCGCTTATAAGCAGCTCAAAAGCGGAATTTCCGATCTTCAAGAGCACCTTCTCGGCCCCCCATGCAAGCTCCAGTCCTTTCCTCCCCTGCCAAGGGCTGTCTGGCCCCAATAGGGCCACCATCTCGGACATCTCATCAATTTGAAAATCGAATCTGGCTCTGCCCAATTTCAAGCTTCTCTTCGCTTCATCCACAATATAACAATCTCGCCTCAAAGCAAGGGGCTTTATCTCAAAAGCGGATTTTCCTCTTACAATGAAGGTGCAATGGTGGCCTTAGGCTGAGCTCCTCGCTCCGGATTTTGCAGCTAAGTCCACCCACTAGTCACTACGCCGGACACTCCAGTTAACTAGTGACCTCACTTCTCCCTAGTTGTACTAGGATGCCTCCGGCCTTGCGTTTAGACATGCATCCCTGCCCGTCACTTAAACACTTGTCCCCTTTTGGACAGAACTCCTACACCATAATATTCCCACACAAGGTCTCCTTCAAAGCTAAAAAACGCTTTAAACAGAATCTAATTAGGCAATACCCTGAAACACTTATTGTGGACACCTACCACTGCTCATAGAGAGGGCAGAGAAAAATGGACTTCATTTTTCACACCACAAGGCCTAACTCATGGGTTACCATCTTTAACTCACTCCTCCCTGTCTCCAAAACCACCTTCACAGAACACAACCGGAAACTAACTATCTCCCCCCTTAACCAACAGTCTCTGTCCGGAGACATCTCCATCACCATTTTCGTGAATGGCACCATTCTAATTCAGGCGAAATACGAAAACCTAGAGTTCTTCGACTCCCTCTTCCCCACCCTAAAGACGGCTACTGCTCACTACCCGCACCATCCGCGCACCTCCCCTCCCAGTGGCTCCCTTCAAACCCCTAATCTGCTGAGCAGGCTTCCATCACCTCAACCATCCCTTCCCCCCAAGCTTATTCACATCACCAGTCATTCGTCTCCCCCAGCTTCAGCCCCCACTACCTTACATCCCCCGGCCTCCTCCCCGTCCACACAACCTCCCAGAACTCTGCCCATTCTCCTACCCATCCGACTTCCAACCCACCTCCCCTCGTCTCCCAAAGCACCCCAGGTTCTCAGTCTCCAGCCCGCAGAGATCCCAGACCACCTAGCAACCCCGAGTCACAGCCCCCTGCGCCAACCCCCACTACACTAGCTCACACTGTCCCCCTCAGTGAAGATAACCTCCACCTCCAAAGGGTCCGCAATCCTCTTCCCTCTCTATCCCTCGCCCACCCTAACTTGAATCCCGAACCAGATCCTCCCACCCCTGTTATCCGTAACAGTAACTCGCCCCAAAGCCCCCCCGTCTCTTGCCCTGGAACATCCGAACTCCAAACCCGAATCAGACCCTCCCACCCCTGTTTTCCCTCCTAACAGCTACTCGCCCCAAAGCCCCTCTCCCTCGATAGTCCTCTCAAAATCGAACTCCAGACCAGATCCGGACAGGGGGACAGGGACCCGATAGGGGGCAAGGAGTAATTCCTAATGAGAGGCGGCTGGAGGTGGGGTGGTGCGACGTGAGTTGGGGGGGTAGCTGGAGTTTCTCTAGGGAGGAAAGGGTTTCCTTCAGGCCAAAGATCAGCGTAGTGATCTGGGCTTCGAAAAGGTCCAGGCGTTGCGTCATCTTGAGAGCGGGGGTGGGGGGGGAGGGAGGTTGGAACTGGGTCTTGAGTGAGAGGGGCATTGGGGCAAGACGTTATTGGGGGGAGAGTAGAAGTTGGAGGGTCCGGATCTGGTCACAAATCTTATCGACCCACACCAATCAGGGTTCAGAAATTGCTGCAGCACAGAAACCGCAATCCTCAATGTCCTGGACGATCTACACACATCGCTCGACTCCAACCAATGTAGCCTTCTCATCCTCTTAGACCTCTCAGCGGCGTTTGACACAGTTGATCATACCTTCCTACTCAATGTCCTCCAGGAGAGAGTGGGTTTGGAAAAGACGGTTCTCAATTGGTTCGCCTCCTTTCTCAACAACCGCACACAAAGAATCAAAATTAAAAGCTACGAATCGGACCCCCTCCCCATTAGTAGAGGAGTCCCACAGGGGTCAGTACTCTCGCCACAACTTTTCAACATCTACATGGAGCCCCTCACATCAATTCTAAGGAACTCCAACATCCCCTTCCACCTCTACGCGGACGACACACAACTCTACCTGGAAACCATCTCGATCACAGACATCCACAGACTGAACGGCACACTCACAGAGGTCCAACATTGGCTCTCATCCAACCACCTCAAACTCATTGAAGAAAAGACAGAAGTGCTCCTCATCTCAAACATAGATGAAAACCCCCAAATACTAGATTAGCTCAAAGCCTTAAACGCCCTTAATGTTCCTCTTATACCCACAACCTCCGTCAAATCCCTGGGGATCACTCTTGACCCCAAACTGGACATGAAAGAACACATCTCTAAAACTGCCAAAAGTGCTTTCCTTAACCTGAAACTTCTCTTCTCTACAAACTGAAACCCTTCCTCCCCACTAAAGAACTGAAACAGTCCACTCAGGCACTGGTACTCTCCAGAATTTACTATGGCATTGCTACTCTGACTGGAACAGCCAAATCGCACCTGGGACCTCTGACCACTACCCTCAACGCCGCAGCAAGAATGGTCACGGGAACAAAGAAATACGAACAGATCTCCCCGGCTCTCAAAGATCTGAAGTGGCTCCCTATTGACTAACGAGCAAGCTACCGCACAGCTTGCCCTACACACAAAACCCTGCATACAGGCAATCCAGAATATCTGGCCAACAAACTCAAAAGAGCCAGTCAGTCCAAGAAACTCAGAAGCTCCGAAACGCTCCTACTCATTCCTATGAAATCACAGAAACAGACAACATCTAGTAAGTCCTTTACGGGTAATACTCCCAAGATATGGAACTCCATCCCCCCCCCACATCAGGATGACCGCCTCCTTCACGAAATTCAACATGCTACTCAAAGCCCTCTTCCTTGTGCGTGCTGGATCGTAACGAGAACCCCACGGTTGACTTTAAAAGAATACTATCTCTATGCTCCCAGAGAGAGCCGGATGTAGTGTGCTCATGTTGTTATTGTACAGACTTTTACCTCCCCCTGTGCTCCCTGCCCTGTTTACAGTCCTCACTGGCTTTTTTGATGCTTATTTGGATTTGCTGTGAAGCGCTCTGATACCCTCGGGTCCAGCTAGCGCTATACAAAACTTCAATAAATAAATATGGTGGGAAATTGTGGCATGTACTGTTGTTTTGAAATGGGTTGTGTTATGTTATAATTAGCTGAATTTATTCTGAGTTGTTCTGCATTGTAATGAGAAGATTTAAGGTCTGTTGGGTTGTGGTGAGCTGAGATGTTATTATGCATTGAGTTGGAATTATGTTATGTTGTGCTCCCCTCACTTGTATTATGTTGGATGAGTTGAGTTATGGTGATTTAATTTGTGGCGAAAGTTTAATTCCTCTCACTTTTTATGAAAACCTCATAAATGATGCATCAGAACAAGTTGCAGGAAACTGGACTACCCAATCTTGGCACTGCTCTCACAGCATGAAAGCAGTGCCAGGATTGGATAGAGTAGGCTCTCCCAGCGCTCCTAAGAGCACTGAAGGCCTGTGCTTTCTCTAAACCAGCTGTCTAAGACAGCTAGGTTAGAGAACCTTAAAAAGTGTATGTCTTGCCGTCCCAAGACAGCCGGTTAAAAAGACATGCGCATTTAAAAGCACTCCACTCCCTGCGGCTGCCACTCTGCAGTACTGGGCCCACCCAGCCTTGACACTTAGTACGAGAAGGGTATAATAAATAAACTTTGTTACTATTTTATTTTTCAGCCCCTGGACTTGTGGGGCGAAGCTTCTCGCTCAAATTGACAGAGATCTCCTGTTCCAGTTAGGAAAGCAAAACCGTCACAGAAAAGGACTGTATTTATGCAACTCCTAGGCATATATGGGAAGTGAAAGCAGTAATAGACTTGCAATACAAGTGAATAACACAACCAAGTAACACTACCACTTCAGAAGTGAATGGAAATCATCATATCTAATTTGTACAAGAAAAAAACATGCTTACCTCAAGTTATAACATTGGAAAATAAATAATAACAAGTATAAACAACCCTTTGCAATCCAGGACCCACCCACCCCAGCTGCAACTATCGCACACGAAGGCCCCAGATCCCAGCCGACACTGCTCAACTGGACCAGCCTCACCGCCGATGACAGTCTAAGGATCATGAAAAACAGCCACTCTGGTGCACCCTTGTTTCCCCTGCCCCACCACATTTTCTACCGAGCAGGTGCCTCCATCCCCACCGAACTCTGCCACACCATCAACTGCTTCATCGTATCCGCCATATTCCCTGAAGACTGGAAACACGCAGTGATCAACCCCCTGCTGAAGACCCTCAGCCGACCCAAAGGATCTCAAGACCTACTGACCCATCTCACTGCTCTCCTTCCCAGCCAACATCCTTGAGAAGGATATCTACTCCCAACTAACAGAAATTGCAGCACATCCAGAACGCCAGCCAGACTCCTCCTGGACATCCCCCACTGGTACCACATCTCTGGTCACCTAAGAGACCTCAACTGGCTCCCGATCAACAAAAGAATCACCTTCAAGCTTCTTATGCACGCCTACAAAGCCATACACAACCCTAGGCCTGAATACCACAACCGCTACTTATCCTACACACCAACCTAATTTATCCCCTCCAGAAGCAAAGGGCTGTTAGACCAAGCCAAGTCCGAGACAATAGAGGACGAGGGCTTCCCATGCCATAGCCCATCTGCAACAAGAGTGTGGTACAGAAGAGGAGGCACCAGCCGCTGGTACCACGGTCTCCTGTTTAGACACCGCATGTTAGCTGATGGTCAACATATTTAAGACTATCAACCTAGGTGGCATGCTTAGGACTCCTGGTGGGTCCTTGTTTCACTGCCTTGGGGGTTGAACAGCTCATCTCACTGTCCCATGGCCATGCCACAGTGCTCCATGGTTTGCCCATAAGAAATTCAAGTGAAGCACACATTGTAAGTGGGTGCTTAAGGAGCTCATAAAGATTGGGCTCACACTTGTTTGCATGTTGTTCTCACTAAATATCACGCTACTACTCCTGAGTAGGTGTTGGTTAGTCATGGGAGGTTGCACAAACAGAGAAAATAAGTAATGTTGCTGTTGCCCTGCAGCAACAGGATGAGTTTGGCACCCAGACCTGTTCTGTATGTGCTTTGTATGCATCATTGTAAGTGTCATAGGGTTTCCATAGTTACAGATTCATACCCAAGTATTGGATTAGGTCTCCTACACTAAACTAAGCTATGCCATCCTGATTCATGCACACATGCTCTGCACACATGCTCTCAAGGCTACTCTTTGCATCTACTTGATGGTATATGTTAAGACTCAGTGAAGGTTTTTCTTACATGTGAAATCTGGTGTAATTCTTTCTTTTTTACTAAATTTCTTGTATTTCACATATTTTTTCTGTGTCCCAGTAATGCAGTCAAACTTATTTTGACACATTTTCTGCCTTAAACAATGTCCTGCCAATTTATTTCCTGCCTTTTGTCTAGAGCTATGGCTTTGTGGGCAAGGGTCAAGCAGAGAACTGGTGAAATGTATTTTTTTTATATGGGTCTTTTTAAGACAAATCACCTCTAGTAAACGTAGACTGTATACAATGTGACGTGCTTAAATATTTATAATCATATTTGCAAATTATTGTAATGTTTGTAAACGTTTTTATTCATGCAACATATGAAACTTAAATGCCTCCATCTACCCTACACCAGTGTCACTAATTTTGAAGAGGAGTCTTGGAGGCACCACCGCTGGATGTAGCTACTACTCTCCGAAACCTATAATGGCTTCACCTGTCTCTGTGATGAGTAGAGCTCCCCCCTTGAAACTTTGGAAGGGGGGGGGGGGGGAAATGGTAGGACTGCACATGTCGCGCCCTGAGAAGCCGCAGACGTGCATTGTAAACTGTGATCCAGTCCAGAGTAATAAGCGTTTAAGGCAATAAATCTGGTCTTTTGGGCCTATATAGCCATGCTGTACAGCATTCCCCTTATGCAGCTGGCCACACCATTTGTTGGGCAGACGCACAAAGCATGCACGTGCCTACAAAATGATACAACTGCTTTGCTATTTGCAGATCTGAGTTGGATTGATAAACAACAACAAAAAGTAGTGGAGAGAGGAGGTAGCAAGGAGGGTAATCAACACAGTGGCTGAAAGCAACAGGAGTAACATGGGGGCTGGTGAGGCTAGCAGCATAGAGGGGACATTGAAGGAATAAACTGCCCAGAGCAAACAGGGAGAGAGGGGAATGTGAGGATAGCAATTGAATGATAGTGCAACAATTGGGGTAGTATAGCAGCACTCAGATGAAAAAGCAAAACCAAGTGGGACAAGTACATGAAGGCAGGGGAGGCCACATGGCAGAGGGGGAGATGTAATGAGGGAGACTGCAGGGAAACTCACACACTCGTGAAGAGTGCTTAAACAAAAATGAAAAAAGTAGCTCCTAAAACAGAGCAGTGGAAATACACAAGTAATGGGTCCAGGCTCCAGGGACCGGACAAATCCAGAAGGAGGAAATGAAACCCACAAGCACTAATTTGTTAGAAGCAAGCTAATGAAAGCGACAATGCAGACAACTTGTAATAACTAATGGGTAGACTCTAAGCCCACTGCAAGCCGGCAAAATGTCTAGCAACAAGCAGTGCGTGCTGTCTTATGCAAGACCTACAAATGCAGATAAACTCTAGAGTTGCAAGGTGAACAATTGGAAGGAAGTTACTATTGCACAGTCCTTTTGGTTTGAGCAAAGTCAGGTTTTCAAATCCTTCCGAGGAATGCTAAAATGTGTTTTAAGGTTTCAGAGAATGCAATTGTTTCTTGCTTATCCTTCGAAATGCAACATATTGAACATGGCACTTACAGCAGATAGGTACTGGAAGATCTAAAGGGGCTAGAGGACATATATTTCAAGGTCATTCCTGATTTATTTTAGAACTTCTTCCGAAAATGGGCAAAGTATGATGCCGACTGTCTTGAGCTGCCTACTGTGCCTTATTTATCAATCTACAGATGCTCAGGGAGCACTACCTATAGATGAAACACCTGAGATCAGCCTGGCTGCTGCAGCCTCTTTTCATGTGTTCTGGAGATCAGCAGAAAGCACCTTCCTACAGTGTCATTGCATGTAAACAATAGCCCTCACCAGGTATGCGGAGCTGCTCAGAGACAGGGAGGGCTCATTGTGGCAGAACATCAATCCCCTTAGCTTGAAAGGACGGTGGAGTTGGAAATGTAGCGCACACCGATAACTAGGGTAAACCTTCACTCCTACTGGTGAAACCTTTGTGCCCTCTGCCTCAGACTTTTTAAGGATGATTTTAGGCACAGGACAGTCTCGGGAAGCTCCCTTTACTTTCGGTACTATTCTACCCTTGCCAATGACACAGGGGGCTGTGGAGGGGCCAAGGGAAAGAGCAGTCGCCCTTTTCCTTACCTTTGACCCTTGGTAGCCACCTGTTTTCTGTGGAGAACCTTGGGGAAAGAAAGGGAGGGTAGCGTTTCCTACCATCTTGCTTGTCACCTGGACAGGGAAATACTGCCAAGATATCCTGCTTCCATGAGCAAACCAAGGCACGATTCCCACCTCCACAGTTTCCCTGTCCCCTGAGGTCACTGTGCTTGTGCCACTGTAAGAGACAACAGGAGACACATTGTGGAATACCCACCCACTCACCTGGAGACAGCGCCCCACTCTCTCACAGACACAAAGAGTAAGATGTGAGTGTGAAGGCACAATGATGGGGGCTCCTTTTGGGGTGGGCTAAGACCGAACAGCATATGTCGGTTCCCTTCTCTAGTTGAACAGAAAAACAATGAAATGGAATGCTTCCCAGAAGACTTCCCGCTGTTTAACATTAATTTAAACAGTTTCATGTACACGTTTGCTTGCTGGATGCATGTGACATCTTTCAGTATCAATTATATTCAGCAGTCCCATGGTCTGTAAGAGGCTAGGCGCACTGCACCCCTGTTAATTCTTCACCTGTGCCTGGATAGTTTTATGTCTCTGTAACCAACATTCTGCAACTTTCCTTTCGAATTCAACTGCTCTACACATGTACAACAGAATAAACAAAATAATATCAATAGAATGCACTGGAAATGGGAGCAGGTAGATAAATGAGTGAATGAATAGGTTATATGATACGGCTCTAAGTGCAGCTTTGACTGCACGTGAGTCAACCACGATATGATAATTAGTTATTAACTCTCTGGGTGAATGGATCACTGAGATTGAACATGCTGCAGTGCGCTATGAACCCATGGACACAACTATTGTGTATCACTGGATTTCACAATTTTGTTCACACTGGGAAAATGTTTTTGCTTACTCGTGAAATCAGCGTACATTTTCACCATTTATCAGTACATTTCTTAACTGCTCTAATTTTATTGAACATTATCCCCTATAAAATAGAAGAGATGAATCTAGATTTTAGAAAATGATTGTTTAGTAGAGCAATAAAAAAGAAAATTGGGTGAAAAAGAATACCTTTTAAAGAAATCAAAATGAGTTTGAAAAACAATTGAAATCAATTTGATTCAAAATATTAATTTAATAAAAGTAAGGAATTGAAAATAAATACCATCTCACAACCTATCATAATTCTCTTACTAGAGAATGAAACAATCTTCTTCTTTACGTTTTCCCAACTCATTAGGTAATTCGCAATTTGTGGATCAAAAGTAAAATTGAAGGGTTTCAGTAAGAAGAGGCTGGCTTCTGCAGTTGCAACGCCTCAGTATTTCCAAACTATGTTTAATTGCATTAAAGTTACTTGGTACCCTGACTGCATCTTCCTCTAGCAGCTATAGGGGCTCCAGTGTCCCCCCCCCCCCCCCCCACACCCCCGTCCCCCCACACATACACACACAGAGGCAGACCTGCGGCTCATCAGCCAAGTCTGAACCGAACTGACTTCATGTTGGCTCCTTTCATTGCATTCCTTGCCAATACCTGGATCATACCAAGTGATTGAACTGCAGGGGTTGGACAGGGATCAAACACTCCCCTTAAGAATCCTTGCTTGACTTCAAAACCGCCTTCCGAAGCAGATAATGAGTGTTTGTGTATCAGGGATGAGAAGAGGAAGCTTCCCTTTTCATTCCGCGCAAGGGAATTTCCCATTCCTTGTCGATGTGTTTTCAGGCAACTGCCTTTTTTAAGTACACACGTGTTTATTGAGTTTTAAAGATGAACACACACACACACACTCTCTCCCTTTCTCTTCTAGATTTGTTGGGCTACTTCTGTTTCTAAGCACTGTAAAAGGAAACACTATTTCTCAATCAAAGGTTTTCTGTTCGCCGACTTGTAAGACTGAGCTGGTCTGGCGAGGACTCAAACCCCTGACCTGCAGGGCTCAGAAGGTGCCGATATAAAGCAATTAACTCACTGAGCCATCTTGCCACTTGTAACAGATTCCTCTATATTTGCATGATGAATAACTACATTTTACACAGCTGAATAAAAATAGGACATTGTCTGCAGGCAGACAGTATATCCTGGCCTCTGTAGGGCAGCTAATACCCTCGCAGTTAAAGGCATTTTCGAGACCAGCAGGCCAGTGGCTTCAATCCTCAAGCCTGCAAGGACATCTTGCCATAAATGCTGTGACGCAACAAGAAACCTCAACAAGTCTCTAACTTTGGGCATCTACGCAAAGATTTCAATACTTCATACGTGAAGTTAGTCATGATGAAGAAGAACCTCTGGACTGGGGCAGACAGTATTTACAAAAACACAGACTAGATGTGCCTTAGATTGCATCCTGATTACCCATTACATATATCAACAGATTCTCAAGTGAAACTTCTGTAACAGTGGGCGAGGAATGCAAAATGTCATTCTCGAGCTGCTTTATGATGGAGACATCACCATGACAATTTATTCAGTGCTGGTGAAGGCTGGAGAACTTGGTGGGTTACAGTAAACTCAGAAACTGGTTGGCCAACGTGCGTGGCTTCTTGAGAAGACTTCTCAACAGAAAACACGATCATACTTTATCACAATAAGCTTGGTCTGTTAGAACTACTTGGAAGATGGTGCAGAATGGTTGATTCCCATTACTCTCCACTCTTAGTTTCTTTGAAAGTCATCTAATGACTCCATCTTCTTGCCTTCTTTCCCTCTTCTTTATACAACTCAAGTTGAGGCTCTTATTTGTAATATCAAGTTAGATTCCCTGCTAGAAACTTGCCCTCCTAAGATCCTAAACCTGGCACCAGAGAGTGTAGCCAACCATCTGACTCCTATTCTTAACTACATGACTGAGTCAGTGCAAACAGTGGAAGGAAACAATAGTGATTCATCTGCTCAAAAAACCTAATCTTGACCCTAAGGCTTTGATAAACTATCGCCCTATCTCACTGCTGCCTACAACTGCCAAGATATTAGAAATACATCTCAATCAATGACCTTGATCGATACTCATGAGCTGCTACATCCCTTCCAAACCAGGTTTGGCAGTGAACATTGCATGGAATTGGTGCTAGTAGCATCAGTAGACAGTGTAAGATCTGTGGTGGACATTGGGGAGGATGCAGGCCTTATTATATCAGATCTGTCTGCAGTCTTTGACACTATTTCACCCTCCTATTTAGCTTCAGACTTTTTACACATAGGAATCAAAGGTAAGACTCTTAATTTATTGGGATCCCTCCTTTCTGAAAGATCTCAGTCTGTAATGTGTGGACATGCCTTCTCCAAACCTTTCCCTTTGGCTTGTGGGGTTCCCCAGGGTTCTTCCCTATACCCCACGTGATTCAATCTCTATGTGATGCCGCTGGCGTGCTTCAATATTATTCGCTCCTCAAGTAAAATCTTTCAATATATCCCTACCGCCTCTCACACATAGGTGGTACTTGCACTGATTTTCTTAAGGTTTAATTATTGTAACTCACTCTATCTCAACTTCAATAAAGCTCCCTTATCGAGCTACCGACAGTGCAGAACGCTGCAGCAAGCTTGATCTTGAACATTCCCAGATTTAATCCTATTCCTCAGGGACTCAAGAAACTCCAATGGCTCCCGGTCAGAAAGCGTATCATGTTTGTAGGTCTATCTCTGGCACGTAAGGTGCCAAATAATCCTAGCCCTAAATTTTTTGGAGAGAAGGGTCACTGATACACTCCAGGAAGGGAATTTCGTTCATCCTCTAGTAAATTACTTGTTGTGCCCAGAATTTGCCGTGCTCAATGGGGTGGCAAATCCTTATCTTTCTCTACAGCCAGGTTTTGAAATACTCTGTCCCACTCCATTTCACGATAGACAACCATCCGTTATTCAGGAAAACCCTTAAAGTCAAGCTCTTTCTTCCTTAGGTTCTAATCTCTCCTATGTTTTTCTGGCCTACTACTTTAGTTTCGGTGTTTCTAGTGCCCTGATGCCTCCAGGTTTGTGCACATTTTTGAAACTATCATTCATTTATTTATTCATTAATTCAAGGTGTTCTTTACGAAAAAAATATATCTTCTCACTGGGGTCTCAAATAACTAAAACATTTTGCAAAACTAATGAGGAATATGTCTTACTGAATTGAGATCCATCCAAGTGATTGGTGCACTTTATCTGTCTTTATTCCAATAGGAAGTATGTCTTTTTTGGTTTTCACCGCTATTGACTGGCCTGCCCTTGAAGATATTATGCACTGGTAAAAACACCCTTTTCCAAGCAGCAAGGCTATTGAATTTCCTCTGAAAAACCAATACCATTGACTCACCAAAATGCCTGGTGCAGCAGAAGAGACATCCCCCATCCTATGACCCTTATGAAATTAGAGATGACATCATACGTCCTTTGACCCTGGATCTTCTCAGGAAGTGATGTCACTGGAACTTAACCCACATGATATCACAATAATTTACTTTGCTAAGTTCCATAATTCATTTGTGATTGGGTCCAAGATGGCCACCGGAGCAGGAGCCTGCTAAGAGCTCCTGGTGCTTGGGATCCCTCTAGAGGGTTTTATCCCTGTCAGCGCCCACTGCTCCGCGGAACCGAATTCATAAGAGTAACAGGAGTAACCAGAATCGTTGTATTGCATCATACCTGTCCGGTGGAAGGCTGGAGACACCCGTCGCAACCTGGGTCAGCTGGAGACATCACCTCTCAACGGACGTCTGCTGAATAGGGAAATCGGATGCCCCGAGCCTGCGGGGAGAGTCGGCACTCTGAAGCGGCGCTTTGAGGCTCCCCCGGCACGATTGCGATCACGCAAAGGGCTCGTGCCAGCGTCGAGTCCCGTGCCCACGGTGGGTTGTGGAGCGACCTGAAGCTGACCCCCTCCCCCACCCCTGCATCGGAGCAGTGGATCTACCAATGGGCTCCAGCGCTGGTCGAGCTTCGAGCCCTGGAGGATCACCACTCAGAAGCCCTGGAGTTTGTAGAGTGTAGTTTGGTGACCAGCGCCGGCTACTTGGCAACAAACAAAGAAGAACAACATCATTCCCGGCGTGCGTTCCACCGAATCGCGCAACTTCAAAAATGGCCGCCGCAGTGGAACGCACAACTCTGAAGCCGGGAAACCACCATCTCTGATGACCCCGCGAGGAGTCCTGACTATCGCCGTGTACGCCCGGCTGCACCGGAGAGTGGCCCTCCTCCCACCCGCTCCAAGGCGCAGGCCGCTAGTTGCTGTGCCTGGACTGGCCGGGGGACGTCGGCGGACACCCCCTCCCGCCCGCACCACAGTACAGGAGGTTGGATGCGGAACCAGGAAGGACGCCGGTTAAGTGGAGTCGGCTCCCGGAAGCACCGGGAAACGGATGGATAATTGAAGAGGCGCTTGGGAACTGTTGGGACACCCCCTCCCGCCCGCACCACAGCACAGGAGGTTGGATGCGGAACCAGGAAGGACGCAGGTTAGTGGAGTCGGCTCCCGGAAGCACCGGGAAACGGATGGATAAGTGAAGAGGCGCTTGGGAACTGCTGATCTGGGCTCTGGGCTCCGGGACCAAAGAGCTGGGAACTGGGCTCTGAGACCAACGAGAGCTGGAGGGCCATCATGAGCCGCCCCCATCCGGGACTGGATATGTGTCAATGAGCCCCCCACCTCCCAAGGAAATACAGGATTGGAACATCGAGGCAGACACATAACTACAATCAGATCTACCTGCGATCTAAGCATTACAACATCAAAAATTCTGCTGGCAAGATCAACAAGCTTGGGAGACATAAGGTATTTATCTCACCCCACCCGCCTGCCCACATTTTTAGACTACCTCCTTTGTACAAAATGGCGGGGGCCATAAAACTGCTTACATTCGTAAACTACCTCCTTGAGCAACATGGGGCCATAAAACTGTAGAAATAAATCCTCGCTGGTACCTTTGATGTCCACGAGGCTCCACAGCTCTAAGCTCTAACTCCCCCACTTTCCCTCCCAGCAAGCTATGAGCAGTGCCTGACTGAATAGAAAGTGAAATGGTCCTGCTCTGAGCCCAGAGCAACAACAACAGACAAAGGACCAATATTTCTATCCCCCCTATCGGTTCGGCCATCTTAGTTTGTCTATCCTGGGGAGACCATCATGGACTAGTCATTCCTACCATCGACCTAAAGACCTAAGGCCTCTTAGACTCTCAGACTACTTCTTTTCGGCTGCACAATTTACACAGCTGGGCGTTTCTCACGCCGGATTTAGATAGTCTGCTTTTTCACAGTGATATTTATTATTATATTCCTGATTGTATCCAGCACACCTCACCTTTCTGCACCGATTGCTACCCATATATTATTGCCTCGTACAGTAGCACTATATTCTATAACCCTAACTGTATCTTGCACATCCCACTTTATTTTCACCGGTAATGCACCGTTTGCTACCTCATATATTCTTTCTTTCCTTTGCTGCTCGCTAATGCCACTTGTTGTGTCATTTAATCTTTGTCGTTTTATCTGTGTGTGCAATTATATTCTGTCACTGACTCTTGTACCTGACATACTTTTGACTACTCATCATGGACACCTTCGATTTAGATATTTTTATGGCCTGCACAGTTATTCTATTCAAGTATTTTTCTCAGTTCTATATTTCATATTTTATGCCTCATATATTTCTCGTTGCTGCGCACTAATGTCACTTGTTGGTTCATATAATTATGTGTGCAATGGTATTCTGTCACGGACTCCTGTACCTTACATATTTTTGACTACTCACTATTGTCACCTCAATTAGATATTTTTATGGTTTGCACAGTGTTATATTCTAGTATTTTGTATCTTACATATTTTTGACTACTCACTATTGTCACCTCGATTAGATATTTTTATGGTTTGCACAGTGTTATATTCTAGTATTTTGTCAGTATTATTATATTGATACTTGTTCTGCACTTGTTTAAAAATGTACTGTCGAATACCCCACACAGACTTGTCACCGATTACTACCTCAAATACCTTGGCAGCTCACTAATGTCAGTTAATCTTGTATGCACCGATTACTACCTCAAATACTGTGCCAGCTCACTAGTGTCACTTCCCATTATATCACTATTATTGTCTGCCTTTGTATACTGCGTATAGCATTACTGTGCACTCACTAGTGTCACTTTAGGCCCACGCAACTGTTTAGGACAGTGCACCCTTCCCTCCTACACCCTCCCTCCCCTACACCTTCCTAGTCTGTCCTCCCATCATGGAACCCGTCGGCAAACACACGTATAGAATCAACTACCCACCCTCACTCACTAAAAAAGCCGCTAAACGCTTTAAACACAACTTCCTGAGGTCCCACCCTGAAACTCCTTGTGCAGACACCTACTTCTCACCAGTCAATGGTTCACTGAACATTGATATTATCTTCCACACCACACGCAGAGCCCAATGGAGAAACACGTTCCGCACCTTACTCACCGTCTCCACCTCCAGGAATTTCGCGCATGGCCCAAAACTCACCATCACTCCATCCCAACTCTTCCCGGGCAGAACAACCATCACTATTTACAATAACGGGATTATCCTAATTCAATCCACAGACAAGAACCTGGAACTACTAGACAACCTGTTCCCCACGTTCAAACAATACCTCGCCAGTCATCGGCCCCCCACTCATAGCACCCGCAGGCCTATCACCCCTGAATCCAGAGCCCCCAATCACAACCCTCCTAACCTAGCTCAACCCCAAAACGACACGCACCTTCCCTCCACCCCCGGCACTTTAGACATTCACCCACCTAATGTAGCTACCTCTCACTCCACATTTACAGACATAGATCCCTCACCCACACATTCCAGCGGCACCCCCTCCCCCCCTATAACCTCACCTTGTCATCCTCTCATACCACACCCATTCCTGTCACCCCTGACACCACAGCCTCAAACCACATTCATTCTAACCTAGCCCAACCCCAAAACGACATGCACCTCTCCTTTACTCCCGACACCCTAGTCACTCACCCACCTACCGTAACTACCTCACTCCCGTCGAGCACAGACATAGATCACTCCCCCTCTTACACCAACCACCTCACCCCTTCCCCTCACACACCAGCCCTCATCCCCTTTCCCACCCCTGACACCACAGCTCCCACCCAAAACGACATGCACCACCCATTTACTCCCGGTACCTTAGTCATTCACCCACCTACCGTAGCTACCTCACATCCCTCAAGCACAGACATAGATCTCTCTCCCGCTTACAACAACCTCCCCACCCCTTCCCCCCACACACCAGCCCTCATCCCCGTTCCTCTCATCCTCATTCCTCTCACCCCTGATACCACAGCTCCCACCCGCAACCCGTCTAACCTCGATCAACATCAGACTGACACACACAAATGCAAACCCCACCCTTTATCCCCCCCATTCTCAGCCCCCACTTCCTCCCATTAACTAATCACACAGAACACACCACCTCCATCAACTCAACTCCACCCTTTCAAAAAAGAACCATCTACAATCCCACTACCCCCCCCAGTCTCACCCCCCACTACCCAACCTCCACCCCCTTCACCACTAATAAACGCCCATCCTCCACCCTACACTCTACGCCTACCACCAATACTCTCATCCACACTACCAACCTCTCCCCTATGTCATCCACGACCGAGCCTCCCATCCCCACCTCCAACACATTTCCCACAGGGGACCACATTACGGCCTCCCTCCTCCAGCTCAAAGAAGACATGGACATCATCAAACAACAACTACACTGTCTATCACACTCCAGTCACCCTTCACCCAACACCCTCCACCAGATCAAACAGGACATCCACATCATCAAACAAATACTCAGCACACATCCCAGACACCACTCACGCGCCTCCTCCATCAACTCCCCTCCAAACTGGTCCTCCATCCGGGCGGCGAACTCTCGCACTCGACTCCCACCGCACTGGACCTCAATCCCTGTTCACAATCGTGAAAACCGCCCCCATTGCTCCTGCAACCCTCTCTCGGACCTAGACACAATCACCCTCCTCCGCTCCTATGACTCAGCTCCCCATAGCAACACACCCGACACTCTCACTGCCATTCCCACGATTCACTCCAATCCCCTTAGACCCCCCACACTGAACAACAGAATCGCTATCCATAGTAACCTGAGTAAAGTCCCCCTCGCTCTAGAACACCCTTCCACCCTCGACACACCCCGTCTCAAATGCACTCTCCTCAACTGCAGATCAGCCGCTAGACACTCCGCCGCTATCGCCGATCTCATCCTAAAATTGGATCTTGACTTAATCATCATGACTGAAACATGGCTAACAGAATCTTCTACACCTATAATGGACATTTTGGTCCCCCCCAACTACCACATCACTAGACTTGACAGGTCTGGCAATAAAAAAGGTGGCGGAATCGCATGTATATACAGGAGCAACCTCTCTGTCTTGAAAGTAACTTCCCCTTCCCTACCCTCCCCAACTTCCTGTGAATATATCTGCCTCGATATTCACAGTGAGGGCAAACCGATCTGCACTCTGCACGGCATTTACCACCCACCCGGTGACAACCTTACCTTCTCCCAACAAATCATGGACATGATCTCAACCAACTCCGGGCGACAACTCACACAAATATACCTTGGTGACTTCAACCTCCACTGGAACGATCATAATGATGCGGTGGTAAAAGGTCTGAAGAATTTCCTTAACGCCCTTGACCTTACTCAAATTTGCAACAGTCCAACACACGAGAAAGGCTCTATCCTCGACCTCATCATCTCCAAGGAGGCCGCTATCAAACTCGAATCTATCCACCCTGTGATTGGTCGGACCATCATACCATCACGTTCTTCATCAATGTAAAAGTTAAATTTAACCCCGCTCAACCCGCCAGGCCCAAAGTCTGGAAAAGAGACATGAAAAAACTAATCTCAAACTCTCTGCCCCCCAACAGCTGCAACTTACTACTTCCTCCTGCTGGCGTTAAAGATGTCCAATCCTTGACTGATCACTTTCTTAACACTATGACCTCAATAATTAATGAAGTCGCACCCTTGCAACTAAAAAAAGCCACCACAAAAATGTCCAATCCCTGGTACGACGGGAGTCTCAATGACGATAGACGCGCCATGCGAATGGCAGAGCGCACCTGGAGATCAGCTCCCTCCGCACTGAACCTAAAAAACCTGACGAAAAGGAGAAACGCCTACTTCAGGAAAATAAAACGATCAAAATCAGACTTCTTCAGCCGTCAGCTTGACCAAGCCAAAAATCGTCCGAGAAAGCTGTTTGAGCTTATCCGAACACAATCCAAAGAACAACCCCAACATCTCAACACTATGTGCGAAGCTCCCTCCTGCGAGGACTTCGCCTCTTTCTTTAACCAAAAAACTGACAACATAAAGAATGACCTCCTCATAGACGCAAGCCTCTATCCCAAACCCCACCGCATAGCACCCACTAAACCAAAAAACAATGCCACCTGGTCAACCTTTCTCACCTACACGGAGGAAGAAATTGGCAAACTGCTCAGCACTCTGAAACCATCCAATCACCTCACGGACCCCCTTCCTGCTAACGCTGTCAAAGCCCTTACCCCGTCGCTCCTTCCACTCTGGACCAAAATCATTAACAGCTCACTTCAACAAGGGATCATTCCCGACTCCCTCAAAGTTGGTCAAGTCACACCTTTGCTAAAGAAACCTACAGCCGACCCCTCTGACCTAAACAACTACCGTCCCATTACCAACATTCCGACTCTTGCCAAACTGCTGGAAAAATTGCACAAATACAATTAACTAAACACATTACTCAGTTTGATCTCCTCAACTCTCATCAATCAGGCTTCCGAGCAAATCACAGTACTGAAACTGCTATGACTCACATAATCGACGACGCCCTCCAAATCCTAGATCATAACGATACTTGCCTCCTCATCCTCCTAGATCTCTCCTCTGCATTTGACACCGTCAAACATGAGAGCTTACTCGAACTACTAAACACAAGAATGGGCCTATCTGGAACTGTGCTCAAATGGTTCACGTCCTTTCTGCATAACAGGTCGCAGAAATTCAAGAGCAACAACTTGATGTCCGCACCAAGACCTGTATCACTAGGCGTACCACAAGGATCCTCCCTATCCCCAACTTTGTTCAACCTAGTTATGGAACCTCTCACCACCTTGCTGCAAGAATCCAATGTACACTTCCACATGTATGCTGACGACACCCAACTCTATCTCAAACTACAATCACCCAAAGACATCACGCTCTTGAACTCAACGATCAGAAGCACCCAATCGTGGTTGGCCGCTAATCATCTCAAACTCAATGCCCTTAAAACAGAGTTCCTTCTGATCTCACCACCCGCGAAGAGCACTACCGCACAAATGTGGCTTAAAGACCTAACGGCACTCAATGTCCAACCCACCATCGTGGACTCAGCGAAATCTTTGGGCATAACACTTGACACCAATCTCAGCATGCAGGAACACATCAACAAAGCAACTAAGGGAGCGAACTACCAAATCAACACCCTTAGGAAACTTAAACCTTTCCTTCCAACCAAAGACTTCCAAACTGCGGTACAATCTCTAGTCATACCTCGAATAGAATACGGCAGCACCGCCCTCTGCGGTCTCCCCCTAGCCACTACGGCACCCATCAGAGCCTCTCTAAACCCCGCAGCGAGACTTATCACTGGATCAAAAAAACACTCACACATTTCCCCTGACTTCAAATCCTTGAATTGGCTGCCGTTTGAAGCCAGAATACACCTGAAAATCGCTTGTCTGACGCACAAGGCTGTCCACCTGAGCTCACCTAGATACCTCGCTCAGAAGCTGACGATTTCTGGAGGCTCCAGAAACACTAGAGGTACAAATAATCTTTTGCTAAAGCTTAAAAGATTCAGCAAGGAAAAAACCTATAAACGCTCCTTCTCAGGAATGGCTCCCAGGATTTGGAACTCGCTCCCCCCTGAAACCAGGCTCATCACCTCTACCATACTGTTCAAGAAAGAAGTAAAAGCGATCCTCATGGCTAAATACACTTGAACCACTACTGGGGAAAAACTACAAAGACTTGATACTCATCTGTACTACTTGTCGAACCCTTTGTATTTTTATTTCGACTTTGAAATTGACTTACTGATTGTTTTATGTTATCACTTCAATGTACCTTTAACATGATTGATGTATCTGCGTATACATGCTCCCCTCCTCTGTAAAGCGCTCTGATATCTGCGAAGATCTTGTTCGCGCTATATAAAACTTTCAAAATAAATAAAATAAATAAATATAAAAACCCAACACACACGTTTCTTTTGGATACAATAATATTAGAATGTGGACATGATCTTTAATAGTGATGGGGGTTTGCCCTACATCGCTCTAGTAGCATGACTAGTCACACAGGACCAGCAGAACTCATCTGACTTGGTCCTCATTGTGGTCAATATAAGTGGGTTACTGTGCGGTCAAAGGTTTTGGCCCTGCCCTAAATGCCCTACCAAGGGAATTTCATAAGCCAGCTCTACAAAAAATGCCCTATTGCATCAAGTCAGCTGACCCAGTCTCAGGGAACTTACTACACAGGAGACCATTCTCCCAGTAGATGAGGTAATCACTAGAGGTGCTGTCATTTTCCTCTGCCTGTTGCTGCCGTCTTCAATACTAGAACACTCCTGTTGTGATCCTCCTGTAGTTTGCCATCCACCTACATCAGTTAGTTCTCCCTGCACAATCATATCTTCCCTTGTAGGCTACGGCCCTCCACCGAAGGGTCATCCTCCTCGTGACCCGTGAGAACGTCTAGGGCTTGTTTCCCATGACCCCTGCCCTTCTTCTTTCTGGCAGGCACTTTTCAGTGTCCATATCATTCTGACTCCTCTGACTGGCTGCCTTCGACATTGTGGTCATGAGTACCTACAAAGGGAATCCCAACATTTCTAGATGAGAGCTGAGCTCCACCTCCTTCCAGATGGTATACTTCAGGACATTCCCTAGCAGGCATAGCTTGGCTCACAGCTATTCTCAGAGAACAAGAGATCACACCCCCTACAGGGGAACCAAAGCCACTGGATGGTGGCTTACCTCTCTTCAGCTGTCACCTCCTGATGGATTAAATAGGGGACCACCTGCTCTGAAGATACCACATGACACCTCACAGTAATCACCCTGACTCCTGTGTCTCTCAGAGCCTCCTTCCTCTTCCTGTGATGCTAAGTCACTGCATGCACTTTAAGTGGTATCAGGCATGTGTGCTTTGGATATCTTCTCTTATACACCCAAGGACACTAGGATAATATCTGCATTGTTCTCAAAACGAACTAGGACAATCTATTCCCTAGCTATAGAAAGGAAATACCTAGTGCGGGCCAACTGAGGAGGGGGCATGCTTCTTCTTGGGGCGAATGGTATCTCCTATTTAGTGCTCTAACTGAGAGAGTTAAAGCACACGGCCCGGTAAGGCCCCATGTGTTTCTTTGCACTATACCATCCCCTTCTATAGTCAGAAGAAGAAATGGATTTCCTTGGCAACTCTTTTGGGGTCCATTAGAGAACTCATTTGTGTTTCTTTGTTTCCCCCCCTTTTGCTGGAGGGACCTGGTACACCTTTCTTGTGGTTCTGCCCAGTTACTTTCTTTGACACTCTGGTACTGACCTAAAGGTGAGCCTTTTTGCCAAGCTTGGTGTTCACAATGAGCCTTGTGTCCATTAGGTGCTGGCACAAGTTTGTAAATCAATTACTTAAAATGTGCCTTTTCATTATCAAAGTGTATAGCCCATCTTAATCATTTACTTTGCTGCCCTTCACCCATCGATTCAGCACCTTACTGGAAAAATCCACAACATATACCCTTGATTTGAGTGTCTGCTTCAGGCTGAACCTCAGTAGATACTTCTCAGGAATCGAACCACACTTTGTGTCCAAGGACCAATAAAGTATCCTTCCCTGCAGTATACATGTGCTTCCAAAGACAACCCCCCTGCAACCTCCCTCTGGGACTTTGCATATATAGGGCCACCTCATATCTTGCAAACCACTTATTTATGTCATCCTCTACCACATAAATAGGTACCGGGTCTTTGGAGATTTGGACTCTTTTAACTCTCCTAGTCACAGACACTTCGTTGTCACTGATGTACACTTACTACTAGGACTTGGTAGCGGCCAAAGCCAAAGCCATTTCACACTAGGTATGTTAGCCATCTCTGATTGGATGAACTGAAATGATCTCCAATTAAACACCAACAAGACGGAGATTATGCTGTCAGGGAAAGTAGCCTCTATTTGGACAAACAATTGGTGGCCCCACCAACTAGGCATCCCCCCAGTGCCTAAACATACTGTAAAAATTATGTATATAAAAGTTGACCAGGTTCTCATAATGAAAGAGCACATCTTGACCACTTCTGGAGTATACAACTGTAACATGTGCCTTCTGCGCAGAATATACCCCTACCTTCCAGCCTCCGCCCGCAAGACTCTAGTTCAAGCCTTGGTGATAAGTAGACTGACACCGTATGTTCCTTCGCGAACCCTCAGATCCCTGGGTCAGAATCTGGCTGTGGTTCCGCGTTTCAGACTAAGTAGAGCTGGTGGCCGCTCCTTTCGAGTCCTAGCGGCAAATTGTTGGAATTCTCTCCCTCTGCATATTCGGGTTATTGATAACTTCTTCAGTTCAGACGGGCCATCAAGACCATTTGATTTGTTTAACCTCCATGTTTTGTTCTATGGTCCCCTTGATATTCTGTGGTGTTGTGTTGTGTTGACCTTGTCAAAGCGCCAGGACGCCCCTTTGCTGGGGCAGCTGTGCGCGGTATAAGTAAAAATCACATAACATAACATAACTTATAATGCTGTAAAAGGGAGAGGCCCGCTATATCTGCAACAAAAAATCAAAGCTTACACCCCAGGACGCTGCCTAAGCTCCTGTGATGAAGCCCATGTGTACCTCGCATTTGTCTGACGCGTAGTGGAGGAAAGGCTTTCTCCTATCTTGCTACCCACTACTGGAACAAGCTGCCATTCCATGTTGGTACATGCTCGAACTACTGCAAATTTAGGGAACTTCTCAAATGCCACCTATTCTAACTGCCTCCCTTCTGTTCCGATCCTTGCTTCTGCACAACATTGAGATGCCCCCAGGTGAGTTGAGCACTATAATAAATATATTTAACATAACATAACTGCCACAATCCACAGTGGACCCAGAGGCCCTCCAGGACATCAAGTACATCTCTGAGGCTCAGCCGGGAGTAGATGCTTCTGATGCCATAGTGATTTTCTGCCACTTGCTGCTCTAACTGCGATATTTGCACACCACCTTATATATTTTTAAAAACGAAATTTACGCTGCTAAATCTTTTTTAAATTGTGATTTTATTGTTGTATCACCTCACCTTACCTTATTCCTTGCAAACCCTGATCTCCGGCACTGGTTAGCCGGCATTGGGAACGCGGGGCCGCCATTTTGAGTAGGTCGGGAGGTTAGCAGGCTATGCTTTCTCGTCCCTGACTTGATTTAAGCACAGGATGACGCGAGCGCACAGCGGGCGTGCTGGCGGCGCGCCCAAGGCGCGCAAAAGGCAAGCCCGTCTGCGCCCGTCCGCGATCGTACTGCGCTCAGCGCCAGCCGCTATGCTTTTGGAGGCCCAGGTAACCGGCTTAAATTATACTATGATGGTTCTACATTAAAAGATTTTAACGTTAAATCCAAAAATCATGTATGCCTTTGCATTAATCCAATGACGCAGCCCCAGGGGCCTTTTGATACCTGTTCAGGGTGTGGGGTCACAATTCCAAAGCTACGATTTGATACCAAAGAGAGGTCCAGATCTCATGCAGTAAAGACAGAGAGAGATACGGTTTGGATTTTGGTCTTGATGAATGTTAGGTCATTGGTCAAACACTGCTTAGAATGTGCCTTATTCATGGAAGCTGAAAATATTAAAATAGCGTTCATTACAGAATCCTGGACGGATAATGCTTCTGGCCCAGACCTGGTCAAGGCGACGCCTCCAAATTTTGTTTGTCATACTCTGAATAGGCCTAAGGGAAGAGGAGGTGGTCTCGCGGTTATTTACCATTCCTCCCTTATTTCTTCTTTTAGCCCTGGAGAGGTGGACGGCTGCGAGGCCCAAGACTTCTCCTTCCACCGATCTCCCCACTATACTTTTCAAGGCTCACTTGACTACAGACCACCAGGCCCTAGAGGCTGGATCATTGAGCAGGTGGGCAAACTCATTGAATCCGGTATCCTGGCTAATTCCTATACTATTTTAGGTGATTTTAATTTCCATTTGGAAGCTTTTTTAGATCCTGACTCAGCTAAACTACTAGATGTAATGAAATGTAGCAACCTAGAGCAACTGGTGATGGAGGCGACTCAACAGGCAGGACACACTCTTGATGGTATTTTTTCTAATAACTCGCAGTTATTAGTCACCAAGATTACTGCACTTCTGTGGTCAGACCACAAAGCTGTGTTATTTAATCTCTCTGTTCCAGAGCATCTTTCGCAGAAGCCAGTTGCAAAAAAGAAGCTGGTGAAAAGAGCGTGGAATAAAGTGGTGGCTGAGGATCTGTGTGATGCCCTAAATAAGACCATAGGCGTGCCCCCCCCCCTAATTTAGAAAATGCAACACTCTTCTTCTCTAGCTGGTTAGAAACAGCAGGGAATGTGCTGGCCCCTAAAAATATATTCTGTCCCACCATACTGCTGCCATCCGCCCCATGGTATTCACAGGTACTCAGGGAACAAAAATTGATATGTAAACATTTGGAGAGAAAGTGGAGAATAGACTATAAGGATACCGACAAAAAGAAGTATAAATGCACTCTTTCCATTTATAAACAGCAGGTTCACCAGGCTAAACATCTATTTTTCTCCATGAGGATTAATAAAGCAAAAAACTCAGCGAGGGAACTGTTTATTACAGTCACTAGCCTTGCCAATCCAGTGACAATCACAGCAATGCCTAGTATGGAGTTATGTGAAAAACTGGCTAGTTTCTTTTTTGAGAAAGTGGATGCTATCTTTTCCACTTTTTCCAATTCTAACAGCTAAGAACATGGCAAACCAAACTGTCGATCGACAAAGGGAGGTGAAGGTGGTATTGGACAAATTTGTTCCACCATCAGACATAGAAACTGGTAGACTTCTTAGTCAGGTGAAATCTGGATCCCCTTCGGACCCTTGTCCGATTGCTTTATTAAAGCTAGCGACTGAGCCAGTATCTCAAGTTCTGACTCCCATTTTCAATTTAATGTACTCAGAGGGATACTTCCTGTTAGATTGGAAAAAAACTTCTATTCTGCCCCTCCTGAAGAAACCTAATTTTGATTCAAAAGACCCAAATAACTATAGACCTATTTCTAGACTCACGGTTCCTGCTAAAATTAAGATCCTGTTAGATCTCTCTGTAGCATACAATACGGTCCATCACGCTTTGTTTGGACCGGCTGCAGGAGATCGGGGTACAGGGCTCGGCCTGGAAACTCCTAAGATCATTTTTATCTAACCAGACTCAGCAGGTGGCGTTGGGGGAATTTGTATCAAAACCTTTTACATTACCATGTGGGGTGCCTCAGTGGTCCTCACTGAGTCCGACACTATTCAATATTTATGTGTCCTCCCTCGCACCCCTTATTCAGTCTTTTGGGTTTAGTCTGACTAGTTATGCAGATGACACCCAAATAGTGGTGTCTCTTCTTCCAGCTGAACAAAAAAGTACGGCAGTCCGTTTTAAAGATTGCATGAATGCAGTGGGGACATGGATGGCCCAAAACTGCCTTAAGCTAAACTCCAAAAAGACGGAGGTGGTTTGTTTTGGGAATGATCCCAATTTCTGGATGCCAGAATGGTGGCCAGATACCCTGGGTCCGCTTCCCGCACCTAATAGGAAGGTTAAAAATCTTGTGGTGTGGTTTGAACAGAAGCTAAATTTCAAAGACCAGGGTAATTCAGTGGCTTCTGCCATGTCTTTCGCCCTGAGGCCCTGCAAGAAAATTCTGCCTTTGCTACCGTCTGAATGTCAAAAAACAGTGATTACAGCTCTACCTATGTCGAGGTTGGATTACTGTAATAGTTTGTACTTTAATATCCAGGAAGTCTCATTGCAGAAGCTGCAACTCTTACAGAATGCAGCTGCTAGACTGCTGCTGGGCATTCCTAAATATGCTCCAATAGCGGGAGAGATTTGAAAACTACACTGGCTGCCACTCAGGAAGCGTACTATGCTCAAGGCAATGTGTCTGGTACATAAGGCTCTTTATGGAGTAGGGTCGGCCTAATTAAAAGAACGTCTTTATTGGTACACGCCTAGCAGATTACTACTTTCATCTGATGCCAAATTGGTTTATGTGCCATTTGTTAGAAAGGCCACTTAGGGTGGGAAAAGCTTTGTGGCAAATGCTGCCAAAGCATGGAACAAGCTACCCTATTGGATTAGAGCTATACCGAAACTCTTTACCTTTCGAAAAGCTTTAAAAACTTGGCTGTTTACGCAATAGTTTACTAAGTTTCATGATACCGGCTAGACCCTCTGGAAGGATTTCACATAGCGCCAGGACACCCATGGGTAACAGTGCGCTCTATAAATGCTATAAATAAATACATAAATACATCTTGTGCTGGCTCCTCTTGTGGGTCAATAAGATATTTTTCTCATGAAGGTCAAAGGTTCATTTTTTCTTCTCCAGAGCCACTGTTGCTGCCTTCTTGCCCTCGGCAGTCAGCTTTCTTTCTCCACAGCCACATCCTTCTCCTTCACAGCCATAGCACACTCTTTTTCCTCCAAGACAAGGGTAGTTAACTGTAAATTTAAAGCCTTCTATGTCCACCTGTCCTCCATCTCTGGTTGGGTCAAGCTGGGAAAGGACACACTGCTCCATGCTCTGGACATTGCAGGTGACATATTCTGGTTCTGACGCCTCTTCAGAGTCTCTTTAGTTTCCTAAAGCTCCTAGAGCTCTTCTTCCTCTCCCACTTGCTCCTGTGGGGTCGGCTACAGAATGCTTACTTACTCCTAGGCTCTGATGGCAATCTTGTAGTCTTCTTTCTTGGATGCCTTCACCAGCTTTAGCCATTTTACTTTGCACTTTCTCCGCCAATCTGCCTTGATGAGGCTCTCCTTGCAATTCTGATCATGAAATGAAATGAGAATAAATGAAAGGAGAATTTTAAAAATACATAGTCGATTTTTGATTTTAAGTTAAATCACTGATTATTACTACAAAACACAAGTCCTTTAACCCACCACTGATCAACAATGCTAGAAACTGGATTATTATTTGGGGTGGGAGACTACCCACCTCAAGGAACAATCCCAATCCTTTTCAGGATGACCTTTAAAGTCACTAAATTAATCTGAGCTAAACGCCCTGGTAACCATGGTGCAGGGCAGACAGACTTAACTAAGGTCAATGTGTAAATTATCTATGCTGTACCAAAAAGGTTATATAGTTGAAATGCACAACAATAAAAACCCCAAAACAAATTAGAAAAATAGAGTTACACGTAACAGACAAAATGACACGAAAATGACAAAAATCTAATGAGGAGAAATGAATTTGGTTTTTTTAAGCAGGTATAGCGCCAAGCAGCATTAAATGTTAAAAATAGTCAATGGTCGAGGTATACCGGGACCTAAGTGCAATTTGATTCTTACAACAATGTTGCATGGCTCAGATACAGCAACTGGGTACATTGTGGTTAAAGATTTTAACTTCTGACTTAGCCTATTATTTGCAATCCACCATAGGAGTACACTTCTAAAGCACAAGGGAGCTAAGGGGAGGCACTTAGAGAATCATGTGTCAGCAAGAGTCAAAACAGCAGGGTCCTGCTCAGATTCAGTTGCCACTGGCCAGCTGGTCAGTTGCAGGAAAAGGCCTCTTCTAGCTTGTTAGCTTTAACAGGAGGTCAACATTATAACCCTTAGAATCCACTTCTTTGTCCTTAGTACAAGAGAGAGGAGCTACAGGCCCTTGGGACTCTTCTCTGGTCGCAGACAGCAGGTTTAGTCCTCTTCTCAGGTCAAGGAGATCTTTCTCAGTTGAAGGAGTGTTCTAAAGTAAGTGAGTGGAAACTCCTAATTTATGCCTGGCACGAGACAGTGGGCACACCCTAACTAATGTGGAAAGTGTTCCCCGGGGCCAACCCCACCCACTGTGGGCATTTGTAAGATGGCAGGAATCTTTGTCCACAATAAATTTGGGCTATGAGGAGTGTGTGTTTGTGTGTGTGAGAGGGGGCTGTACTGTGGTAATTCTAGTGTCCTCCCATATCTAACACTAAAATCTAGTCTGGGGCAGTCACTCTACACAAATAAACCCAGAGACGGAAGTCCAGTAGAACAAAACAGGATTTTCGATTATCCAGACAAGAATTGTTTTGGCGTCCTGTTTCCCTTCCTATCCAGTGTACCCCCAGGTGTTATATGTAAAAACCCAGAGACAGAAGTCTAGTGGAACAAAGGAAGGGTCCTGCTCATGTGCCAGCAAACATTTGCATGTGACAGGGGAGGCCTCTTTGAAATTAATTCAGTTCCTGTACCCAAACTTACTGCTCATACTGTGTAGGAAACAACAACGCCTCCCCACACCCCAGCCTTTTTTCTCTGCTCCAGGAGTTGTATTCACACCTCTTCAAATGCTAATTATTGGCTGCTCAGAAGTGGGATAGCAAATGCAAATTTAGCCTTCAGGTACTTCAGACAGGGAAAACTTAACTTTCTAAAATTAATTTTTCCTAAATGTACATTACAAATCAGACTAATAAAAATAGTTGAGTTCACTGACTTATATTAAACTCAACAATATCATGTAACACAAATATTGTATCAAAAATATTATTTACTAAAATATCGTGTCCCTAGCCTTATATTGGTCAATACAGAAATATGGAGAGAAAAAAGCATTTTACACTAATATTATTAAACAACATAAAAATAAACTCAGCGCTCAGCGCACTACTGAAGAAACCATCAGCGGACCCCACCAAACTCAAAAACTACCGCCCCATCTCGCTCCTCCCGTTTCCAGCCAAAGTCATCGAGAAGACCGTCAACAAACAGCTGGCCGCCTTCCTCGAGACGAACGGATCCCTCGACCTCTTGCAGTCTGGCTTCCGGGCCAACCACAGCACCGAGACCACCCTCATTGCAGCCACTGACGACATCCGAGCCCTGCTCGACAACGGGGAAACAGCGGCCCTCATCCTCCTGGACCTCTCCGCAGCATTCGACACTGTCTGCCACCGCACCCTAGTGCAGCGCCTCAGCAACGTCGGAATCCAAGAGAAGGCACTAGAATGGATCATCTCCTTCCTCGCCGGAAGGACACAGAGAGTCCGCCTCCCCCCGTTCAGATCAGAAGCCACCGAAGTCATCTGCGGCGTTCCTCACGGCTCCTCGCTCACCCCCACCCTCTTCAATGTCTACATGAGCCCCCTTGCGGCCATCGCACGCCAACACAACCTCAACATCATCTCATATGCCGACGACACCCAGCTGATCCTCTCCCTCACCAACGTCCCCGCCACCGCCAGAGCCAACCTACACGAAGGGATAAAAGACGTAGCCGAGTGGATGATGAACAGCCGCCTGAAACTGAACTCAGACAAGACGGAAGTCCTCATCCTGGGATCTTCGCCCTCCGCCTGGGACAACTCCTGGTGGCCCCCTGCCCTGGGAAGCACACCCAAACCAACAGACCACGCACGCAACCTGGGCTTCATCCTGGACTCCTCCCTCTCCATGACCAGACAAGTCAACGCCGTCTCCTCGTCATGCTTCAAAATCCTGCGCATGCTACATAAGATCTACCGGTGGATCCCCACCGAGACCAGGAAGACGGTCACCCAGGCCCTCGTCACCAGCCGACTGGACTACGGCAACTCCCTCTACGCCGGAACCACTGCCAGACTCCAGAAGAGACTCCAGCGGATCCAGAATGCCTCAGTAAGACTCATCCTGGACATCCCCCGACACAGCCACATCTCCGGACACCTGAGAGACCTGCACTGGCTCCCGGTCAACAAGAGAATCACGTTCTGACTCCTCACCCACGCGCACAAAGCCCTACACAACCAAGGACCAAGATACCTCAACAACCGCCTCAACTTCTACACTCCCACACGCCAGCTTCGATCGACCAACCACGTCCTCGCCGCCGTCCCCCGCATCTGAAGAGCCACCACAGGATGAAGGTCCTTCTCCTACCTGGCCGCCAAGACGTTGAACTCCCTCCCGACCCACCTCCGCCTGACCCAAGACCACCTCGCCTTCAGAAAGCAGCTCAAGACCTGGCTGTTCGAGCAGTAGCAGACCCCCCCTCCCCAAGCGCCTTGAGACCCTCCGGGTGAGTAGGGCGCTATATAAATGCTTTGATTGATTGATTGATTGATTAATATATATAGTTTAAAGTAGTAAATCCTAAATATTTCAATATGTACCATAAAGGTAATATTAATTAAATAAATCTCACTATCATTTAATATTATATATAAAAAATATACTTATATAAGCACACACCTATTTATATGGGTGTGTGGGTGTATGTTTATATATATACATATATATATACATATACATATACATATATATATATATATACATATACATATATATATATATGGCGGCTCCAATCGTTTCCTTCTTACCAAAAACGATAACGCACTCATGGGGGTTATGCAGCAACAGTTTAATCAGCCACGGACAGAAAACAGACGCGTTTCAGACCTAAGAGTCTACGAAGGACTCTTAGGTCTGAAACGCATCTGTTTTCTGTCCGTGGCTGATTAAACTGTTGCTGCATAACCCCCGTGAGTGCGTTATAAGTTTTTGGTAAGAAGGAAACGATTGGAGCCGCTATAAAAACGCGTCAGTACCGACGCGCAACAGCACCCGCCCGGGAGTGCCTCGGGATTCTGGTACGTCTAGGAGCTGGAGATATATATATATATATATATATATATTTACATATATATTTTTTTTTTCCAATAACGCTCGCTCCAACCACAAATTCCAGCCGGATTCGCAGAAGAAGACGAGGCAGACCCAACTTGGTGCTATTTAGTTTGTTTTCTCAGAACGCCACCAAAATCCTCACGACGCGTTTCGGCAGATCCCTGCCTTGATCACATGACGTATATATATATATATATATATATATATATATATATATATATATATATATATATATATATAAGAGAGACCAAACCTTTGAGGCGGGTAATCTCAGGAACCACAGCACCAATCACAACACCCAATACAGCGTTGCAGCAGAAGGACATAGCCTACGCAGACGCCCACCATATACATTTAAAAGGTAAAAGAACCGTGCCAGCAAAGTAGTCCCTTGTGGGCGTGTCTGCGTTGTGCTGTGGGTGTGTGCTGGGGGCGTGACAAACGCTGGGGGCGTGTGGTACCTTCGGCCCTTCATGCCATGTCTCATATTGTGTGCTGTGGGCGTGTGCGGGGCGTGGAATTACGGAAAAAAAACGAGATTTGTGCCCAATATTTCATTGTTTTTTCTTCCCACGTTCTGTACATTCCAGCTCCGGGTATCCACCCTGCTCCCTTTAAATACCCCTGCGCCCCATAATCAAAACCCACCCTTACTCCTTAAAATACCCCAACACCCTTAAACACTAACCCATTCTAACCCTCTAAATATACCCTGTACCCTAAAACCCAAAACCCAAACCTATCCCTAAACCCTAAAAATACCCCTGTACACCAAAACCTTGCCCTGAACCCTATAAATACCCCTGTAACTCAACACCCAAACCGACCCCTGAACCCTAAAAAATACCCCTGTACACCAAAACCCATAACAAGCCCTGAACCCTAAAAATACCCCTGTACCCCAAAACCCAAACCTACCCTTGAACCTTAAAATACCCCTGTACCCCAAAACCCAAACCTACCCCTGAACCCTAAAATACCCCTGTACCCCAAACCTAGCCCCGAACCCTAAAAATACCCCTGTACCCCAAACCTAGCCCTGAACCCTAAAGATACCCCTGTACCCCAAAACCCAAACCTAGCCCTGAACCCTTAAAATACCCCTGTACCCCAAAACCCAAACCTACCCCTGAACCCTAAAAAGACCCCGATACCCAAAAACCCAAACCTAGACCTGACCCCTAAAAATACCCCTGTACCCCAAAACCCATACCTATCCCTACCCCCTAAAACTACTCCTGTACCCCATAACCCAAAACTATATCTGAACCCTTAAAATACCCAAACACCCCAAAACATATACCTCAGTACCCCAAAACATATAGCCCTATACCCATACTTACCTTATCCAAACATTAAAAAAAACATGCTTTTACCATTCATGCATTTACAACAAATTTCGTTATAAATGTATGCATGGTAAAAGCTTATAAAATGTAATGCCATGCGTTATTATGGCATTGTGGAGTAATGGTACTTTCTTAATGAAAGTATGCGAAGTGATGGTATGCGGAAAGAATGTTGCGGAATAATGGGTATTTACCCTCCCCCGGTAAGTACATTGGTGGCACGGCGGCCCACAACTCCAGCAACATACTCATATTTTTTCACAACCCATTTGAAAAATGCACAGGTCTCTCTCAATGATGGCCAGCACCGACATACACTTTTAGACACACCTCCCGCCACAAGTTCTAGAATTGTGAACTTTAGAGCTGGGGAGCTACGTTCGAATCTCGGCATCAGCTTAACATCCTGTGATTCCAGGTAAATCGCTTTGTCTCCCCGTGCCTACCACAAATGAATATGTTCTTCTGTAATGTAAATTGTGCTCATGCCATGTTGTTGAGTTCGCGCTATATAATAGTGCAAGGAAAAATAAAGTAGGGAAACTCGAGTTCACACACTACTGAACGTGCACTCTTAAGTGCATCAGCAGTGCACTGTGAATCGGAGCGTTTCACAGGCCTGTCACAGATAAGAAATGCTATCAAAACGAAATCCTACAAAACAATATACTACTGGCCGGCAGCAATTCATACCCGGACAACGTCGGGACGGGCTGCTAGTAAAAATATATAATGAAATAGTTTAACAATACAACTATGAACAAATATTAAAAAATACATATAGTTAACCCACATTAGGAAATATAATGGAATCTGGGAACAATAGATTAACTATTTCCACTCCAGTTTATGCAACAGTAGGGAAAGTTTTGTGGTTTGGAGGGATTATATTTACTTTTCCCACTCCATTCTGTTGAACAGAAGGGAAAGCACTTGACTTCGTAAGGGTAAGATTTACTATTCCCATTCCAATGTGTCAACAGCAGGGAAAGCGTTGGACTTCAGAGGGGTAAGATTTACTATTCCGCACCCAGTCTGTGCCACAGTAGGGATTCAGAGGAGTTAAATGTACTATTCCTACTCTAGTGGTTGCAAAAGTAAGGAAAGCTTTGACCTTCAGAGGCGTTAAATTTCTATTTGACTCCAGTCTGTGCTACAGTAGGGAAAACTTTGTACTTTGGAGGGATCACATTTCTACTCCCACTCCAATCAAAGCAACAGTAGGTAAACTGCTACACTACAAACACATTATGTACTTAAATAGCCCAATTAATTTTTTTCTTTTTTTTAAAACAATTTTTATTGCAGGCTTACAGTACATCTGATTTCTCAAAGTGAGCATTGCTATTCCAATCGTCTTTCATCCTGCCTGCGATTTCGTTCCATACACAGCCATTTAGCCCACATCCCGGAGGTCGGGCGGCGCTCTGCAGAAGGATAAGCCAATTGTCCAGCATCATAGCAATTACACTCTTTTCAGTCAGAAAGTGTGTACTCCCGCTTTTGTGACTGTTTCCCCCCCCTTCCCATGGCACGTGCCAGAATACTTTTAACTCAAACTCCCCCCTTCCCCCATCCCACCATCTCCTTGACCCCACCATCCACGTAGGAATGCTCCCATTTGACTACCGTTATGGGTTTCCCAGGAGTTAGTGCTCAATCAGTCGCGTGGTGTACCCGGTGTGTCCTAGGGGCTGTCATTGTGTGTGTTCAGGGCCTCTTCGTCCTCCTGTAACGTGCTATCTCTCAGTGCCTGCACAATCATTTCCCACGCTGCTGCTGTGTCCATTGCTCTTAAGTCAGGCTTTCTACAGGCTGCCTGGTATCGGATCGTACTTTCACAAGCTGCCCATTTCAGTAATTCGTTCACCCACCTTCTGTGTGTAGGACCCACCTTCGCTTTCCATACTCTCGTAATTTCCCTCTTGGCCAATATTAATCCCATATCTATAAATTTACTAGTAGTTTTATTCCTAGGCGTATGTGGGAACCAGTGTAGTATGCAGGTCGCCATATCAAAGCTCACTGTTCTGTCTGTGACCTCGTTAAGCGTCTCCCCAACCGCCTGCCAGTAGTCACGTAGGTCTGGGCAGGACCACAACATGCATCGTGGGCATCCCGCCTCGGTTACCCCAAAGTATTTCTTAAGTTTTCCCGGTGTCATGTAGGCTCTATGTAATATGTAAAAGTGAATCTGTTGGAATCTCGCGTTTCTCATGCTCTTGCGAGCCCGTCGTACTATCTGGGCCCAGGTGGTGTCCGGGATATCCTTGCCGAGATCTACTTCCCACTTAGCTTTTAGCCCTGTGAGCGGTGGAAGGTTCTCCCGCAGCATTCTGGAGTATAGGCACGTTACTGCCTTGTAAGTCCCTGCCGCCATCATTGTATATTGGCAAGCCAAGGTGGTGGTTGTTCAATCAGGCCCCCCTTCCAATGTGCCCGAATGGCCCTCGTCACTGCTGCATGCAATAAATAGCCTCCTCGCGGTAGGTCATATCGCTCCTGAAGATCCTGGTAGGGTATCAGCGCCCCCTCCTCATATAAGTCGCCAATCACTTGTAACCCCGCATCCTCCCACTGCTGTAGCTGTGACCAATCTCCCCCGTGTGGGAGTGCGGTCACCATCCCCCGCGGGATTTCTGGAGCATACGGGTGTGGTGTACCCGCTCGGCGTTGCGATCGGTTCCAACACAGACGAAACGTCTGTTCTTCGAGAGTTAGGTCTTTCAGGGCAATCTTCTGTTGCAGAGTTATGTACGCTAGTACATGACGAGGCGTTCCCCTATCCCTTTCTTGTTCCGGGCCGCGGTACACTCTTGCCACTTCTTGTGTAAAGAGCTGCAGTTGAGCTGCGAGGTAGTAGAGCCCAAAGTCCGGTACCGCTAATCCGCCCTCGTCCTTCGGACGAGTTAGCGTCGTCAGTGCCACTCTGCAACTTCCCGAATTCCATATAAAGGAAGTGAGCTGTGACCGTAATCTACGGAATACAGAGCTGGCACCCAGACAGGCAAGGTGCGAAAGTAATAGAGCAGTCGCGGCAGGGTGATCATTTTTAGTAAGGAAATGCGGCCTGTCGGCGATAGCGGTAGTGTGGCCCAGAACTCCATGTTTCCCCTTAATGTTCTAATGCATCTTCCCACATTACCCTCCAGCATGTCTGCTGCCTAATGGTATATATAGACACCTAGATACTTCAAACAGGTGGGTGCCCACTGCAGCTGTAGTCGGTAATTCGGTTGTGGTGTACCTTGGCGCAGCGGGAATAAGCACGTCTTGGACCAGTTAACCTTCAATCCTGGGATCCCACCAAATCTTGCCAGTAATCTCTCCACTCCCTCCAGTGCTTCTTCCGCGTTCTCTAGAAATAACAACAAATCATCCGCATAGAGCGAGATATGCTGTAGGCCCCTGCTGCTGTCTAGGCCTCTGAAATGGTTCCCTGTCCTCGCCTCCGCTGCTAGGGGTTCGATCGCCAGTGCGAACAACAGGGGCGATAAGGAGCATCCCTGCCTGGTACCCCGTTCCACCAGGTATTGCTGTGATATAAGGGAGCCCACTCGCACTCTAGCCACTGCTTCTGTGTACAGCACCCTAGTCCATCAGATGTAGCCTTCTCCCAGACCGAATTTTTCCATAGTTTTCTATAGGTATTCCCATTCCAGGCTATCGAATGCTTTCTCTATGTCTATGGATAGCACTAGAGGTGTCTGGGCTTCCGCGTATGTGTCTTCCAATAGCCGCGTGAGTCTTCTAATGTTTATGGTCGTGTTGCGTGCTGGTATAAACCCGGACTGATCCGAGTGAATCAAGGTAGGCATATGCTGTAACAGTCTAGTGTCTAGTATGGCGCTCAGGATTTTATAGTCTGTAGTCACCTATTTATATGGGTGTGTGGGTGTATGTTTATATATATACATATATATATACATATACATATACATATATATATATATATACATATACATATATATATATATGGCGGCTCCAATCGTTTCCTTCTTACCAAAAACGATAACGCACTCATGGGGGTTATGCAGCAACAGTTTAATCAGCCACGGACAGAAAACAGACGCGTTTCAGACCTAAGAGTCCTTCGTCAGCGTTAAAACACTGACGAAGGACTCTTAGGTCTGAAACGCATCTGTTTTCTGTCCGTGGCTGATTAAACTGTTGCTGCATAACCCCCGTGAGTGCGTTATAAGTTTTTGGTAAGAAGGAAACGATTGGAGCCGCTATAAAAACGCGTCAGTACCGACGCGCAACAGCACCCGCCCGGGAGTGCCTCTGGATTCTGGTACGTCTAGGAGCTGGAGATATATATATATATATATATATATATATTTACATATATATTTTTTTTTTTCCAATAACGCTCGCTCCAACCACAAATTCCAGCCGGATTCGCAGAAGAAGACGAGGCAGACCCAACTTGGTGCTATTTAGTTTGTTTTCTCAGAACGCCACCAAAATCCTCACGACGCGTTTCGGCAGATCCCTGCCTTGATCACATGACGTATATATATATATATATATATATATATATATATATATATATATATATATATATATAAGAGAGACCAAACCTTTGAGGCGGGTAATCTCAGGAACCACAGCACCAATCACAACACCCAATACAGCGTTGCAGCAGAAGGACATAGCCTACGCAGACGCCCACCATATACATTTAAAAGGTAAAAGAACCGTGCCAGCAAAGTAGTCCCTTGTGGGCGTGTCTGCGTTGTGCTGTGGGTGTGTGCTGGGGGCGTGACAAACGCTGGGGGCGTGTGGTACCTTCGGCCCTTCATGCCATGTCTCATATTGTGTGCTGTGGGCGTGTGCGGGGCGTGGAATTACGGAAAAAAAACGAGATTTGTGCCCAATATTTCATTGTTTTTTCTTCCCACGTTCTGTACATTCCAGCTCCGGGTATCCACCCTGCTCCCTTTAAATACCCCTGCGCCCCATAATCAAAACCCACCTTTACTCCTTAAAATACCCCAACACCCTTAAACACTAACCCATTCTAACCCTCTAAATATACCCTGTACCCTAAAACCCAAAGCCCAAACCTATCCCTAAACCCTAAAAATACCCCTGTACACCAAAACCTTGCCCTGAACCCTATAAATACCCCTGTAACTCAACACCCAAACCGACCCCTGAACCCTAAAAAATACCCCTGTACACCAAAACCCATAACAAGCCCTGAACCCTAAAAATACCCCTGTACCCCAAAACCCAAACCTACCCTTGAACCTTAAAATACCCCTGTACCCCAAAACCCAAACCTACCCCTGAACCCTAAAATACCCCTGTACCCCAAACCTAGCCCCGAACCCTAAAAATACCCCTGTACCCCAAACCTAGCCCTGAACCCTAAAGATACCCCTGTACCCCAAAACCCAAACCTAGCCCTGAACCCTTAAAATACCCCTGTACCCCAAAACCCAAACCTACCCCTGAACCCTAAAAAGACCCCGATACCCAAAAACCCAAACCTAGACCTGACCCCTAAAAATACCCCTGTACCCCAAAACCCATACCTATCCCTACCCCCTAAAACTACTCCTGTACCCCATAACCCAAAACTATATCTGAACCCTTAAAATACCCAAACACCCCAAAACATATACCTCAGTACCCCAAAACATATAGCCCTATACCCATACTTACCTTATCCAAACATTAAAAAAAACATGCTTTTACCATTCATGCATTTACAACAAATTTCGTTATAAATGTATGCATGGTAAAAGCTTATAAAATGTAATGCCATGCGTTATTATGGCATTGTGGAGTAATGGTACTTTCTTAATGAAAGTATGCGAAGTGATGGTATGCGGAAAGAATGTTGCGGAATAATGGGTATTTACCCTCCCCCGGTAAGTACATTGGTGGCACGGCGGCCCACAACTCCAGCAACATACTCATATTTTTTCACAACCCATTTGAAAAATGCACAGGTCTCTCTCAATGATGGCCAGCACCGACATACACTTTTAGACACACCTCCCGCCACAAGTTCTAGAATTGTGAACTTTAGAGCTGGGGAGCTACGTTCGAATCTCGGCATCAGCTTAACATCCTGTGATTCCAGGTAAATCGCTTTGTCTCCCCGTGCCTACCACAAATGAATATGTTCTTCTGTAATGTAAATTGTGCTCATGCCATGTTGTTGAGTTCGCGCTATATAATAGTGCAAGGAAAAATAAAGTAGGGAAACTCGAGTTCACACACTACTGAACGTGCACTCTTAAGTGCATCAGCAGTGCACTGTGAATCGGAGCGTTTCACAGGCCTGTCACAGATAAGAAATGCTATCAAAACGAAATCCTACAAAACAATATACTACTGGCCGGCAGCAATTCATACCCGGACAACGTCGGGACGGGCTGCTAGTAAAAATATATAATGAAATAGTTTAACAATACAACTATGAACAAATATTAAAAAATACATATAGTTAACCCACATTAGGAAATATAATGGAATCTGGGAACAATAGATTAACTATTTCCACTCCAGTTTATGCAACAGTAGGGAAAGTTTTGTGGTTTGGAGGGATTATATTTACTTTTCCCACTCCATTCTGTTGAACAGAAGGGAAAGCACTTGACTTCGTAAGGGTAAGATTTACTATTCCCATTCCAATGTGTCAACAGCAGGGAAAGCGTTGGACTTCAGAGGGGTAAGATTTACTATTCCGCACCCAGTCTGTGCCACAGTAGGGATTCAGAGGAGTTAAATGTACTATTCCTACTCTAGTGGTTGCAAAAGTAAGGAAAGCTTTGACCTTCAGAGGCGTTAAATTTCTATTTGACTCCAGTCTGTGCTACAGTAGGGAAAACTTTGTACTTTGGAGGGATCACATTTCTACTCCCACTCCAATCAAAGCAACAGTAGGTAAACTGCTACACTACAAACACATTATGTACTTAAATAGCCCAATTAATTTTTTTCTTTTTTTTAAAACAATTTTTATTGCAGGCTTACAGTACATCTGATTTCTCAAAGTGAGCATTGCTATTCCAATCGTCTTTCATCCTGCCTGCGATTTCGTTCCATACACAGCCATTTAGCCCACATCCCGGAGGTCGGGCGGCGCTCTGCAGAAGGATAAGCCAATTGTCCAGCATCATAGCAATTACACTCTTTTCAGTCAGAAAGTGTGTACTCCCGCTTTTGTGACTGTTTCCCCCCCCTTCCCATGGCACGTGCCAGAATACTTTTAACTCAAACTCCCCCCTTCCCCCATCCCACCATCTCCTTGACCCCACCATCCACGTAGGAATGCTCCCATTTGACTACCGTTATGGGTTTCCCAGGAGTTAGTGCTCAATCAGTCGCGTGGTGTACCCGGTGTGTCCTAGGGGCTGTCATTGTGTGTGTTCAGGGCCTCTTCGTCCTCCTGTAACGTGCTATCTCTCAGTGCCTGCACAATCATTTCCCACGCTGCTGCTGTGTCCATTGCTCTTAAGTCAGGCTTTCTACAGGCTGCCTGGTATCGGATCGTACTTTCACAAGCTGCCCATTTCAGTAATTCGTTCACCCACCTTCTGTGTGTAGGACCCACCTTCGCTTTCCATACTCTCGTAATTTCCCTCTTGGCCAATATTAATCCCATATCTATAAATTTACTAGTAGTTTTATTCCTAGGCGTATGTGGGAACCAGTGTAGTATGCAGGTCGCCATATCAAAGCTCACTGTTCTGTCTGTGACCTCGTTAAGCGTCTCCCCAACCGCCTGCCAGTAGTCACGTAGGTCTGGGCAGGACCACAACATGCATCGTGGGCATCCCGCCTCGGTTACCCCAAAGTATTTCTTAAGTTTTCCCGGTGTCATGTAGGCTCTATGTAATATGTAAAAGTGAATCTGTTGGAATCTCGCGTTTCTCATGCTCTTGCGAGCCCGTCGTACTATCTGGGCCCAGGTGGTGTCCGGGATATCCTTGCCGAGATCTACTTCCCACTTAGCTTTTAGCCCTGTGAGCGGTGGAAGGTTCTCCCGCAGCATTCTGGAGTATAGGCACGTTACTGCCTTGTAAGTCCCTGCCGCCATCATTGTATATTGGCAAGCCAAGGTGGTGGTTGTTCAATCAGGCCCCCCTTCCAATGTGCCCGAATGGCCCTCGTCACTGCTGCATGCAATAAATAGCCTCCTCGCGGTAGGTCATATCGCTCCTGAAGATCCTGGTAGGGTATCAGCGCCCCCTCCTCATATAAGTCGCCAATCACTTGTAACCCCGCATCCTCCCACTGCTGTAGCTGTGACCAATCTCCCCCGTGTGGGAGTGCGGTCACCATCCCCCGCGGGATTTCTGGGGCATACGGGTGTGGTGTACCCGCTCGGCGTTGCGATCGGTTCCAACACAGACGAAACGTCTGTTCTTCGAGAGTTAGGTCTTTCAGGGCAATCTTCTGTTGCAGAGTTATGTACGCTAGTACATGACGAGGCGTTCCCCTATCCCTTTCTTGTTCCGGGCCGCGGTACACTCTTGCCACTTCTTGTGTAAAGAGCTGCAGTTGAGCTGCGAGGTAGTAGAGCCCAAAGTCCGGTACCGCTAATCCGCCCTCGTCCTTCGGACGAGTTAGCGTCGTCAGTGCCACTCTGCAACTTCCCGAATTCCATATAAAGGAAGTGAGCTGTGACCGTAATCTACGGAATACAGAGCTGGCACCCAGACAGGCAAGGTGCGAAAGTAATAGAGCAGTCGCGGCAGGGTGATCATTTTTAGTAAGGAAATGCGGCCTGTCGGCGATAGCGGTAGTGTGGCCCAGAACTCCATGTTTCCCCTTAATGTTCTAATGCATCTTCCCACATTACCCTCCAGCATGTCTGCTGCCTAATGGTATATATAGACACCTAGATACTTCAAACAGGTGGGTGCCCACTGCAGCTGTAGTCGGTAATTCGGTTGTGGTGTACCTTGGCGCAGCGGGAATAAGCACGTCTTGGACCAGTTAACCTTCAATCCTGGGATCCCACCAAATCTTGCCAGTAATCTCTCCACTCCCTCCAGTGCTTCTTCCGCGTTCTCTAGAAATAACAACAAATCATCCGCATAGAGCGAGATATGCTGTAGGCCCCTGCTGCTGTCTAGGCCTCTGAAATGGTTCCCTGTCCTCGCCTCCGCTGCTAGGGGTTCGATCGCCAGTGCGAACAACAGGGGCGATAAGGAGCATCCCTGCCTGGTACCCCGTTCCACCAGGTATTGCTGTGATATAAGGGAGCCCACTCGCACTCTAGCCACTGCTTCTGTGTACAGCACCCTAGTCCATCAGATGTAGCCTTCTCCCAGACCGAATTTTTCCATAGTTTTCTATAGGTATTCCCATTCCAGGCTATCGAATGCTTTCTCTATGTCTATGGATAGCACTAGAGGTGTCTGGGCTTCCGCGTATGTGTCTTCCAATAGCCGCGTGAGTCTTCTAATGTTTATGGTCGTGTTGCGTGCTGGTATAAACCCGGACTGATCCGAGTGAATCAAGGTAGGCATATGCTGTAACAGTCTAGTGTCTAGTATGGCGCTCAGGATTTTATAGTCTGTAGTCAGCATGGATCACTGCTCTCCCTTCCCTGTTTCAATAGTGGGATCACTAGCGCTTCCCGCATAGATTGCGGTAGGCAGCCAACAGCTTTGGCTTCATTGTACACCACTTGGAGGCGGGGTGCAAGGATGTCCAAGTACTTGCTGTAGAATTCAACGGGTAATCCATCGAGCCCTGGTGTTTTGTTACGGGCCATATGTTTAACCGCTGCCTTGATTTCGCTAACCTCTATGTTCCTGCTCAAATCCTCTGCCTGTCCCCGTTCCAGTTGAGGCAATGGTAGGTCCTCAAGAAACCTATCGATGTCATTGCCACGCCCCATTAGTGTACTCTTATTAAGGGCCCCGAAGAAGTCTTGTGTTAGACGGACCGGGAGGGTCGGCCGAGACTACGGGGAGAGGTCTCCGGGGAGAGCCGTCTCCAACGACTGTACAGACGAGTAACTTCCCCCCCACAGACGGACACCACACAAGGTTGAAGGTTAACGAGACTTTATATGCAATTCTTAGGTTACGATGATATGATACAAGGAGGTCTGGACTCAGGGGTCCCCTCGATTCTAGTCTCTGGTTTGGGGAAAGGGTAGCGGGACAGTCTTGTTACCAATGAGTGAAAAATAGCTCTCAATCCTCGAGCTCGGCGTTCTAGATGATCGGGCCGCGGCGGAGCCAGGCAGGTCCCGAGATGGACGAAGGAAAACGACGGTCCGCGGCGGAGCCTGCAGGTCCCGGTGAAGATGACGGTTACAACGGTCCGCGGCCACGCCAGCAGGTCCCGACGACGATGAAGGTGATGAAGGTTGCGAAGGCTGTGGCAGCGCCAACAGGCAGGACGATGGTGCACAGGACAGAGCTATGGCAGCGCCAGTAGTCCGTCTAGGATGAGTTCCTCTTTACGTCTCTCGACTCCAAGATACAACTGCCTTCCTGCTCTGGAGCTGCCCCAGTTATAGGGCTGGAGTGCTTTGATGTCCGGACCTTCGCACTTGGAGGTCGGGAGGTCCGGGATGAGGGGGTCCAGACACCCAGCAGGGGGGTGGAGCCAGTGCCCGGGGAGGCGATGGGCGAGCGGCACTTGGCGGGGGAGAGCCATCGACGCCTCTTTCTCCCATTGACTTGCCAAGTAGCCCGCTCACCTCCTGGGTGGATGGTGGTGCCGGGATGTCTGAGGCCTGGCCAGGCCCAGGGTTGAGGTCGGCCGGGGGCCAGGTGGCCACGTGGTGGAGTGTCCAAGATGGCGCCCCAGGATGGGCGCGTAGGCTGGCAGTGGATCGGACCCACGAGGTTGACAGGCTCGAGGGCAGGGGTCCCTGAGGGGACGGAGGACGTGCAAGGGTGGTGTGTGGTACCTACGGGACCGGGCTCAGGCCGGGTCGGGCCGGGGGAGAGCGGCCTTTCATGTGGCCTGTCCAACATGCGTCCCCCCCAGCTGAAGGCGGGGAGAGTTACCCATCCTCTTGGGGACTCTCCTCGTCGAGGCGGAAGAACCGGGACAGGCCATCCGCGTTGGCGTGATCTGGCCCAGGCCGGTGTTCGACTGTGAAGTCCATACCTTGTAGGGAGATGGACCAGCGTAGTAACTTCGGGTTTTCCCCCCGCATCTGCATCAGCCACTGCAGGGGTCGGTGATCGGTCTGTACCCGAAAGTGTGTGCCAAAAAGGTAGGGCCGGAGCTTCTTGAGGGCCCATACCACAGCGAAGGCCTCCCGCTCTATGGTGCTCCAGCGCTGTTCTCGTGGTAGGAGTCGTCTGCTAATGAAGGCCACCGGTTGATCAAGGCCTTCGGTGTTCACTTGAGACAGGACTGCCCCAATGCCATGGTCGGAGGCATCCGTCTGGACGACAAACTCCCGGCTGTAGTCGGGGGCCTGGAGCACAGGGGCGGAACACATGGCGGCTTTCAATTGTTCAAAGGCAGCTTGACACTCTGGGGTCCAGTTGACTTTCTTGGGCTGGTTTTTCGACGTGAGTTCTGTGAGGGGTCCCACTATAGTACCATAGTCTTTCACGAACCTTCGGTAGTAGCCTGTGAGGCCCAGGAAGGCTCGTACCTCAGTCTGTGTGATGGGGGGCTGCCAGGACTGGATGGCGGCAATTTTTAGCTGCAGAGGGGCCACCAGGCCGCTTCCCACCTGGTGCCCGAGGTAGGTTACAGACCCTTGTCCAATTTGACATTTGCTGGCCTTGATCGTGAGGCCAGCCCGCTGTAGGGCTTGCAGCACTGCTCGGAGGTGGTGGAGGTGCTCGGACCAATGGTGGCTGTACACAGCGATGTCGTCTAGGTAGGCGGCGCTGAATCCTTCGAGCCCCGCCAGGACCTGATTGACGAGCCGTTGGAATGTCGCTGGGGCGTTCTTCATGCCGAAGGGCATGACTGTGAAATGGTAATGGCCATCGGGTGTGGAAAAGGCAGAACGTTCTTGCGCCCGGGGTGTGAGGCCGATCTGCCAGTAGCCCGCCGTCAGGTCGAAGATACTGAGGTAGCGGGCAGCTCCCATGCGGTCGATCAGTTCATCTGCCCGAGGGATGGGATGTGCGTCTGTTCGGGTGACCGCGTTCAAGCCCCGGTAGTCGACGCAGAACCGAAGATCTGGGGTGGTGCCGGGGGCAGCTGCTTTGGGGACCAGTACTACCGGGCTGGCCCAGGGGCTGTCTGAAGCCTCGATGACCCCGAGTGTGAGCATCTTGGCTACTTCTTCCTGGATGCAGGCCCGTACCCGATCTGGCACGCGGTAGGCCCGGTGGCGGATAGGGGGGCTGTCCCCCGTGTCTACATCGTGCACACACCAGGAAGTGACACCTGGGGTGAGGGAGAACAGGCTGGCGAACTGTGATAGGAGAGCTTGACATTCCTGACGTTGCTCTCCGGTGAGGGTCTCCGAGAGTCGGACCCCATCCACGGAGCCGTCTTGCTCCCGAGTCCGTAGGAGGTCAGGGAGGGGCTCGGAGTCTTCTTCAGCCCCAGTGTCTGTGGCCATCAGGAGGCTGAGTTCTGTACGCACAAAGTGGGGCTTTAGTCTGTTAGCGTGGAGGACCCGGAGTGGGTTCCGGGAGGATTCCATGTCGATGAGATAGGTGGCAGGGCCCTTGCGCTCGATTACTTTGAAGGGCCCCGTCCATTTGTCTTGTAGGGCGCATGGCTCGGTGGGGGACATCACCCATACCTGTTGTCCAGGTTCAAATTCAATGGATGAGGCATTTCGGTCATACCACTTTTTCATGTCCTCTTGACTGGCCTCTAGGTTGGCTTTTGCCAGTTCCCGGAACCGCCGGGTCTGGTTGCGGAGGGTTAAGAGATACCGGAAGACATCTGGAGGGTTCTTTAACGGAGGCATCTCCCAGCCTTCTTTGACTAGGCTGAGCGGCCCTCGCACTGGGTGTCCATATAGCAGTTCAAATGGGCTGAAGCCCAGGGACTTCTGGGGGACCTCTCGATAAGCGAAGAGGAGGCACGGCAGCAGCACATCCCACTGGCGACGGAGGGGCTCTTCCAACCCCCCGATCATCCCCTTTAGCGTGCGGTTGAACCGCTCAACGAGTCCGTTCCCTTGAGGGTGATAGGGGGTCGTGAATCGGTAGGTGACCCCGCACTGTTGCCAGAGGGATTTCATGTATTTAGAAATAAAGTTCGTGCCTCTGTCGCTGACGACTTCTCGGGGGAAGCCCACACGGGAGAAGATCCCCATCAGAGCCCGGCCGACTACCGGGGCGGTCACAGTCCGCAGAGGGACAGCCTCAGGGTAGCGGGTGGCGTGGTCCACCAGCACCAAGATGAATCGATGGCCTTGTTTTGTGCGCGGGTCCCGGGGCCCCACAATGTCTATTCCGACCCTCTCAAACGGGGTAGTGACCACGGGAAAAGGTTGTAGGGGAGCTTTTAGTTTGCGGCCGCTCTTTCCACTGGCTTGGCACGTGGGGCAAGATCGGCAATGCTGGTGCACATCGTTCCGCATTTTGGGCCAGAAGAAGTGGGTCACTAGGCGACTGTAGGTTTTATCTTGTCCCAGGTGTCCTGCCAGGGGGACATCGTGGGCCAGGTTTAACAGAAAGTCTCTAAAACGGAGGGGCACCACTAATACTCGGTTGCTCCCCAGCTCGGCGATTCTTTGCTCGCTGTACAGCAGATCATTGTCCCAGTAGACCCAATGAGTTCCGGAGGTATCCCCTGCGCTTTGGGCGAGCGCTTGCTGGCGGAGTCCCTCGAGGGAGGGACAGGTCTTCTGTTCTTGGCGAAATTGTTCTTGCGTGGGCCCCCCCCCTTGAGGCCATTGGTCGAGGTTAGCGAGGTCGGAAGGTTGAGCTGGTTCGGGGGGGATGTCACGGTCGGTGTTTTCGGCTGGGGCGACCGGAGGCGGTGGCGCCGGCCATTCGGGTTCTTCTGGGCGGTGGTTGGCACGGGCGGCCATGGACCGGGTGGTGACGCACGCCCAGTCCGGGACGCCTAACATCCCCAGGTGTTCTCTTCGCTCCACGGCTGCCCACGGAGAGCTTTCAAGGTCATTTCCCAGGAGGCAGTCTACGGGGGCATCGTCTCGGACCGTTACTTTCAACATGCCGGAGACCCCTCCCCATTCGAAAGGGACGCAGGCCATCCGACACAGACTTTCCGAGTTATCGGCTGATCGTACAGGGCAGAAAATGTTCGGTAGATACTGTTCTGGGGTCACCAGGTGACAGCGGACGGCTGTTACACTGGCCCCGGTGTCACGAAGGGCTTCGGCCCGGCGTCCATTGATGCTCACCCACTGGCTGTACTTCTGGGTGTTAGCGGGTAGGGGGACCCGCGGGACCATGTCTTTCCCCCCTAAGCATGCTAGAGCCATGGCGGCTGGCTCCCACTCTTGTTGCTCTTGTTCGTATTCTTCCTGCTCCTCGGAGATCTGTTCTTCCCCTAGGGCTGCAGCGGCCACTTGGCGGGGTCTTGGGCTCTGGTACTGCGGGCAGTTTGGGTCGTTGGCATAGTGGCCGACTCGTTGACATCGGTGACACGTGACATTGGCTCTGTACCCCGGTCGCGCCGGGGTGCTGCCCCGGTTGGCCGGGGGGGTGGTGCTGGTAGCGGGGGTGACCGGAGCGTTGTCTCTTCCTCGTCCTTGGCCCCCTCCTCCTCCTCTGGGTCGGTGCTGACCATTGTTGTTCCGGTTCTGTTCGTAGGACCCATTCCGGCCCACTCTGGTGATCTCCCACCGGTCAGCTTCGGCTGCGAGCTGCCGGGGATCCGTTAACTTGCTGTCGAGGAGGTGCTGGCGGAGTTCAATAAAGCAATTGTTCGACAGGTGCTCCCATACTATCAGATTGAACAGTTGTTCGTAGGTCGTGACGTTGCTTCCTCTGATCCAGCCCTCGAAGGCTCGGCTAAAGTATGTTACATAGTCCACCCAAGTTGTACCCGGGATGCGGGTGCAGTCTCGGAACCTCTGACGGTACATCTCGGGTGTGAGGCCATAGCGGGTGAGGAGTGCCGCTTTCATATGGTCATAGGAGGTCATCTGGTGGTCCGGGAGCTGTAGCAGGGTGTCGCGGCCCTCGTTGAGGAATCTCCCCCATAGACCGGCTCCCCAGTCGCTTCTATCGATCCGGTGTGCAGTCATAGCGATTTCATAGGCCTTAAACCATTGCTGGATGTCGTCCTCTCGGAAATATTCTCGGACCACATCCTTGGGGATGTGTACCTTTTTCTCTGTGGTCCCTGAGGTGTGGGGTCGCTCGGGCACCCCTGCTTCTTTATTCTGCTTGCGCAGGTTGATTTCGGCTAGGTTCCGTTCGTGTTCGTACGCCAGTTTTTTTTCCTCGAGCTCCCTTTGTCTTTGTTTCTCCTCTCTTTCTTCTCGGAGACGCAGGTGCTCTAAGTTGATTTTTTGTTCGGCCAACTTAAGTTCAACGTCCATTTTGAGTCGGGCCATTTCCAGCTCGTGTAGTCGGGTTCTTTCTCTTTCCTGGATCTCGTCTTGCGAGAGACCCGTTCTTTGCCCTTCAGGGGCCGTGGTGGTTTTTTCTGCGGTGCTTTGATCGGGGGTTCCGGCAGCCCCAGTCTCTGCCCAAGATTCTAGGGCATGCTTAAAATCGTCCTTGGTGCTTAGTCCGGTGGTAGCGATACCTAGTTCGATGCAGAATTGTTTTAGTTCACGATGGCTGTACTCCTCCAATTTCTCCATTTGGAATTTCTCGGTTGATCCGCTTTCTTTAGTTGTCATTGTGATTTCGTCGTGGGGTGAGCTACTCTCTGTACGTTTACGCGGTGATTCGGATCGCGCCGCTGGCCACCAATGTTAGACGGACCGGGAGGGTCGGCCGAGACTACGGGGAGAGGTCTCCGGGGAGAGCCGTCTCCAACGACTGTACAGACGAGTAACTTCCCCCCCACAGACGGACACCACACAAGGTTGAAGGTTAACGAGACTTTATATGCAATTCTTAGGTTACGATGATATGATACAAGGAGGTCTGGACTCAGGGGTCCCCTCGATTCTAGTCTCTGGTTTGGGGAAAGGGTAGCGGGACAGTCTTGTTACCAATGAGTGAAAAATAGCTCTCAATCCTCGAGCTCGGCGTTCTAGATGATCGGGCCGCGGCGGAGCCAGGCAGGTCCCGAGATGGACGAAGGAAAACGACGGTCCGCGGCGGAGCCTGCAGGTCCCGGTGAAGATGACGGTTACAACGGTCCGCGGCCACGCCAGCAGGTCCCGACGACGATGAAGGTGATGAAGGTTGCGAAGGCTGTGGCAGCGCCAACAGGCAGGACGATGGTGCACAGGACAGAGCTATGGCAGCGCCAGTAGTCCGTCTAGGATGAGTTCCTCTTTACGTCTCTCGACTCCAAGATACAACTGCCTTCCTGCTCTGGAGCTGCCCCAGTTATAGGGCTGGAGTGCTTTGATGTCCGGACCTTCGCACTTGGAGGTCGGGAGGTCCGGGATGAGGGGGTCCAGACACCCAGCAGGGGGGTGGAGCCAGTGCCCGGGGAGGCGATGGGCGAGCGGCACTTGGCGGGGGAGAGCCATCGACGCCTCTTTCTCCCATTGACTTGCCAAGTAGCCCGCTCACCTCCTGGGTGGATGGTGGTGCCGGGATGTCTGAGGCCTGGCCAGGCCCAGGGTTGAGGTCGGCCGGGGGCCAGGTGGCCACGTGGTGGAGTGTCCAAGATGGCGCCCCAGGATGGGCGCGTAGGCTGGCAGTGGATCGGACCCACGAGGTTGACAGGCTCGAGGGCAGGGGTCCCTGAGGGGACGGAGGACGTGCAAGGGTGGTGTGTGGTACCTACGGGACCGGGCTCAGGCCGGGTCGGGCCGGGGGAGAGCGGCCTTTCATGTGGCCTGTCCAACATCTTGAAAAACCTCCAGTATCTCAGACTGGGTGTATATCATTCGTCCGTCCTCCCCTTCTACGGCTAGTATCGGCGAACTCCGTTTTGCGGGGTTGGCCAACCATGCTAATAGCGTCCCTGATTTATCTCCCTCCATGTGTGCTCTCAGCAGATAAGCCTTGTGGTCGAAGCTGCGGAGGCGCTCCACCTCCACCGCCACTGCCTCTCTAGCCAGGTTAACCTCTTCCTGCTTCTCAGGGTGACCTGGTCTCGCTATTTCGACCTTCCTCAAATTGTCATCGGCTTTGGTCAGATCATCCTGCAAAACCCTGCGCATGCCCGCGTACTTTCCTATGCATTGGCCTCTCATTGTCGCCTTAAAGGCATTCCATTCCATCGCTCTAGAGGTCGCCGATCCCTCGTTCTCTACAAAATAATGCGTCATCCCTTCCTTCAGTGTCTCATAAAACAGCGGATCGTCCAGTGTCTCCGGGCGCAGACGCCATGTGGGGACACATGGAGTCTCCGTCATCCAATTTAAGAAAGACAACAACGGGTTGTGATCCGACAGTGTTCTGGTGAGGTACTCAGTCCTCGCTACAAACGGCATCACTAGCGGAGAGCATAGGATTGCATCAATCCGCACATGCAGGTCGTGTAGTTCCGAAAAAATGTGAGTAATCTCTTTCCGTTGGGTGCTGCGTACGCCAGGCATCTACCAGTCCCCAACGTCTCTGCCAGTCCAATCTACCCTTCGTAAGGCGGTGCACAGGGGAGTCCTGGAAGGGTGGGTGTGATCTATCTAGGGCGACGTCCAATATTGAGTTAAAATCACCCCCTAGTAGAACAGGGCCCGCCTAGTAATGTGCCAGCGTACCAGAGAGGCGCGTCAGGACGTGTAGCTGCTCAATGTTCGGCGCATATACGCGACATAATATTATGTCCCTGCCCCTGAGCCTACCCTCTACTGCTACATATCTGCCCTCAGTGTCAATCACGTGTTTCGTAGCCTGAAAAGGGACCCCCGCTCTTATCCAGATTAAGACTCCCCTAGCGTATGCCGAATAAGTTGTATTATATAACTGCCCCCTCCATCTCCTCTGCAATGCTATACCCTCTTGTTTTGTGGGATGCGTTTCCTGGAGAAAAGCGATGTGTATCCCCCTACGGATCAGGTAAGCATGTATTTTGTGTCGCCTTGTCATCGAGTGTAACCCCCGGACATTCCAGGTAATGCACCACAACCCACCCGCGTTAGCCACTGTCCCAAACGAGGTGCCTTAACATGTCACAGTGGTACGTTCCTACTTTGGTGGTGGATTTCCCCCAACAGTCTCCAAAAACTCTGCAACTCGCACTTCTCCAGTGCGCAAATTTAACCTGTACCGAACAGTTAAACAACCCTACAACTACCAAAACCTCCCTCCCCAGAACAGGCCCCAATATCAAGCTATCAGTACCCATCCAAACTCAGGTGAATCCCTGTATTCCCCAACTACTCCACAGTCGTGACCGTAGATGCCTTAAGGGCTAGTGAGGTGTGACTCAGGCTAGACGGCGGCTACGCTCGCCCCCCGCGCCCCCTGAACCCCCAATGTCATTGCCTGTGCAATAGCCCTATGACCGCCCCCCCGCACTAGCTCCGACCTCTCGGGACCCCTCTTACTCAGGTAATGTCCAACGCCTGCCGCCTTCATGTCATTGGTTCAGGATCTCTTCCGAGGTCTGCGGCGTCACCAGCGGGCCATTGGCGTTGAGTATGTCCGATTGGTCCGTTTCTGTGCCCGAGACATGGCCTGCTGATTCTGTGTCCTGCTTAGCGGAGGAGGCTTCGCTCCTCGACAGTGATTTCACCGCTGCCTTTATAGCCCAATTAATTTAATACAAATATAACATTATTACTTAACATAATAAATAAATATATATATTAAAGAATCAAAACAATTAATTTTCAAAATTCATAAACAATATAATAATTAATTTTAATTACAAAATATAGGTTATTTCATTATTGCCTAATTAACTTGGTACCCAATACCCCTACAAACCTAGCAACCCACACCTAAAATATAACTAAAATAAATAAGTATAACAGAATTTATGTAATTGATACTCAATTACATAATTAACAATAAATAATTTATTAATTGTTTATGATTTGACTTCCCACCCTGTAACCCAACAAACCCAGCAGCCCATATCTAAAATATAGCCAAAAAAATTAATTATTAAAAAAACAATTTACATAATGATTAACCAGTTAAATATTTAATTACACATTAATAATTGTGTTTTAATTATCACTAAATTAACTTTCCGCCCTACACCTCTAAAAATACAAAACTAGCAACCCACAACTAAAATATACCCAAAATAAATCAGTATTAACTAATGTCTATAATTAATAGTCAGTTAAATAATTGATAATAAACTAATAATTAGTCTTTCATTCAACAAATTAGTGCTTCGCATCAGACCAGTGGGAGCATGTAATGCTAAAATCTAAACATTTTTGGTGCTACATTTATGCATTCTTTTCTCAATGCAAGTGAATGAAAGTGGGGACACGTGATCAACAGAAGCCGCCAGACAGGCACTGATGGGCAGGTGCTGGGCTCTTCGTGAGCGAAGAGTGTGAGAAGTACTTTGGAAGGAGTGGTGTAAGGGCTTCAAATTGACAGCTTCGATGATATCTGTTGTGAACCACCCCGCCGCAGCTCTTCAAGTGAATAGTGTCAACATGGCTTTCGTAGTAGGAAATGGCTTCATTGATGCAGGTATTATCATTGCTGTCAGTCTTAGGGCGCTTATGAATCTGATGACATATGGGTTCCTGGTTTGGCCTTAGGCAGCAGCACAAAGCACATAAACACAGGTGTGAATAATCATGTGTGTAGCGTAGGCACCTGCAGCCCCAGTGGTGGATGTGAACTTCATCTTTACTCTCCTCAAAGGTATTGCATGTGTTTGATGCTAAGCCTACTTGAAGGTTTGGGGGTCATCACCAATTTCTGCAGCATACTCTATCATTTGTTTTACCCCCACTGTCAATAATGGATATAAGAACCTCTGTGTGAACAGTTCATGTTAAAATATCAAATAAACTCATCAGTTCTAGGGCAGTAGTGAACCTTAGACTCAAGGGTCAACCACTCGTGTCTTCTGTAGCAACAATCTAAACGCTGATCTTACTTTGGATGCTTGAACCTGTGTCTTGGACAGTGGATGCAGCAGTGGATGAATGGTGCGACTCATGTCATCCCAAATGGGATAATTTCCTGGCTCTCGTTAAGAACGATTGCAAGAATGTTTTCATGACCCAGAGAGTGATATTGCTTACTATACACTGCTAAGGTGCGCTTATTGGTGCTCGTTTCATGTATGTAATCTGCACATCCATTTTCTCCCCAGAGGTCCCTTTTTTCCATTTCTCTTCATTCAATGTATATATTTTCTCTATTTAAGACCTTTGCTGTGCATGTTCCACACATGCTAAACATGCTGATCTTATATCATTTCACTGATCTGAGTGACAATGCACTGAAGCCCTCCCAGGCCCAATTTGTCCCAAGCAAAGATATATATTAATAACAAGTATTGGCAACGCTAATGGGTTTGCTTACATTTTAAGTCCTAACAAACTTCTTTAAAAGATCCTCCTACAATAACGAAACAAATCCAACAATTATTACTCTATATATGCACTATGTCTATGATATAACAAATGTAATGCATAACGATTCAGAGTACTATGGTGATATGAAACAATCCCTCATGCATTGTAATGAAAGCATTCTATTGGTGGTGGAAGAATACAGTAAACTGCCGATAGTATGAGGTGAGAGAGCTATGCTTTTTTCTGCTTGGAAACTGGTTGTACAGGCCTTAATTACATCTAGACTTGACAATGGAAATGCAATGTATTTGAGCCTGCTTGATTTCTTGATTAGTAAGCTGACGGCGGTCCAAAATTCAGCAGCCCGTACTCATCCAGGCCTGCCTCTGAGAGCTCATGTATCCCCTTATCTTCTTAGGGAGCTGCAGTGGCTTCCCATTAGGAAGAGGATCTTGGTAGACAGGGTGCTCTATCAGTCTGGCGCTGGGTACCTCAGAGCAAGAATCTGCTACTATGCTCTATCCAGGCGTCTGCTTTCAGTCAACCTCTTCCTGGACAAAATCCCTAGGGCCTCATTTATGAGAATTGACGCATCGCTGCGTGAAAGCAGCGATGCGTCACATCTCAGTGCGCCCTCCTTGTGACATACCTGATGCGTCATATTTACTGTATGATGCATCATGTCACAAGGAGTTACAGACAGTGTATATATCATAACAACAGAATCACAAGCAAGAGGTAGGGTGACAATATCAAGGAATCACTAATACAATTCAATATAAAAACTCGAATTCATTTAATAAATGTTCATGGTAAAAACAACATATATCGCTGTCAGCATAACATAACAATCAATAAAATACACAAAAATTAACAAATTACACAAAAATAACATAAGGATAATCATATATTAAAAAGGACCAAAAAAGTGGCAATCAATATGTTTCCTAGGAGTTACAGATACGTCAGTATTTCTGACATATCTGTTAGCGGAAAAGTGACGCATTGCTGGACTGTGTCACAAAAGTGACGCAACTCCAGTAATGCGTCCTTTCACATGGTGCAAGCCCCATGTGAAAAGACTTGCGTCAGTCTTATGCCTGCTATGAGGCAGGCGCAAGATTTTGACGCAGCGGCGTTCTAGAAGTGATGCAGTAAAATCTTATAGATTTCACTGCGTCACTTCTACGAGGCTTTTTGCGAGGGAACGCCTCCTGAATACATTATACCTGACTCAGGTATAATGTAGCGCAGGGGTTTACAAAGGGACGCATCTGCTTAGATGCATCACTTTGTAAATAGTGCGCAACAGAAGGCATGTTTTACGCCGCTGATGCGTCACAAAAAGTGACGAGGCGGAAGCGCAAAACTTACGCAAGGCCTCATAAATGAGGCCCCAAGTATTTGGTGGTCCAAAACGGGGGGCAGGTCCTCCTTATTCTTAGAACCTTCAACTCAGAACAAATTCCTTTGGAGTTGAGCATTTCAGCTACCTCCCAGTTGGAAGCAACTGAAAACATGGTGTTTTAGGCCGGGTTAATGGTTATCTCTTTCAGCCAGTAATCGCTGAGGTGCAGAGCGCCAGGACACTCATTGGAGTAACAGAGCGCTATAGAAATGCCTTTTACATTACATTACATACTTGTTTGGGCAGAGACAAACTCCCATCTAGGTGCATTTTAAAGCATTGGCAACAATATGTGTTGCACAAGTCTGAGCTATCAAGTCAGACCTAAATAGTAACTTAACTTCTGTAATGTATAAACTACATAAATGCCAATACATACATACTTTATTAATTGTGCATTTGGCACAAGGTTTTATGGTATATGGGGCCAGATGTACTAAATGGCCACAAAATACTGGTTGCAATTAGTGAACAGTATTTGTGCGACCAGTGTGGAAATTTGCACACCCACCTAGTACTAATGATTGCTTGTTAGTACTAATTCTGCCTACATCATGAATAATTATGAGGAGGGGCACAAATTGGAACCCACTAGGAATGGCAGCCATCACAGTGACGGTGACTAGCTCAGTCGGCAGACCCCCATGTGCGTGATTCATAATAAATAATGCACAACAGGATGCAGATAAAAAAACCTCCCAGTATACTTTTTATTTTTTAAGAGTAGGCAGTGGTAGTGGTCCGAGGACTCACTGCCTATTCTTAAAATATGTTTTTGTCAACAATCAGATGGTGTAGTGGTCCCTTGGGGACCCCCTCCTGTTTGCAAATGACTTACCACCTTCTGTGAGGAGGTATTGAAAGATTAATGATTGCGATTGCATTACGTCACTAAACATTAATACATTACAATTCGCCGCAGTATGTGGAAGGGACGCCATAAGCACGCCCCTTCCAAACACCGAATCAGTATTGGAGTGCAAACCCAAACTACCATTCGGTAATCCGTTCTCAAGCACAAAACACTATTTGTGTTTTGTGCTTGAGAATATGTATTTATTTTTTGATCGCAAACCGCCAGATTATGCGGATTCGCCTTTTGCATCCTCAAAAATGCTTTGTGCATCTGGCCCCTGGTTCCTTATTGTAAGCAGATCCTAGGCTCTTAAGGTTGGCTAGAAAGAGCCCCGCCTGCGGCTTTTGACCAGTCAACAGTCTCACAGGGATACATTTTATGTGCTGAAGCCAAACCACAAGGTCTGGGGGAGGTGCAGACAGAAGTGCAGCCGCAGGTTGAAAAGACCACGCAGTGCATGTATCCATGTATATAAATCATGTTAGAACCTAGACTAATAAATAACTGAAGCAAGGTATACGAGTAAAAATACAAGCAATTACATATTGTAAAGTTTTTGGGTAGGTACTACAACTATAAAAACCTGGGACTAATAATAGCTTTTTGTTCAATGCATGAAAGCTCCAGCAAATAAAAACAGGCTCACACCCAACACCATGGAGATTGTTTCTGCCAGTGTTTGATCCCTAAGATTGATGAAGTCTTTTTGACTACATTGATTGGACACCTGGATTTGGTTAAAATCATTATAAAAGCGAGCCCATTGCGCGCAGGCAGCCAGTGTGCTATATTCATTTAGTCCACTGCAGCTGAGTCAGTAAGATTACACCCCACCCGGCTCATAACATTTTCAATAAATCTTGATCAGGTGAGAACCTATAAGTAAATGTGGCTTACCGCCGCCATCTATTTTTCATGCTGTTCGATGTCTACGGTACCTGCGGAGATGCAGGACATGTGAAAGTGACTGGGGTTTGCCGCTCACCGAAGAGGGCTACTGTGTGCTGGATTCCGGAGTAAAGAGAAGGTCATGTAGCTAGTTTGGGTGGCACTTTTGCTGCTGCCTACAAGCCAAAAGTGGCAGTAAAAGTGCATAATGTGCTGTTATTTGATGTGGGTGATTGCGTTTTAACCCCTTCACTGTGGTGGCTATTCCGCTGCAGTGCTAAGGGGGCGGGGCGGCCGCGCTGTGGGCACATGCTGGTGACGGAACCGCTCCGTCACCAGCCGCGGTTGAGCTGTGCTCATGACGGAGCGGTTCCGTCATGGTCCCGCCCGCTCAATAGAACGCGCCGCGCAGGCACGGCGGCCGGGCCATGACGGCACCGCTCCGTCATCAGCACAGCGCCACCACGGCTGATGACGGAGCGGTTCCGTCATTAGCATGGAAAGGGTTAAGGCAGCAATAACCCTGTCATAGGTATCCTTATACATATAAGGATGATACTAAAGTAATTCCTAATAACTACATTTTGAAGAACAAATTCTTATGTGACGAATTTCTCAAAAGATAAGGGACGAATAGGTCAACCTGAAGACCCCACAAAAAATCCACAATAAACTTTGGTTTCGGAATAGCGTGCTACTTTCAATGAAGCACTTCAATTATTTGTCAGGGGTAGTAAATGCTATACAAACTAATTACAATCCATTACCTCCATAACCCAGCCAACCTTACTTGACCAGGAAATTTAATAGCTGAGGTCATCATGTCAGATTGTGTGATGGCGACTAGAGTACGCACTTGACTGACAATGGTGTGAAGTTAGGGCATCAATATATCAACCAATCAATCAGGATTTATAAAGCATGGTTAATCACCCGATAGGGTATCCAGGAGCTGGCATCCCTGCTCCATTTAAAAATGGATTCAGTGGGTCTGGCCAATGGACTCCAAGGGATCTCTGGCCGCGTGACTCGCAACATGCAAGGGAGACAGTAGTGCAAAAGTAGTAACTACTTGGTCTGACAAGCCTGGACACAGGGAGGCCTAGGTTCGTTAAACAAGATCTAAATATTTGAGCCATGAGCAGCCCACTCACCTTTAGGTATGCAAATATTCAAATGCAAAAGCATGACAGATTATTACACATCCTAGCGTAGAAGAGAATGCATCATGGGATGCATTATAGTGATATGTCAAGCACATAAGAATGATAACAAACCTAAATATACATCTTTTTGGCTCATCTTTTAAGACAGAATGGAGGCATGTAAGATGTTTGGGAGCTCCTGCATTATTGCATTTCCCCAAACTACAGCTAGTATAATATTCAATAGTTCATTTGAACGTTGTCCAAACTAAACCCCTATATCAACAATCAACAGCAGGGAACATATGCTGAAGCTATGGTCTAAACTAGAACTAATCAAACAAACTGAGCATCTTCGGAGTAACAGTTGAACACATTTTATTTTGGAGATGCAAAAATGCAACAAATAATAAGGGATTAGATTGAAAAAAAATTCTCAAGTCTTGGGGGTGGAGGGGGGTGGGGGGTTGGCAGGCTCATCAAGATGGCAGATGCTCTTACAGAACCAATAGCCAAGAACCCCTTTCATCCTGCATCATCCTGCTAATACTATGTGGAAAGGTGGCCGTGTGTGCTTGTGGAGCCAAGAAAAACAGCAGAGGTTGTACGAGGGGCAGGCTTGTTCTCGTAGGTGCTTGGGCCTATGCGGCTACCAACAGTCTTCCGTGTCACACATCGCAGAGTGCGAGCTGAAGAGCAGACTACTATGAGTTGGCCTGCTGAGCTTCTCTCCCGATGACAAGGGAACCCGTGCCGGGGAATAGGCTGATAAGCGGATGTCGGCCTTGAGCAGGTAGCTGCAGACAGGGCTGGTGCTTATTTCCTTGGTGGCTCCACAACCAGTCCTGGGACGTGGCAACACATACTGAAAGCCCCATGGAGGAAGGGACTGTATTTGTGTTGTGCACCATCCCAGCAGCCCTGAGGGACACAGCGAGTCAACGTGATGCTGTATGGAATCAGAGAGTGAATCCCAGGTGCCGAGGTGTCTGGGGTAAGGTTACCCTTGCAGGGTTACAGGGTTGCCTCTCACCTGGAGAGCACATAAAAACAGGATGCCTGGAGAGACCTCAGTAGCCCCAGGGCTGACGATTGGGCGCACACTTTGACCCAGACTGTGCACGTTTTGGTGCAGAAGGAGCTGACCAACTCTCTGAGGTATTTCGATTTGATTCTTCACAGACTCATGGAGGAATCAAGTAAATGCACTACTGCTTGGGGTGCATTCCTGTATATGAAGGACACGCGCATTGCTGGCTCCAGTTGAAGCCCACCCGAGACTCCTATTCAGTGCACAGTGCCTGTCACAATCCCCGCTGCAGCACTTTTTGATATTTTTCCTTAGTCCTTTTTCTTTTTCTTTTTCTACCTTGTGTGAGTCAGATTCACCTCTGGGTGCCATTTGTGGTGGAAACATTAGTGCATACCTGTAATCATGCTTAAAGACAATACAGCTAATACTGCAATGCAAACAAAGTTAGTCTAATTTGCAATGAAAGCAGTCAGTTAAGCAGCAATGGCCTCTGAGACTCTGTCTTCTGGAGAGGGAGAACACTATGCTAGGATGCAGTTTCCTACAAAGGAATAACATACCTCTCTAGAAGGCAGAATTACAGAGGTGTGCCTAGATGCCTCCTTGATTCACCAGGATCTCCAAACTGCCTTGCAACACATCACAGTGGTAGAGGGATGTATCTCAATAGTGAAAAACTCTCTACAGACTCTAAAAGGTACAATGGTGGTACTCAAAAAACAATTAAATATCTGGCAGGAAGAGTAGATGATGTGGAAGGTGAAGCATGCAGGAACAATATCAGACTGATGTAGGTGTTAGAGGGGACCAAGGGTTCAAATCCTGTCCAGTTTCTTACAAATTGGTCTACGTCCTGGATTATTCAAGTAGACTGCTCCGTATGATTTGGGATAGAAAGGGCACCCAGAACGCTTGTCTTCAGGCCTCTTTACGGAGCACAATTACAATTCTCTTCCATAACTACTCAATACTCAGATCTACATGAAAGGTTGGTGAGCCGTAGAAACAAACAAGATCACGTACTTTCTAGACTATACTCGGCAGGTGCAGGAACAGAGGTGATCCATCAATGCCTCGCAGTATAAAATGAGTATTGCAGTTGGACTATACTTTAATGTTTCCAGGAAAACTGAGAGTTCTTTTACAGGGCAAAGCACACTTCTCTCAGACTCAAGACTCAAGAGTGAGGAGAAGGGCTACCACTCGGTCCATGGTGGTTTGCTAAGTCTTTCCTCACATTCAAAATCAGGAAGAGAGCACAGAGAGAGGTGGAGTTGGCAGTGCTGCTGGGACTGAACTTCCAGCTTTTATTGTATTGGTGGTGGGGAGGGGGTCCAGCAGAGAAGCGCAAGCTTGCACTGGAAACGGACACATAAGACCACTATCTCCACAATCACATAGCCTGTCCTGAAGGGGTGGGAGGCCATTAGGGCTATGAACAGTATTAGATGGATGCAGGACATTGGGGGAAACAGTGCTATAGTTATGGCTGCTCTGATACTTCTTGGTGGGATATTTTCCATACTTCTTTCATTGATTCCTTTGCACATAGGGCGTAGCCTGATGGAGGTGGGGCTAAGAAACCACCCCATTCACATGTTAATCCCTCTCCTGTTCTCTGATGGGTAGTTGCATTAGGCGTTAAAGTTATGGGTTACAGATGCTTAAGGATTAGTAGTATGCAAAATGGGCTAGTGTGGAATGTTATTGCTTTGTAAGAGTTAGTGTTAGCCGGTCGACACTGTACGCAAAATCCAAATTACGCATTTTTAACACAAACTTGCATCTACAAGTGACACACAGTAGTATGCTACTTGTAGATGCAAGATTATGTTAATAATGCATAATTTGAACTGAATACTGACATGGGAAGTTAATGGTCTGAATAGTAAAATAAAACGGGGTGTAGTACTTCAGTAATTAACACTCCCTAGCAATAGTATTCTAACAGGAAACTCATGTCCTACGCACAAATTGTGGCTTCATTTACAGAAAAGGTAACACTCAGGTCTTCTACACATGGTTCACTCCAAAGGAGTGGCCATCCTGCTACACAAATCTTTCCCAATTCAGGTGATAAATGCACACAGAAAAAGTAGGGTGTTATGCGCTACTCACAGGTTCCATTGAAGTGTAAATGTACTACTCGCTATCCCTTTGGAGACATTCCAATTACTCACGGACTTACTGCTGGTGGCACCCAGAGATACAATAATAATTGGGGAGACAATGATATTAGGATCATAGGTATTGTTGAGGAAGGGTCTGCTGTCTGCAGCGAGTGTACAGCCATAGCTACTGCTGATGTGGTCGCCACTCTTGCTCACACATATAAGCCATATGCTCTGTTTTACACAACACTGGGCTCTTTCTCTAGATTACTTTTTCTACAGGCGACTGAACTAGATGTTGTGGCCATGTTACATCCTGGTAAGGAATTCCAGAAGACTTGGATAGGTTACAGATGATAAGTTTATTCTTCTTAGATGGTAGATAGGTTTTCCATTATATATGTAATTAAAGCCCCACCAGGAGCATCCTCTCTGCTGCTCAGCCCAGGATCCAACTGACAGTCCACTCACAGCATACCAAACATTCCAATGATATCACATTCAGACTAACATTCAAGTCAAGTCAAGTGATTTATATAGCGCACTACATACCCAGAGGGTCTCAAGGCGCTAGAGGAAGGGTGGAGAATTACTTGTCGAATATCCAGGTTTTAAGCTGTTTTCTGAAGGCTAGGTGGTTTTGGGTAAGGCGGAGGTGAATGGGAATGGAGTTCCAGGTTTTAGCCGCTAAGTAGGAGAAGGATCTTCCCCCCATGGTGGTTTTGTTGATGCGTGGAACAGCAGCGAGGGCGTGGTTGGAAGAACGTAGCTGGCGGGAGGGGGTGTAGAAGGATAGTCCCGGGTTGAGGCATTCAGGTCCAAGTTCGTATAGGGCTTTGTGTGCGTGGCTGAGGAGGCGGAACGTTATCCTCTTATTGACGGGGAGCCAGTGGAGGTCTTTCAGGTGACCGGAAATGTGGTCTTTGCGAGGAATGTCTAGTATGAGTCTGGCTGAAGCGTTTTGGATGCGTTGGAGTTTTTTCTGAAGTTTTGCAGTAGTACCGGCATACAGGGTGTTTCCGTAGTCCAGGCGGCTTGTAACCAGTGCGTGGGTGACCGTTTTTCTAGTTTCGGTGGGGATCCAGCGAAATGTTTTTTTGAGCATGTGAAGAATGTTGAAGCATGATGATGAAACGGCGTTGACTTGTCTGGTCATCGAGAGTGAGGAGTCCAGGATGGCGCCCAGGTTCCGTGCGTGGTCCGTTGGGATGGGGGCTTTTCCTAGGGCCGCTGGCCACCAAGAGTCGTCCCAGGCGGAAGGGGAAGTACCTAAGCTGAGGACTTCTGTCTTGTCCGAGTTCAGTTTTAGACGGCTGTGCTTCATCCATTCGGCTACTTCTTGCATCCCTTCATGTAGGTTAGTTTTGGCGGTGGTAGGGTCTTTGGTGAGTGAGAGGATCAGTTGAGTGTCATCAGCGTAGGAGATGATGTTGAGGTTGTGTTGGCGTGCGATGGCCGCGAGGGGGCTCATGTATACGTTGAAGAGGGTAGGACTTAGTGATGATCCTTGTGGCACGCCGCAGATGACTTCGGTGGCCTCTGACTTAAACGGTGGGAGGCGGACTCTCTGAGTTCTTCCGGCGAGGAACGAGGTGATCCAGTCACACTGGCTGAACAGCAGAGGCAGAGAAACAGGGAAAATGTAAGGTAGAAACCTTAGATATAACACACCTTCCCTCTTCATAAAATGAACTAACAGAAAGCAAATGTAAATAGCAATGGTATAGTAACATCAAAGAATAATCAATAAGAAATTGCAGTAGAAAATTGTGAATGCATACAAGTATGAAAACATATCAAACATAAGCAAGGTGAAATGTGATGTAAACATAAGCAATAAAGGAAAAGAAAACATGTAATAAAGTACAAAGTGAGAACAGTATGACAAATTTTACAGCACGAAATGAGGTAGCAACCTTAGATATAACAGGTCAGAATATTGATTCTACCTCGTGGTACCTCCACATACTCCCAAGTAGAGATTAGACTAACCCAAATTAGAGAGTATTGCAGAGGTATATGGCGCCCACGTACTTGATGACCATTCGACCATAGGTACGCTATTCACATTAAGGAGGAAACTGAAGTTTATGTCCACTTAAATAAGGGATCCGTACAGTCAACAGCGCTGCTCTGGGAGGCCTCAAGCCACCATACATGGCAAGGCCATAGCGTGGGTGCAGTCAAAGCATGGAAGGTAACATAACATTGAACAATTGGAAAGGGAAATGTTAAGCCTTGAAAAACATTGCATTACATTAGCTACATGTGACTCTAGGGTGCATGTCTCCATCAATATTCATTTTGGTCATTGAGCCTTTGGCTGATTCGATGAGGCAAGATATTGATAAGACAAGATGTTCAGTTATGGGGCCAAAGATGAAAGGACAATATGGAAGGCAGACTAGCTCTATATGCAGATGACTTGCAACACTTCCTACAAAGAACAGAAATCTCTGGGCCCTGTTTCATTCATGCACTTAAGGTATAAGGGGAAGACTGTGAGCTCCTAGTTCATTGGGACATGTATATCTCTCTGACTGGGGAAGCCGAGATTGAAAGATGGGAAGGGATGCCTTGCTCCACAGTGGAGGGGTACAAATACATAGGCATTTTTAATCTCAAACAACCCAAAGGTGCTGGTGCCCCAAAGTGGCCCTGTTGATAAAGCAGGTGCAGAAAGACTTGCTTGCATGGGATAAGCTCCTACTCGTGACATCAGAGAGGTCTGCCCTGTACAAGATGATCATCGTTCACCATAAAATAACACACATACTCCATACCTACTCACACAAGTTGTCACCGGACGTAAAAAATAATAATACACATACTTCAAAGGTATCCGTACCAGCTTTCTCTGGAATTATTTAAAAAATGAGGGCAAATATTCAAGCTTTTCGAAGGTCCGAGAAGAACCTGAGAATCTCATTGAAAAAATATGTTCAGTCGCCATATGACGGTGTTTTGGGAGCACCGGACATACTACCAGGCATCACCGATACTACCCATAAGTGATTGATTGTTTGGAGTCACTAAAGGGGTCCATAGGCTTGAACTCAATCTACTAAATGGCCTAGAGAACCTATTGCTTGGTGCACTACAAGTGCTATAGGGCAAAAACTGCCTTATTATCTGTGGCACTGATAGTGCATACACTGTTACTATTTGTAGCTGTACTTTAATTTGACCATCCACACAACTGGTACAAACATCGCAGAAAAAATTGACTTCTCAGACCACACGGATCACATTGAAAGATACAAGTAGTGTGCTCTAGAGCGCTAACTTCAAAAGTAGGTAAGTGCAGTCCCAGATGGGATTTTAGTGTCTGATGTCAAGGAGAGGGAAGTGTTAAATCAAGCTGTGCAGCGGATGTCAGCAGCACAACATATCAAAAGTGTGTAATCGATACCGGGCTGTCCAGGCTACGTACCACAGTGGTACAACATTCCAACATTTAAGCATTAAATACAAACCTCATGCTAATGTCTCTCACCGCTGGCGGCCATATTTGTAACAACGCACGCTGATGGGCTTCTCTGATTGGTGAAGCCGAATGCATGTAGAGTACCTGGTTCCGCTATATTGTATCAAACTGAGGTACCGCTCTCCTTAAAGGTGACATCATCAATCTGCTACTAGTTAAGTGCAAGGTCTCCGCGTCCTGAAGGCCCTGTTTCCCCTGTAGGATTTTATTATGCATGTCAACTCCATACAAAGGAATTTCAATGAAGTTTGTGGTTTTCAAAACTCAACATTTAGAAGAAGCGCAAAGGCAGCTGCGGTCGGCTTGCTTCCTGGTTCGCCACAGCAGTTGTGGGGGATGCCTTTCCAATGACCAGCTCTTCTGCATTGAGTCAATTTCATATTTTGCATTCCGATTCGGTTCTTCTTAAAGGGACGTTTTAAGTCATTTTTAAAGGGCCTGCTGGCTTGGGCATCCAGAGGATAAGGCATGGTCATACCGAAAGAGACATGCTTGGCATCCATACTGTGGTTCTTAGACTGAAAAGGCCTGGCATGAACGATTCATCTCTGAAGAATGTTTTCTACATATCAGGTTGCAAATTGAATTAGCAACTTGGCCACGGTGCTTGCTATATGAAAAGGAAGCAGGCCTCTGTGTTGTGGCGGGGCGCTCACTCTCTGCCAGAAACCACTTAGGCAAAGTTTGTAGAAGTTTTGAGGGGTGGGGGATACCCAGAAGTGGCAACCGACCATCAGTGCATCCGTACTGAAAGAAAACGTGGTTTGGGATACTTCCTTTTATGACTGTTTTGCTTTTTCGAGCAAGATCACATAGGCATACAGCCAAATTATTTATTTATTTATTTTAAATCAAAATGTAGAGTTGTAATTCCAGTTTCTAACACAACCATCGTGCTTTTGATTTTAACTACAATGGATCATTCCAGTTTTACTTCTTAAAAAAAGCAATAAACACTGACACATCATTTTAATTCCAGCTCATGAATTCCACATTATGAGGGAGACAACCTGTATTTTGTGCCCTTCAATAGAGCCGGTTCCTTTACCTAAACGCAAACATTAAACACTCATTGTGTATTAAAATGTACATCTATATCACACAGAAGAATCCATTCCAGCATGAAGTAATACATCCGTTTTAGCTATTCCAAAGCATTTTATTAACTGAAAGCCCATGCTGAGACATTTGGAAAGTCATCTGTAAAAATGCCTATGGTAATAGCTGATAGTGTCATTCATTATGCCCTGAGAGGTGTCTGTGTGCCACCTGGGAACCCTATGCCAATATCTGCAGCATAGAGTATATGCAGAAAGTCCAGAACATGAAGGCATGCTATTGAAAAGTGCCAAAGAATGTAATAAGTGCTAGAAAGTGAACACCAAAAATATTTGCAGTAAGGTTGCTTAGCTACACAATAATGCTGCCCATGGGAACATTGTTGAACTCAAATCATTGGTCAACTCCATAAGACATACATTTCTGGATTCCCAATCAGAGATTTTCCTGTAGGAACATCCAATGATTCCCGATGTGTTGTCTTTTATTTTTAACAGAGACTGACGGATTCGTGTTCTTGTTTTATACCTAATAGGCTTTGCAATGCTGTGTATACACGTTCTTGTTTCGAAGAAAGAAGAATCAATGATATACACAGATTGCTTCTTTAATTCAAAGTCAGTGCCTTCCTGGGATCTGGATATGAGGTTTTGGGCCATATGTATGTAATCTACATTTACGGATTCTAAAATACCGAATTTTACCGATTCAGTATTTTAGAATCGGTAAATGGTATGTAGGAAAAAATTCGGTAAATTTTACCGACTCAGTAAGATTCGGTATTTAAGAATCGGTATTTACCGATTTGTTAATTCCTATTTATTCCTATGGGCCAGGAGGCCCATAGGAATGCATGGGAAGCCATTCACTATTACTGATTCGGTAAATACTGAATCGGTAATAGGGGGCACATATTCAAGGGTGGCAGGGTGTCACATTGACACCCTGTTGCACTCCTGAATCATGCATGTGTGCATATGTGGCACACATACATACCCTAAGGGCATGTATGTCTGCCGGTAATTTTGGCCTTTACAGACCGGTATTGGTAGCCCAATACCGGTCTGTAAAGGCTGAAATTACCGAATTTCGGCCGTTACCGACTGGTATTTAGGGTTTGAGATGTAGGAGGCAGGTTTAAGGATTCGGTAATTACCGAATCCAAAAAGCTATGTAGGAGGCACTCAAGTGAGCGCCTTCTTGCATTCAGGATTCGTTATTTACCACCAACTACAAGTTGGTGGTAAATATTGAAAAACTTTAAAAAAACAATTTTGTGCTTTTTAAAAGTGCCGTGTGGCAGACATACATGTGTGCCACATATGCACACATGCACGATTCAAGGGTGCAACAGGGTGTCAATGTGCCACCCTGCCACCCTTGAATATGTGCCCAATACCGGTCTGTAAAGGCCGAAATTACCGAATTTTGGCCGTTACAGACTGGTATTTACGGTTTGAGATGTAGGAGGCAGGTTTAAGGATTCGGTAATTACCAATTCCTTGAGGCATCGGTAAAATACTGATTCCTTATTTTAAGGAATTGGTAATTACCAAAACCAAAAAGCTATGTAGGAGGCACTCAAGTGAGTGCCTTCTTGCATTCAGGATTCGTTATTTACCACCAATTACAAGTTTGTGATAAATATCGAAAAACTGTAAAAAAGCAATTTTGTGCTTTTTAAAAGTGCTGTGTGGCAGACATACATGCCCTTAGGGCATGTATGTGTACCACATATGCACACATTCATGATTCAGTGGTGCAACAGGGTGTCAATGTGACACCCTGCCACCCTTGAATATGTGCCCCCTATTACCGATTCGGTATTTACCGAATCAGTAAAAGTGAATGGCTACCCATTCATTCCTATGGGCCTCTTGGCCCATAGGAATGAATGGGAATTATCAAATCGGTAAATACCGATTCTTAAATACCGAATCTTACCGATTCGGTAAAATTTACAGAATTTTTTCCTACATACCATTTACCGATTCTAAAATACCGAATTGGTAAAATCGGTATTTTCGAATCGGTAAATGTGGATTACCTACATATGGCCCTTAGTTCCTTATTCACTGCTAACTTAAATAGATTCCACCATAGCTCAGCAAACTAAAGCTCTAAAATCTGCACCATTTTCAATGTGCTCTGCAATTTATCTGTCCAAACATTCTGCCATGGCTTACTGCATTTTTGTACTTTTCAGACAGCAGTGTTCAATGGGTACCCTCAACAGTCACTTCTCTGCAGGTACATACATTTCAAAAAGGCTACTTTTACCTTAGTCGCTTGCTGCTCTGTGTGATTTCAGCTAGACATGATACCTAGAGCAGTGCTTAATTTGAGCCAGTGGATTCCGGGGCTCGGCACCAGCAACACCTAAGACAGTCTGCAACATGGTGGCGATGTTTGCCTGATATAGAGATAAGCACAACAACCGTTGTTTATGAATTCCAGATACATTATAAATGTCTAATACCTTCCGTCCAAGCCAATCTTATCGCTTTGGAGGTCTGGATTAGTCTCAACTGTCACCCTTGTAGAAGTGTGTTGGTTAGTAGTTGTGTTAGTACAGCCTTACCAGCGCTGGCGGGGCAATGAGTGGTGTAAGCTACTTACGCGGGCCCTGACTCTTACTTATTTTTTTGGACAAATTAAGCACTGAAGAGAGTTCATTCAGCAATCTCTATCTACGGCTCACCTGAGCATATTAATTATTTAAGCTGCATTTGATTTGCACGCGTTCATCTTATTTGATACAAATGAAAGTCATTTGTGGGTGTGGCAAACAGAAAAACAGGTAGTGTAGAGGGATGGGCCCGCAATTACAGAAGAAAAAGAATGCACTATTTACTATAATTACTTCTCAGTACAAAATATTTACCCTTTAAAGGCAAATATGTGCGACCTTTGAAAAAAACTGGGTCTGTGTGATGGGAAATGCTCCACATTTTGTCCTTCAAACATGTCAGAGTACCAAAGACACATCTCAAGACTTGTTACCAGGACAAAAGCTGACACAGAATAGGTGCTACAACCTAGATATCTTTGCATTATGATATTTGAATTTGTTCAGCCTTCATTATAGTTACAAGCCTACAACCGGAAGAACACGATTAGATCTGAGTTTAACAGTCAAAAAGGAGGCTGTGAGTATCTCCCATCTTACATGGGACATCCTGCGATCTCTGATAAGGCCCACGCTCTGGGACACTGCTGTTTCTGAAGGAAGCTGAGGATGTGTGAGCCTTTGATATCTGCCGAAAGGACAGATCATAAGGGTAGGGACACCCTGAAAAGTAGACTTTTAAACATATGATGTTCAGATTACACCAGAGACAGCATTCGGTTGTATTCTCCGCTTTATTTATGGTTTATTATACGGAATATGTCTTTTATGAAATGACAAAACTTTGAAGAAGTTTGTAGATTTAATTGCGAGGGAGAGGGATTGCCAATACCAGCTCAAATCTGTTTTGCAAGAAAAATTGTTTAAGGGTGAAGCAGCTATGTCCATGCAATGACCAGAACATAAAGACAGAGACGACTGTGGAAGTATGACAAGAGACATAGGCTATGTACCAGGGGCCTCATTTATGAGGCTGTGCGTCACTTTTATGCCACCGGTGCGTCACTTTTTGTGACACACCACTGGCGTAAGAAATGCGCCTTGTTGCGCCATATTTACAAAGTGACGCATCTAGGTAGATGCGTCACTTTGTAAACCCCTGCGCCACATTATACCTACTCCAGCAATACGTCACTTTTGCGCTTACAGATACGTCAGAAATACTGACGTATCTGTAACTTCTTGCGACATGATGCGTCATACTGTAAATATGACGCATCAGGAATGTCGCAAGGAGTGCGCACTGAGAAGTGATGCATCGCTGCTTTCACCCAGCGATGCGTAATTTCTCATAAATGAGGCCGCAGGGCCCTTACTTATGAGGCTGTGCGTCACTTTTACGTCGCCAGTGTGTCACTTTTTGTGACGCACCAGTGGCGTAAAAAATGCACCTTGTTACGCCATATTTACAAAGTGACGCATCTAGGAAGATGCGTCACTTTGTAAACCCTTGCGCCACATTATAACTGTGCCAGGTATAATGTATGCAAGGGGGGCGTATTGACGCAAGGAAGGGTCGTAGAAGTGACACAGTGAAATCTATGAGATTTCACTGCGTCACTTTTAGGACGCCGTTGTGTCAAAATCTTGCGCCTGCCTCACAGCAGGCGTAAGACTGACGCAGGCTCTTTCACAAGGGGCTTGCCCATGTGAAAGGACACATTGCTGGAGTTGCATCACTTTTGTGACACACTCCAGGAATGCGTCACTTTTGCGCTTACAGATACGTCAGAAATATTGACGTATCTGTAACTCCTTGCGACATGATGCGTCATACTGTAAATATGACGCATCAGGAATGTCACAAGGAATGTCGCACTGAGAAGTGACGCATCGCTGCTTTCACGCAGCGATGCGTCATTTCTCATAAATGAGGCCCCTGGACTCTAATGAGAAAACTTTGTAGAATTCTCAGGGGGTATGTAGCCTGCTGTGACAACCTCACTTCATCTTTGTTTTTCTGACCCCATCAACCATTGCCAACTTCCACAAGGCTTTTGACCCTGTGGAATGGGACTATTTTTTTTCCGTGCTCACCAAGATGAACTTCAGTCCAATATTTATTATAGAACACCGTACGGGTTCACACAGGTAGCTCCATCTCCGATGTCTTTCAGTGCAAAGGGGTACCCGACAGGGGTGTCTCTTGTTTTCGTTGTAGTTTGCCACCACCATTGAGCCTCTGGCAGATTGGAGGGTAGATGCGAGGATTTGATTGGGCCCCAGGGACACACTGACAGAGTGGCTGTATACTTGGATGATGTACTAATTTTCCTTGACGAACCACATTGGTCTGGTCCTTGGGTTGTTTCTGGGGTGCTCAGCAATCTTCAAGATGGTGGTGTTGCCCCTTACGTGGTATCAGCTACAGAATTTCCCCCATGAGGTCCCCTTGGAGTGGAGTGTGGAGTGGTGTGGCTCACTGGTTAGAGGCAGCAGACCCGGAAGCAAAGGACGGCCAGGGACCAGGGTTCAATTCCCCACGCGGCAGGGTCATGAACCAGGGTCAGCGGACTCGATCATTCTCGCCACGGTGCCTACTCTAACCAGGGATTACACTCGGCAACTCTGGGCATTAGCTTGCCTCATCTCCACAACGGCCCCCCACAAACGCCGGGGATGCCTAGTTTCACCTTGGAGATACCCAGGAGGGAACATCTCACAGGGAAAGCCAGGACGGGTTTCCCAGCGGTCTATAGCGCCAGGACGCCTCCGTGTAGCAGTGCGCTTTACAAGACACACACAATAACATTAACATTGGTCTTTTTTCACTTGTATCGATGCAGTTTTGAAGAGCTACTTCTTAAATCGATGTACCTTAGTATCGCAACGTACCAAAGTATTAGATCTACCTTTGAGGGACGAGTGGTTACCCTTAGACCCCAGATGCCACATCGTCCTACAGAGCATACCACCAAGTGATTCTTAATGAATCGTGGCTTGATGAGGTAGGGGGCCCATCTTCTGTATCTGAAAAGTGGTGAATCAGGAGTGGCAGATTTCACACATGTTGTACGGCGGTTCAAGTTCTATAGATCTTCCCCTGGTGACGTGGTTGGTGATCTGAGTCTGGGATAAGACAAACAGGTCCTTGGGATGGTCACGGCACCATAACCGGGACGACTCCCATGTGGACTGGCTTCAGCAAGTGCCTGGCTTTCAGGGCTTCAAACAGTGGGATATCATTGGGATCTCAAAATTGGTGGACATCATGTCTGGAATGACCATGAAATCATGTACGATCTCCATTGAAGTATGTATTTCGTTTTTTTTGGCACGTACTCACATTTTCTGATCTAGAGACTCTTCCAGAATACAGCCCTCTAAAGGCCAAAATCCTGCTAGACAAACTGCTGAACCACAAAATATCCACAATCTATTGGTTTCTTTTTGTGAACTCCCCAGATTTGAGTTCCCTCCTGCGAGAGTTGTGGGAGCGAAACTTTGGCTTTCTGGTGTAGGATAAGATGCACACTCCAGTCGGGTGACTTTTGCCATAATGTCTGATCTTGTGAGAACCCCCTTCTAGGGAGGAGTTGCTTTGCAGCCCGAGGGAGGTGCTAGGCTGGGGACCTCCTAGGCACCCTTAAAAATGACTTTATTAGACATCCCGAATTACTTAGATAGTAGCAGATACTTACTGCTGATGGGCATTGTGATCACTAAGAGGTACATTGATAGATTGTGGAAGGGTCTGTTGCCTCCATCAGAGGGAATGTGGCAGAATGGGGTGGATGATTGTATGAGTCTGGAAAGGCCTGTGTACGGAGCATGGGGTTGCCCACAGAAACATTACAAGATCTGGAAAGACACCGGTCTATTCAGAGGTATTCTTCTATAACCGAGTGGCAGGCAGCCGTGAACTTTGGACCGTGTAGTAATGCTCTTTGAGACCAATAAGGGTTAAGGTAGGGTTCGTTGGGGGGATGTGTGTGTTGAAGGGTATGATGTCCGATTAAATGGCGGTGGACTTCATTCTGTAACAACCATGCCAATGTGAATTGTAATATGTCATGTTTGTGATAGGATGAAATTCAATTAACTGTGTTATAAAAAAAGCAAATGCTCCAGAGACTAGTGGCCCTTGAGAGCTTTGCTGCCCTTAAACCTCATGGCTACAGAAAGACGAGCCGCAGACACTGGTGGAACATCAGTACTAAGCTGCCAATACAACTGTGGGTCCAAGACATCTGAGCAACATCACAACTATGCAGTCATAAAACATAGGAATCCCAGATACTGGTGGAAGGTGAAATCTCTGCTTCCAGGCACTGACAGCAATCCAAAACTACACTGTGGTAAACAGTGAGGGTCCCAGACCCTGGTGGCACATTAGATCTACACAGCCATTAAAACTGAGAGTTACAGACATCAGTGCAAAGAGAGCCACACTGCAGTTAACACATAGGACCCCAGGCACCGGCAGAATTACAGTCAATAGGGCCCAGGTTCTGCCTCGAGCTCTATTACTATTCATGTTGAGGGCACCAGCAGCAAGCGAGAACTCCACTGTCAGAAAACTGAGGAGCACAGACACATGCCAGCAGACCTGGAGCATCAGACACCGACAGGTCTTCAGAACTACACTGTCAACAAGACCGAGTGCCCCAGAGCTCTAATAATAATAATAATACAGATGCTTATAAAGCGCGAACAGCTACCTCAGGTGAGGTGTCCCGGCGCTAGCGAGTCCTACAGCCAAGAGCGAGTAGTCAGGGGGAAGATCAAGATTATTGCATAAAGAGCCAAGTTTTTAGGAGCTTCCTAAAGCTAGCTTCTGTAGTGGCAGATTGGATGGCAGGGGGCAAGGTATTCCATAGTTTAGCCGTGCCAACAGAAAAGGACCTGCCTCCAAGTCTAGCTTTCCTCACACGCGGAGTAATTAGCTTGAGCAGGGAGTTTGAGCGGAGCTCTCGTTCTTGGAGGTAACGGGGTAGTCGAAGTTTTAGGTAGTTGGGACATGAGCCTTTTAGTGCTCTAAAAGCCAAGGTAAGCACCTTGAACTTAATTCTGCTGGCCACTGGCAGCCAGTGCAGCTCGTGCAGATGCGGAGAGATATGCTGCCTGAAAGGGACCCGTTTTATCAATCTCGCAGCCGCATTCTGCACGATCTGTAAGCGTTGCACCGCATATTTGGGCAGGCCAAGAAAAAGGCCATTGGAATAGTCAAGTTGAGATGTGATTGTTGCGTGAACAACCGTTTTTCGACACTCGACTGGTAGCAGGGGCAGGAATTTTCGCAAATTTCTGAGTTTGTGCAGAGAGCCAGCGGTAAGCTGTTGTATATGCGGCAAGAAGGACAAGTTCTCATCCCACCTTACTCCTAGGTTTTTTGCATGGGAACCGGGAGATGGGGCAGGGCCCATTTCCGTAGGCTACCAAAGGTCCGGAGGGGGGTGTTTAAGATTTCCAAAAAATAACACCTCTGTTTTGCTCGCATTCATTTTGAGTTTATTAGTGTTCATCCATTTGGCCACGTCTCGAATACAGCCCCTGATTTTACTAAAAGCTGCCTCTGACGTGTCTGTATAGGGGAAGACCAATTGAGTGTCATCCGCGTATGATATTGCCTTGAGCCCCCATTTAGCAATCAAGGTGAAAAGCGGGGCCAAATAGACATTGAACAGCAGAGGGCTGAGTGCAGACCCCTGTGGGACACCACACCAGAGGCCTTTAGGTTCAGAGGAGAAGGGGCCCAGAGCCACTTTCTGGGACCGCTCTGTGAGGTAGGAGTGTAACCAGTTAAGTGCTTTATCTCCAAGGCCAATGTCCTTAAGTCGAATCAGCAGTCTGCTATGATCTACCGTGTCAAAAGCAGCGGATAGATCCAGGAGCACCAGCATAGCTGATGCCCCTGAATCTAAGGACCACCTGATTGACTCGGCAACCTCAATGAGGGCCGTCTCGGTGCTAAAGCCGGCCCTAAAGCCAGATTGAGTTTCATGTAGGGCACCTCTTTCTTCAATAAAGCTGTTAATCTGCCATTGGATCAGTTTTTCGAGCATTTTGCCAGGGGCTGCTAAAAGGGAGATGGGTCGGAGATTGCTCAGGTCATCCGGCGCGCCTTGGGGTTTTTTTTTTAGCGGGAGAAGAGTGGCCTGTTTCCAACAGTCCGGGAACATGCCTGTTGTGATGGACGTGTTCCATATGTGTTAGAGGGGGACTGCGATTGCGTCAGACATTAATTTCCAGAGTTTAGGTGGGCATGGATCATCAGGTGCCCCAGATTTACATTTTTTTATTTCTTTCAATGCCTCAGAGAGGGTGATGGGCTGAAATTGAAATAAGGAGGAAGCGGGTGGCTCAGAGACTCTAAACTCATCCATAGATGTCGGCTCGGGGTTCGTGAAAGTATCATACACTTTTAATATTTTGGTGTCAAAGAAATCAGAAATGGTTTCACAGAGTCTTGCGGATGGAATAATATCCGTCTCGATGGCTCTTGGCTTAAAGAAAGATTTAACTATCTTAAAGACTTCTTTACTCGGTTGTTCCGCCTGCTGGATTGAGGTCGCAAAGAAGATTTTTTTAGCTTTTTTTATGGATAAATGTAAGGCATGGAGGGCTTTTTTATAGCTGGTTTTGGCTGATTCGCAATAATTTGCTTGCCAAAGGCGCTCCAGCTTTTTGCATTTACTTTTTTCGGCCATCAGCTCAGGGGAGAACCACGGAGCAGAGGGAGATTCTCTGCGTGACGTAGCGATTCTGGCCGGAGCGATAGAATCCACTACATTGCTAATCCACGAGTTCAGTGATGTAGCATCGGAGTTAACATCCGAGGTAAGGGGTGGGGGGTTTGCTCGAAGTGCCAGGCAGAGAGTGTCCGTTGTTAAAGTATCCCAGTTTCTTCGCATATAGGAGCGTTTCCCTGTGATCTGAGACTGGGAGGAGATTGAGATGGATAAAGTAATTAAGTAGTGATCCGTCCAAAGCAGTGGTATCGGAGAATTAGCTGTTGTGTTCGATATATTGGAAAAGAAAAGGTCCAGCATATGCCCTGCACGATGCGTGGGGCCTGCAATAGCTTGAGTTAGATTGGCCGATTGCAGGGTTGAGATGAGGTAAGTAGCCTGTGGACAGTCAGGGTTGTCGGCGTGAAGATTAAAATCACCGGCTACGATATAATGCGGGTGGGCAAGAGAGTTTAGGACTATAAAGTCCATAAGCTCACTCAAGGATGATGCCGGGCAGTCCGGGGGTCTGTAGATAATTAGGCCTGTAAGAGACAGTTGGGGGGTAATTTGGAGGCAAAAGTGTAGCCCTTCTGTGCCTGGGAATGTGGTAGGAGTGGAGGACAACAAGGTGTATTTCTCGTTGTAGATGAAAGCCACTCCTCCACCTCTTCGGCCTTCCTTTCTATTGGAGAAGCTCAGTTTAAAGCCTGGCGGGGTTGCTAGTGAGATGGAAGCCAAGTTGTCCTCATTGAGCCATGTCTCAGTGAGGCACAAGGCGTCCCAGTTAGAGTCCGCTATTAGTAAGCATAAGTCGTCAGCATGCTTAGGAAGGGATCTGCAGTTTAGTAGACCGATCCTAAGTTTGAGAGAGGAGGTGTTGCGAGATGGTTTACTTGCTTTTTTGAAAGGTGATACTATTTGGGAATAGACGGAGCCAAGAGACTTTTGGCAGCGTAGGCAGTGGTGCGGGAGATCCTGAGTCGTCAGATTAAGCTCAGGCGACTGACAGGGAGTGGCTGCGTTCAGTGACCGTAGCTCCGCACTGGACCAAGCAATCCTTTGATTGTGTGAGTGGACACAGGCAGCATGGCTGGCGCTGGACGCCATCCGGTCGCGGACGGGCGCAGACGGGCTTGCCTTAGGCGCGCCTTCGGCACGCAAAGCGCGTGCCCGCTGCGCCCGTCCGCTGCGCTTCCGGGGGAAGCACATATTTATATATTGGGGGGGGTGTGGCCTGGAGGGGGTGGGCGTGGCCACAGTCTTCCCTCACCCAGCGCCGGTGTGACAGAATCCCTGGTGAGCGCTCAGTCGGCTCGTAGGGAAAGTGCAGGAGAATAGCAGCAAGATTTTTGTTAAAAGCACAAGTTATTTACACAGACAAAGCTTTAAAATGCAGTTGTAAAAGAACTCCCGTCTTTTCGCCTCAGGAGCAGCAGGACAATGACCGCGCTTGTGGATCAGCGCGCTCTTTTATAACTACGGGGAAAGGGGGCGTGGCCTGGAGGGGGTGGGCGTGGCCGCAGTCTTCCCTCACCCAGCGCCGGTGTGACAGAATCCCTGGTGAGCGCTCAGTCGGCTCGTAGGGAAAGTGCAGGAGAATAGCAGCAAGATTTTTGTTAAAAGCACAAGTTATTTACACAGACAAAGCTTTAAAATGCAGTTTTAAAAGAACTCCCGGCTTTTCGCCTCAGAAGCAGCAGGACAATGACAGATACTCATTTTGAGGAGTCCAGGTACTAGCACAAACCAGAACTATATTTTTGCTTAAAGCGAGGGACCATGACAGTGATGTCACATCAGAACTACACTGATATTATTTTATTTATTTTTTATTTATTGTTATTTGATGACTTTTATATAGCGCTGGCTAGACCCAGAGGTATCAAAGCGCTTTACATGAGGTTCTAGAATGATACAAAGTTACATCAGTTACAAGTAATATTTGTTGCAAAAAAAATTTAAGAGCTTAGAAGACTAGAGAAAAGGAGCGTAGAAGGGTAGGGGAGGAGGGAGACACGGAGAAGAGCCAAATGGAAGTGCACAGCCCATCTCCGCTATAGCTATCAAGGTAGCTTCTCTGGGCATCGGCCAAACTGCTAGGTCTCAACGGTCAGTGGCAAGTTCACAGATACCATGCCCTGATGGGTGAGCCGGATGGGGGATATGCTCGAGGTCTGGTCAATGTCCAACTGTGTCCAAGAGTAGTAGCACGACGTGGTAAAGGACCACTGTGACAGCCAGCCATGGTCAGGCAAGGGATTCTGCCCCTGGTGTTTCATTCTGCCGGTCCCCATTTTTATCTTTCCCCTATGTATTCACAGAGCCCCAAGGTTAATCGTGCAGCTTCTTGAGGTGTCTTTATGGCTGTTTCAGTAGGAGACTACTCCTCGATGCCTATTCAGCCACCATTTAAGGTCTGGGATGTAGGAAGAGAAATTGCCAGAGGCTGCGCCAAAGCAGGCTCTCAGGAGTTAACACTGTGCGATCTCCGCGTTCAAGGGGGGGTGTTTGTTGTGCAATGGAGCAGCTTGGGCCAGCGCCAGTGTCCGTTTGCCTCCAGAGGAGTGGAGTATTGTAATGATATAGCTGCAAAGGGGGACAGACGGCTGCCATTTTAAGATCAGGCGGTGCGCCGCGCCTCCGGTTTTATTCTCACTCACTCATAGAACTTCTGAAGGGACCACCTTCACCCCTGCACCGTTTCTTCGAGGTCTCGGGGGCCCGGGAGGCAGCCAGGCATCCACCGCCACCTCCTGTTGCCGTTCAAAATGAGCCGCACAATTAAGACGAGGCGGAGGGGATGATGAACACCGCTCACTTCCGCTTACAGCTACATGTATTTCTGCGCTCCAGAAATATGTTGGGTATCTCCGCTGAGGCCGCAGCTCCTTTTTGCACGCAGTGACCGGGCCCTAAGCCACATTATGCTCCCTTTCCCATTCCGGGCGCCATCTTGGAGTGAGGCGTGCCATGGGCTGCTTCTTATACCCCTCAAAGTGTGTTGCCAAAATGTATATGGAGGATTATGTTGGGAGCCCCCGGCCACCCGTATTCACCAATGGGATTCCCGACGCCCCCCTCCAAGGCCCTGGCTCACCGCCGTAAAGTATCTCAGACGGTGGCGGAGTCTTCGTATAGTCGGCGCCACCTTCTCTCCGCATTGAATGCACTCCGCCTGTACCACCGTATTTCTCTCAGGCGCCGAACTCCAGAGTTTTTATCCGAAATGCCAGATGTGATCACTGTAGTCGTGGGCGCTCCACTACAGAGCCTCCGCTTCCCTTATTCAAGCGTGGACAGTCACTCCTGAAGAGCTAGAACTACACTGTTCTCAAAACAAAGGGCCCAAGACACATTGCGGCACAGCAGAACACATTTGATTTTATTTATTTTATAGAGCACAACCCTGTCCAAGAAAATTTACTTCTAGGCGCTAAGGAGTAGGTATAGAAAAAAAAAGCTGGCTGACACCTTAAGGGTCTCTAAAGAGAAAATTCTTCAGGTCTTCAAGGAATCTCGTATGAGATTCCATGGTTCATAACTTGGTCAGAAGTTGATTCCACCAGGTCATGCCTAGGACCATAAAAGTACTGCCTCTCCTCGTCTTCAAGTAGATGATATTGGGGAGGAAGAATGCATCCTGAGTTTGAAGACCTGAGAGTTACTGGAGGGAGAGTAGAGTGTGATGAAATGTCGAAGACTTAGTAGGGCCTGTTTTGAAGACTGCTCCATAGGTGATCCAACGGTTTTTAAATTTGATTCTTGTATCTATGGGTAGCCAATGTAGGTTCAGCTATTCAAAAGAATTGGGAAGACAATTTTAGGAAGATTAAGCAGGAGAAACGTTGCTACATTTTGTATTATCTGGGGTTTGCAGGTAAGATTCAGAGGAGGGTCCATATAGAGCCAGTTTGCACAATTAATCTATAAGTATCGCAATTTTTCTGGCTGAGTCAGGTAGATGACTGATCACTGTTCTTAGAGTTTTTATGATGCCAAAAAATGTGGCTGCTTGTAAGTGATTTGCTGTCTGAAAGTAGAATCAAACTTCACTTGGAGGTTTCTTTTTTTTTTTTCTTCCTCATATACCTAAATTGGGATCTTGATGGGAACTGGCATGTCCCTCAGTAATTGGTCGCCCTATTCCAGCCCTGATGTTATAGACCAATAACATAAAGGGGGGGAAGGTCCCTCAAGTCACCACGGTCTTCCCAATCCACTCCATTTCACACCATAGTGGGTGCCCTGTATTACTTTGGAGACAAAGGAATCAACAGGGCCCAGGAAAAATCATAGGAAGACCTTTAACCTATTTTGCCAAGCCACAAGGGGTGCCCAGATTTTAACAAGACTTGTAGGATCGCATGCCATGTCAGATTGGCTTGTAATGTTTTAAGCAATGTGAGACGGTGGGGGGAATTATATCCTTCCAAGCTCGGCATATTTCACGCCTTGCAAGAAGTACAACAAAGAAAATGAGTCTTGCAGGGGATCATTTAAATTATAATCCAAGCTTAGTCCGAAAAGGATAGTTCTTGGAGTGATTACCAGAGATTATTGGAGGACATCTTCCAAGAAGTCCGGAATCTTGATCCAATAATTCCTTATCTTTGGGCAATCAGCAAACATATGAAGATCGGCGGCGGCAGGGTGCCTGCATCTTGGGCGGTAATATTCTAGGTTGGAAAATTTAACATCGTTTTTTCGGAGTTATGTAAGCCCTGTACATAGTGTAAAGATGATTTCTTTTTAACGTAGCCGGCTTAACCACTGCCTGTAGGATAGTAAAAGAATCCGTCCATAAATTTTTAATGTTTCCGATGCTCAGATTCAGAGAATTACCCCAAAGTTTTTGTAACGCAAGTTCTGTAATATTCTCAGCCTCTAATATGGCAGAGTACCAGTATGAGATTTGATGTTTCCATCTGCCACTTTTGGATACTGAATCGAACTTTGGATTAGAATCATCAAAATTCCATGATCTAGTAGACCACCATCCAGTCAGCTGGTAATACTTGAATCTGGTAAGTGTCCCCCCGGTCAGATTAGAGAGAACCTCCCAACTTAAAAGCTGCAAGTCTTCCTGAAGGTCACCCCAATGTTCTAATCCTGCCATCCTCATTTGCCGAGTCAGTTAATCATCAAGACAAGGGGGGGTACCCGGGGAATCCCAGATTGGGGCCTGTGATGTATAGTAAGGAATATTGAGGCTTTTCCTAACATATACCCAATTTCTTAAAGCTGCCCCCAGAGTCTTGAGCCTCACCTTCTTAAAGAACTTCGGATCCCCGAACTTAAAAAGAAAGAACTCCTGTCCCTGTTATATATCTTGCAGTAGTGCTTTGAAAAGTATGCCTAAAGAGGAAAGATCAGTTTTATCAGCCAATGATCTAACATGTTTAAAGTGAAATACATGGCAAAAGACAAGTATATCTGGAAAAGCCAACCCTCCCGTTCTTAAACTTCTCCTAAGCTTTTTCCAGGAGATTCTTGGGGATTTTGTATTCCAGATGAAAGATCCGATTTTTCCTTGTAGTTTTTTAATAGCTAGTGTGTGGAAAGATAGAGGAATGGTGTTAAAAATAAACGTTATTTTTGGAAGGATGATCATCTTAATCAAATTAACCCTCCCAAAGATGTTTAAAGGGAGGGATGACCACCGCTGAAGAAGGGCATAGACTTCCTTTGAGACTCTATGTAGGTTGATTTTTGGTATTTCTTCGATTTTTTGAGCCAGATGTACCCCCAGATATCTCATTCGAGCCCTCGCTCCTGATGTCCCTTTCTCCTGATGCCACTCCATAATCTCAGTTTTATCTTTATTGATGGTATAGCCTGAGATATCTCCAAAGGCTTCAGCTTGATCTATTAACCTTGGAAGAGGTTCGGCTGGATTTGAGGTGAACATAAGTAGATCATCAACGTATCACACGAATTTTTGTTCTAAATTTGAGATCTTGAAAGGCTTAAATGCTGGATCGGCCCAGAGCTGGTAAACAAAAGGTTCTATATATAAATGAAATAACAGGGGGCAGCCCTGCCTAGTTCCACGGCCAATGGTTACCCAGTCTGTAAAATATCCGTTGACTAGAATTTTTGCACTCAGGGAGCAATAGAGGGACCTGATGGCTGTTACAAAATTGTTTGGAAACCCAAACCACGCTAAGGCTTTCCACAAATATGACCAATCAACTTGGTCGAAAGCCTTAGCGCCGTCAAAGCTACCAGGGTCAGAGGGAGCTTCTTGTCAATTGCAACATCGATCGCAGAAATAACTTGAAATGTTAATTCATTAAGTTGTCTATCGGGAATGAAGCCCCTATAGTCATGACGAACAATGGTTTTGATTACTCTAGCCATTATCGCTGCTAACACCCCGGCGAACACCTTATTGTTCGAGTTTAATAGGGAAATCGGTCTATAAGACTCGATTTTTAAGGGATCCTTGTTTGACTTTAAGAGTAAGGTAACAGTAGCTCAGACCACGAGTTTGGGGCCCTCTCCCCGCCTAAGAGAATTTTATTGAACAATATCGTCAAGACAGGTACTATTTGATCAAGAACTATCCGGTATAATTCCACTGGGAGTCCATCCGGACCGGCTGCTTTCCCTTTAGTCATTTTCATAATCTAGGTTCTCACTTCACTCTCTCTGATTTTAGAGCTAAGAAGGACTCTATCAACCTCAGATAAGTTGGGAAGCTGTAGCTTACTTAACCAGCCTTCCGCTCTCCGTGGACAATAACAGGTATTAGCTTTATATAAGGTTTGCATAAAGGATTTAGCTTCCTCCCTGATTAGATCTTCGTCATGAGTAATGCCTCCTGTACTATGGAGAGATAGGCTGTTAATTCGGTTTCTAGTCCTATCTACCCGGGATTTCCAGGCAAGAAGACAACCGCATTTTTCCGCATATGAGAAATTCTGAAACTTACTGGCGTCCCATCTGTCCTTTAAAATCTTATCAAGACTTGCCCGATATTCTGCCCGCAGGCTATCTAGCTCCTTTTCTAGGCGTAGTCTGATGTTTAACTGGTCTGCTGAAGCTCTCTGGAGCTCCTGTTATTTTAATTTAAGCTTCAGAAGACGCTCTTCCTCCATCTTCCGCCTATGCTTATTTCCTCGAATCATCAGGGTGCTCAGAGAACCTCTGATAAAGGCTTTAAATGCCTCCCATATCACCTGCTCACACGTAGAACCATTATTATGCCTAAAAAACCCCTTTGTCCGTGTTGCTAATTCTAGCTTAACCTCCTCTTGAAGTAACAGAGATCTATCTAGGGTCCACCTCCTCTGCTGTTCCCTCTGTTTAATATGTATTACTAGCTCAACAACGGAATGGTCCGACAGGATAGCCGGGATATAGGAAATAGATTCTACTATAGAGAAAAGGGACTGATCTAATAAGAAAAAGTTGATTCTGGAATGATGTCCATACCTTCGACTATAAAAAGAAAAGTCCCTTTTTATATTGTTTTTGGCCCTCCATACGTCTATTAGATTAAAATCTTTCCTAATATTCCTCAGCTCAATTCGAGATCTAAGAGGGGGTGTAAACTTGACTCTAGATGTGCGATCCATTTTTTCGTCAAAAATCAAGTTAAAGTGACCCCTAAAATAACGGGTCCTAGAGTCTCCATCAGACTAGCTTTTAGCTTCATAAGGGCCCCCGGAGCATCTTGATTGGGGCCATAGTAAACTGCACATATGAAGGGGGTATTACCCAGTATTAATGACGCAGCCAACCACCACCCAGTATGATCCCGCTCGAACTTCTCAAGCCTAATCAAAGCATTTGCTCTAATCACTATTGCCACTCCTCTTGTACTGCCGCTTTGTTCGGAACAGAGAATATCCTGAATCCACCCATGTTTACCAAACAGTGACTTACACTCTCACATCTCTAGATGAGTCTCCTCAAGTAGACAGATATGTGCTCCTGAGTTGTACAAGTATTCATTTACCCTGGACATCTTTCTCTTACCTCTCAGGCCATTAACGTTCCAGTTTATAATCTTAATTTTGCTGGTCATATTATCGTATCAATGCTACCTTAAATGGATCACTGCCCAGCTCCCATCCAAAAATCCAGTATTTCTACATGCAAATATGAGGAATTATTTTTTCCCTTTTTACCCCCACCACCCAACAAGCTACCCACCTCCCATGAGGAACCCCCACCCACCTGCTTTGGCGATCTTGTCGCCTGTTGGGAACTCGCAGCGTCTGGTCGAGATTGCCCCAATTCTGAAGTGAAGGCACCTATGTGTAAGAAAAACATTTTTTGTATCTTATTTTTATTATTTATTTATTTATTTATTTCATTTTTCTCCCCTTTCTACTCTCCTTTTTATCAATTCATTTATTTTTCCCCTTGTTTTGTTACTGCCTTGGATGTGGTACGTGGTGAGCCCATCTTCACTGCCTACCAGCTTCGGGTCCATAATTGCTGATGTCACCTGGGATCAGAATTTCAGTTTTCTCTGAGTTACGCTTCATATTTGTATCCATCATCCAACATGAGACCGAACATTGACTCTGCTTTAAATTAACCTGACCTAAACTCTGATTGTTAGAAAGCGCTATCACCAGTTGGGTATCATAAGCACTGGAAAGTACTTTGTATCCAAAGCTATATATCTAAGCCATTACTGGAAACAGATATATGCTTAAGAGGGTGGGGCTCAAAGAGGTCCCCTGAATTACTCCGTGCTGGAGGGTAGAATGACTAGTAGAGAAAGTATAGCTATGGATAGTTTGGTTTTATTTGGATATAAAGCCCATTGCCCAATCAATAAGTGAGCCCCTAATCCCTGTGTCTGAAACTTTGTGTAAAAGGGTAAATGAGTTATTGTGTCGAACGCTGCAGATAGATCGAGCAAAATGAGGCCTGCTGCACCTCCAGAGTCAAGGTTGGTTTTTAAAAGTGAGTAAAATGACTGCCCTTTCATGGTACTCTTTTAATAAAACATAGGGCCCGTTCAACACAGGCAGCAAGCATATCAGACTCACACTGTCATCAAAACTTAGGATCTCAGCATTGCTGGCTGGTATGATACACGGATGGCTGGCAGGAGAGACCCGTGCAGGTAACAGCAGTGAGGCAAAGTAGGGGAGAATCGACGGAAAACAAGGTTAAATTAATTCTTTATCTCATTTTCCCAGGTCATCGTCCGTTGAATTCCCCCCCACCCTACCGCACGGGCCTCTGCTGGTGGCTGGCTGGGGAGTAGGGTGAGGGAGAAAAAATAAATAAAAATGTACTTACCTGATCCAACGTCATCTCTCCTCCACTCTTCAATCAGGAAGCAGACAGGCTCCCCTAAGCCAATCACAACGCTGCAATGCAGCGTTGTGATAGGTCTTCGCACTGTGGTTCAGCACTCAGATGGGGAAAGGGAGACTGGGAAATGCTCTCCACCCACGCTGTAATGCAGGCTGGGTGAAGAACATGCAAAGTGCACATGACGGGCCGAGATGGCCGGCCATACGATCACGCACACTTTAGAGTGCAGCAACCACTCATCCTTCCGGAGCCGAGCCCCGCTCCACCAGCCCCAACCTGGCGATACTAAAAATAAATTGATAATAACTTATGTTATTATTATTTTCTTTTTTCTTTTACACTGCTCTGCTACCCTTAGCGGTGGAGCTGCCACTGAACCTCAGACAATGGCAGAACATAAGAACTAAAGTCTATTTTAAGTTTAGAGCTAGTTTTTCGGCTTGATGCCATTTACACTAAATAGAGCATTGTCTGAAGTGGGCTGATCAAGCCCCCATGCTGAAGGCTGTGGTAGGTAGAAGCAACACATGTGACAATGTGTGACTAATAAGTGAAGAAGGCTAACAGAAAAACAAACTTACATATATGATTCTATGGGCCTTATTAGGAGTTTTGTGGTGTTGGAGCTGGTCCGCTCCGCTCCAGCACCGCCAAACCCATGTAGGAAATGCACTCCAGATCAGGAGTTTTTTCCTTGTCTGGCAGACAGTTCTTTGGTGTTCGCAGGGCAGTGCCTAAGTAATATGCACCGCAATGGAAATGTCAAAGTCAGTACTTGCACGCATGGTCTGCTGCTGTCCATGCTATGCGTATAGTGGTGTGCATGCACAGAGGAGCGCACATGTTGTGCCCCCCACCCTGTGTGCATCCACATGGCAAGAGGCACTAGGCGGCCCTGTAGTGGCTCCTTTGTGTCCTAACCACCACACTTTTCACGGCGGTTGTACTGCCATGTAAAGTGTGGCGGTGAGGAAACTCGCATTATGCTTGGCGTGGTTGCAGCGGTACGCCAAGCAAATAGCGGTCTCAGGACCGCCTCGCAGCCACCAGGAAGGAGTGGTTCCTTGGCAGTTGAGGTCGACCCAGGACGGCCCGACCACCCTAGTCATTATAGGGCGGTCTGGTGGCCGCCACCATGAGCCTAGCGGTCCGTGGACGGCCAGACTCATAATAAGGCCTGAAGTATTTTTATTAACCGCATCGCTGCGGCGGCTTTTCCCGCTGTGTGCAGCAATGTTCAAAAAGCCGCGTTACATGACGAGCTCAGCTCGTCATCAGCATACGACCGCCGTAGCTGATGACGAGCAGAGCTCGTCATCAGCAGCGAAGAGGTGTAAAGAAACTCTGAAACACATAATGCTGGCGAGACAGCTAACAGTATTTGACCTAAAAAGATAAAATGAACACAAACAAACAGAACAGTGAAAGCGATATAAAGCATTTGCATAGGTTGCAGTTCAGATGAAAAGTAATAGCCCCTGCTTGGAGGTCAGGCGGCAGGAAGCTTGCAAATGACTGGCTAATGGGCAGATGAATGGGCTGTATGTCTGGCCTGTCTGGACATGCGCTGCCCCTGCTGTAATCAGCGACCAATCAAATCAGTAGCTGGGCCCATTCATGTTTTGCGTGCGGCTGGTTGTTTTCTACAAATAGGATGTCCGCTTTCGGGCCCCGTTAGACCCTTGTCAGGAGCGTATGAGTCACTGGAAGCTGCGAGCATTGCTTCAGCTCGTGAGGTTACACAGTGGTCACACAAAGCGGAACAGGGGGGTATGAGAGCAGGAAGCCTGTCTGCAGTTTCATTCAGAAACAAAACACACGAAAAAACCCAGATCCTGTATTTCGTGAAAAAATAAATCTGGTGCTCCCGGGGAAGCTTTGAAGTTCTTCAGCCCCAGTAATGCGTTCACGGCTTTCACAGCTCGCGGCAGCAGGAATGCATGCGGTTGTTTTAGAGGCAGGCCTGTAGGTTCCATATGTTTGTGTATTTTTTTTTGGTGTGGGTCTTTCTTTCTAACTTTCCCCTCGCGGAGCCCCCAGGCCTCGCGCGTTGCTCCTGATGTCTGCTGTGATAATGCATCAGCGACGGTAGTACAGTTACATGGCGGCCTTTCTTCTGGCCAAAAATAGGTAATGTCCGGATAGGAAACCCCGCTGTAAACGGAGGGAGATTATCCGTCTTTTTCCTTTCCTTAAAATGAATAAGAAAGTGGCAGCTGTCTCGGGGGGCCACGGTTACGCTAATTAAGCAAGACAAGCTTTGTCAAAGGCAACTTTTTGCGCTTTTGTTTAGTGAGAAGCTTTTTGTTCTTTTTTTTGTTTTGTTTTAATGCAGATTTATATAGCGCGTACTCGACCCGAAGGTAGTGGAGCGCTTTACATGAGCATCGGTTACGGTCTTGAGCTGTGGTTAAGGTGGGTGAGAGAAGTAGCGCTCGGGGAGTGGTGGGAGAAAGGGTCTTGGAGGGAGCTACATGGGCCTCATTTATGAGGCCGTGCGTCACTTTTACGTCGCCGGTGCGTCACTTTTTGTGATGCACCAGCAGCGTAAAAAATGTGCCTTGTTGCACCATATTTACAAAGTGATGCATCTAGGTAGATGCGTCACTTTGTAAACCCCTGCGCCACATTATACCTGCGCCAAGTATAATGTATGCAAGAGGGGCGTATTGACGCAAGGAAGGGTCGTAGAAGTGACGCAGTGAAATCTATGACATTTCACTGCGTCACTTTTAGGACGCCATTGCGTCAAAATCTTGCGCCTGCCTCACAGCAGACGTAAGACAGGCGCAGGCCCTCTCACATGGGGCTTGCCCCATGTGAAATGACGCATTGCTGGAGTTGCGTCACTTTTGTGACACACTCTAGCAATGCGTCACTTTTGCGCTTACAGATACGTCAGAAATACTGACGATTGTTTGTTCGACCTCTGAGGCGGAAAGCCGGAGGACTGCATTTTTCTCTATGTTTTAAACTTTCTTATTATCACTTGTACTGATTTTAAAAGCAACTACTTTACCTGCACTGAAAGCGCCGGCTTATACGCGCTGAGCAGCCCTCCTAGACATCCCCTGATACAGCGGCACCCAGCGCTGACACAGGGTAAACAGCCATACCGCCATCGCGGTTCGAAGGCGTAGCCACGCCCACTGCGAGGCCACGCCCACCAGGAAAAACTACAAAACGCTGACTAGAAGCGCCACGCACTATTGTTTGTTCGACCTCTGAGGCGGAAAGCCGGAGGACTGCATTTTGCTCTATGTTTTAAACTTTCTTATTATCACTTGTACTGATTTTAAAAGCAACTACTTTACCTGCACTGAAAGCGCCGGCTTATACGCGCTGAGCAGCCCTCCTAGACATCTCCTGATACAGCGGCACCCAGCGCTGACACAGGGTAAACAGCCATACCGCCATTGCGGTTCGAAGGCGTAGCCACGCCCACTGCGAGGCCACGCCCATAACACACGCTACAAATGTGTCGGCCATACCAGCGCAGTGGACGAGCGCAGCGGGAGCGCCGTTTGCGCGCCAAAGGCGCGCCTAAAGCAAGCCCGTCTGCGTCTGTCCGCGCACGGCCGGGCCCAGGGCCAGAACCCCTGTCAGACAAAGCTGCCCCTAAGGTAAGCTACTCACGCCGGGACCTTTTAAGTCTCAGACCCACTATTGATACCTCATGTAACTATGTACATGATCTTGAAGGACCATTTACTAGCTGCACCCTCTGCCGTTCAGCCCAGCTCAAACTCCCTAGTCGACCCGCCATGCCCTCAGCCCTTAAACTGGCCACTTTGAACTGTCGTTCACTCCCTAAACACGCATTGTTAATTAACCATATAATAGAAGACCATGAGATCGACGTCCTGTTCCTGACGGAAACGTGGCTCTCCGATCATTCGGACTCAGATATTGTCCTAGCTACTCCCCCGGGCTTTCTTATTCAATCCCAACCTCGTCCCTCCGGTAGGGGTGGTGGTGTGGCCATCATCCATCGGGACCATCTCCCCTGTAAAGCCAATGATGCGCATGTCCTTGATTCTGAAAGCCTTAATTTCACGATCCAGTTAGCCCCGACTAACTCGTTATCAGGCCTCCTAGTCTATCGCCCTCCCGGTCATTCAGGCCCTTTTTCCAGCGCTCTCCTGGATGTTGTAGCGTCTCAGGCCCACTCCACTGCCAACTTCACGATACTAGGGGACCTGAACATTCATTTCGACGACCCTCTAGATACAGGGGCAGCCGACCTGATTGCAGATTTGGCGGCTTACGACCTCCACCTCTTAAACTCCGGAGCTACACACAACAAAGGTCACTTGCTTGACCCGGTGTTTACAAACATCCCTACCCTGCAAGCCATGGAGTCCCTCCCCCTCCCATGGACGGACCATTTCTTAGTCTCTTTCCGTCTGCCAGGAGCTTTTAGGAAACCTCACAAACCTCCCACTTATACCAGGGACAGGGCATGGTCCAAGCTCTCCTCAGAAGACTCGGCCAGAACCCTGAAGTCAACTACCCCTACTTACTCGGAAGATCCGGCTATCGCAGACAGTAAATTCAGGGAGTGGATCGTTACATCCCTGGACTCCACACTTCCTATTAGAACTCGGAGGATAAAAACGGGAAACCAGGATCCGCCCCATGGTATACCCCGGAACTTCGGACACTTCGCAAAAACTGCAAGAAAGCAGAGCGGCTATGGAGGAAAGACTGGCAGCATGCCAGCAAGGAAACTTACCAGAAATCGGTGAGAATATATAAATCAACTCTGAAACACACCAAAGCTTCCCATTACGATACGAGGATAAAAAACTCCACCAACTCAGCAAGGGAATCCTTCCTTATTGTAAAAGAGCTATTGAAAATACCAGCCCCATCTTCCTCCAATACCCCTCCGGTAGACCGAAGTAATGAACTGGCTACCTACTTTAATGATAAAATTGCCCGCATTATAGCTTCCCTTTCCCCTCCTTGTCTATCATATCACATGGACAATGAAACATCCACCTCTCAGACAGGAAGCAGTTTGCGCCCTCAACTGTCTGCTTTTAGAGCAGTAACATGGAACGAGGTAGATACAACCATGGCCAAACTGAAAAGCGGTTCACCTTTGGATCCCGCACCTATTAGATTTCTTAAAACTGTAGCCCCTGTCATCGTGCCTACGATCACGGAGCTTATAAACAGCTCGCTCGCCCAAGGCTCGGTCCCCTCTAGCTGGAAGAGTGCAGTAGTTAAGGCACTCCTAAAAAAAACCCAGCTGGACCCAGCCGATTTGGCGAACTACCGGCCAATTTCACTCCTTCCTTGCATTAGCAAATTGGCCGAGAAACTGGTCAATGGACAACTGTCACAGTTTCTTGAAGTAAACAACATCTTACGGCAGTCCCAAACTGGGTTTCGCCCCGGCCATGGCACAGACACCGCCCTTCTTGCCGTCATCGAGGAGGCAAGGCGCATTCTGGATTCAGGAGGGTCAGTGGCAGTGATCCTCCTGGATCTTAGTGCAGCCTTCGACACAGTTAACCATCGTGTCCTACTCCATCGGCTGGCTGCAGCAGGGCTCACAGGGTCTGCACTCAGGTGGATAGAGTCCTCCCTCGTAGGGCGCTCGTTCCAGGTATGGGATGGCAATTACCACTCTACCACCCTCCCCCTCACGAGCGGGGTCCCCCAGGGGTCGTCACTAAGCCCCACGCTATTTAATGCTTATATGGCCCCTCTCGAAGATGTGGTTACCCCCTTCGGGATTAAAATAGTGAGCTATGCTGACGATACGCAGCTGGTCGTCTCTCTATCCCAACTGGACGACCGCCCGGACAATCTGTCAAACTGCCTCACGGAAATTCATAATTGGATGTGTGAATCACCACTTAAATTAAACGGGTCAAAGACCGAAGTCATGCTTATGGGCAAGCAATGGGCTACCATCCCCCCATCGGTCTGGCCTGACGTGTTCGGGGAAATTCCTACCCCGAAACAAGAAATTAAGACCTTAGGAGTCTGGCTGGAACCCGAGCTTTCGATGAAAACTCAAGCATCCAAAACAGCAGGCACCTGTTTCGGGCTTATGCGCACCACCCGCAGGATCCTCCCATTACTCCCGCCCCTTTCTAGGAAACTCCTAGTCCAAGGTTTAATACTGGCGCGGTTGGATTACAGCAACATGGTATACCTGGGAGCCCCAGAGGCTACCATGGCTAAACTCCAACGCACACAGAATGCAGCCGCCCGACTACTTATGAACCTTCCCTCCAGAGTATCAGCCAAACCAGCAATCAAGGCTCTACACTGGCTTCCAGTGCATCAAAGGGTCGAATTTAAGGCCCTGTGTACTGCACATAAACTGCTGAATGGCGTCGGCCCTGCGATCCTTAGTAACCTGGTCACTCCTTACAAGGCCCCCAGATCCCTTCGATCGGAGAATGAGCGTCTGGCCAACATCCCCAGATACAGGAAGACACGGACCGGCGGCCGACGCTTCTCCGTGAAGGCATCCACCGGGTGGAACTCCCTGCCCCGCACCCTTAGGCTGGAACCCAGTTATCTGATCTTCAGAAAAAAACTGAAAACGCTCTTATTTCCAAAATAAAGCCCCCTCCTCCTTCTCTCTTCCCTCCTCTGGTTCCCACAAACAATATAGCGCGGGGATGCCTTCGGGTCACCAGGCGCTCTACAAATCGTTAATAAATAAAAATAAAAAATAAAACTGACGTATCTGTAACTCCTTCCGATATGATGCGTCACACATTAAATATGACGGATCAGGAATGTCGCAAGGAGTGCGCACTAAGAAGTGACGCATCGCTGCTTTCACGTAGCGGTGCGTCATTTCTCATAAATGAGGCCCACATGCAGGGGGGGGCGTTCTGACGCAAGACAGGGTCATAGAAGTGACGCAGTGAAATTTGTAAGATTTCACTGCGCCACTTCTAGGACACAAATGCGTCAATTTCTTATGCCTGCCTCACAGCAGGCGTAAGACTGACGCAGGTCCTTTCACATGGGGCTTGCCCCATGTGAAAGGATACATTGCTGAAGTTGCGTCACTTTTGTGACACACTCCAGTAATGCGTCACTTTTACTGACGTATCTGTAACTCCTTGCGCCATGATGCCTCATACAGTAAATATGATGCATCATTGGTCTCGCAAGGAGGGCGCAGTGAAAAGTGACGTATCGCTGTTTTCACGCAGCGATGCGTCACTTTTCATAAATGAGGCCCCATGTTCTTTAGAAATAGGGCAGTGGTGCAAGGTAAATTATGCTCCCTCCCCACTTGCAGAAGGTGATAAGGGGGTCTCCTGAGTCACCCATGTCTCACATTATGGGTTCTATAGTAGAAAAGGCACTTCAACTCCTCATCAGGGATAGCAAGTGCTATACAAATACAAACCTTTTAACTCTTCTACCCTTTCTCTATCCTTCTCAATCCGAATAATTTACTAATATATCCACAACTCAAATTACTTTCATATTTCACTCTACTAATTTACCACTAACACTGTTCTGGTTCCAGAGTTGCATGCTACTCGCCAAAACAAAAACACTCCAAACCCCTATCAGGGGTAGCAAGCTGTAAATAAATGCAAACCCTTTTCCCTTCTCTATCCCTCCACTATCCTACTCAATCAAAATAACTGACTAACATATCCACCACTCAAATTACTTTCATATTTTCACTTTACTAATTCACCACTAATCCTTTATGGGTTCCGGAGTAGCGTGCTACTCGCCGAATAAGCTCTTTGACGCCTCGCCAGGGGTAGTATGTGCCATATAAATGCAATTACAATACAATACAATAATACAATACATATATTAATTGACATTGGGCTGGATTGGGGCTCCCTGAACGGTTGAGGGACCCCTGAAGTGCTGGGGGTCCCCTTGCATCACAAGGACTGTAAGGGCCTATGTTTTTTTTGTTTGCCGTTTTAGATAGCGCAAACTCGACCTGCAGATATCAGAGTGCTATACATGAGCACCAGTTGCGTTACAGAGGGGCACATTCATTTTTTTGAGATTCAGTGATTTACCCAGAACCACAGGATGCTTGAAACCCATGCCAGACTCGAACCTGGTTCCAACCTGGTCGGCTGCTCTAGCTGTTACGTCACACGCCTGAGATGGGGTGGGCACATCAGCGAGCTGTATTCTAGGGAGAGTGCCAGGTGGATGGGGCAGAGAGGGTGCAGCATGCACTGTCGGGGACATGGTGAGAGGTGGGCATTGGGTTGCAGAGTTTCACATTTAGTGACCAAAGCACGACCAGTGACCTAAGAATGGGTCCTGGGGAGGAAGTGAAGGACAAACAGACAACTGGAGAGGTACATCTGCCCAGTGGGGGATTGTGTCTGGATGTGGCTGTTGTGTCCACGGTGTGGTGGATACTGGTCAGGAATACTGCTAGCATGCTGCTCAGAAAATCACACAACATACACTCACTATATAGATCTCGACTATCTTGACTTTTTAAAAAGTTGTTGATGGTACCAACTCCACTACCGGGAACTTGAGGTGGGAGCCTATGAGGACTACTGTGAGGCACACATCTGAGAAACTCTCACAGTCAGTGCTTACTTTCATCCTGGGTTTTAGGCAGGGTTCCTTAGTTATCACCAGGGCAGGGGGTGAGCCCCCCCTAGTAATGGTGCAGGAGTGGCAGCTTCACACCATCTCATCTACTTGAGCGTCCATTACCGGGAAGCACACTTTATTATGGACGGAGCCTTAACCATGTCTTGACTACCCATTGATGGCCTTGGTGTGCCAGATCAACCACCCAAGCCCATAGATCTTGTGGCATCACGATATTCAGACCACTGTGCAGAAAACCCTTCTTCTGTCGTACTTGCTATATCTGGATCCTTGTTGTCTGGTTGTTGTGTGCCAGAGATCGCAGGCCTTTGAGGAAATGTTTCTACTGCCTCCCCGCGGGGGCCTATTTGGCTCATGAGATATTCTCATCTCTCTCAGTTGCTTCCTGGATCTCCGGGATGCTTAGTACCTTGGGGCATGCTTCATGTACCACCATCCTCACGTAGTCTTCTGATCCTTCATCATTTTCTGCCTGGTCCTCTTTTGCAGGAGGAGGCAGGTGTCTTGACAGGTAGTCCAGGGGCTGAGGTGTGCCATGGTGGCATTGTCAAGGAGGTCCCCTTTCAATCTTCAGAAGGCCTTTTAGGCCTCTGCTCCCCACTCTCATAGGGATTCCACTTTCATCAACTTCTTTAGCGACTCCAACAGAGTGGCTGAGGTTCAGGATGAACCTCGAGCAGTATGTTGCCGTACCGAGGATACTCCTTAGCTCTGTCAGGTTCTGTGGTGTGAGTCCATAACATTTACGGAGGTACTGGTGCTGATCAACGCAGATATGGCGGTAGCTCTGATCTCGATCGTGCATTATGAGGGCAGCCTCTTCCTGTTGCCGCCCTCTTCATCATCTTCTAGACAAGAGCCCAACCCACTGCTACTTCATATCTCTTCATCTTCCCGCTCGTTGAGGGATAGTTGTCACAGTGCAGCGTTTATCTTCTTTGGGTAGCTGAAGTTGTACCCTGGTTTCCAACTATGGCTGAATAGAGTAGAGCCTGGGAGGCACGCTACAGAGGCGGGGGTCTTCTCTCAGAGTAAGTGCTGTGTGAAGCAGGGTCGGGTAGGGACCTGTCAGGCACAGAGCAGCCTTAAGGTTTTGCATCAGGGTGGCAAAAACATTATTGTGCACCCTGACACATAATATTTTTTGGCATATACTGAGCCATGCAACGCCACAAAGCGGTTTAGTAAATACAAAATAAAGTCTTGCATTACTATGTAGCAGGCGTAATGAGGAAAATCCTGCTTACTTCCTCTATCTATGCATTCTGCAACACGCATAGAAGTAAGAAAATCCCTTAAGGGACACTTTCTTGAACAAAAATAATCCAGCCTGTAACTCAGGCACCGTTGCAACATGGTTCAATGGGGCCTGCATTGGTGCTCAGCAGGCACCAGTGTGCCAGCGCAGGAAGAAAGCTAAAGAGCGCCATATCTTAATAAATATGGCACTATATAGCTCTCTTCCACTCACCCAGCACAGCACATGTCCTGCTGCGCTGCATTGCGTAAATTGTAAGTGAATTTGCGCCAAGGCGCACATGAAGGTGCAAAGTTCTATACTTTTTTAATTTCCTGTTTTAAAAAAAAATAACACTAGCTTTGTGGCTTACAAAGGTAATGAAATGTAAATATAAACTAGTAATCAACATGGGCAGTGTGCAGGAATGTTATTGCAGCGGAGTGGTACAATTTGAACACTTTGCAACGGCTTACATTTGTTTTCTGTGGCGCTGCCTTCCTCTACTCTCTGATGATAAAGTCCCATTGACCTCCCTGATTCCCCCTTTACCTGCCTCTTCCATTCTCTCTCCTTTTCTTCACTGTCCCCCTCTCCCTGTCTACTGTCTCCCATATGTATCTCCTATATCTCTCTACCCTCCTTCCCGCTTACTTCTCTTGCCTGTCCCCTCCTGCCTCTGTTCACCGCCCTTCCCTTAGCCCCCTCTACCCCTCGGACACACGCCGGCCCCTTCCCATGCCTTGGGCCCTTGCCATCTCCTGCCCCTCCCTTACACCTGTGCTGGCGTGAGCCCCATTCCCACTGTTCCCCGGGGGCACAATAGGCTGCTGACGTGAGACACCCCTCGCTTCTTGTTTACACCCTCTCTTCTCACCTCTTCGCCCACACCAACCCATTGTCTAGAGCACCTGCCCTACCCTTGCCTCTGTCCATCCTCTCTGTCAATGGGAAAGTTGACCCGCCAACATTTGACGTAGACCAATATATACTTTTGTGTTGTTATCTGTTCTACTAGCATTGTGTAATTTTGCTCCTACTCCTCTTCTTCCCTCCCTACTTTCCACGGCAAATGTATACTCTATCTACTGTACATCTGCTGCATAGTTTTGTCATTAATAAAGAAATACAACACACACAAAGTCTCATTGCAGAATTTTTTCCCAATTTTAGAATGTAGGCTCTGCGTGTATAGTGACTTTACTTATGTTGTTGCCCAGCACAGAGAAATAAGTGAGGGCAAAACAGTGGTCAAAGTGGACTGCAGTGTGGTAAGACTGTTGCTTCCATTACTTCCTATTGCACAAGGAAAAATCATAAATAGATCATAAAATCTGCCAAGATTCCCTGACGGATGGCTTTTCCACCCAAATCTTACAAGCCACCTTACAGGAGGCCATGACCCACTGTAAAGATTGTCTCTGCTCTGTACAATGGAATTAGTGGCAAAGCCAATGAGAACTATTTTTGACAGATTAATGAGGAATTCTTTTTCTCTCATGTAATATATATCTTTATTTAGGAAAGTCCATTATTTTCTTTTAACACAAGAAAGGAGCAACATTTTTTCTTTACTCAGTTGAAACATATTATAGGCCAATACGTGTTTCGGACCTTTTTTTACATTATATATTGATGCGTCTTCAGGGCCATCAGTAAATACTTCATCACGGTTAATCCTGGTTACAAGACGGCCTCCAAATGTCCTCAATGGCTAGTCCAAGGAGTAACCTCCATACACTGGCTTTCCAACCATACCTCCAATTTTGGATAAACACAGCTCACCACGCCCAGTGCAGTTTCAGAAGTGAGCCTCACATATTGAACTGTCGCTCAATCAGTGATCTGTGTGCAGAGGATGAAAAAAATGCCAATTTCTGCTTTCTTTGGGCAGAGGGCCCTGTAGGAGAGAGGGGGAGGGATAAGAAGTCCGCATAATTGCCAACAAAGAAATAAATATGTGTGCTTGGAATTCCCCTGCCATTAGGCCAGCAGGTGGCTTGCAAATATCTCGGCACCAGAAGAAAGAGAGGGGTCGGTGCCAGTTGAGTACATGAAAGGTAATTATGATCTGGATGTGCAATAAGTGCAGCCTTCTCATCCTCAGGTAACTCGACCACAATCTGTAAGACAAACTCTCTGGCCTCCAGCCACATCTGGTTTTTTTTCAGAAAGATCCAACTACAGGGAGTTTTTGTGCAGAAACTCTGCTTTACACCATTTAAAAAAACGAGAATAAATACCGTACACATATAGAAAGTATATTACACAGTGGTGGAGATTGACATGCCTACTCCCAGAAATGTACAATCCAGCATGCAATGTTCAAAGACCAGGGCAGAAATCGAAACAAAAGATAAGTGAATGGACTAATTACTATAGGCAGCTTAAAATGGTGTCACATGAAGTTATGTCACTGGAAATGGTTGGACAGGAACTGACATCACAACCCAATCATACTATTACTTTATTTCAAATAGATGTATTTCACAGTAAATATTAAGGTACAATCTTTCATTTATTTCATTCTTCCCTCAGTTTAGGATTAATTGGGACAGTGTCCCTCATCAAAACTTGTAGGCTGAGACGCCCACTTGCCTCCCCCTCCACTAGTTAACTATTGCACCACTGGGGGTCAGATTACCAAGGCTGTGCACCGGGGCAAAGTCATAAAAAGTGTAGCAGATGGGCGCAGTCATTATAAACTGTTTATTTTCCATTGAAAAACTTGCTTAAAAAGTGATGTGCGCTACTTTACAATACTTTGTTCCACGGTAGCATTTTACGAGGGCACATGGGCATTTCCATGCAACCACTCATCAGTTATGACACTAAACCCAATCTGATAACAATAGTAGATGAGGATTTCTGTCTTAAAATAACAAAACCACGAGGCAGGCATAAAAAAAGAGATTTACTTTAATTTTTCCTAGCTTTTCCAACATGGCATGTGTGCTGTACTGTAAAGCATACATTCACGGGAGATTTACTAACACTTTGCACAGAGTTTGCATCACAAAAGTGAGGCAAAAGTGCACAAAATGTTGTTTTAGGATTTACTTTCCACTGACAATTCTGATTTGTGTTGAAAAGTAATGCAAAGTAGCTCTTTATATTCCATGGATGGTATATGGGTGTTCAGATGCAACTACCAATGGATTTTAACTTTATGGTCCTGATTACGATGCGAGTCGGAAAGCCTCGGAGGCTTTCAGACTCACATCATAGGTTTCACTTTCCACCGCCGCATACAATGCAGGTGGTCGAAAGTGAAACCAGTTGGCCATTCTGGCTGGATTCCGACAGGCTCAAGTAATCCATTTGCCAGGAGGCCCCATGGTAATTCCTGAGGACGGCATTTCCGCCGTCGGGATTATGATGGCAGTTTCCGACAGGCTTTCCGACACGGAAAGCCTGTCAGAAGCGACTCTGGGAGCCACTAGCAGGGCCCCCTTCTCCCTGCGGCCTCTGGTGGGGGGCCGAGTGGGACCTATGGTGCCTACCTGTTAATCCCTGCACTGCATGGCAGGCACCATAGAGAAATGGGACCGTGAGATGCCTGCCACACGGAGCTGAAATTAACAAAACCTCCCATTTCTCTACGGGAGCTTGTGCTACGGCTGCAGCACAAGCTCGCATAGATAAATAGGAGTATGTGACCGCACCATGTGTGGTCGCATTGTAATAGCAGTGTTGGGACCGCCGACCAGAGGTAGGTCAGTACCAAGACCGCAACGGTGTTCGACATTGTAATCATGCCCTTATTAAAAAATGTAAACAGGGCTTTTTCACAAAACTAAGCATCTCCTTGTGGCAGGCATAGTGTTAGATAAATGTTTTCTCTACTCACGTTTCCAATTATGCATGTGTGCTGGACTGAACAGCACACAGACAACATTAGAAAACTGTTAAACTATGTCACAGCACAGTATTCTGTATCGGAAGAGTTCCTTTTAGGACAAAACATATGGTTGAGTTCATACACTATGGTAAAAGGCTGTGTGTATTGGCCCATAGCAATCAAGAGTGCACCAGCACAGGAAGAGAGGTACAATCTAAAAAGATCTGATGGTATTCTGCTCTCTTGTTTTTATACTGTGCAGACATTGTATACAAAAGTTTATAAATCAGCCCCCAAAAATGCAGTAAGCGTTGCAGCTGAAATCTCCACTTCAGCGCTTAACTGGCATAGAAAGAAAAGAACCGACGTTCCCATGCCTGGGTGGTGCCTATGTAGCTGACTGTAATGTCGTAACCGACGTTTACGATGCTGACGATGTCACGCGGAGCCGAATGGAGTCCCAAGGGCGCGCAGGGGCACTGTTCATGCAAATGTTTCCGGATCTAGTCTGATGCGTGGGAATTCAAAGGTAAGGAATCTGCAGCTATAAGTCTCTATCAGAAATTCCTGTGGAAATTGGGATTTGTGCAGCCGGGAAGGCAGCTGTGGTAGAAACCTAAAGCGACAGCTATAAGGCGCTGCTGTCAGAAAAGTACAAATAGACAGCCGGGGCAATGGTATGCAAAACGTATGCACGAGGATGATCATACATGAAACATGCAACTGTACATTTTCTCTAATATTAAGACTGCAGACGTTGTGCATAGTTGTTGAGTGTGCAGTACTATGCAAGTTTCTGTTGTATATACATTCAAATTTGTTATTTCCAATTTTCCTAGAATAGCCTCCAAAGTTCCTATTTTACACTCCTTTAAATATTGGGTGGAAAACTACCCTGTATGAATATGATCTGCACCAGGCTTTATGTGGAATTTGAGATTGATTTGGGTGTAACACACTCAAACTGAAGTGTCACCCTTTTTACATCTTTATTGCCCTTCACACTGTTTTACCACCATCCACATGCTGCTTGTAAGTTTGCATGCAGACACAGACGCAACCACAATTTCTGCAATTTTTATAAGGAGTATGTTAAAAAGGGGGAACATACTGTTTGAGTTTGTCCTAACACTGAGGGGTGTCCAGTGCAGGTCTGAGAGAGCCGGGTAAAGGCCATATAATCCCTACACAGCCTGCTACCCACCTCAGCTCACAAAAACGCAGACTCAGGTGTGCAAAGGAATCCTCGAAGCCAGAGAGGTGTGGCACTGATTTCGATTGATTGCTCGAGGCCATGTTGATGTCAGAAACATATAAACACCTATAAAATAACACAACATGATATAACATATCCTAGCAGGCCGTGATGTAGCCCAGGGCCCGCGGAGTCGAGCTTGCACCGGTTTGGTGCGCGTGCGTCGTGGCTCGAGCCGGCTGCAGCAATGCAGTTCTGCTCCATATTTCGGATGCCAGCGAAAGGGCTCCTGTTCCGGCAGGACGCCCTTGAAGGGCCGGCTCTTACCCCCCAGCTGCCGGAGCTGCCCGGAGCCTGTCACTGTCACTAAACACTCGGAGGGTCCCCTCGGGAGGTAGAAACTGAAAGGACAGTTTCTACCCCCTGCGCGCATAGTGAAGGAATGCACCGCGATTGATTGGCTGTCAAAACACTTCCTGAACAGGAGAATCCCAAAATGATTTATTGACATGCAAAGTGCAAAGTCACTCCACCAGTTTACAGAGCCAGGGCTCCACCCTAGCTCTGCTTTTCCCACAAACTGCTGCCAAATTACTTCTTATTTTACGTCTGAGTCTGCAGAATGAAATATCCATTGGCAAACTATTAGTATTCTGAATTTGTTGGTATTGGATAAAATTTACCAAGTAGCCTTTTGGCAATGTTGGAATGTTTTGCACTTCACAAAGTTTGCAATGAGATGTTTTTTTTTAAATAAAAAAAAATGGTAAAAAGGCTTATAGGGATGGTTTTGCTAAAGAAAAGAGTTTTTTTGTTGAAGTGCTTTTCTCCCTCTCAGCAGTTTTTTTTCCGCATGCGCCCTACTGAACTTTGTAGACTGCATGAAGTCCACAAACAACACAAAGCTTTTAAAAAAATACAAAATACTTGGATGTATCAGCCGTTCATATGGCTAGGCGGTCTTTAACCATAATTATCTCAATATGGCAGTATTTCAGACCAGCTCTGTTTATCGGGATTTCTATCTGCTGTTCATGGGCATGCGCATTATTTATTTATTTAAGGTTTTTATAGAGTGCGTAGTCACCCGTGAGTATCCCAGCGCTATACCGCGTAATCCAGAGGAGAAGGAGTGCAGAAGAGATGGAGGGTTTATGGGAAGAGAAGAGTTTTGAGCGATTTCCTAAAGCGGAGGAGGTTCGGTTCTGTTCTTAGTTTTAGAGGGAGTGCGTTCCATTGCTTCGCTGTGTGAACCAAGAAGCGGCGAACTCCTGAGCGGGCTTTTTTCACTCTGGGTACCACTATGAGGTTTTCGTGGTCCGATCGGAGTGCTCTGGTGGGTCTATAGGGGGTAATACAGTTTTTGAGAATTGGTGGGCCTTCGTTGTGGAGCAATTTGTGAGCCAGGCAGAGGGCCTTGAAAGCCACTCTTTCCCTGACCGGCAGCCAGTGCAGTTTCTTCAGGGCGGGTTTCGCAGATGCTCTGGCCGGGGTGTTCGTGAGCATCCGGGCAGCGGCATTCTGGATTTTCTGTAGGGTCTGAAAGGTGGCTCCGGGGGCTCCCAGATAGATGGCGTTGCTGTAGTCCAACCTGGAAACAATCAGGCCTTGGATCAGCAGTTTCCGGGAGTTAAAAGGAAGTAGGGGGAGCACTTTCCTACATGACCTTAGAAGGCCGAAACAGACGCCGGCCGTCTTCCTTCCCTGTGTTCTAAAGGTGAGATCTTTTTCTAACCATATTCCCAAGCTTTTGACCTCCGTCTTGGGGGCAGGAGGTTCCCCAAGAGAGGCGGGCCAGATGTTCGGGGGTAAGAGAGCCCTTTTTGTCCCAGGAGCAGAATCTCTGTTTTTGACCCATTGAGCTTGAGGGCTGAGTCGTTCATCCATTGGTGTATTTTGGAGAGACAGCCATGTAGGTTGGAGGGTTCTTGCTTGGGGTGAGATAGAGTTACCACCAGCTGTGTATCATCAGCATAACTGATGATAGTCACTCCAAATGGGGTGACCACCTCCTCCAGTGGGGCCATGTACACGTTAAATAACGTGGGGCTTAGTGACGAACCCTGGGGCACACCACACCGGAGGGGGATGGCAGGGGAGCGTCTGTCACTTTCCCAGACTTGGAAGGAGCGTTGGCAGAGAAATGATGAGAGCCATTTCAGAGCTTTGTCCTTCACTCCGATGTTTCCCAGGCGTTGAGTTAAGACCTGGTGGCTGACAGTATCGAAGGCCGCACTCAGGTCCAGGAAGATCACTGCCACTGATCCTCCTGTGTCAAGAATGTATCTGGCCTTCTCCACTGCTGCAAGGAGTGCGGTGTCAGTGCCCTGACCTGGTGTCGGAAGCGCGTTTGGGAGTTCTTGAGTAGGTGGTTAGTTTCCAAGAACTGTGACAGTTTTTTATTTACTAGTTTCTCAGTGACCTTACCAATCCAGGGGAGGAGGGAGATGGGTCTATAGTTTGATAGGTCCTCTGGGTCTAGGGAAGGCTTCTTGAGAAGTCCTTTAACGACCGCCTCTTTCCAGCTAGGAGGGACTTCACCCTGGGATAATGAGGTGTTAATCAGATCGGTCAGCGGGGGCACTATGGTGTGGGTGACTTTTTTGAGGAACCGTATGGGCACTGGGTCACTGGGGGCGCCACTCTTGATTGAGGCAAATGTGGCGGCTACCTCCTCCATGGTAACCGGGCCAAAGGAAACCTGGTGTAGGGCAGATGAATTCAGGGGGGAATTCATTCACAGGGGAGGGTTGTCCTTATCTTCTTCAATGAAATCGGATTCGGTAGCGGGAAGAGAGGCGAGAATCTTTTTGTTTTTTTCATCGAAGAAGATAGCTAGTTTGACACATTTGTCTTCCGCTGCTTTGGGGTCCAGAGGTTTTTCTGGGGGGGCGGGTACATGGAGGAGCTCTTTAAGGATAAGGAAGGTTTCCCTAGCAGAGCAGGAAGAATTCTCTATTTTTTCCTCATAAAAGGCACTTTTGGCGTTACGGAGTGCTAGTTTATATGCTCTCATGGATGTCTGGAATACATCTTTTTTATTCACAGACTTATCCTTCCTCCAAATGCGTTCCGACTTTTTGCATTCCTTCCGTAAGGCGTTCAGTGCAGGGGTGTACCATGGAGCGGGATTGATCCTCTTGGTATGTTTTAGAATGCTAGTGTGCGGAATGAGATTGTCTAGGGAATGGGTGAGCCATTCATTAAATTCTCTATCCGCCGTTTTGGGATCCAGGGAGGGGAGAGGGGTGGATTCTTTTAGCTTAGCTTCCCAGTCCTCCAGCACCAGCTTGTGCCACCGTCTAACGAGGGTCCTGGCTTTGGGTGGTTGAGTCGGAGCGGTTTTAAGATGCCAGTGCATGGGGACCAGTAAGTGGTCTTGTCCAATGGAAGGGAATAGGTTCCTGGGTTTTAGAATTTAGAATATTCGTAAAAATCGGATCCAAAAGCTGGCCTTTTTCATGGGTGATTCAGAAAAGGGGGTAGTGATGTTCATCACCACCCCCTTTTCTGAATCGTTTTTGGCAACTATAGGTGTGACAGGGTATACTCAGACATGAGTCCCTTTCTCACTGCACCATCAGGATTCAAGCAAGCCGGGCCGAAGATGGCTGAAATGCCAGAAACTGGTCCCCGGTAGCTTGTCTCCTTTCTGGTGAAGAATTGGCTTGGTAGTTTAGTCTGCCCTGTTCCCATGATGCACTGGGCCAGGGACAGACTGATTTGCATATAGCCAGGTTCTGAGCTGGGATGGTGCAGTGAGATAAATAACGGTGATGGATCAAGCCCTGATCTTCGGACTGGGTAAGAGTGGTCTGCTTAATTCAGACACTCTGTTCATCACCACCCCCTTTTCTGAACCTTTTTCATGGGTGGCCTGTGAGTTCATGAGCTGCAGGTCGACTGACGCAAGATCTGTCAATAGGTTGGCTGCGGAGTTATCCGTGGGGTCAAGGAAATGGAGATTGAGATCCCCTAGGAGAAGGAAATTAGAGGCAGTGGTTGCTATTAGTGTAACGTGATCCATCAATGTACTGGAGAATTCCCCAAGTGGGCCTGGCGGCCGGTAGACTAAGAGTCCGGAGAGAGAGATTGCAGGAGAGTAAAGTTACAACTTTCACAATCTTTGACATTGCCATTGTCAATCCTGCAGGTGAGGTGGTCCTTGTAAAGGATGGCTAGCCCGCCGCCTCTACCGACAGGTCTGTTTAGGAAGCGTATTTGATAGCCTGGGGGGACGGCATTGACCATGTCAAAGTCGTTATTCGGCGTCAGCCATGTTTCTGTAAGAAACATTATATCTAGCGTGGAGTTTTGAACGAGGATATTTATCTCGTGAGCGTGTCTGACAAGAGACCTGCAATTGAGAAGGCCAAGTCGGAGGGCTTGTGCATGTTCCTGTTCCTCCGGCGGGTTGCAGAGGACACAGCCCGTGAATGGCTTGTCTTCCATGAGGATGTATTTACAATTGGGATGTTTATTCGGATTCAATGCTCGAAGCCTGTCTTGGGTGTAAGTTATACGGCTTTGAGAATCGGGCATAGTACCTGGGCGTAAGGCCGTCTGGGCCCGTCCGGGCCCAGACGGGCTTGCCTTAGGCGCGCCTTTGGCGCGCCAACGGCGCGCCCGCTGCGCTCGTCCGCTGCATGGTCGGGAAGTGCACATGAATGATGTGCAGGGGGCGTGGCCTAGGGAGATGGGCGTGGCCTCGAGGTGCGGAGCGAATGGCGGCAAGCTGGAAGTCAATCCACGTCAGCGCTAGAGTCCGCTGGGCGTGGTTGTGCAAAATGGCAACAGGAAGTGAAGGCTTTTAAAATACACAGTTATCAGTGAGCAAACAATGTTAAAAATAAGCAGTTTGACGCTATCAATCTCTTCTCCCGGCTTCCGCCTCAGGAGATGTGCAGGCTTCTAGGTCGCGCTAGTGATCAGCGCGCCTAAAATACACGGCACAGGGGGCGTGGCCTAGGGAGATGGGCGTGGCCTCGAGGTGCCGAGCGAATGGCGGCAAGCTGGAAGTCAATCCACGTCAGCGCTAGAGTCCGCTGGGCGTGGTTGTGCAAAATGGCAACAAGAAGTGAAGGCTTTTAAAATACACAGTTATCAGTGAGCAAACAATGTTAAAAATAAGCACTTTGACGCTATCAATCTCTTCTCCCGGCTTCCGCCTCAGGAGATGTGCAGGCTTCTAGGTCGCGCTAGTGATCAGCGCGCCTAAAATACACGGCGCAGGGGGCGTGGCCTAGGGAGATGGGCGTGGCCTCGAGGTGCCGAGCGAATGGCGGCAAGCTGGAAGTCAATCCACATCAGCGTTAGAGTCCGCTGGGCGTGGTTGTGCAAAATGGCAACAAGAAGTGAAGGCTTTTAAAATACACAGTTATCAGTGAGCAAACAATGTTTAAAAATAAGCAGTTTGACGCTATCAATCTCTTCTCCCGGCTTCCGCCTCAGGAGATGTGCAGGCTACTAGGTCGCGCTAGTGATCAGCGCGCCTAAAATACACAGCGCAGGGGGCGTGGCCTAGGGAGATGGGCGTGGCCTCGAGGTGCCGAGCGAATGGCGGCAAGCTGGAAGTCAATCCACGTCAGCGCTAGAGTCTGCTGGGCGTGGTTGTGCAAAATGGCAACAGGAAGTGAAGGCTTTTAAAATACACAGTTATCAGTGAGCAAACAATGTTAAAAATAATCAGTTTGACGCTATCGATCTCTTCTCCCGGCTTCCGCCTCAGGAGATGTGCAGGCTTCTAGGTCGCTCTAGTGATCAGCGCGCCTAAAATACACGGCGCAGGGGGCGTGGCCTAGGGAGATGGGCGTGGCCTTGAGGTGCCGAGCGAATGGCGGCAAGCTGGAAGTCAATCCACGTCAGCGCTAGAGTCCGCTGGGCGTGGTTGTGCAAAATGGCAACAAGAAGTGAAGGCTTTTAAAATACACAGTTATCAGTGAGCAAACAATGTTTAAAAATAAGCAGTTTGACGCTATCAATCTCTTCTCCCGGCTTCCGCCTCAGGAGATGTGCAGGCTTCTAGGTCGCACTAGTGATCAGCGCGCCTAAAATACACGGCGCAGGGGGGGTGGCCTAGGGAGATGGGCGTGGCCTCGAGGTGCCGAGCAAATGGCGGCAAGCTGGAAGTCAATCCACGTCAGCGCAAGAGTCCGCTGGGCGTGGTTGTGCAAAATGCCAACAGGAAGTGAAGGCTTTTAAAATACACAGTTATCAGTGAGTAAACAATGTTAAAAATAAGCAGTTTGACGCTATCAATCTCTTCTCCCAGCTTCCGCCTCAGGAGATGTGCAGGCTTCTAGGTCGCGCTAGTGATCAGCGCGCCTAAAATACAAGGCGCAGGGGGCGTGGCCTAGGGAGATGGGTGTGGCCTCGAGGTGCCGAGCGAATGGCGGCAAGCTGGAAGTCAATCCACGTCAGCGCTAGAGTCCGCTGGGCGTGGTTGTGCAAAATGGAAACAAGAAGTGAAGGCTTTTAAAATACACAGTTATCAGTGAGCAAACAATGTTTAAAAATAAGCAGTTTGACGCTATCAATCTCTTCTCCCGGCTTCCGCCTCAGGAGATGTGCAGGCTTCTAGGTCGCGCTAGTGATCAGCGCGCCTAAAATACACGGCGCAGGGGGCGTGGCCTAGGGAGATGGGCGTGGCCTCGAGGTGCCGAGCGAATGGCGGCAAGCTGGAAGTCAATCCACGTCAGCGCTAGAGTCCGCTGGGCGTGGTTGTGCAAAATGGCAACAAGAAGTGAAGGCTTTTAAAATACACAGTTATCAGTGAGCAAACAATGTTTAAAAATAAGCAGTTTGACGCTATCAATCTCTTCTCCCGGCTTCCGCCTCAGGAGATGTGCAGGCTTCTAGGTCGCGCTAGTGATCAGCGCGCCTAAAATACACGGCGCAGGGGGCGTGGCCTAGGGAGATGGGCGTGGCCTCGAGGTGCCGAGCGAATGGCGGCAAGCTGGAAGTCAATCCACGTCAGCGCTAGAGTCCGCTGGGCGTGGTTGTGCAAAATGGCAACAGGAAGTGAAGGCTTTTAAAATACACAGTTATCAGTGAGCAAACAATGTTAAAAATAAGCAGTTTGACGCTATCAATCTCTTCTCCCAGCTTCCGCCTCAGGAGATGTGCAGGCTTCTAGGTCGCGCTAGTGATCAGCGCGCCTAAAATACACGGCGCAGGGGGCGTGGCCTAGGGAGATGGGCGTGGCCTCGAGGTGCCGAGCGAATGGCGGCAAGCTGGAAGTCAATCCACGTCAGCGCTAGAGTCCGCTGGGCGTGGTTGTGCAAAATGGCAACAAGAAGTGAAGGCTTTTAAAATACACAGTTATCAGTGAGCAAACAATGTTTAAAAATAAGCAGTTTGACGCTATCAATCTCTTCTCCCGGCTTCCGCCTCAGGAGATGTGCAGGCTTCTAGTTCGCGCTAGTGATCCGCGCGCCTAAAATACACGGCGCAGGGGGCGTGGCCTAGGGAGATGGGCGTGGCCTCGAGGTGCCGAGCGAATGGCGGCAAGCTGGAAGTCAATCCACGTCAGCGCTAGAGTCCGCTGGGCGTGGTTGTGCAAAATGGCAACAAGAAGTGAAGGCTTTTAAAATACACAGTTATCAGTGAGCAAACAATGTTTAAAAATAAGCAGTTTGACGCTATCAATCTCTTCTCCCGGCTTCCGCCTCAGTAGATGTGCAGGCTTCTAGGTCGCGCTAGTGATCAGCGCGCCTAAAATACACTGCGCAGGGGGCGTGGCCTAGGGAGATGGGCGTGGCCTCGAGGTGCCGAGCGAATGGCGGCAAGCTGGAAGTCAATCCACGTCAGCGCTAGAGTCCGCTGGGCGTGGTTGTGCAAAATGGCAACAGGAAGTGAAGGCTTTTAAAATACACAGTTATCAGTGAGCAAACAATGTTAAAAATAAGCAGTTTGACGCTATCAATCTCTTCTCCCGGCTTCCGCCTCAGGAGATGTGCAGGCTTCTAGGTCGCGCTAGTGATCAGCGCGCCTAAAATACACGGCGCAGGGGGCGTGGCCTAGGGAGATGGGCGTGGCCTCGAGGTGCCGAGCGAATGGCGGCAAGCTGGAAGTCAATCCACGTCAGCGCTAGAGTCCGCTGGGCGTGGTTGTGCAAAATGGCAACAAGAAGTGAAGGCTTTTAAAATACACAGTTACAAACTTGGTAACCTGCCGGCTTTGAAGGGCGTGACGTAGACCTGTGATGAGTCTGACTATCCGAAAACACATTCATCTCCCACGTTCATTAAAATATGCCAATAAATCTATGAGGCATATTATTAAGCCTGGGCGATAAAATTGTCACTGCTTTATCGGCAGGAAACTGCCGATAAAGTGGCGATAATTGGCTTGATAATATGCTCTATGGAATTCCAATTGTAGCTCATGTTAAATGTGAAGGACATCTAACATGAGCTACGATTGGAAATCCATAGATCATATGATCAAGCCCATTATCGCCAGTTTATCGGCAGTTTCCTGCTGATAAAGCAGCGATAATTGTATTGCCCAGGCTTGATAATATGCCCCTATATTCCTTGAATATACTTACATTATCAGATCATTCCTCACCTACTGATCAAACTCCTCACAAGACATCAGAAAGGGCATGTGTTCCTGGGGACACAGGTAATTTTTTGTGCTCATTCTCACTATGCAACACATCCATCCTAACAGCGTCACCCTTACTTACAGTACCTTACTTACCCTACTTATTCCCTACTTTAAAGTGGAAGTAGGCAGCTACATCGAGGCACCAGCTCAAGTGGGACCAGTTTGCAAGTAAGAACCTCAAATATGGCCGCTCTATTGGGTAGACAGGAAGCTCTTCATCATAAGAGTCATTATCATAATGTAACTTATCTGGAAACATAAGTATTATGGACAGACATGGCAAGAAAAAATAAAAATGAAGCACCTATCACACATTCCCTTGGAATAGTTGCGCACACAATGTACACTCTGTAACTAGCTCACTGCAAGCCAAGCTACTCTATTGTACAGTACAACTAGACACTTGCAATATATCCAATTAAAAGGCACTTTATGGATTTAGAAACAGTGTGACCGACTTTAGCTGGTGTAGCATCCTTGTGAGGCTCGATGGGTCAGTTGGTTTTATGGAACGTAGCGTGAGCTGTGACTTTAGCTTTAGGAACTTATAAAAGTCTAGGGAATCTAGATCAAATCGTGTTTGGAGCATGGAGAAAGGTGAAGGGAGTTTCCCTGTAAAAAGGTATTTGACTAGGTTAATGATGTTTGTTTTCCGACCATTTTTCCCAGAGAGATATCTTTCCGTCAATCCTCAGGTAAGGGTTATTCCAAAGAGAGGTAAAGTTGGATTTGTTAATTTTAACCTCAGATAATTGATCCAGGCGTAGTAGGGCTCTTTTGGTATTTTGGATGATATCTTTAAAATGGTGATTGGAAGAGATATCCATGGTTAGGAGAGCAGATAACGGGATTTCGTTCATGATGACTTTTTCTATCTCCACCCAGACTGGAGTGTAGCCGTAGTGGGGGAGTAGCCAGTTTGTTCCTTGCTTGCAAAGATACGCAGTTTAATAGTTCCTGAAGTTTGGAGGGCCCAGAACTTCTTTTTACTTGGTCAATTGGAGTTTTTTTCCAAGAAATTCTGGATCTGTTACCGTGCCAGAGGAACGAATTGAAAACTTTATATATCTTGGTCAAGAAGTCATTAGAGAGTGTCATTGGTACCATACTGACAAAATAATTTATTAGTGGGGTGATGATCATTTTTAACGTCTCTGCTCTACCCCACCAGGATAAGAATTTTGGTGACCAGCTATGTAGCTACGTTAAGATTTTTTTAATGAGAGCATTCTCATTCGTCTGCAGGGTGGTAATTAGGTCTCTTGTGAAATCTAATCCTAGATATTTGATGCTTTTTGGTTGCCCTGAAAGGCCAGAGTTACCGATTATTTCCTTGACGCCAAGATTGTTTAGGAGTTTTACCTCTGTTTTGTCTTTATTTAGTTTATAACCAGATACCGCAGAGAAGTCTTCGATTGAGGTTATTAGTGCATTTATGGCTTCCGCCGCGTGTTCGGAGCCTCATTAACATGTCTTCAGTGTAAACTGTTATTTTGACCGTGCATTTGTAGAAACGTACTCCTGTAATTTTTTATTTTATTATATTTATTTTATTTTTTTATACAGTATTTATTGAGCGCGGTTGCTGCCCGCAGGCGTCCAAGCGCTGGGTTGAAGGGAAAGTGACTGGAAGGAGCTAGGGTACATAGGATTGAGCAAACAGCAGTGTCTTTAGATTTTTCCGGAATGCGAGGAGGTCAGGGTTGGAGCGGAGTGAGATGGGAAGAGCATTCCAGAGCCTGGCGGTGTTCACGGAGAACAACCTGCCTCCAGACCTGGCTCGTTTCACTCTGGGGACAACGGCGAGGAATGCCTCCGTCGACCGAAGGTCCCTCTTGGGGTGATAGGGGGTGATCAGGTCTGTGTTTATGGCAGGGCCCGTTTTCCAAAAGGCGCGGTGCGCCAAGCATAGCGCCTTAAAGGCCACTCTCTGCCTCACTGGCAGCCAGTGGAGACTTTTTAGAGCAGGTTTGGCCGATTGGGTACGCGGAATTTTCAGCAGGGTGCGTGCTGCGCAGTTTTGAACAATTTGCAATTTCCTGAGGGTCATCTCCGGGGCCCCCAAGTATAGCGCATTGTTTGAGTCCAGGCGGGATTGGATGAGACCTTGTACTGCCACCTTTTTGGCCTCTAGGGGAAGTAACGGGAGCACTTTCCTCAAAATTCTAAGCAGGCCAAAGCGAGTGGCGGATAGCTTTTTGGCCTGGGTGGAGAAGGAAAGTTTGTTGTCCAGCCATACTCCCAGGCTTTTCACACTTTCCTTGTGAGTAGGGGGGGGGACCCAGAGCACTGGGCCATAAGGAGGTGAAAGACGTAGGGGAGGTTGGGCCTAGGAGCATGAGCTCCGTCTTGTCTCCGTTTAGTTTAAGGGAGGAGTTGGTCATCCATCCCTTAACGTCCTCTAGGCAGTTTAGTAGGTCTGCTGGGGAGTGAGTGGCCAGCGAGACCACAAGCTGGGTGTCGTCGGCATATGACACGATTTTAATGCCATATGGTTCGACAACACCCGCCAGCGGCCTCATGTACACGTTGAACAACACAGGGCTCAGGGAGGAGCCCTGTGGCACTCCGCAGCTCAAGGGTTTCCTGGAGGACACTGTCTTTCCGTCGAAGATCTGAAACGACCTCCCAGACAGGAAGGAGTCAAACCACCTTAAAGCGTCACCTGAAACTCCGATGTTATAGAGACGGTCCAGTAAGGTGGTGTAGCTGACCGTATCGAAGGCGGCACTTAGGTCAAAGAGGATCACTGCCACTGATCCTCCCTGGTCCAGTATCCTTCTAGTTTCTTCGGTGACCGCAAGTAAGGCGGTTTCGGTGCCGTGCTTCGGTCTGAAGCCTGTCTGGGATGTATGTAGTAGAGAGTGGTCCTCCAGGAACTGAACCAGCTGCGCATTTATGTGCTTCTCTAACACCTTGCTCGCCCAAGGGAGGAGTGAGATGGGGCGGTAGCTGGAGTGGTCGTCTGGGTCTAGGCTGGGTTTCTTTAACAGTGCCCGTACCATGGCCTGTTTCCATGCCATGGGGACTGAGCAAGCGGATATGGATGTGTTAAGGAGATCTAGGATTGCAGGTAGGGTGGTTTTGCTAGCCTGCATCAGGATCTCTGGAGGGGCAGGATCACAGGGGGAGCCCGACTTGACTTGTCGAGCCACCTTGCTTAAGGTGTCGAGGTCCAGAGGGTGGAAGTGCTCGAGGGAGGGCTGGTCTGGGTGGAGGGGTGGTCTGGGAGGGGGTGAGTTGCTCGAGTCCAGGAATGTGGCTGCAATTGGGAATGTGGAATACATTTTTTGAACTTTGTCGTGAAAAAAGTCCGCGAGCTCGTTACATTGGTCCTGGGTTTTGTTAGGTGGGGGGACCGTGTTGACATTGGAGCATTGTTTTATAATTTGGAAGATTTCTTTTGGCTTAGATTTTGCTTCTAATATTTTCTCAGAGTAGTGGGTTGCCTGGGCTGATCTGATCCCTTCTTTGTAGGCTCTGATCGCCTCTTTGTAGGCAGCCTTCTTGTCTGGGAGGAAGTCTAAGCGCCAGGCTCTCTCTCGTTGTCTGCAGAGGCGTTTTAGTTGTCTTAGAGAGTCGGAGAACCAGGGGGCAGAATTCTGTAGTCTCTTCGAGGAGGACCTACGAGGCGGGAGGATTGCGTCTAGCGAGTGGGTGATCCAACTCTCATAGTGGGCGTTTGCCACATTAGGGTCTGGGCAGGGTAGCGGGCGAGTGGAGTCTAAGTTGTGCATCCAGAGCTCCAATGGGAGTTTAGACCAATTCCTCCTGGTGGTGGTTTGGGGAGGTAGCTGGGGGGTCTTGTGTTTGACCCAAGTAAATGGGATCAGAAAATGGTCCGACCATGGAAGGGGGATGGGTTGATCCACAGTTAGATTCAGGCAGTTACTGAAAATAGGGTCGAGTAAATTGCCTTTTTCATGGGTCGGGGCAGCAACCAGCTGGAGCAGTTGGAGAGCTTCCAGGTCCTCTTGTAGTTCCTGAGCAGTGTGGTCTGAGGGGGAGTTGAAGTGAAGATTGAGGTCACCTAGGATAGTATGGTTGGCGGAGGAGAGGATTCTTTGCGCTGTAATTTCTGGGAGAGACCTGTGGAACTCTTTTACAGGCTCGGGGGGCGATAGATTAGGGTGCCGCGAAATGTGCTATTGGCGTTAAACTCTATGCAGAATGCTACACTCTCGCACTCAGGGATGGTTTCTGCTGTAAAACAGCATCGGTACTGGTTCTTTAAAATGATCGCCAGACCTCCACCTCTCCCTACCGTTCTACCCACTCTGTGGATGTAGTAGCCTACGGGTAGGGCTTTTACCACGTCTGGCTCTGGTTGTTGTTCCGTAGTTGATAAAAGAACAGCTCTATCGAACATAGGAACAAGGAAGATGGAGAGAGGACACCCTTGCCTATTCTAGTTTAAAAGAGGAGGAGAGGCATCCCCCAGCTCTAACTCTGGTGGAAGGGTTAACATACAGTGCCATAATCCTACGGATAACATTGTCCCCTAGATTATATTTATCAAGTGCTGCTTTAAGGTAGGACCAACGCACTTTGATAACTTGCTGCCCTTTTTATTTTTTTATTTTTTATTCTCTTTGGTTTCTCATATGTCTATTTTGTTGTTACTTATGTTACTTTACTATGGTTTCATTTTGTATCATTCTTTTTGGAAAATCAATAAAAACAACTTGAAATTAAAAGGCTCCTTATGGGTATAGAGAAACGCTAACCAACATTAAAAAATGCAGATGAAAAATGTAAAAAACATATTTTGTTCTTTGGAGTACCAGTGAGCTGATGGACCTTTCGTGCCGTGCCATTCATTACCCATTGAATACATTTCTTATGTTCCCTACGGCGTATCTGGTGGTTTTCAGAAGCTTGACTCAGTGAGCTAAACGTTCGCCGCTGACAACTGCTGTGGTCTGCAGGTCACAAGATCGAATTCTAGCAATGCAGACTCAGACTACAATCATTCCAAAGTCGATAAATTGAGTATAACAATTTGAGTAATAATAACAACCATTATTTACAGAAGTTGGAAAAGGTAGAGGGCATGAAGCACTACATAAAATACTATTATTTCACTCACCGGTCAGCTGTCTTTTCTTCTTGCATTACACACTCTTTCAGTGGTCTCTACACGAAGGCAGGATGAAAGGAGGATTCAACACAGACCATCTTGTGGACATTGTCTTCTTCTGAATTCTCATTAAGACTCAGAGACATTTGGGGGGGCGGAGCTAGCCGGCGTCCATGTAAGACGCGCGAGCGAGGAGCTCCCTGCCGATACCTCGCCAAACTCCTGCAAACACATCCTAAAACTGCCCTGCCGGCGTTCAAAACTGTGGCGGGCCTTAGCACGGGGCCCCGGTGTGTCGGTGGCCCCTTTACCCGGCGGAGAACGGGCGCGGTGCGACTTGGCGCCGAAGCGGACGGAGCATCGGCAACACAGGCCGCGATCCCCGACCTGCATTGGAGAGCTGCCCGGGTTACGTCGCAGTACGTGCGGCGTGGGTGATCGAGGCGGTCCCGGCCGCCTGCAACAGTCCCTGGTCGGCCGGCAAAATCCCGAACGGCGCTGGAGGCAGCAGCGGGGTCCGGCCCCTGACAGGTGTCCGCAGATTGGAGGGGCTCACAAAGTGAGTGCGGAGCGCACGCCGACTGTGGGTAAGGCCCTAAAGAGACTTGCAACCCTGCAGGCGAGAGGTACTGTCCGCCAACACCACGCAGTGCAGGGACATCGGAGGGGTGGTGAGTGGCTTACTACCCAGCACTGGAGCAAATCGGCCGCCCGCTAGAAGAACAATCTGCAAGGGGTGCTCCCCTGGGGTGCGACCTCCGAAACGGCCAGAATCTGCATCCTGGTGCGAGCGGCCGCCATCTTGGGCACCGGTCCTGCTGACTGCCACCCTGAACGGAGGGGTCCCCCGACGCTTCGCCCACTGCTAAGCCTGACCATTAATCCCGAGTAGTGGACTCCACACCTCTGAGCCAGCCGGCTGTATGTCCACCAGAACTACCATGGGGAAAGGGGACAGAACGCAGCCCAAGCTCTCTTTCGACCAGAGGAAGGCGAAGGGGGCCGAGGGGGCAGCACAAACTACCCCTCCACGCTCGACTACGTCCGAGAACTCTCTGTGCTCGGAGATCAGGGACATGCTGGGGAACATGCAAACAGGCCTACAACACAGCATGACTGAGATCAGCACCAAAATTGACGCATTGACGTACCGGATGGACCGCATGTCCGAGAGGGTGGACAAGCATGCGGAGAGGCTGGACATGGCGGAGAGACGGCTTACGGAGGCGGAAGAGGCTCAAACTGAGTGGGATAAGGACCGCAAACAGTTTGGCCGACTGCTCCAGGTGATACAAGATAAGACGGAGGATTTGGAGGCGCGCTCAAGGCGCTCCAATCTACGCATTACGGGAGTGGCGGAATCCACAAGCACCGGTAAAATGGAGCTGTTTATAGAGAAACTCCTTCAGACCCTGCTGGGGGAAGATGTCTTCTCCCCTATGTTCATCATTGAGAGAGCCCACCGCACTCTGGGGCCGAAACCACAACCGGGCCTCCCGCCACGTCCAATTATAGCGAAGCTATTGAATTACCGGGACAGGGACTTGGCACTGCGACTGGCCAGAGAGAAGGGGAAACTACAGTTCGAGGGCATGAACATCTCCCTATTCCCGGACTTCACGGCGAGGGTACAGGAGGAAAGGAAGCGATTTGCCCCCTACAAGAAGCAGCTGAAAGACCTGGGGCTCGACTACGCCATGCTGTATCCTGCGAGGCTTCGCATCAACAGGCAGGGTCACTCCCACTTCTTTACCGACCCCGCAGAACTTAAGAAATCCTTGAAGGAATGGGAGAACGACAACCGCAATAGTCAGAGGAGTCGGCGAGAGGACCTGGATGCCTCATCTCATTTGGATGATCAGGAGTAGCCGGACTCAAGAGCGGCGTTGCTGAACTGATGGCGCTGTGCGGCGCTAGGACTAACTCACAGGTGGTGTGGACCCGTCGAGATATGACTTTGAGGTGAGATCTAACTGGTTACTACCGGTATGGTTTGTCTGCGTTGTGGTTTGGGTGGGGGGCTGCCTGACTGGCTTGGGACAGTTGCGGGGTAGACCCCTCCACATAAGGGTATATCCTTAACAAACTGCGAAGACTGGAGCTGGCAGGGCTTGATGCCACTGGGCGGGGGGCGGGATGGGAGCACACGAGTGGTTACTAGCTTTGGACTCCCTGCTGAGCCGTTGGCTGACTAGACTCCTCTGCCCCTGCGCTTTTGGCTTTTTGCTCCTTCGGGGGCTACTTGGGGTTCTGTAGAGTTCACTGTTGAGTTGGAGGGGATGGTGGGTGGTGATGAGTCCTGTCTGACCGGGTTGGGGATGGTCTGCTGTGGGTGGGGTGGAGGTTGCTCTCTGGTTCATCTGCTGGGTTTGTTGTGCGGGATGCATATGGGTGGTGCTAGGGGAGGGTATTTGTGTGTTCTGGGTTGTGGAGATGCTCATGATAGGAGGTGTACATGGTTTGGGGGGACGCAATGTGTAATGCTGTGTTTCGCTGCTTATCGGGTGCCCTTGATGGTTGCCCCTGTGATGGGAAAGACTTTTCATGCTACCTGTGATCTAATGATGGAACAGTCGAGATTGCAATGTCGAATGCCGCCCTGACTGATCACACACACGCCTCTCACTCTCTCAAACTGATGACATGGAATGTGCGGGGCCTAAACGATCACCGCAAACTGAGGAAAGTCATTAGTTATCTACATCGTCATAAGGTGGACGTAGCCCTGCTACAGGAAACACATTTACCCATTCATAGCAGGATGCTACAGACGCGAGGGTTGGCGGGACACGTAGTGGCGTCTGGCTTTACGACACACTCTAGAGGGGTACTGACCTGGGTTAGCCCGTCCTCGCAACTGAAATTGATCCCGGTGGAGATAGACACTGAGGGGCGGTATGTCCTGGCCAGATGTGTAGGCAAGGGGCTTGATCTCTTGCTTGTTAATGTTTACGGCCCTAACTATGACAATTCTGACTTCTATGCAGCCCTGTCCGCACTATGTAGGAAACACACACAACCAGGGATGTTATGGGGGGGTGATTTTAACTTTGTCTTTGACCCCGAGAAAGACCGTTCCTCAGGACCAGCCCGGAGGCCGGTGGCTTCTGCTGCCTATATGAGAGCCGAATTACTCAAACTTGACTTGGTCGATGTCTGGAGGGAGAAGCACCCCTCGCTCGGTGGCTTCACCCACTACTCGGCCTTCCATAATGTCCACACTCGTATAGACTATTGGTTAGCGTCGTCTTCGGTCCTGCGACGTATTGACAGGTGCGAGGTGCTGCCACGCACCCTCTCTGACCACTCTCCCGTGATGTTGCATATCACCACTGTCAGGAGAGGTGTCCCGGCGTTTACCTGGAGGTTCCCCCCCTTTGCCCTGCTAGACGAGGTGTTTAGGGGCGAACTAGCGGAGGATATTGAGGGATTCTTTGCTACAAATTTGGGCTCAGTAGATCACTTCTCTACGGTCTGGGAGTCGTTTAAGGTCTACACCAGAGGCATGGCTATGTCCAAACACTCCAGTACACTGCGCACTATTAGAAGGGAGTTGACCGCGATGGAGGCCACATTAGCGGACCTGGAGAATAAACAGCTCAGAGACCCTGGTCCGGACGTTGACTCGAGGTTCACCCCTCTGTTATCAGAATACCAGGAGTTGGCAGATAGGGAGGTCCTCTGTATGGGGAAGTACGCTACGGCTCGGGCCTATGGTGAAGGGGACAGGCCAGGTGCACTTCTGGCCCGCATGGTACGAGGTTCACGCAAACCTTTAGTTGTAGAAGAATTGACCACCCCGGAGGGTGAAGTGGTCACGGATGAGGAGCATATCCTAACAACTTTTCGTCGATATTATGCGGACCTCTATCAATCCAGATCCCTAGGAGTGGAGGATACCATCGACGACTATCTAGGACATATAGATATGCCTTTTTTGCGGAGCTCCGACAGGGAATTCCTTATGGCCCCCTTTCATGAGGACGAGATACTGGAAGCCTTCGCGGGCATGTGAGCGGGTAGTGCTCCGGGTTCTGATGGGCTCACGGTGGGCTTCTATAAAGCCTATGCTGGGATCCTACTTCCTCATTTGGTCACTCTCTTTGATGAGATTTGTGAGGATGGGGAAATGCCCCCCACCATGCGGGAAGCACTGCTTGTCACAATCCCAAAACCGGGGAAGCCGCTGAACATGTGCAGTTCCTACAGGCCCCTCAGTCTGCTAAATGTGGATGCTAAAATATACCCGAAGGTACTGGCCAATCGGCTAGCCCTCCTAGTCCCGGAACTGGTTGCACCTGAACAGTCTGGGTTCGTACCATGTAGGAATCTGACGTACAATATACGCACGGTCCTGGGTACCATGCAGCATGTGCGGCAGGAGAATAGCGCTCTGGCGATTTTCCTAGATATGGAAAAGGCATTCGACTCAGTCGAATGGCCGTTTATGGTCCGGGTGCTTAGGAAGCTGGGCCTGGGTGAACCATTTCTGCAAAGAGTTGGCGCATTGTATCACCGACCGTCGGCTAGACTGAAATTGGGGGATAAAGTGTCAGCACCGATACATATCGGCAGAGGGACGCGGCAAGGCTGCCCCCTATCGCCGCTTCTTTATGCGCTGGTGGCGGAACCGCTTGCTTGTGCCATCAGGGAATACCACAGTTTGGAGGGAATCAGCTTCCCCTGCTATAAGATAGGCATATCCACGTACGCAGATGACACCTTACTGTACGTCCGTGACCCGGAGGCTAACCTGTCATCAGTCCTCAGAGAGGTGGTCCGCTTCGGCTCGCTCTCAGGACTACGAGTGAACTGGGAAAAGTCTATCGCATTCCCCCTCACTCCTGTGACGCAGCCCTTCACTATGGAGTACCCACTAAAGTGGACAACGGACTCGGTGCGATACCTGGGCATCCACTTGCACCCTGACCCGGAAATTCTTGTCCGGGATAACTACGGCGTGGCCTTCGCCAAACTGGTGGAGGATGTGGACGCTTGGTGCAGGCTCCCACTGTCCCTATTGGGCAGAATAGCCATCATGAAGATGATTGTCCTACCCCGGTTTCTGTTCTTATTCACGAATCTACCAGTGGTGCTCTCGAGGGCCTTCTTTAATCAACTCACGCAGGTTCTCGTTCGGCTGGCATGGGCTGGCAAACAGCCCAGGATACGGTGGGCGACACTGACTCTCCCCTGCGAAATGGGGGGCCTGGGGGCCCCTGACATGGAACGATACTATCGTGTGGCGCAGGCTACCCACTTGCACTCCTGGGTTCACGGCGATGCGCGTACACCTCACTTGCTCCTAGAGCGACTGTTCGCAGACCCACTCCCTCTGCCAGCAACGATTAGCCTCCCACTGGATCGGTCGGTCGGGCGCCTTGACTCCCTTAAGGCGACTAACCACGCATGGCATGCACTGGTGCGCGCCCGTGATTGCGATCGATTATATTCACCTCTGATGCCGATTGAATGGGCGCTATGGTTGGGTCCCCTGAGAGAGAAAAGCGTTGTAGAGTCCCTTCGCTCTTTGGGACTGGAGAGGATGGAGGATCTATTCGAGGAGGGCCAACTTAAAACTTGGGGTCAACTAGCACTGAAAACTGCGAGCCCCACACTGCTTCAACGGTTTCAGTTCCACAGACTGCGATCGGCCTACCGAGACGAGATGGGCTCGTCTATGGAAGAACCTGAGGAGATCCCAGAGCTGTCCTCTATTATTAAAACTAAGTCCCCGGCTAAGCTGCTCTCGTCGGTCAACAAGCTAGGCGTAACACACCAGAAACTACCGCAATCTAAAGTCAGGGAGGCATGGCAGGAGGATCTGCAATCACCCATAGATGATGCCATGTGGAGATACTGCTACTCCAGTACCCGTAAGATCTCACTCAATGGCAGGCACAGGCTGGTGCACTTTAAGTTTCTCCAAAGGGTGTACTATACTCCAGAGCGACTGCACCGCTATGGCCTACGACCCTCGGCGGAATGTGAGCGCTGTCGCACCCAGGTTGCCGACTTCTTCCACATGACGTGGCTCTGCCCCGGTGTGCAAGCGTTCTGGAATGAGGTGTTTGCGGAACTTGATCAGATGCTAGAAGAAACGCTCCCCAGGACACCGGCGCTAGCATTGCTGGGTTTTTCTAAACCACTCCCGCCATCACTTCGCCGATTAGCTGACATGGCGTTGTTGATTGCTAGGAGAGTAGTTGCGTCCTGCTGGATGCGCGGACCGCTGCCCACTGTGGCTAGGTGGAAGAGGGATCTGCGGTACTGCTGTACCCAAACTGAGCTGTACAGTGAACTGTTGCCACCTAGGAGTAGGCCGAAAAACTTCTGGGACCTCTATAAGGAATATTTGCGGAAGGGGGAGGAAGGTAATTCTGACACGTCTGAGGTGGTGGATCTCCAGGACCAAGTTTCAGAATAATGGACTGGACAGACGGGGGGTTTCCTCTGCGGGCAGGAGAGAGGGGGGGTTGCCGGGGGGGGCGCTGGGACACACAAGCGGCTGCCTACATGGGAGGGCTTAGCAGGGAGGGTCTCTAGAGGGTTAGACAATTGGACATGGGATGGGGAGTGGCACGGGACATGGTAGTTGCACGACACGTTTACTCTAAATCAGACTAACTGGGCATTCCACGGAACACACAGGGGTGGGTGGGTAAAGTTGGGGGTTGGGGTTAGGGTAAGGTTTATGGGCGTTCTAGTTCTACTATTGACTTCGCATACACAAGACCTTCCCTTCGAGTTGTTATTGATGAGGGATCAGTTGTCGCGCTGCGATGAGTGCTGCCTTTGTGGGAAAGCTAACGTCACTACAGCTGAGTTTGGTCCTCTATATATCGCCGCCGGGCCCCCGGGATGCCGGCAATCATGGCTGTGTAACATCTTTGACTGAGGACTTGTTGAGATCCGGTAGCCACGAAACTTACGCTTGCAACTGCATTTGTATTGACGCTGATTTTGATGCTAATAAAGGTCTTTAAAAAAAAAAAAAAGACTCAGAGATATTTTCCTGGATGTACCATTCTTTTGGTATGATAGCACAGCTATACACGCTTTAACATAGCGTAATATGTTGCACGGGAAACAACCTTTACAACGCAACTTTTACAATGCACTACCATTACAACTAAACTTTTACAATGCAACAACCATAACAACGCATGACACTACAACGCATACCACTACAACGCATGTCATTACAACGCAGTCATTACAACGCATACCATTACAACGCATACCATTACAACATTACTGTCCCGGTAAAACCCTTCGCTCCACTAATGCACTCCTCACTGCAGTTCCACGAATCAAAAGGGCTGGAGCAGGAGGCAGGTCTTTCTCACTCAACGCCGCCAAGCTCTGGAACTCCCTGCAACTTTCATTAAGATCTAACCCCACCCTTCCGCTCTTCCGCAAAGAACTGAAAACATTCTTATTTAAAAATTAATCTTCTCTTCATCCTCCCATATCCTTCCCCCCCCTCTGAACTCTTTTTTTTTCACTAGCGCTTGGACGCCTTCGGGCAGCAGTCGCGCTTTACAAAACTCCTTCACTTGACTTCACTTCACATAGTACCCTTACACTATCCAACGCTTACCCTACTGTTGCGCCCCCTGGAGTTAGAATAGTAATTTTTACCCCTACACTATCCAACACTTACCCTACTGTTGCACCCCCTGGAGTTAGAATAGTAATTTTTACCCCTACACTATTCAACACTTACCCTACTATTACACCCCCCTGGAGTTAGAATAGTAATGTTAACCCCTACACTATCCAACACTTACCCTACTGTTGCACCCCCTGGAGTTAGAATAGTAATTTTTACCCCTACACTATCCAACACTTACCCTACTATTACACCCCCCTGGAGTTAGAATAGTAATGTTAACCCCTACACTATCCAACACTTACCCTACTGTTGCACCCCCTGGAGTTAGAATAGTAATTTTTACCCCTACACTATCCAACACTTACCCTACTGTTGCACCCCCTGGAGTTAGAATAGTAATTTTTACCCCTACACTATCCAACACTTACCCTACTGTTGCACCCCCTGGAGTTAGAATAGTAATTTTTACCCATACACTATCCAATACTTACCATACATGCAATGTAATGGTATGCGTGGTAGTGGTATGCGTTATAAAGGTAGTATGCGTTGTAATGGAATGCGTTGTAAAGGTAGTTTTAAAAAATTTGTTGTAATGGCATACGTTATAATGGATGTTGCGTTGTAAAAAATGCGTGTTAAATGTATGCGTTGTAAAAGTATGCGTTGTAACGTCATATAACCTGTTGCACAGCACAATTCTAAAACATTACACAGAAGCTCTGAATTTTTTTTACAATGGATACAATCAGTGGGACAGTTGGCAGGAAAGTCACCAATTCTTTGAGCTGAACCTGTGCATCAATCCTTTTGAAAACTATTGTGCAAAATAATTATTTTTCCCTTACCGTTTCTAAATGTTTCAAAACAAATTAGTGGTTACTCCTCCTGGTTCACAAATATCTTTCAAGGCATTAATGAGTTCTGTGAGGTGATTTTGAGGTGCTATGTTCAGTTAACGTGGAAATGCCTTTGAAAAGTGGTAAATGTATTTCTATTATTGAATCTTTATTTGGAAATGCAACTAGGGCGTGAAGTACTGCGGTCATTCTTTTGATGTTTTTTAAACTTTTATTTATATTTCAAGTTCTGCGGTAATTAATGACGCATTGGCAAACGCCTGCCATTGCTAAATTGGGCTGAACTAATAACACCTGAGGATTACTGGGTGTGGCAAATCTGTCTCCAGTCAATACAATTTGGCTGGTAAAATCTGCTGAAATTTAACAGGATAAAAGGCTCTTCAAGTCCTGGAATATTCAGATTTTGGTGCTAAAAGCGCACAAATGTGATTATGTGCACCCTATGTTGTACCCCGTGTTTGGTAATAAGACTTGTAATAGGCAATATTAATTATATACATTACATTTGAACCCAAGTGCACCAGCTTTTAAGAGATGCAGTAATGTCACATCAACGGGACACTGGTAATTACTGCTATGACATAGCAGCAGGAATTCCAGGCCGGCCTGACAAGCTTTTCTGAGAGCCGGTCAGTCTAGCAATAGCTGTAGTACAGCTACGGGGGAACGGGGGAGATTGAGAAGGCTTGGGGGCTAGGGTTGGGGGGAGATGGCCAGGTATATTATTTTTATACTTTTTGGAGAGGATAGAATGGCGGTGTTATGTATGAGCTTATCTCTCATTATCTATTTGATGTCTCTCAGAAGAATCCATTAGTGACAAACATCCCCGTTATTCCCTGTTACCCATCTATAACTCTATATATTATATGTTATGTATGACTTTCACTTATGGAAGCCTTTCTTGAATATATAAAATTATAGATGGGTAACAGTAAATTATGGGGACTTTTTTTCACCAAGGGGTTCTGAGTGACATCAAATAGGCAACGAGAGCGAAGCTCAAGTTGTCTATTATGTCACTCAGAATGCCAAGTTGAAAAACATCCCCGTACTTCAAATTTTACCCATCTATATTTCTATGTTATGTATGGCCACCAAAATCATCGTCATCTCCTGCCTTCAACTTTACTTTCCAATCTTTATTTCGGCCATTTGGCCATAAAAGAAAATAGTACACATATACAGTTACAATAAGTCAAAACATTAAAACATTGGAAGTACATATGTAAAAATACTATAAAAATGGTGCGTCTAAAATTTTAAGGGGGGCCCAACACCTTTAAAATACGGTTGCGCGTATGCCAAACATTGGTAAGAAATTTTGATAATGCGAGGACAGTCGGGCCAGAGAGATCAGATTTTAAAATCCTGTACATTGGAGCATATTCCCTGCCTCCCATATTCCTAATCAATGGGAGAAGCCAGTATTTCCGCGCTGCCCTGTAGGCTGGGCAGAAGAAGGCCACATGTAAATCAGTTTCCTCCAAAGCATCACAGGCCAAGCACTGCGTCGTAGTGGGGGGCGATGACCAAGTACTTGTAAAGGACCGGAAGGGCAGTGAGCCGTATCTCCATTGGAGAAACAGCTTCCTAGCAAGTACCGGAAAGATCGGATCCAATGCCCTCTCAAACCTATAAAGGTCCTTGCATTGCAAAAACACAGAGGATAGAGACCCTTCTGCCTGGGTAACTCGGGCCCTAGCTAATTTGTGTTCGTGGTATACGTTAGTCAGGGACCTTTTAGAGATGTTCAGTGCGGCATTCGCGGGGTCAGTCCATAGGTCAGGGAGCCCTAGTTCCATGCAGGTGGATTGGATGTTTTTGACCCAAGGGATACGGAGCGCTTTTGGGTGGTTCAATAATTCTGCCAGTTCCGCCCTGTATGCTGCTAGGTCATTACTGCTCCATAACCTACGCCAGAAGGCTATGGGTCTCAGGCTTATTTCATCAGATAATGGTCGTAGACCGAGGTCAAGCCTCAAGGGGAGGAGCGGGGTACTGGGGGGAAGCGCGGTTATCTGTCTTATAAACATGTTTTCTGTTAGTGACAGGCTACGGCATGGTGTGTGTCCCCACAGTTCCGCCCCGTACATGATCGCTCCCCTGGCCTGAGCCTTGTATATCTGGATTAGGGCCCCCAACGGGCGATATGAAGAGCCGGTCATCATCCGGGCGATACCCCCTGTGGTTTGTATAAGTTTGAGGTTCGCCCTGCTCTGGTGGGATCCCCAAGTCATGGTTTCATTAAGAGTCACACCTAGATATTCAAAGGTGGCAACCCTCTCAAGCCGTACTGCTCCCAATTGCGGATTCGGCCGCAATTTTTGGCTTGGATTTAAAACCATGAATTTAGTTTTGGCCGCATTGATTTCTAGCCCCCTGTCCGTACAGAAGGCTACAAATGAATCAAGGATCCTCTGTGCCCCCATGGGGGTTTTAGATAGCAGCAGGGTGTCGTCCGCAAACATGATTGCGGGCACCCTGCTGCCATTGAGTTTGGGGGCGTCAGTATAGTCGGTGGCATTTAGGTGGGCGATTACCCCGTTGACGAAGAGGCAAAACAGGGTCGGTGCCAACACACAACCCTGCCTTACCCCTCGGTCAACGGGGAATCTATCGGTCAATTCCCCCGACCTCCCACACCTCACTCAGGCATAATTAATATGGTGGAGCCTCTGTAAGATTACTAGGATGTCCGGGGGGACGCCCATCTCTGCCAAGATGCTCCAGAGTTTTTTCACCTGGGCACTAGATCGAATGCGGCCCGTAAGTCCACAAAAATGTGTACAGACTGCCGCCTTCGAATATTGCTGCCCTCCAATAAATAAGATTCAACCTAAAAACCTGGTCCACTGTGGATACCCCCTTCCTAAATCCCGCCTGATAGGGACTAAGGGCACCCACCTCTTCCATCCAATCCTGGAGGCGATTCAGCAAAACCCTGCCAAACAGCTTCTGTGCCACGTCAATTAAGCTGATGGGTCTGTAGTTTGCCGGGAGGAGAGGCGAGCCCTTTTTAAAGATAGGGACCACCTCTGCCCCCAGCCAAGTACCAGGAATTTCCATGCCGCTTAGAACTCCATTGAAAAGGGCAGTAAGGTAGGGGGCCCTTACAATGGGCTCCTGTTTGAACATATCCCCAGGTAAGCCATCCAGTCCTGGCGCCTTTCCAGAAGCAAGACCTGAGATGGCAGCGGTGACCTCACCCAGCATTATCAGCTCTCCTTCATAGCCTGGCCAACCAACCTCGGTGACAGTAGGAGATTCTCCCGGCTCAGAGCTGTAAAGAGACTGGAAGTGAGCCTGCCACACCCCTGGGGCAATATTGGGCTCTATTGCCGATTGAAGGTGCCCCAACCCCCCATTCACTATCCTCCAGAAGAGACGTTGGTTTTGGATCGCTAGGGCCTTGCTAAGTTCTTCCCACTGATTTTCCTCCCACTCGGCCTTAGCGTGGGCAACTAGTTTCTTGTAAGCCCGCCTGCTTTGTCTTAGGCTATCCCCCCAAGTCCCTCCTTAATAAGTCTGAGGAGTTCTGCATTTGCCCGTCTGCATGCCGGATTATACCAAGTTATTTTACCTTGCCGCCCCTGTCTAGGTTTTCGTGAGCTACTAGAGAGATGAGGGGCCGCAGCTTTTATAAGGTCCTCATGAGCCTTGTACAATTTAGCCTGGGAATCATTATTGCTTGCCTCGTTGTCCAAGCTCCCCACAGTTTCCAAGATGGGAGTTATCCCCTCATAGAGCATGGGGAGTTTGTTCTTTCTTGTAACCAAGTGCTCCCACCTGATTCTTCTCCTACTATTTTCCAGGAGAAGCGCAGGTTTGTTCCCTTCCACATTGGTCACAGGGACTTGAGGGCCAGGATTGACAAGGTCGAGCTCGAGCGCATTATGGTCGCTATCTGACCGTTCCATAACCCTAAAATCCTGAATAGTCGGCCACTTCACTATTTGGGCCAGGACATAATCCAGGCGAGACTCTCTTCCCAGTCTGTTGTAGGTGGTTTTACTGGGTATATCTGATTTCATTCGCCCGTTACAGGCTCTGATTCCGAACTTTAGGGTTAGAGCTGTGATTTGTAGTGCTAGTGGGGTCCAAGCCTTCGGGGGGGGAGCTTCCACTGGGGGGACTGCCCATCTGGCCTCTTCTTCCGATGAGAACCCCTCCAAAAGACCAGGGAGTGGCTCAAAATGAGAATTAAAATCCCCTCCCACCACATAGAATGAATCACTCGGTAGTTCAGATATAAAGTTCGTGAGTTCATCTATGGTCGTTGATTCCTTTGCAATTCCCACTGGCCTAGAATAGATGTTAATTAACACAAGTTTGGCTTGGTTAGGCCAGGATAATGAAACCACAAGAATGTCCTCTGAGTTAGCCGACAACCGTGTTGCCGTGCAGCCTAGATGAGATGCAACCCAGATCGTAAGCCCCCCTGACGGACGACCCTTGCCTTCCCACCTAGCTGAGATGGAAAAGGACATGTAGCCTTGATGACCATAATTCTCTCTAGCCCAGGTTTCCTGGAACATACATACATCTCCAGTCTCGATGTAATTTACCCAGTCCGGGTCTCCCAGTTTGTTGGCAAGACCAGCAACATTCCAGCAGATTAGCCTTAGGTGTTCGGGGGTGTCAGTTGCCGTGCCAGAAGGGTTGGAGGCGATGGTTACAGGTGCTGTTTCGATCAATAGTTCTTGCATGTTACCAATGGTGGGGGCAGATGGCTCAGGGGGACTGCAGGGGCCATTATCCAGGAGCTCTGGTCCATTTAATAGTTCAGGATCATTGCCAACACTATGGGCGAGTGGATCAGAGAGTCTGCAAGAGCCATTATCCTGAGTCACCGTAACATTCAATAGACCAGGAATTTTACCAGCGATCGGGGGAGATGGATCAAGAACTCCGTCGGTGCCATTATCCAGAGTCACTGGGTTGTGAACAGAGAGACAGTCAACCCCATCCAAGTTGTTCAAGCAGTTAAAGCGGTTGAAGTGGGAATACGGTGTATCAGGCACTTGGAAATTAGGGTGCTGTGCATATGCTTTGTGTCCGCGTCTACGTTCCACCCTTATCCATTCGTCATGCGGAGGAGCATAGTGCATGCGAATAGGAGGGAAGAAGAAGGATACTGGGAGGGTCTGGATGGTGGAATCCAGTGATCGATTTACTCCTTCACAAATATGCAAAACGGTGCCCGGGTCTTTAAAAGTTACCAGAATGCAGTCCCCTATTATTGTTTTTCTGGTCTTCCCTAACCAAGGGACCCTTCTAACCATAATAATCTCGTTATTAAAATGAGATGGTAAGGGTCGGTTCCAATTTAGCCACTTGATCACCTTTTTCTTTAGGGATTGGTAATCTTCATTTTCGCCAGTTCTTAGTTGAGGAGCACCTGCTAACACCACCGTTAGATTGTTAGCTTCTGGCGGAAGATCTGGTCTCCGTGGTCTTGGGACTGGTCGCCCTGCCTTCAACTACTGCACAGGATAATGGAAAAGCTATACATAAAATACCCTCTTCTCCCCGATGCAAATGTGAAAAATTAATCGTGTACCTTCTATCCTTGACTAACCCCCACTACCTTCCCCACCTTCCTTTCCCCTCCTGCAGCTGCGCTGCGCAGACAGGCTCCCAGGGAGGCACGTCAGCCTGGCCTGGAAGGCCTTTATGACGTCACAACAGTTGATAAGCAGTTTTCAACTGTTATGATGTCATAGCAAGGAGTGATAAGTTTCAGAAACTGAAATTGTAATAAAACTCTATGGGAGCCATACCTAACAACCAGATTCTAAACCTGATTATTCATTGCTATGATACTGCAACAACGGGAAACAAAAGTTGTTAATGGTACACGCCCAGGAGACCTTTCGTTCAGCGGCATGCAAAATGATGATTATCCCCAAATGTGATATTGTTTCTTGAGAGTGGGGTATCTAAAGGGGGGGGCAGAAGTTTTTTTAGCATGTAAACTCTGGAATAAATTGCCCACCCTGTTAAAAAATCAGCCTGACCTGACATGCTTTAGGAAACATCTGAAAACCTGGCTTTATGCGCTACAGACTTGGTCTTTACTTAAATGTATGGCTCTTGTCTTTTATATCTTTCCTTTGTCACTCACCTTGCATATGCTAGGTCCAAGAGTCCTGAGACATTTGCTGTGCTTTATAAATTAAATTAACTAACCACTGCTGCTAGTTATAAAGGTATTGGAGGCTGCTCGCCTGTGAGGGCCTGCCAGCACAGTCCTGGAGAGCAGTAAGCAAAGCATCAGTGGCGGCCCCTCCACTAAGGCGGAGAAGCATAGCCCCTCTGCTGTTTAGTAGTTACATATAGGGACAATAAAAGGATTATAACTTGCGTTATTATCATTTTATTTTGTTCTACTAATGGCAGCTTCGCGTGACAGGGCGATGCGGGTTGCTGTGTTCACAGAGCAGGGCAGAGCAGGAGTGGTAGCACCCTCCTAAGTGCGCTAAGATGGCTTTACAGCCTGCGTGACCATGCTCGGGCGCCCAGTCAGCGTCTGAGCGCCGAACCACAGCGCTCAGACCAATCACATTGTCTGACTAGGAGCCTGGGAGTGTATGTAGGGAGGAAAGACGCAGCAAGGAAGCGGCGAGCAGATACTTTTTTCTTTTTGTTTTATTTTTTAATACCCGCTTTCACCGTGTCCTATCCCCCCTCAGGCCCCTGCCCCCATATCTCCGATCTGTGCTAGCCACCGCTGCACGACATCAGGTGGGGAGAAAGGGGAAAAGCAGAGGGCAGTATGGGTGGAGAGCAGGGTACCAGGGATTTTTAATCTCCAGGGGAGGGGAGCCTCTGTTGTGTATGGCTCCCCCATTATTGCTCTGCTCCTGCGAGCATCTTGAAAGTAGGGGCAGATGATGTTTGGAGCCATACAGAACATAAATTGATAGATGTGCAACATGTGAACGATGAGGATACTTTTCATCTTGGGGTTCGCTGCCACCCCCTGGTAACTCGAGCTTCGCTCTCATTGTCTATTGATGTCACTCAGAACTTCTCCATGAAAATCATCCTGATTAGTCACTGTAACTCATCTAAGACTCCAGGGGGCAGATTTACAAGCACCCTGCGCCACCAGTACGTCACTTTTTGTGACATACTGGTGGTGCAGGGGGCTCCTCCATATTTACAAGGACAGGTAAAGCCATCATGCATGACTTTTTTCAGTCCTTGTAAATACGGCCCCTTCACATGCAGCACTTTCCGTTGAAGGGGCGTTCCATGGGTGTTGCTGTGGGCGTTCCCACGCAACACCCATGGAACTAGACACATATCCAGATTTCCGAGAAATTGTAAATCTGGAGATGCGTCTGAATGCTACGCCACCTCTAGGGCGCAACGAGGAGAAATGTTTTCATTTCTCCTCGTTTTTTCCTCTTTCAATGCATGCTGAATTCTACAGCACCTATTGAAAGAGGAAAATACCTGGAGTGATTGTTTTTGTGCGGGAAGGTGCGCCTTCCTGCACAAAAACAATCTCCCCACAATGAGGGCATCCTTGCACCATGGTGCAAGGGTGCCTGCGCAAGGGTGCCTGTGCCAGCGCATGGCTGCAGCTTGTGCGCGAGCGCAGGGTGAAATACAGAGTTGCAACATATTCTTGTAAATATGTCGCATCCCTGTACTTCGGAAGCGCCGCAGCGTGGCGCAGCCAAAGGGCTTGCGGTGCAACGCTGCGGCACTTCCTTGCAGATCTGCCCCCATATATTTAAAGTACCACATTTTTAAAAGCCTCTTCCGAATAGTGAATGGATAGAGTACCAATATATGATTTAAAATTGTAGCTGGATAACAATGAATAGTGGGGATGGTCTTCATAACACGCTTCTGAATTATATAACTTAGAATTTCAGCTTCACTGTCGTCTTTTGCTGTAATTTCTAACCACTCAATGAAAAACATTCCTGATATTCAAATGTATGTCTAGAATTCTAAAATTGTACATAATGAGTGCAAAAAATTACCTTTTCAGGTACATTTACTTTGGAGTTACCTAGGGCATTGAGATGACACTGCCCAGAGGCTCCTGGTTATTGGCCGTCCGCTGGCGCCCAGGTGAATAAAATGCTATAATCATTTGTAAATTGTTAATTGAAACAGGTAATTCTCATAGTAAGATTGCTGCAGACAGAGGTGCCCTAGGCAGAGACTTGTCTACAAGAAGACCCATGCCAGTCAATCTCTGGATCCAATATCTTGGTAATCCGTAACACATGGACCCTTCGCAAGCGCAGCGGCGGCCAGGTCTGCCCTCGCGTTCAACGGAGAAATGCAGCGCGGATCAAGATAATAGTGGTATTAGAGGCACACACCATGTGTGTGTGGTCTCCACGTGGTGCTGTCAATGACGTCTTTCATGAAAGGGAACCACAACCTGGTCAGATCCGATTGGAAGTCACTTTGGAACGGTTTGCGAAACAGGATGTGACAAGTTGTGGCTCTGTTACCACTTTGCCTTCCCATGGACTCCTGCTTAGTTTGAGAAATATGCGTTTTGAAGAGACGCCTTACTCCATGATGTGTCTTTTCTTTGAGGTGAACTCCTGGCTTATGTTCAGAATCAATTGATTGCTCTCAGACGTTTTTCCGTGCGGGTCGAGGAGAATGAATAGAATTACATGTGATAGGATACATTTCACAAGGGTTTCTAATGTTCTGAAACATGGGTGTCCAACGTACTTCAAGGGGCGCGCAATACACTCCATATTTTAAGAATAATTATGTAAGACAAATTGACATATATAAATGTATTTGGAAATCCTTGTCTCAGACAGCGATTATCACGAAACTTTGTAAAAAGTTCTGGCCTTTTAGGCTAGCCATCAGACGCCCTTGCTATTAAACAAAAGAGAAGGGCAAAGATTATTGCAGCAGAAACTCACGGGGGAAGAGTATTTACAACCTGGCAGTCTGTGCGGATCATACATCAACTTTTTTTTGTCTATGAGTGTGTATTTTTTTATTTCATGCTATTAAAATTAAAAATGGGCCAATAAAACAGGTTTTTGACAGAGTTTAATAATAAAAACATTCACACATTTGCAACTAAAGAGCAAAGAATCACATTGCATGTTATCATCACATTACAACATGAATGACGAAAAAAACTGTTGAACGCACAGTTTCCATGTCAGAATCACCTATTTGAACACCTGGAACCACACTGCAAAGGTCTCTATTGTGATTCTATTGCACTGCATGGAAGAATACTTTTATTTATTACTGCCAAGCATGAAAAAACACTTGGCCTAAGCCATAAACACAGATCCACTGAGCGTAATATGCTATTTATCAGCAGTCATAAATTCGACTTCATGAATTGGTTCACTATAGGTGAATAGGAACGAATTCCAGGTTTTTCGGTTTCACCTGCATAGTACTTGCCCTGTGCATGCAAAATGGCTTGAAAAGAAAAAAAATCAAGTTACCTTCTACTAAAAAATGCTTAAGGGCTAGGGCTACCCACAAGATATTTAAGAACAATATTGGAAAAGCCAATCGTTTTGGCATTGAGTGACAGTCTATCGACTTTCTCAGGGTTTCCTTAATTTTGTTCTGATTTTTTAATATCTTTATTGTTAGTGTGGTGGATGACACTCCCGCTAATATTAAACACAAATGGATGTAGCAAAAATATTTTTGAGATTCCAGTATCACACATTGCCATAGTAGTCTCTAGCACCATGGCTTTAAGTAGGCCAGGTCTCACCGGTCGTGAGCACCAGCAGTTTTTTAAAGGAGGCTTCGAAACGGGTCTCTATCGGGCTCTGTTTGTGTGATGTGCATATAGCCAGTGTCTAACCCAGGGTGGTGTGGACTGCAAAAAAACGATGGATTTAGGCCCAGATCCTTGTACTGGGGTGAATGTATGGCATTGTTCTACATTCTGTCCATCAACTGTGTGTTTTTTGCAATTTTCACCCCGAGTGTGCTGGGTATACTCAGACGTGAGTCCCAGGCTCTCCACACCACTGGAGTCAAGCTATCCAGGCTGAATGAAGGCTGATAGCCAGAAACCGGTCCTTGGATGCTTGATTCCGGTCTGGGAAAGACATGGCTTGGTAGTTCGGACTGGACTGTTCCCATGGGGCACAGGGTCAGAGCTGATTTGCATATAGCCAGTGTCTAACCCAGGGTGGTGTGGAGTGCAAAAAAACGATGGATTTAGGCCCAGATCCTTGTACTGGGGTGAATGTATGGCATTGTTCTACATTCTGTCCATCAACTGTGTGTTTTTTGCTGTTTGTGCCCTGGTACAGGCGGTACGGTTGTTTCCGGACTGCTGTGACAATAATTACATCGATGTGCGCATGCTCACTTTTCACTTCTCACTAGTGGAGAAGTTACAGCATGACCGTCATGCCAGGTGAGCATTGTAGGGGAAGGCAAATTCTGTAAAGAGAGTAATTTTCTCTCTGGACTTCCCTTCTCTTTTCGAAACTCAGGAGCAGCAACAATGTTGTGCTGTCAGCAGGGCTTTTAGTGGAAGCTTTTTCAATATTGTATACAAGCCACAGTTGCTGCTTATTTATCTTATGCAACTAACAACCATTGACAAAGCTAAAAGTCGTTATTTGTTGTAGTTTTGATGTTACTTGTAATATAATTTATCTGGATGTAATTACAGGACCAGCAAAATACAAGTCAGACGTCACACAATACTAAGCACTGATTTTTAGCTTACCTGTTTTTAAGCCACGCCCTTGATTGCATTGCCCACGCCCCTTTGAGAGCCCCCCCCCCCCTCAGTTTTCTTATCCCACTAAAAGCCCTGTCTAGCACAGACGGGAGCTACTTTGTGTGCTGGTGTACACCTTCTACAAGAGTTTTTACAGCTACTCACAGGGAATTTTGAGGAAGTGACTGCCTAATTGCCCCTCGTTGTATGCTGTAAGGGGTGGTAGAAGCGTGTGAATGACACAAGAAAAGAACAATGGGTAAAGAGGGCTGGCTATAAGATACCATTAGTAAGTGATTTGGGGAGCTGGAGAGACTCTGTCTACTAGGGTTATATTCATCTGAGAAAGTATGCAAGAATTTGAGTGTGCAGCAAAATATTCCATTTTGTAATATTATTCCTAGCATAATACTTACTTACAACCCCACATGCCCTCCTCAAAGCTTACTCCAAATCTGCCTTTGCCAGCTCTTCCAGATTCTGTCACCGCAATCACTTATGTACTCAACGCTACTGAGTCAAAGTCAGGAAAGGCTCACACGCTTTGGGTTTCATCCTCATGCTTCATCACCAATAGTTACAAGGAAAATTCCCTCTTATTTGTCCAACATCATTTTAGTATATTTATCTAACGCGCTGGCGACCTAGGAGCTGGCTGTATGAAGAAAAAAGTTTCCCTCGATTGCCAAATCTGAGCCCATAGGTACAGGAACCTTAGTCTGACTAAGGTCCCTAAATGTAACTGTTTACTACTGATAGCATTGGCGTATTACTTGGGCCAGTACTGTTGACCAGTATTGTTGAAAGCTCTACCCTGTGAGTGCAACATTGGGACTCACCACACAGCCTTTCAAGAAAAATTCAAGACTCCGCTTTTCTCTGGGAATCCTTTTGATCCCAAGCTCTAGGGGGCATATTATTAAGGAATGGCGTTAAAAGTATTGCCGCTTTAGTGGCTGGAAACTGCTGCTAAAGCGGCGATAATGGGCTTGAAAATATGCCCTTGCTCTGGTGTTAACATGGGCTTCTATTGAAATTCTCATTGGCATATTATCAAGCCCAATATCACAGTTTTAGCGGCAGTTTCCTGCCGCTAAAGCGGCGATAACTTTAACGCTGTTTCTTGATAATATGCCCTTAGGTTCTCAGTGTAATTCGCTAATGATGATGGGATGGGGGTGGGGTGGCAAATGATGCTCGGGTTCACATATTGCACTAAAAAATAAATCCATTCTTCACCATCCAACCTATGGTAGGGAAAGGTTAATTCCATGTGCTTATTCTCAATGATCCCGTGCAGACCAGGGAAGCAGGTTTGAGTCACAGTGTTGGCTCCACATCCTGTGATTCTGGACCTAAGGATTTCGGCAGGCAGGTTACTCCATCACAACAGTGTCAGATATCCGCCCGCCGAAATATAAATCCCATAGGATATTATGTGATTTATAATTTGGCAGATGGGATATTTGTCCCTGTTGTAGCAGAGTACCCCGTCTGACCAAATCTATATCAGTCCCTCAATCCCTGCGTGCTTAAAACGATGAATGTGACCCTGTATAATTTATCTGATGCTCATGTAAAGCATTCCAGTACCTAAAGTTTGAGGTTGCGCTACAAACTGCAAAAAATAAATATATAATAGGCTTCTGTAAACATCTCAAGAAGAGGTTTAAGATTTTATATTTTTAATAGTATAAAACAGCTGCAGTTATCAGAAGATTAAGCATTTCCTTTCATATTATGATCTGGTTGAGTATGGAACATCATCCGCTTTCAGGCAGTTCCAGTGTTTCTAGGGCTTGAATATCAAACTACTGATATCTTGCTCAGCTCACTATCATTCATCTCCCAAAAAAAACCACAACAACAAGAGTGTCTACAGGTGGAAGTCTTACACCTATAATTTCCATAGGTTCACTCATTTATGAATTTAAAAAAACTGAAAGTACACATGAAAATCTATGAAACTCCTAGATCACGGCCCATCTGTTTTTTTGTAATGTCACACCTGCAAAATATTCTCAGAATAACATCACATGTGGGTAAGGGTACGGGAATAGTGTGTTTGAGTGGGAAGTGGATTGAGAATGTTTGAGCACACAGAGGGCCTGTTTACGATTACAGTGGGACCGCCACAGACAATCCAATCCATCGTATTAAGGATTCCCGGCTGCCGCATTAGGATGGCGGGCGGATGAGTGGTGATTGGAGAGACCGACCGCCGCGGATCGACCGTCATAGGAAACTACAATCCCTACAATGGTGGCAGTGCCTGCATAGAGATTATGTTGTCCCTCCCCACTGTCCATTTCCTGGCGGTACACCCACCATGAGTAGGCTCGCAAAAAGTGACTTTGGGGACCCGTAGTGGGCCTCCATCCCTCTTGGCCCTCAGCCTTGGGATAGGTGCCCCCCTACATATCCCTACACTGTAGCGGGGCTCCATCCCTCTTGGCCCTCTGCCTTTGGATAGGTGCCCCCCTACATATCCCTACACCGTAGCAGGCCTCCATCCCTCTTGGGCCTCAGCCTTGGGATAGGTGCCCCTCCTACATATCCCTACACCATGCGGCAGGAACCACATGGTGCCTGCCACATAGTGCAGGAATATGTGTAATGTCTATGTTTTGCCCACAGCAGCCACTGCAACACAAAATATAGACATTGCAACTGACGCGGTGGCAGTCACATCCTAATGCCGATGGCAGGACCACCGACAGCCAGTCGGGCGGTCCCAATTACGTAAGGATAGTGGTCGGATGAAAGTTCGACCGCCATCATAACGAGTCCCAGAGTTTAAACTTTGCAGGCTGTTTCAATGCACTCCAAATATTGAAACCAGAATATCGATTACACAGAATACTGAGGACAAAATAGTGAATCCAAAATATCGACAGGTAAGTAAGTATAAATTACTATACCTAACCCAACATTTATGGATGTATTCAACATATATATTTCCGAGTTAATAGATATGGATTTAGGAATAGTAAATCTATTCTTCCCTATATTCACTTACCTTTCTTAGGAGCATATTAGCAAGAACCTCGTTAAAATTATCGCCGTTTTAGCGGCAGGAAACTGCGGCTGAAATGGCGATAATGGGCTTGCTAATATGCGTTATAGAATTCCAATAGTAGCCGAGATCAGATGTCCTGCACATCTAACCTGGGCTTCTATTGGAATTCTATAACGCATATTAGCAAGCCCATTATCGCCAGTTTAGCGGCAGTTTCCTGCCGCTAAAACGGCAATCATTTTAGCGAGGTTCTTGCTCATATGCTTCTATATTTTGTCCGTCGATCCTTTGTCCTTGACAGTACCACAATATTCTGGAGGTCGACATTCAAGAGTACAGCCCCCAACCATGCCAATCCATCGGGCAGATTTTCTGACACAATATATTCAGGACTCCTTCACACGTTTTCAGATTCTCTTCCATTTCCACTAGTAGGTGACAATATGTCAAACATAGGTATATATATGGTGTTAGAAAAACTAGACTTATCTTGTCAGCAATATTCTGTCCCACCAATATTATGAGCTCAATATTCGGGGTGTGCACCTTTCTGGAATGGGTATATGAGTGCTGAAAGGCAGTGAGACACTTCCGAGCATCGCCTTATTTGGTTAGTCCTGCTGTGCTGAAAGAGATGTGTTTTGCCATAAATATCTTTTGATCTTTTTTTGTGTTTCGAAGAACAACAGACCTGGGGGTTTTCACTCTCGAGGAAATGTCACCGGGCAAGGTTGACTTTGTAGTCCTGCACAGAGGTGCCCCGTATCACAGGGACAGCACGCACCTGTGCACCACCTGATGGCAGAGACAGATGACAGCATATGCAGGTGCGAATCATGCCACGCCCATGTGGCAACTGGTTAAACTAGCCGCTGAGAACCTGACTGGGCACAACTTCTTAAAACTGCCCGTGTCCTTCTCAGTTTCTCTCCAGGCCTGACCTTTATGACAAGCAGGCACGTTGTTTCAAGTCTGATGAATTTCTCTACACCTACGCTTCCAAAAGCTTTCTTTTAATTTCTTAAAAACGAAAGTTATTTATTAAAGGATACATGACCAGCAGGTGGGTATTATGGGCTAATAATGCCATTACACATTTGTAGCGACATGCTAATGCAAATAATGATGGCCGAGGGGTTTGTAGATGCCACAAGAACCTTCAGATGGCTTGGGTGGACCACATTATGAACTCTATTTTGATACCAATTTGAGCAACCTGAAAAGATTCATAAATAACTTCTCCGCTCATCTATTTAAATATGTGACAGTGATTTATAGTCTCTATGGAACAGAAAGAAGTTGCTCTGTAAGAAGCCACTATTTTGGTTACTCACCATTCTGCATGACGGTAAAGAAAAAAATCAAATTTCTTGTGTAGAAAAAAGGAAGTATTTATTTTAGAAGATAACATTCAACCTGTCCCAACAACAATAAAAGATATAAATGAATAAATAAGGACAAACAATCGTGCCAATTAACCATAGTACTACAAAAAGATACAAATAATTTGTTACCCCACAATTCCACCTGTAGTTATTCTATCATGTCATGCGCCTACAACTATAGCAGTAAATAAGTAAAGTAAAAAGGTGTGGTCAATTTCCCAATAACTTGATTGTCTTTTGACCAACAGCAGCATGTGGTGCCGTGATCAATAGTCTGGTATTAGCAATGATGAATGTCACATTTAGATATTTCTTCTGCGAATCCAGAAGTGCCGGACACATGCAGACGGTATACTCAAACAACATCCTTATATCTGCAGATCCTCAATTTTGAGTACTGCCGTCCATGTACCCTCAAACTAGCATATTTGTATATATAATAAATTAGGTCATGAGATCAAGGTCCAGGTGGGACCGAAACGCCTCATGGCAGCTTTGATGCAGGGTGTTTTGGAATAAACGACACGAAGAACTTTGGGTCCGCGTGTTCATCCTTTTTTCTACTTGCACGAGAAAGGTTTGGCTGAAGTACGAGAATATATTAAATTATCTGTACATCCATTAAGGTGGAGGGGGCCCAGCCTGTTCCGCAAGCCATTTTTGATGTGGTCCATCCTTTGGGGCCGACTCAAAGACTGTGTCCCTTGGAGCCCACCCCCGGGACACAGTATTTTCCCTGCATGCAATAGTACGGGCAGGAAAAAATGTGTTTGCACCGCCTGGTGGCGGTACTAACCACAAGGGGGGCCCAACACTCTAGCAGCAGAGCATGCAGCCCCAGCTCAGAGTGCAATAAAAATATACCTTAAGCTCACCAGGGGTCATGAGTTCATTGACCCAGGAGATACAATGTTTTGTTTAATGATGTCGGGAGGCTGCTGCACTCCCATTAGCCCCCTCAACATTAAGAAAAGGTTGGTGGTGCTCCTTCTCCTTCTAGGGATATCTCCAGCAAGAAAATATATTCTTTAAAGAGAGCCGGAGGGCTTTAATGGGCACTCTTTGCCGGTGCAGCGAATAATAAATGTACAGCTTCTGCCACTGTTTACACATTTATAGAGGCCTGTCACTTACCTTATCATACTTTGCATGTGTGGTAAAGGTATCCTTGTGGTAAAGCCTGCATGGAAAAGGTATGCATGGTAAAGGACCCATATAACAATTGGGATACGTTTTGCATTAAGTACTTTTAGTGATTGATTGAATTCCCTTTCTCCATATTAGAAAATCTTTTTACTATTTTTGAAATTATGTTAGTTTTCTTTTGTTTGTTCGCTATATGGCCAGACCATGTTAATTAATTATCTATTGTCAAACCTAAATAACATAGCTGGTAATTGCTGAATGTCAGTGTCCTCGATTTCTCACTCAAGTTGTTTTTTGGGTTTGCCAAAGCACATGATTTTGGTTTACCTATGTTCACTTTTAATATTTATTTAGGTTGTAAATTTGTAGATGCAATAACAGATCAGAACACTCAGAAGATAAAGAAAAAGATGACAATATAATATGTGTATGCCAAATAAATGTTAGGTTTATGTTTACATTTTAGGAGATAGACTATCTGTACTAATGAGGTGATGATGTAAACATGATAATCATATATATATGTATCAGGACGGACTTGCTGATGGAGGTGGAGATTTAAGAAAATAAAAATAATTTTTGACTTACCTGGAGTGTCCACTTTTCTCTTTTGTACGAGAGTTTTCGTAGCACATATATATATGTATATATATATATATATATATATCACCACGCTCAACTCCAGATACTCTCCTTCCGAAGAACCGCACTTGTGGAACCAAAGTTTTCGGTGCTCACACCATTGTAATTTTAATAAAAGAGTTAACAGACTCGTTTCAGCATCAAGCCTTCGTCAGTGTTAGTTACATTTTGCAAGTTAGCCTGGGTATTAATGCAGACATTCACTAAACATAGTTGACGGACTTCTTGATTACTGCTGAGAGTCGCGCCATCTTTAAACATGTAAATACATCTTTTTTTTTTTTTAAGTTTGAAGTTTATTGAAATATAAAGAAACAAAGACAGAAAATGAAGAAACAATCAAGAGTTATGAAAAAATGAGACCAATCTTACATAATAGTGAATTACGTTGGGGAAACTGAAGCATAAAATATGAAAAAAAATAAATAATGAATATGAGGAACATAGGGGAATGAGGAGATATCTGAAAATATGAGAATGGATAAAAAATATGATAAAATACTAGCTGTAACAGATAGTATATTAAACGAATAAATTAAGGTAATGCATTCATGGAGGTTTACAAACTTCAACAGTACGAATCGGAAGTGGTGGAGGAGGTTTAGCAACTGTGGATAGATAGTCAGTGAGGGGAAGCCATAAGAGATCACGTTTGATTGCTAAGGAGATAGGAGAAACAAAATTAGTGTCAAGTCGGTGATTAAAGCAAACTGCGTTCCACCATGCAGTAAAAGAAACATCATTAGCTTGTTTCCAGTGTGATGTAATATGATGGAAAGCAATGGCTATGCATAGATCAAGTAATTTTTGGTTGGAGTGGGAATCAGCGAGTGTGGGAGAGAGGGAACCTAAGAAAATATGTGAAATGGAGAATGAAACCGTAATGTTGAAAATTTTTTGGAGCTGAAACCATACTAAGTGCCAGAAACGTAATATGGGAGGACATTCAAATAACATGTGTTTCAAATCAGCTGAGGGGAAATTGCAGGACCAACAAGTAGATGGAGTGTCTGGGGAAAAGGAGGACAGGAATAATGGAGTGAATAGAATACGATTATAAATAAAGAATAATGTTTGTGTGGTATTTGCAGCTCTGGATGTACTATGAATTTTAGACCAAATTTTGTCCCATAAAATAATGGACCATGTGTGAGATAAATCTTCCTCCCAAGCCAACTCAATCTTAGATTTTGTACGATCAGCAGAGGACTGTAAAGATTTATAAATAAATGACGCAGAAAGAGATTGATCAATAGCATTAGAAATCGAAAGATGTGTGGTAGGGATAGAGGTAGAGGTTGGGAGTGAAGAAAGATATTGAGTAAGGGATGGAAGTAACGATAAATATTGTTTACGGGATGAGGCAGGTAATGAGAATTTTGCTTGAAGGTCTTGGAAAGAAAGAGGTTGAGTATCTGAGAGAAGTTGTGAGATCCATTTTAGACCAAGGGAATGCCAGGATTTCCAGTATAAGGAACGATTACGAATTTTGAGGAATTTATTGTGCCAAATAGGTTGAGCGTGGGTGGAGGAGGCAGATGGGTATGTGGATATTAAGTATGGACGAAGAAGAGAGCAGGAGTGAGATATGATGGGGGAACAAATGGATGATACCTTAGAGGTAAAGGAGAGGACTTCTCGAAAATCATAAGGGTGAAGAAGAGAGGATTCTAATGTGAGCCATAGGGGAGGAATGCGAGGAAGATCTGAAGAAAGCCACCTCATAGATTGTTTTAAAGAAAATGCGTTATGGTAAGACTTAAAGTGGGGGAATTTGACACCACCAAGGGATTTGTCTTTTTTCAGGGAAGAAAGTGCTATCCGAGATTTTTTGCCTTTCCATAAGAATTTTAATAGAAGGGAGTCGATCGATTTGAAGTAATGATCTGGAATACGGACGGGAATCATGGAAACAGAATAGAGGACTAAGGGAGCTAGCATCATTTTGATGGAGTCTAGTCGACCCCACCAAGAAAGGAATAGAGGGTTCCACCGCGTTATTGATGTATTAATTTTGGTAGAAAGAGCTTCGAAATTAAATTTAAGAGTGTCTGGAATACGGGGGGCAAACCAGATACCTAAATATTTGATCTTTATGGGCTGCCAGGAAAAGCCAGAAGATTCAAAGAGATGTTTTTGGCATAAGGGATTTAAAGGTAAGATTTCACATTTATCTGTGTTAAGACGATAACCTGAGACGGTAGAGAAAGAAGAAACTTGACGAAGGAAGGAAGGGAGAGTTGTTTGAGGGTCCGAGCAATAAAATAAAATGTCATCAGCGTATACAGATAATTTAGCTTGCTGGTGAGGGCCATATTGGAAACCAGTGATCGTGTCATCAAGTCTAATCTTAGTTAAAAAGGGTTCTAAGGCTATAATAAACAGTAGAGGGGATAGTGGGCATCCTTGACGAACCCCTCTTTGAAGAGGAAAAACATGTAAATACATCTTAATACATCATTATTTCATTACGCGCTTGCTCAGCATCGGTAGAAACATGATTTTGAAATATCGCCGTGTATCGGCATAGCTCCCCGCATTGCCACATTACGGGGAGATTAAAGGGGCGCAAAGCCTCACAGCCCCCATTTTCCAGGATTTCCAACCTTCCATCAAGCCATGTATTGGCAAGTTTCTCTGCTTTCACATACAGTTCCAACGTATTTTAAATGGACGGTTGGAAATCTTGGAAAATGGGGGCTGTGAGGCTTTGCAAAATAATAATAATAATAATAATCTGTGTGCACCCAGTTTCTTTACTGTGGAGCTCTATGAGCAATTAACCCATCTAAAAAGAGATCTGGTCCACGGCTGCTCCGCTGGTTATTTTAGCTTGCCTCAAGATGACTGTCCAAATCTTGTTGACTTATTTTGTTTTCTCAAGTCCTCCAATACTGCTGTGTACCCTAGTTGTATTTAGTCCTTGTAAAATCTATTTGATGGGACCAGGGCCTGAATCTGTGCAGTTATTATATTGACAGCCCAAAAACCACCTGAACTGTGTATGGAGTTGAGCGGCCTGGCGGAAGACCAGGGGATGGTAGGAAGTTGAGTTAGGGCCTGATTACAACTTTGGCGGTTCTCCTGTAGAGAGCCATGCCAGCGCTCGAGGACGACTGCCAAAGCCATTCTGACACCGCCTCACTGGCATAGCTAGGGGGGGCGAGGGGGGCGGTCCGCCCCAGGTGGCACAATTTTAGGGGCGGTGGCATTTACTAGGCATACTTGCTCTTTACACGAGGCCGCGTGGGACTGGCGGCAGCATTTATAATTTATTTGGGGACACTTAAATTCTATAATAAAATAATTATAAATGCCACCAGTGCCGCGCGGCCCCCGTGTGAAGAGCGCACCTTGTAAATGCGCAGCCTGCGCGTCCGGCCTTACCCCGTTTGTGTTATTAAAAAATCGGATCTGATCCCGTCCCAGGGCCGTCTGGTAGCGCGTGAAAGCGCTACCAATGACGGCAGAGGCCCTGGGAATTATGATTGGCCAGCCTTCGCGCGAGTCACGCGCTCCACAACCACGGTTACGCGCTCACCTCTCGTAAGCGGATGCCAGCACGCCTATCACTGGAGGCGGGCTGGACCCGGGTGTCAAATTCAAATTGCCGTGGCCGGGACCCGCTGTAACTCTCACGTACTGAGAGCAGCCAGCAGCCAGCCTTGCTTACACCTCTGCAGAGTGCAGACCGGAGTCGATGGAGGTCTTAAATTATATAGAATGGTGAATTTAAGTGCAAGGCCAGAATTCAGCCCTCGCAGTGACGTCAGGCTGACCCTTTCAGCTGTTTATCAGATCCGGCTGTGGCACAGAGTTTGAACAGAGGTAAGGGAATGAGTGGCTATTGTTCAGATAAAGTGTATTTTATGTGGATATGGATAGCTCAGTGGGTTACTTGCAGTACAGTAGTTACAATCCTGAAACAGGATAGTGACCTATAAACTGACATCAAAGAGCTGCATATAAACCTAAATGGTATACTTAGAACTTTTGTGTTTCAATATAGTTAAAATTTCCCTACTCTTTCATTGCTCTAATGTTGCTATAAAGAGTTTGTTTTGATATATATACATTTTAATCAGTAAAGCCAACCCCGCAAACAATGGGGTATACTTTCAATCCTGTGTTTATGCTTCTCCAGACCAAACCTTCTTAAAACATATTGCCCACCAGTATGGATGACCTGTGATTCCTACACCTTGTAATCTTAATTGGCTTATGTGACATTCCCTATAGGATGATTTACATACTTTTATGATTCATTGTCTTTGCTTAATGTGTGCATGATGTAAAGTACTGTGACACCCTAAACTATGAGTAGCGCTACACAACAAATGAAATCAAATATGAGAGAAGGGCTACAGAGAGATGAATGACACTGTTGGAGGGTGCAATTAGGGAATCCGAGGAGGAGGTCATCAGGAGGAAAGGCTATGGAGTGATGAGGGGCACTGTTAGAGGGTGGCAGTGAGGGAATCCAAGGAGGAGGCTGGGCTACGGAGCGAAGAAGGGCACTCGTAGAGGGTGGCAGTGAGGGAATTCAAGGAGGAGGCCATGGGGGGGCTGGGCTACGGAGCGAAGAAGGGCACTCGTAGAGGGTGGCAGTGAGGGAATTCAAGGAGGAGGCCATGGGGGGGCTGGGCTACGGAGCGAAGAAGGGCACTCGTAGAGGGTGGCAGTGAGGGAATCCAAGGAGAGGGTCATGGGGGCTGGGCTACGGAGCGATGAGGGGCCCTGGTGGAGGGTGGCAATGAGGGAATCCAAGGAGGAGGTCATGAGGAGGAGGGCCTTTGGAGAGAGGAGGGGCGCTGTTGGAAGGTGGTAGTGAGGGAATCCGAGGACGAGGTCATGAGGTAGTGAGGCTTTGGAGAGATGAAGGGCTGTGTTGGAGGGTGACAGTGAGGGAATCCGAGGAGGAGGTCATGGGGGGATGATGGTAGATACAGAGAGATGAGGGGCACTGGTGGAGGGTGGTAGTGAGGGAGTTTGAGGAGAAGGTCATGAGGGGGAGGGGCTACGAAGAGATGAAGTTGCACTGTTGGAGGGTTGTAATAAAGGTATCTACAGAGAAAGAGGTCAATGGTAGGGGGCCAATAGATAACTCTCCACATGTTCTGTATACACACAGAAGGTATCCTTGTATCATAGTGACTGTTGGCAAGTAGATATGATGCACATGATGGATTCAGAGTAGTATTGGCATAAGCACCACCAGAGCCTGCCCTGATGAACTGGCATAAATACCTCTCGATCTCTAGTGCGACTGACAAGTTACACACCAAGTGTAAATACACCAGACGACACTTCAAACAGGACATTTTGTTTTCTGCCCTTGGCTCAGAAGCAGTTTGGTCTACAGTCGGGTATTCAGTCCATCCGGTACTGCTGTTTAAAGCCTACAGCACAGCAAGTGTCGAAAGACCCCTAAATCCAACACCCCACCTTCAGAACCAGGTGAGTGCTAAAGTAGTCTGTCTCGAGTGACAGTCACGACGCACGCTGATGAGAGCACCGGTCTGTGAACATGTGGCATTGCGGCTGTCTGGAGAGAGCTCAAATAATACACCAGGAGAGAAGAATCACTAAAATCCATGCTGCTCTCTCTGTCCCACATGGGACCTGGGCCCAGACTATAACAGGGTGTGAGGGCCCCTAACACAGCTCTCAATTGCCTCAGGCCTATACCATAAATTCACAGTGTCAGCTGACTTAAGGACTCCGGCCGCCATAGAGAGCATGTGCATAATAGCATGATTGCTAGGCAAGCCTCTTGAGAGCCTATGCGACATACAGTCCGGCAGGTTGACAAATATTTTAAAGTATAAAAAAAAAATCACACCAGTATAATTAAGCGAGTGGCCCCGGGGTGCTGTGCGCAGCCCTCTACAACTGCGAGTTCAGATAGTTAACACTTACTTGCACTAGTTAATAGACCAATGTAAAACTAGCATTCAAATGATACATGTGAGAAATATTTGGGCCCGAAATTTGACATTGAGGTGAGATTCAAAATTCGAGTCCGAGACTTAAGCTCACACAATCACAGGGCTGCGGATGCCAGGGGTGGCAACCTGAGGGATAGCCCCGGATGCCACAAGCTCTAGCTACGCCCCTGCACCGCCTGCTAGATTGCCAGTGTAATCATTGGCGGCGGGAAATGCTGCGGCGGTCCCATGGCAGTGCTTATCCAAAGACTCATAGGAGAGCCTTAGACAGGCACCGCAGTGGGACCACCCGGAGCACATTCCTGCATGTGAAGGAATGCACAATGTTGTGCATTCCTCTTGTCCAGGAACTGTAGGTGTTAAATACAGGGGGGCACAAAATGTGGCCCCTGCATGCACCCACAGACACAGAGGCAGGAGCCCCTGAGTTGCTTCAATGCCACCCATTCCATGGTGGGCTCACTGCCATGGAAAGGATGGAGTGCTTAGCCATGGAAGGGATGGCGGTAAGGCAACTTGTAATATGCTTGGCGGTGCTGCAGCGACACATCAGCATAACGCAGCCTCTGACTACTGCACCACTGCAGAGGTGTCATAGATCCCGGAAGTTGCAGCTGTCCTGTGATGGTCCACCTACCCCACTTTGAATGCAGCAGGCGGTGCTGCAGTGTGGTAGTGGCCGTACCGCCACCATGGGTTTGGGCCTCCAATGGTCTGCTGAACACGTGATCAGACACTAGGTCAGCATACCAGTCTGAGGGATTCTTTGCCACTACCCCTCTCCCAGACTTTCTTAATCCAACGCAGGCTTTACAGCCTAAGACTCTTCCATTTCTCCACATGCTGTACCTGGTTGGTTACTAATCCTAAAAGGGAAGGTGATGGGAGGACACTTGCCTATTAGTGGCCAGAGGAAAACTCAGAGGAGTTCCAACAAGAGACACTGCAGGCTGCTGAAGCATTTCCCACACTCCTTTATCCACACTGTTTAGTAGTAATTATTAGGAACAAAAACTAGCATCAAATCCAATGATTTAATGCTAGACATAGTCAAGGGTTGCTTCCGCTAGCCTCGTATCTGTGGAAACTGTTTGCTTCTTCTACAGTCAGTGAACTGTATCCTATCCTTTGAATATCTCTATAGCATTGGAATGGTGCTGTCCACATCAAAGACAAGCATAAAGTTATTGATTAGTAGAAGAGGCAGGTGGGTTGTGGATGGTTAATGCAGTGTGATGTAGTGTTCTTTAAAAAGGTAAATCTTCAACTCTTTCAGAAATTGTAGTAGCTTTGGGACAGTCCTGACGTATACTGGAAGTTGTTACACATTCTGGGTGCACAGATTGAAAAAAACTTAAGTCTATTTTTGTTTTCTTTTTCCACATCTGAGTCTGCAGTCTATCCAGGTGTACCAAAATACCCAAGCAAATGTCAATCAATCAGCATTTGTTTAGCACAGCAATGTCACCCATAAGTGTATCAGGTTGCTAAGGGTGACAAGTCTCTGTTGAAAAGCAAGATCTTGAGTTTCTTTCTGAAGTCTGTAAGGTAGGGTGCTGTTCAGAGGTGGTGGGGCAGGTTGTTTCAGGTCCTGGCAGCGGTGAAGGAGAAGGAGTGACCCCTGCTACAACGGATGCAGGGTGTGTGTGCAAGGGCGAGTGAGGTGGAGCACAGGTGTCTTGCGGGCAGGTGGAATTTCAATTGATGGTTGATGTATGATGGTCATTGATCGTGTCGAGCGCTGTATGTGTGGGTGAGAATCTTAAACTAGCATCTTTTCTGGATGGGGTGCCAGTGGGGTTTTTTTCTGAGTTGAGAGGTGATGTGAGGCTATTTGAGGAGATCCAGGATGAGTCTGGCTGCAGTGTTCTGTGTGGTCTGCAGTATTTTGAGAAGCTGGGTGAAGATTCTGGTGTAGACAGCATTGCCATACAAGGTGGTGACGAGGACCTGCGTTTCAATTTTTCACATGTTGATGGTGAACTTGTTTGCAAGATAAGCAGGGTTGCTAGTCATGAAGGTTCTGTAAATAATGCCATGAAATTGCCTGTAAGACACAAACCCAAGGTGTTGGGTTCTGGGACCTAGTTCGTGATTTTATGCTACTGGCCACTATGGTCAGACAACTGCCAAAGAAGACAGAAAAAAATCATTCTTGAGTCCCCTCACTTACCAGGGTTTCCCCATGGTGACATGCTTCATCATTGGGGCCATCCCATCTCTCTACGAACTCGGGTGTTCTACGACTTGCGCAGTTACGTAGGAGCACTTTTGAAGGACTATGTGTTGTGCAATGTGAAGTGGAGTGGGTGTTGGTGATTAAAAATACAGTTCTAGTGGGCCTAAGCTAAGTTTTATTCCTGCTCCTAGGTGGGTATGGTTAAACGTGGGGTAGACACTGTGTACCAATCTATGATGAGAAGGGAATCAGTGTACAGTCGACATGTTTCGAGCTTCCCCTAGCTCTTCCTCAGGACCACACAGGGACCAGCCCTGTGTATGCCACTCCTAATTTAACCTAATAGGAAAACAAACATAAACAAGTAATTGAAGTAATAATGAACGCTGCTACTAATAAAAGCATGCGTCTAAATACATACGATTCCTATTTCTCGTAGTATATCTGAAAAAATAAATGGAAAGAAATTAGAAATAAACCCCCCCCCTATGAGAGGGGGTACACATTATTCCTACAAAATTGCATATCTATATGGGTGGATTTCTCCATATTGGCGCGTGCAGGCTCTCAGCGTTACAGTAAGTGTGCCTAGAAAAATAGGTGATGGTGCATGGTGTGAATTCACACATAAAAAAAACACAGGACTTATATGACATTTAAAACACACACATTATTTCACACATATGACAACATGATTTCGTAATTATAGCGAGAATTATTACTTGTCATTGTGCCTAATAGCACCTCATGGTCTCTGATGGTGGCGGCGTCTCCTATGAAACAATCCTGTTATGAAGGATAAAAATGGGAAGAGAAATAGAGAAACGGCTGTGATTGTTTGCCATTTTTTAGTAAAAGGAAGAACTCGGTAAAGAACCTTTTAAGCTGACTGTGAGGGTATTGCCTCGACCCTCATAAGTTGTGCAACCTGTTCAGAAAAAAGGAACTTACTTCAAGTAGAAACTACTGTCTCCGCTTGTTAGCAGATGGAAGGAACTATGTCCGTATTACAGAGGACCCAACAGAACGACTCCGGATCAACATTGCCTTCCTCATCGAGGAATCAACAACCAATGATTGGTTGAGTAAAAAAGAAGCGAAATTCCTAGTCAACAGTAAACCAATCGTTCCCTACTTTTACACCATCCCAAAAATCCACAAGAATCTAGACAAACCACCAGGGAGACCCATTGTGTCTGGCATAGGCTCAATTCTAGAACCTTTATCGAAATTCGCTGATGCCTTTTTAAAACCAATCGTTCAACAAACAGACACCTACCTACACGATACAAAAGCAGTCTTATGCCTCCTAAAAGACCTAAGTATTGACCCCACATCAAACATACTGATAAGTTTAGATGTGGAGAGTCTTTATACCAGTCTCCCCCATAAAGAAACCCTGGAGATCCTGGAAGAGGTTCTCTTTGAAGTTGATTGTCCTTATTACACACCCAGATATGTGGTACTTGAGTGTTGTAGATTATCAATAACAGAAAACTTTTTTCGTTTCGAGGACACCCTGGTCCGCCAACAGCATGGAACGAGCATGGGCAGCACCGCCGGAAGCTTGTTTCCTTCCCAGTATAAGAATTGGCTTGGTAGTTCGGTCTGCCCTGTTCCCATGATGCACTGGGCCAGGGACAGACTAATTTTCATGTAGCCAGGCTCTGAGCTGAGATGGTGCAGTGAGCTAAAAAACGGTGATGGATCAAGCCCTGATCTGTTGACTGGGTAATAGTGGTCTGCTTAATTCAGACACTCTGTTCATCACCACCCCCTTTTCTGAATCGTTTTTGGCCACTATAGGTGTGGCAGGGTATACTCAGACATGAGTCCCTTTCTCACTGCACCATCAGGATTCAAGCAAGCAGGGCCGAAGACGGCTGTAATGCCAGAAACCGGTCCCCGGAAGCTTGTTTCCTTCCCAGTATAAGAATTGGCTTGGTAGTTCGGTCTGCCCTGTTCCCATGATGCACTGGGCCAGGGACAGACTAATTTGCATGTAGCCAGGTTCTGAGCTGGGATGGTGCAGTGAGCTAAAAAACGGTGATGGATCAAGCCCTGATCTGTTGACTGGGTATGAGTGTTCAGTTTAATTCATATACTCTGTCCATCACCACCCCCTTTTCTGAATCAACTTCATTGAGAAACAACACACACCCAATGATCTCAAATGGGTAGTGTTGGAACACATTAAGCAAAAGGAGAACCTTGAAAAAACATTACATGAACGCGAACAGCGATGGGTGTTTAAACTCCGCACCGACACACAAGGACTCAATGACGATATACCTTGGGGCGCTTTCACCTAATCACAGATCCAGATTTGTCAAAAAATCGACAAAATGACCCTTCCTCCTCAACCCGCACTAAGGGCACAATGTAGGGGTTGCCCACAAACCTACAATACCATCTATAGCTAACACCGAACCCGGATTAAACCTTTGGAATTATAATAGTTTTTTCGAAAACCAAATACAGGGTATGGTTAACAATACTCCCAGTTTAATAACAACTATCCCAAAATACTACGCCCTATCGATCTACTGCAATAGCTGTATACAAAATGTTTGACGACCATTAAAAGTAATTTACCCTAGGCATTGTCTTAGAATCCGAGAAAAATACTCCAATGCCAGCCCTATGATGGCTCATTTTTGTCATCACCGACTAAGAAATGTATCGATAATCACAATATCTGCATGTTTAAAAAAATTAAGCCTCGCTAGAAATTACAATATTTTTGGGTTATAATATTAAGCACTGCCAAAAAACCACCACTCATCGCCAACCATGATCAAGGTTATTTCCGCGACCAACCCAAGATGGCCGCTAAACTTGCCAAACGGTGGCGGCCATTAATAACCAATTGATGGTCTATACTTGCTGCCACACGCGGAAAACACAGAACGCGGTAGTCTTTTTAATCTCCCCCGCCTCCAGACACACTAAGATGCGGTCCGGCGGGGAAGCTGACTAGGTGCTCGTGCACGGCGTCTTCGAGCTTGAAATAAGTTCCTTTTTTCCGAACAGGTTGCACAACTTATGAGGGTTAAGGCAATACCCTCACAGCCATCTTAAAAGGTTCTTTACCGAGTTCTTCCTTTTACTAAAAAACGGCAAACAATCACAGCCGTTTCTCTATTTCTCTCCCCATTTTTATCCTTCATAACAGGATTGTTTCATAGGAGACACTGCCACCCGCCAAGACACTGAGGTGCTATTAGGCACATTGACAAGTAATAATTCTCGCTATAATTACGAAATCATGTTGTCATATGTCTGAAATGACATGTGTGTTTTAATTGTCGTTCTGGATGAACTAATATTGTTAGACACTGGCAACAAGATCAGGTGGCTTTATAACTTGAGGCAGCTGATGATGCATTTGGGCTTAAGGGACTTATGGGAGAGCCAAAAGCCACCTCCCAAATCAGTGATTAAAAAGATATATTGGGAGTGGGCACAGGCTGAATTAATACGCAGTGAAGCTGGGGGTCCACTTACCGAGCAGTTTTTAAAAACTAAATGGTCTAGGAAGTTAGAATCCTTCCTTGACCTCATAACTAAGCCTTTGGATAGAACCCTCTATTTAAAGTTAAGGTACGGGACCCTCCCGGTAAATGATTATACATCGAGGTGGTCTATTGTTGACGGTCCTGCACGCAAATGCCCGGGGTGCGCGGCCCCGAAGGAGACTGTGGCGCACCTACTGTTTGCCTGCCCCGCATATAAAATTGCTAGGAAGGTGTGGCTTAAACCAGTATGCAAGGGGTTGGGTTTGAGGTGCCATCGTATGGCTTTAAGAGTTCTTTCCTCTGACCCTACTTCAACTGTTATGGTGTGCGGGGTGGCTAAATTTTTGGGCAGCGCTTGGCTGACCCGCATCAGGAGGTTAAAACAGCAAACCCCACCCTGAATAATAGACCACAATCCGCTGTCCCTGGGCCCGATGTAAACCTGGGCTAGCTCTAGCCTGTTGTATTCTCAGCACATCTGCTAACACTGTACTGTTGAGGAATTTGATTATTAGTAACATCTGATGCATAGTGACTATGTAATGGTTCCATTTTTATCTTGATATATATCTGTGTAGGTTTTAATTAGTGTTTTATTTTTTAATGGATTGTATGTAAAAATGTCGGAAATGTAACTCTTTTATGGTGAATTGTTTTTTTTTTACCGAATAAAGATATTCAATCAAATTGTCATATTAAGTCCTGTGTTTTTTTTATGTGTGAATTCACACGATGCACCATCACCTATTTTTCTAGGCACACTCACTGGAACGCTGAGAGCCTGCACGCGCCAATATGGAGCAATCCACCCATATTGATATGCAATTTTGGAGGAATAATGTGTACCCCCGCTCATAGGAGGGGGGTTTTATTTCTAATTTCTTTCCATTTATTTTTTCAGATATACTACGAGAAATAGGAATCATATGTATTTAGACGTATGCTTTTATTAGTAGCAGCGTTCATTATTATTTCAATTACTTGTTTATGTTTGTTTTCCTATTAGGTTAAATTAGGAGTGGCATAAAACAGGGCTGGTCCCTGTGTGGTCCTGAGGAAGAGCTAGGGGAAGCTCGAAACATGTACACCGTATACTGATTCCCTTCTCATCACAGATTGGTACACAGTGTCTACCACCTGCTTTAACTATTTGTGCCTGATTGTGCCGGTGCCACTGCCCATTTAATAGCGATTTCAGGTTGTGCCCCAATCTCGTCCTGTTTCGCTTTTGGGCTTGCTGCCATTGTGTTGTTTGTTGTTGTGCCTCCCAGCCCGGCTCTCCACCCCGCTCCCGCCTCCCAGCTGCTCCTCCCTCCCACTAAAGTTAAGGCTCTACCCGATAGTCCAAACGCTGTGACCGTCCTGCCTAGCTCAGAAGCGGTCGCTCCTCGCGCTGCTCCCTGCTGAAATAAGTGGTATCGTAGCGCTTCTGCCAGACTGATCATTGCCATTAATTCGAATTGCGCACTGCTCGCTCTGCTTACTGTAAATAATTATTGTGCCTGATGATATCGACATCGTAGCGCTATACTGGTAGACTGCTCTGCATTTATTTTGCAACTGTGCACTGCTCGCTTTGCCTGCTTTAACTATTTGTGCCTGATTGTGCCGGTGCCACTGCCCATTTAATAGCGATTTCAGGTTGTGCCCCAATCTCGTCCTCTTTCGCTTTTGGGCTTGCTGCCATTTTGTTGTTTGTTGTGCCTCCCAGCCCGGCTCTCCACCCCGCTCCCGCCTCCCAGCTGCTCCTCCCTCGCCCCTCCCCCCTCCACAATCCACTTATGACAGATGTTTTTGCGCGCAGCGGACGCGCCCTATGCGCGCCGAAGGAGCGCCAAAGATAAGCCCGTCTACGCCCGTCCGCGCCTGGACCGTGCCCAGCGCCAGACCCCCTGGCCCCCGCAAATTCCACTCCACCTGCATAACGTACGACGCCACAACCCTCTCAGCCCTTAACCCCGGCCGATCACCTAACTGCTACCAAGCCGCCCCAGGACACACCCATGGACCCTTCACCTGCCACTCCTGCAAGTTCGACTGCATCAGGACCCACACCAAATCCACTAACTCCAAACAGAGCTCCAACACTAACCACCTGAAATGCATCCTGCTTAACACCCGCTCGGTCCACAGACACGCCATTGACCTTTGGAACCTACTCGACACTACATAGGCGGACGTCGCCTTCCTTACAGAAACCTGGATGAACGCCTCATCAGCTCCCGACATCGCCATAGCCATCCCGGACGGCTACAAGATCATCCAAAAACCGCACCAACCAAACAGGAGGAGGCATCGCCATCGTCCATAAGAACACCATCCGCATCACGACCAGTTCAGACGATAACCTCGCTACCGCCGAACACCTTCACTTCCAGATCCACACCGACCCCAAGACCACACTCAGAGGCACCCTCATCTACAGACCACCAGGACCCCGCACACAATTCAGCGAAGACATCACTGACTTCATCAGCCCACACGCCCTCCCCTCCGAGGACTACATTCTACTGGGAGACCTCAACTTCCACCTGGAAAAGAAAAACGACAGCAACACCACCACCCTTCTGGACAACCTGGCCAACCTCGGGCTCGAACAACTTGTTGATACCCCCACCCACTATGCCGGGCACACGCTCGACCCAATCTTCACCTCCAGCAAGCACATCTCCTTCAACCACACCACAGCTCTCCATTGGACTGACCACAGCTGCGTTCACTTCAACTACAAAGAGACCACGACCCACAACCTCCCACAACCAATTCCCCGAAGAAACTGGAACAAAATTACCACCGACCAGCTCTTCACATCGCTTCACCAAAACCCTCCTGCCAAGTCATCGGACCCAAACCAAGCAGCCACCAACCTCACACAATGGAACACCCACAGCGCCGACGAACTAGCACCCTTGAAAAACCATCAAATCAAGCAAGGTAGCAAAAAAGCCCCCTGGTTCAACGATGACCTTAAGAAATCCAAGAAGTTCTGTCACACCCTTGAGAAAGCCTGGAGAAAAAACCCAACCACTGACAACCTGACCACCTTCAAGATCGCCACCCGCAAACACCACCAACTGATCCGATCAACCATGAAATCAGCATTCAAGGATCGACTTGACAACAACGCCCACAACAGCAAGGAACTATTCAACATCGTCAAAGAATTTACCAACCCCACCGCCGGCACCAACGACATCACTCCCTCCAGAGACCTCTGCGACTCACTAGCCTCATTCTTCCACAACAAAATCGCCGACATACTGTGGAAAATGACAATGTTAATGCACATAAGCGGCGTTCATTTGCTTTCATCATACCCTCACTGTAAGCAGAATGAATACCGTGAAGCGTTGACCGCATCATCTCGCCAGCATAGACCCATGCACGCACACACACAAACAACCATTTTAGACACCATGGCCTCTCTGCCCATTTGTTAAACTCCCGGCACCCCTCCTCCGCGCACTCTGGCTGCCCCCGCTCTCTCCTGCACGGGTCATAAGACTTCTCCTTCTGTGCGACTCTGCCCCTGGGAATCACACCCCGCGCCTGACCGACACCTCCCTTCCTTTCTTCAATACCCCTCCTTTGATGACCCCTTCCACTGAGCCCGACTGACTGCACGGACCGCTGGTCATCCCTTAGCCCGAGGATACAGTTTATTGCCCGCTACTGTATGCACTCGCCCCTCTTCAAAGGAGCTACTATTGATCATGACCTCCCCACCCCCTGAGATCCGATCAGGCGCACACATTCCAAAGGAATCAGCGGAACACTCTGCTGCATTGTAGCCCCCTCCTATTGTATGGGGTGGTGAGGACCTCTACTGTAGCCACGTGTTGGAATAAACCGGAACAGGGGGTGGGGGGGTACCCGTGATGTCTTTTCCTTGCTTCACAATGTCTTTATTGTAATAAGGAATGTTTATGCATCATCAACTTGTGTATAAAAGACGCAGTCTCAGAGAACTTGTTAGAGCACCTCCCGAAGACACTGTGTTTCGTGTCTGAAATGACAGGCTCTCCTCATGAGTAATAAAACTCTGTTCTTGTGTCCCTGTTTCCAGCGCCCGTCTCTTTGTTTGGTAACGATTCAAGATGGGAACTAAGAGGCGCCTTGCGCCAGCAGCCTGGGCATCGGTAGTAGTTTGGGCTGATTTTCCTCAATTGGCGCCCAATGTGGGGCCCATCAGCGACATAAGGTCCGGTAAGAGAGGTCCAGACGATGGGGTGAACGTCGTAACGATTGGAGTATACCTGCCTTGAGAGGGCCCTCGCCCGGCTGCCGATTGAATGAACTTCACCGATTCTGAACGGACCTCTCTCAGGTGACCTACTGTCCTGACTGGAACCCCACAGGAATGCTGCGGTAAATAATGAAGTAAGAGAACGATCGGGCGCTGAAAGGAGGAAGGCGAAGAACTGTCCACACGGTCCGGTCCGGGTAAGGTTAAGTAGGACGTCTTTACGTCTGATTGGTAGGATGGCTTTACCCATCTGATTGATTGATTGATTGTTTGTATTGGAATCGGTATTTAAATACTGATATTGTTTATTGATTGGTTCATTTAGCTTTGGTTGCTACTTGAAGTATTGGTTCTCTTTGAGACATTCTCTGTTTGCAAACAGCGACGAATAGGAACGTTCCTCTCTCTTTGCAAATAGTGAAGGATAGGTAATGCAGACTTTTGTCCCCGTTGTAATCCGTCATGCCTATCTTTCTCCCCACTGATTGTTTGTTATCGATTTTATCGATTATTGTTCTTTTGAGATATTCCCTGTCTACAAATAGAGAGGAATAGGAATATTCTGTCTCCCTTTGCAGATAGCGAAGGATAGGTAATGCAGACTTTTGTCCCCGTTGTAATCCGTCATGCCTGTTTTTCTCCCCACTGATTGATTGATTGTCTGGATATTTACTGTTCAAAGAATAGTTCGTTTGAGGTATTCTCTGTTTGCAAATAACGTGGAATAGAAATATTCTGTCTAGTCTTTGCAAGTAGTGAAGGGTAGGTAATGCGGACCTTTGTCCCCCGTTGTAACCTGTCATGCCTATCTACTCCCCACTGATTGATTAACTAGTTCCACCCGGACCATTTATTAGAGGTGGATCGTCTGGCTTAACCGGAGGACACCCACCCTAGTAAAAAGGTATGAAGTAAACACCATATCCTGTTAACAGAAACTTTAGCATGAAACACACTAGGAAAGGAAGGAAAAAGGAGTCGAGCGAAATCAGTAGGCCACTGATGAGCTTTCGACTTCGCTAAAAATAAGAAACGTTAGAAATAACCCGCAATAAGAAACATAAAAATGGCTAGGGAAGCCAAGCTTGACACCAAGGCAGACACGAGGTAGTTAGGCTTCACCGCCCCTCACTGCTCCAAACATGTCAGTCCCACCGCCCGCCACGCCCAATAACTGTAAAATGAAATAGATACAAATCAGCAGATATCTACCCCCATTCCGGAAGCTCCCGAAGTGCAACAGGTCCACGGTCACGCCCATCCGGAAGGCGAGGCCTCGACGCGTGTAGAGCTGGCCGCCATCGGAGGGAGAGGCCGTGGGGCGGATGGCCTGAAAATGTGCTGGTCTCCCCACTCCCTTCTTCTGCCGCCCTGCAGGCCACAGGGGGGGGGCTGTCTTGCCTCTGCCTCCGACCCCCCCCCCCTCTCTATCACCTGGTCCGGCCATCATCAAATACCGGAGCCGAGGTCGACGGGGTCCCTTGCCGACAGCACTTCTTTCCTTTATAATGGCTGCGGCAACTCTTATTTCTTCAATGACAGCTGCAACAGTGGAGGGGGGGGATGTCTTGCACATGCCACCGACCCCCCCCTCCCCTCGTATCGCCTGGACCGGCCGTTATGAAAAGTCTCCTGAAACAGCGCCCTGCAGGCCACGGGGGGGGGATGTCTTGCATATGCCACCGACCCCCCCCCCACCCCCTTCCTTGCCTGGTACGGCCATCCTGAAATGCTGGAGCCGAGAAACGGCGTGGGGTCGCTGGAAGGAGGAGGCGGCGCGAACGAGCCTCCCCCACCTCCCCAGGTGGAGGCTTCCAGCGACACCCCAATGCTCCATTTAAAGGGTCCCTATCGAAAAGCGGCGCTTTTGCCCAGGACCGGCGCACGTCCTGTGCTCTTCTCCTCGACCTTGAAGATTCTAGAAGAGCCGGGGGGGCCCCGACCCCTCCACGCGGGCGCCCCCGTCCCCCGATTGGAACCACGAGACGTCGGTGCACTCATGCCGGCACCAGCCTCAGTCTTGAAATGCCCAAAATCCTGCAAGACTACCAACGTGATCAGTTCCGGTGGGACACCAGTATGACCCGGTAGGAAAGATTGTTGCCTCCCTCCCCACTTTTTGACTGATGGTTCATATCGCCAGTCCCCTCTGTTACCCTTCAACATAAGACTTTTGAACTGCCGAAAGAGGTCCAGGTCCAACCACAAGTTGGTGGAGACATTTTTTGACTATACCGGGACCAGCCTGACCTCACCCAAAATGGCGCCGGTACAAATAGAACTTTCAGCTCCTTGTTGTACCCCGATTGCTCAGCCTTGATGTTATGAGTATGTATGTAGTTTTTGGACAATGAATGGATATAAGATGGGTACTGATTATGTAGTTGGACAATGAATTGATATAAGATGGGTACTGATTATGTAGTCGGACAATGAATTGATATACAATGGGTACTGATTATGTGTTAGGACAATGAATTGATATGAGAATGGGTACTGATTGAACATTCGGACAATGAATTGATGTTAAGTTTTGATGCACCATGGTTACTGAAAGTTTGAATTTCAACACTTATGATATTTGCTCACAAATGAAGTTTCGATATGATTTTATTGCACTTGTCGCACTTTCCATTATGAAATCAATGACCGCCGACTCCGTTCCCCTCATGCACAGTTCCAGTCTGCTCCGTGGCCGGCCCACGGGGTTGTAGGCCCGTATTTGTGCACCAACATTTTTAATTAAAGGTTTTTTAAAGGACCAAGTATAATTGTAGTGTTTGGATTGATAAGCTTCGAATGTATGGCTACTGTCCCCGATATAAGTGAAATATAGGTGGATGAAAGCAGCTCGATTAAGGTTGAAGGTTAAAAGCGTAGTGCGCAGAAGCAGCGAATATGAATGTTCCAGGTTTTGATACATGTACTTTTCCTTCTTTGTGCAGCATAAAGCGATCAATAAAGGCCCTGGTACTTAGCTCCTACTTTAAGTGCCGCATGTATCAAGGAAGTTGTTTTAAAATGTCCTAAACCACTCCGAAGGAAATGCCACCTAGCCCCTTTAGTTTCCGTGCCTGACAGACAAAAAACGACCTTATACCACTGTAGACCATCCCTCTTCCTCAGTCCATCAATAATTATCTCTCCCACGCAACCGGTCCCTCTGGGCTTAAACGCAGAGATGGTAGAGACCGCATCCTGTGGAGATAGGCCGAGTATGTGGTAGGTAAAAACATTTTCGGGTTTATGCGCGCTGATGTGTTTTAAAACGCTGCCCCCACCCCTTTCTTTTTCCCTTCTTTCTGCAGGTCATGTCGGGACGTCGACTAAAGTATGGAGAAGAGCTAAGCAACACGCCATGGTCCCGCGCGAAAGTCAGGCTAGCACTGTGAAGAATCGTGATTGTCTGAGGGGACAGCCCCTGAGAGTGTGACGATTTTTGTGTGATGTGAACACACGTGTGCATGCCCTGATGTGTATAGCTCGACTAAATATACGTTGCACACACTTGGATGGATGAGAGAATTATTTTGTGCGTGACTTAAGTAATGATCGAACGACCGATGGAGGGGGGAAAAAGGGAACTGGACATGGTACCTATACACGACGGACAAACAAAGATATAGCATTCCCTTACTTACAAGTGACTCTCTCTGAACCCAGCAACTGGAGGAGTGGTCCGAAGTAGAAACTTGACGGGGTATTACAGTATGGCAAAATATGACTTCGCCTGATACCCCAAGTAATACAACCAAGCAAGGACGCGCACCAATGAGTAAACTCTGCCCTGTTGTCCTCCCGGTTGATGCCCCTCTGTCGCTTCAGCCTGGAAAATCATTCGTTAGAAAAGAAAAAGAGAAATAATTCGAAGGCCCCACTGTGAGTATTAGCTCTACCAGATTAATTCCCGACCAATTGGCAGAGGTGTAGAGAAGGAAAAAGGTAAAAAGCTCAACGCCCAGGTGAATTAAGTAGGATACTAAGAATGCGCAGCATGCAGGAAGAAATATTTTTGGCCAGAAAACTGTTCTATGTTCTGTCTTGGATCATTTGTGTGTAACTGCATGTATTGTCACCTCCACCTGAATTCGTGTGTACGTAATGTATGGATCTATGTCGCCCTTCTGCCTGTGTTTCTATATTACTTGACCCCTGCTGTTCTGTGTTGTGTGCGCACTAAATGGCCTATTATTGTACACGTCTCTCTCTCTCTCTCTCTCTCTCTCTCTCTGTCATGCGTGTACCAAGTGGTTCATTTAGAATGCGGACGACTCTCACTCTCTATGAGAGTCCCCCTACTCCCTCTTCCTTTATGTGGTAACGTTGTGCCCCGCCGGCACGAGCCTAATTGGATCTTTTTGAACACAAAGGTGTTCGGCAAAAATTGACAGGAACTCAAACGATTGTAACTCGCCATGTTACTACCTCTCCTTTCTGCAAAATGAAGGAACTTGAATTGGCTAAAAAGGAAAGGACAGGTGAGACGACTGATGTCCCCTAATCTGGCCTTTTATAGGGGAACTATACGTCAATGGCCTTCTATTCTCAGTCCTTAGAAAAACAACCCCCAATGCCCAGATTGTCCCACCCCTCTGCGCCCAAGTGCGGATGTCCAAAGCGTCCTCGCCTCTCCCGATTGACCCCAGCTCCATAACTGTTGCCCCCGAATTATAACTGATGACCCTGATTAACCATTGCTCTCCGGGAAAAGAATGTTTAGCCTCTGTCCCTTTCTCATGATGTTAGATGTTAGTACACCCTCCCGTTCGCTAGAATTAGCCGACTCTGGAGGGAAATGTAAGACTGCTAGGACTTGGGTTAGTAAACGGGTCTTTTCCGAAGGATCCGATTCCGAGTTTGATAAGAATACACAGTCAATAGGAGCCTGACTTCTCCCCATATACGTCATAAATGAACACCAAATAGACTTACGAACACAGTAGAAATGCCCTCTTACATACTACATAGTGATGACTTCTGACTGTGACTGATGAACAAGTCCCCAGCCACTTAGGATTGAGGACGGAATTGAAATGTATAAATATCCTCTGTTGACCGGTTCTCTAAAAACTTGTTTTGTACCCATTCAAGGATACACAATCACAGGAGGAGAGGGGCCGGACGTGACGCTCAGCCTGGCCACAGATCATGAAGCACGTATGACCTGGACCAAAGGTGGAGCCGCAGAGCAACGAGACGCGGGACGAGGCACCACTTTCAAACACGGAAAATGAAAGGATGAAGGGCTGCCCTGAAGCCCCTGTTTGCTGACCAACCTGTGCCAGAAGTCCCCCGCCCCTCTGAGCCCGATCAATGGGCCTGCCTGCTCGTTATCATTTGCTCCCTGGGTCTGCTTCAGAGAATCTGACTCCACTCCGCCCTCTCTTCCCTCGATTACCCAACGACACCCCCATTCTAACCCCTGGATTTTGACTCAGAAAAAGGAACGACATTTAGGAAGAATAGGGTTTTGCCCCGGAAGGAAAAGGAAATGCAGGTGCCGAGCGTGAGGCACCCCTAAAAAGATTAGTTAGAAAAACAGGACTGTGATCTAACAGCAGAGGACAGATCGCACCCTGCAACGTGTAAAGTTGGATCCGAGCTGGACTCATAGCTCCACCGCCGGTGCTCAACAGCGCCAACGAAAGAAGACGGACTAGAGCCTACCAGTGATGGCTCGCTGCTAAAAAGACACTGTGACGAAAAAATGATCCCCCTTTCCCTTGACTGATTACTTGTACTGAACTGAATTCCTCCCTCAACTACTTTGTATTGTTTTCAAAATGTTTATCGGTCACTTTTACTGTACATTGATACCGCCGAAGAGAAAGTCAGAACGTCTGTAGTATGTAGTATGCTGATCCCTAGATGAATAACCCACGAAATGTAAATTCATATGTACTGCATTCTGCCACCCGTATCGACTGATCATGGTTATACACAATCTGCTAGTATTGACAAACGCTATCTCATTGACCACACGCGACTATATGTACGCCCATCAATTGGGAAGAACAGGAAAATGAACTAACTTATGTTAAAAGCGGCGACTGTGGAAAATGACAATGTTAATGCACATAAGCGGCGTTCATTTGCTTTCATCATACCCTCACTGTAAGCAGAATGAATACCGTGAAGCGTTGACCGCATCATCTCGCCAGCATAGACCCATGCACGCACACACACAAACAACCATTTTAGACACCATTGCCTCTCTGCCCATTTGTTAAACTCCCGGCACCCCTCCTCCGCGCACTCTGGCTGCCCCCGCTCTCTCCTGCACGGGTCATAAGACTTCTCCATCTGTGCGACTCTGCCCCTGGGAATCACACCCCGCGCCTGACCGACACCTCCCTTCCTTTCTTGAATACCCCTCCTTTGATGACCCCTTCCACTGAGCCCGACTGACTGCACGGACCGCTGGTCATCCCTTAGCCTGAGGATACAGTTTATTGCCCGCTACTGTATGCACTCGCCCCTCTTCAAAGGAGCTACTATTGATCATGACCTCCCCACCCCCTGAGATCCGATCAGGCGCACACATTCCAAAGGAATCAGCGGAACACTCTGCTGCATTGTAGCCCCCTCCTATTGTATGGGGTGGTGAGGACCTCTACTGTAGCCACGTGTTGGAATAAACCGGAACAGGGGGGGGGGAGGGGTACCCGTGATGTCTTTTCCTTGCTTCACAATGTCTTTATTGTAATAAGGAATGTTTATGCATCATCAACTTGTGTATAAAAGACGCAGTCTCAGAGAACTTGTTAGAGCACCTCCCGAAGACACTGTGTTTCGTGTCTGAAATGACAGGCTCTCCTCATGAGTAATAAAACTCTGTTCTTGTGTCCCTGTTTCCAGCGCCCGAACTTTGTTTGGTAACTATTCAAGATGGGAACTAAGAGGCGCCTTGCGCCAGCAGCCTGGGCATCGGTAGTAGTTTGGGCTGATTTTCCTCAATACATAACAACTTTGAAAACCAGTCCGGAGACCAGTCCACTCCACCCACCTCCGAACCAAAACCCCCCTCTAACAACCTTTGCGCCTGGTACCCAATCACAACTGAAGCCACCATCTGCCTGATAAACTCCATCCACTTAGGATCGCTAACCGACCCATGTCCCCACCACATTTCCAACAAAGCAGACTCCATTATCGCACCCCATCTCCGAGACATCATCAACTGCTCCCTCAACTCCGCTACCTTCCCGGAAAGCTGGAAACATGTCGAACTCAGCGCCCTTCTGAAGAAACCCACAGCAGACCCCACTGTACTTAAGAACTACCGCCCCATCTCGCTCCTTCCATTCCCTGCCAAAGTCATTGAGAAAGCCGTCAAGAGTCAGCTCGCCGCCTTCCTCGAATCCAACAAATCCCTCGACCCCTCACAGTCCGGCTTCCGAGCCAAACACAGCACCGAAACCGCCCTCATCGCAGCAACAGACGACATTCGAACACTACTGGACAACGGAGAAACAGTTGCCCTCATCCTACTTGACCTCTCCGCAGCCTTCGACACAGTCTGTCATAGCACCCTCATACAACGTCTCACCAACATCGGAATACAAGGAAAAGCATTGGACTGGATCATCTCGTTCCTCACCGGAAGAACCCAGAGAGTCCGCCTCCCCCCTTTTAGATCAGAGGCCACCGAAGTCATCTGCGGCGTACCACAAGGATCATCACTCAGTCCCACCCTCTTCAACATATACATGAGTCCCCTCGCATCCATCGGGCGCCAACACAACCTCAACATCATCTCCTACGCAGACGACACCCAGCTGATCCTCTCCCTCACCAAAGACCCAAACACCGCCAAAACCAACTTACGCGAAGGAATGAAAGATGTAGCCGAGTGGATGAAGAACAGCCGTTTAAAACTGAACTCGGACAAAACGGAAGTCCTCATCTTAGGCTCATCCCCCTCTGCTTGGGACGACTCATGGTGGCCACCGGCCCTGGGAACCGCACCCATACCTAAGGACCACGCACGTAACCTGGGCTTCATCCTAGAATCCTCCCTCTCGATGACCAGACAAGTCAACGCCGTCTCATCATCATGCTTCAACATCCTACGCATGCTCAAAAAAATCTTCAGTTGGATCCCCACCGAAACAAGAAAAACGGTCACCCACGCACTGGTCACAAGCCGACTGGATTACGGAAACACCCTTTACGCCGGAACCACAGCCAAACTACAGAAAAAACTCCAACGCATCCAAAACGCCTCAGCCAGACTCATACTAGACATACCCCGCCAAGCTCACATTTCCGGTCACCTGAAAGACCTCCACTGGCTCCCCGTCAACAAGAGAATAACGTTCCGTCTCCTCACCCACGCACACAAAGCCCTCTACGACCTAGGACCCGAATGCCTCAACACGTGCCTGTCCTTTTACACCCCCACCCGCCAACTACGATCGTCCAATCAAGCCCTCGCCGCAATTCCGCGCATCCATAAATCCACCATGGGGGGAAGATCCTTCTCCTACTTAGCGGCCAAAACCTGGAATTCTCTCCCCACCCACCTCCGCCTTACACAGAACCACCTCTCCTTCAGAAAGCAACTAAAAACTTGGATATTCGATAAGTAAAGTACCCCCCCTCCCTCAAGCGCCTTGAGACCCTGTGGGTGAGTAGTGCGCTATACAAATTTTGAACTTGAACTTGAACTTGTCAGTGAGCCAGGTTTGTACTGTATCTTGTTTGTTGGTGTTGACAAGTAACAGAAATCTTGAGAAATCTTGTCTTGGTTGTGTTGAGCTTCAGGAAGGTTATGGACATCCAGGTCTAGATGATGTTCTAGTAGTGTGTGTGGCATTGGGTGTCTGAAGCAGAGAATTCTTTCAAGTAGAGTTGTGTATCATCAGCATATTGGTGAATCTTGATGTGGCTATCTATGAGTAGAGCACCAAGTAGCTCCATGAAAAGGTTAAAGATGGCACGAGACAGTATGGCAACATAAGGGACTACACAGATAGTGGGGGTCTTTTGTTACCTGCCCATGTGAAGAAAATGGAGTTGGTTAGAAACGTAGGAGAAGAACCATTGAAGGCCATGGCTGGTGAATTCCAAAGGCGATACCAGTGTGTGTATTAGGGTTGGAGGCTCGACTGTGTCAAAGGCAGCTGAGATGTCCAGCAATATCAGGAGGCTGGGGTGATCTGTATCTTTGGACAAGAGAACCTTGTGTACGATGTGTAAGGTAGTGATCTTCATGTTGCAGCATGATCTGAAGCCAGACTGGTAGTTAAGCAGGAGATTGTTAGCACTGATGTCATTTTCAAGTTGAACATAAACTGCTTTGTCCATTACCTTGCCAATGAATGGTAGGTGGGTTCTTGGCACGGCAGTTGGCGAGACCATCAGGGTCTAGAGTAGGTTTCTTAAACAAGCATTTACAATGCAATGGTTTCGCCTTTGGAAAAGTTAGAGCTATTGGCATTGTAAATGACAAAATGTGTATTTATGTGTTGGTTTTGAAAACAGATAAATAAATGGCATTGTCATTTACATTGCCATTAGCTTAATCTCGGCAGTCACTCTGCACTCCCTAGCATTCTGCATTCACTCTGCACTCCCTAGCACTCCCTAGCACTCCCTAGCAGTCACTCTGCAGTCACTATGCAGTCCCTAGCACTCCCTAGCGCTCACTAGTCACTCTGCACTCTCTAGCACTCCCTAGTCACTCTGCACTCTCTAGCACTCCCTAGTCACTCTGCACTCTCTAGCACTCCCTAGCACTCACTAGTCACTCTGCACTCTCTAGCACTCCCTAGCACTCCCTAGTCACTCTGCACTCTCTAGCACTCCCTAGCACTCCCTAGTCACTCTGCACTCTCTAGCACTCCCTAGTCACTCTGCACTCTCTAGCACTCCCTAGTCACTCTGCACTCTCTAGCAGTCCCTAGCACTCCCTAGTCACTCTGCACTCTCTAGCACTCCATAGCACTCCCTAGGCACTCTCTAGCACTCCATAGCACTCCCTAGTCACTCTGCACTCTAGCACTCACTAGTCACTCTGCACTCTCTAGCACTCCCTAGCACTCCCTAGTCACTCTGCACTCTCTAGCACTCCCTAGCACTCACTAGTCACTCTGCACTCTCTAGTACTCCCTAGCACTCCCTAGTCACTCTGCACTCTCTAGCACTCCATAGCACTCCCTAGGCACTCTCTAGCACTCCATAGAACTCCCTAGTCACTTTGCACTCTAGCACTCACTAGTCACTCTGCACTCTCTAGCACTCCCTAGCACTCCCTAGTCACTCTGCACTCTCTAGCACTCCCTAGCACTCCCTAGTCACTCTGCACTCTCTAGCACTCCCTAGCACTCACTAGTCACTCTGCACTCTCTAGCACTCCCTAGCACTCCCTAGTCACTCTGCACTCTCTAGCACTCCATAGCACTCCCTAGGCACTCTCTAGCACTCCATAGCACTCCCTAGTCACTCTGCACTCTAGCACTCACTAGTCACTCTGCACTCTCTAGCACTCCCTAGCACTCCCTAGTCACTCTGCACTCTCTAGCACTCCCTATCACTCCCTAGTCACTCTGCACTCTCTAGCACTCCCTGACCAATGGCAACTAAATGGAGTTAGAAAATTCAGCAATTTGCGCAAGCTACTTAACAAATCACTAAATATAGGTCTCGCCTATGCAACAGCAATTGGCTTTTTCAATGTCATTTAGCCATGCTGATTAGCAGCATGACTGAAAGTTAGGGGAGAAAACTCAATGGAGTGGCCAACACTAGCAGGGCAAGCAACACAATGCAGGAGGGATGGGGCAAGCTAAACAACAGATTGGGGGAAGGGGAGCAAAATTGAAAACACAGAAAAATTTGATCTGCTATGACTTAAAATTATTAAAACCGTTAACAAATTAAACAGTGTGACCAAGCAACCCGGATTTACTGATGGCAAGCCCTTTTTTTATCATCTGTCCTGGCAGATTTCAGTAAACTCATAAGTTTGTGAAATATTCCAGTTGTTTTCAAAATCCGGTCACCCTATATGCATCGTACTTGATGTTGTAAACCACTGCATGCAAATAAACAAGCGCTTCTGACACATCTTAAAGCTCTCTTTCAGGCATTAAAGCCGCAGAACTTCAACCAGAGGGGTTAAGAGACTATGCATATAGTCATACATGCATATAGACCCGATTCCCACGGGAGAATCCCGACTTTTCAAGTAAAAAAAACAATGGCTTTCGTTTAGCTGTCTCCCGCCTGAAATTGCATTTACTGCAATAGAAATCAATGGGGAAGTTACATTCACCCGATTTCTATTTTTAAATATCCCACTTCCCTGCCCTAAAATGTTGGCATGTCTGCACATAGTTTAAAACAAAAATACTGTTTGCGAAAATAAAAGAAAAGAAACCAAGCGGGCTTGCCTACGTTAAAACACTTTCAATGTGCTTTTAAAAATGCATCAAACACTGGAACATGCGTTTACCAGGTCGAGGCGGCCCACTTGCAACAACAACAAGTCCTTTTCTGTCATGCCTACTTCGTGACTAGGGCAGAGTTGTGTTAAAAAGTGACCCGACAGGTAAAGTAGGCGGCAGGATACACAGGAAACGGAACAAGGGCGTCCGGTCATTTCCCAACAAAGAACAAATTAATTCCCCCTGTTGCTTCAGATCATTTCACTCCTGAGCTTAGGACGCAATTGTGAGCCTCGCTGCCACAAATTACGAATCCAAGTGCAGAAACGCCAGGCAGCCAAAATGCAGCACGCGGCTGCAGGACAACATGGTGGGCAGATATTTGCACGAACGAATAAAACTGGAGCCAGGGGCGAGGTGCTGAGGTGTCGTGCACACTGCCCTCACACAATCCCACCACAGGAGGCCAATGTCCAAGCTTGACCCTGACATCTTTCCTCTGAGGCCGAAACGTGAAGCCAGATCAAACAAGCAACGGAGAGTGAAAGGGGAGGGGGGGGCGGGAACGGGCACACGAGGAGGGGGGCGGAACGGACACACAGGGAGGGGGGGCGGAACGGACACACGGACAGCGGGAGGGGGCGGGAACGGGCACAGGACAGCGGGAGGGGGGGGGCGGGAACGGCGCACGGACAGCGGGGGGGGTGGGAACGGCGCACGGACAGCGGGAGGGGGGGCCGGGAACGGGCACAGGACAAAATACAGAAACTTACAAAGTGAAAACACATTTATAAACAAAATGCTCCTTACCTGATCGCTTCGTGGGAACTCGAATCTTGCAGCCAACTCCAACAACAGACACTTGTAAAAGGAAGAAAACAGGCCGACTCGAAAAAAAAAGATAACACACACCCACCGCCGCGATGATGATCAGAAGTGGGTGGAGAGGGAAAAAATCGCGGGAACGCCCCCGAATCTGGTCCGGCCTTGACGGACAGATCCAGCTCCCAATGGCTAGCCTCCGTTTATGGAGCTAGCCAATGGGAGCCGGGGGACGTTCCTGAAGCCCATATTGTAAACAAAAGATTTCACCTGCGCTGAAAAGCTGCACACAAGTGCGCAGCCTTCGGCCAGGCAAAACCTAAAAGTAGGAGGCAAAGACCTGTCTTGCGAGCTACTGGCAAGATGCCTGTAGCAAGAGAGGTATTGACAATGGAAAGTAGGGGTGACAAAATGTCCCCAGAGAATATTTGCTAATGAAAATGGTAAGACATCTTCATAACAAGTGGCTTTGCAGGAGCTGAATATGTCAGTGAGATCTGAGAGAGATGTGGCTTTGAAACACTAACCTTTGTGGGATTCTAATGGAAGGGATGGGTGTAAGAGAGGTAGCAGGCTTGGTGTCATTGATGTGCCTTCAGATCTTCTGTATTTCGTCAGTGAAGAAGAGGTTGATGGTATTGCACTTTTCTGTGGAGTGAGGAATAGATGGGTCCTACAGGTGCTTGATAGTCCTGAACAGCGTTCTGCTACAGTTGGTAATATCGTTGATGGTGTGTATATAGTATTGGGTGTGATGCTCCGTATGATATGGTGTTCACTGTTTCTGTCTGTGCTCTGTTGGATATCTTTGTGTGGTGTACCATGGTGGTTGGTGTTACTGTGATAGTGGACTTGATTATGCGTGCAAATATTTGTTTCTGTTGGATGATTCTGAACGCTGGTATTTATTGGCAAGTTCTTTTAGGAAGAGAGGACAACAGATGTATATAAGAGGTACACATGGGAGGAGAAGGCAGGAATTTTAGCAAAAGGAGAAAGTGAAAGGAATCAGGGGACAATAGAACTCTTCAAAATTATGTTATACAAAAGAGAGATGCTAGTGCTAAAAATAGATAACGCTCTAGCAATTAGAGAACTGTTGATAGAGTGTTTTAATATCAGACCTCTCAGAAAGTCTCTTCCCAAATACATACATTTAGATCTATGCCCACAGCTATATTGGAGGGGGGGGGGGCATTCTAGGGAGTACTGCATTATCACAAGTGTTCTGTCTTGTGGGAGGACAGAGAAGTCATGTGACATGGTTCCAATCTTTCCTGTTACATAGACCATGGCATGACGAAGTGGAAGCAATTGATGCCGCTTCCCTTTCTGTCTGTTTTTGGTGACCTTCAACCATCATGGGGGTTATCACCAAATGAATGACCCATGCACTTGAGCTTAGTTAAGCATGATATGTATGCCATTAACATGCTCCAATTTGTTGAAGAAACTCAGCAGAATGTGAGATTGGAATGTGACCAGGAGGAGTTCCATTGGATTTTTATTTACACGTCTCCATGCCCATGCAATCTCGTAAGAGAGACTATGAGAGCACACAAATGCAGGGCTGGTGCAGGGCGAACTGGGAATTCTGACGCTCTGGCATTTCTATGTATGCTGGAGGCTTGGGGCTTCCTTCTTAGCTGGATGGCTTTCAAAAAAACAGACAATTAAAGACCCAGGGTATCGTTCTAGTCGATGCGGGGGCTAGTTTGAATATTTTTGCTAGAACTGGTTTTGGTTTGCAGACTGGCCCTGATCCTGAGTGTTGTAATTAGCAATCCATTCAAAGTCAGAACATGACAATATAACATAGCAACAATTGGCTACTAAGCAAAAGAAAACAATCCTAACTCATGCAAAAAGTGTCCTAAATAAGGCCACCGAATTTGTGTCAAGAGTAAAATATTCACCCTCATCACTTTAGCCCTTTGTTGATTTTCTTTATAGGATGGCTACTTGTTCCTGACCATCAAGTCTAGATCCAGCTATGCAGACAGTTTCTTTGTGTAATGGTTTTGCGTTACTGCATCTGCTTCTGTGGCATCCAAGTCCTGTAGCTGGAGATTGAAGGCTGCCTGAACCGGTCTGTGGGGACCCATCAGTGGAACCTCACAGTGCACATTCAAATGGCAAGTGAGCACAAAGAAAGACAGCACACATGCGCAGAGGGCAGCACGGGTGGAGGGAGTCGAGGGAAAGAAAGAGGAACACGTGCAGCATCACTAATGGAAGGTAAATCTCACACATTGAGTGCACATTTCTGTTTTTTATTGTTTGTAAGTGTTCCTGTTCTGGAGTACAACCACAAGCATGTGGTGCTTGTCCTACACCTTGGTGCCATCTCATTGTCTGCAAATCTGACACTTTTCTGCACACCGTCTCGCAAAGGTTGTGTGTCTCATTCCTTGGTCACAGTCACTAGATGTGATTTTAATTTCATTTTTGAGATGAACTCATTGTTTTCACTGCTGCGTCTTTTATCCTGTTCATACTTCATGTGAATCCATACATTGAAACCCCCTCTCACCCAGTGACTATGAGTCCAGACTGAGGCTTTCTGTCTCACTTGCATGGTTAAGACCCACACTTGGAATGCAGTCTCACTCTTGGAGCACTGAGTCACTCATTAAATGTATCAGTAATCTTAATGACCCTAACAGTGTTGTGTCCCAGGATATCTCACTAAACACATCAAAGCCACACTTCTCTCAACCCTCTGCTGTGAAATCTCTGCTGACGCCTTGCTTAGTGTCTGGGCAAGGGATTAGCTGTAAAATTAAAATATGCCCCACTGTCAACCTAACCTCTACTGACACGAGTGAGTGAAGCAAGTAACCCTGACTCTTCCTAGGTTAGTTATATTCGCCTGTACAGCCTCCGATCTATCCCTTTGCCACCCCACCCTTGCATGGTTTGATACGTCACCTCATCGCTACGTTATTCCCACAATCCTTATACATTCTATCATCCATCAGTCCACTCATTCATTCATCAATCCTTTTATTTATCCATCCACTTTCACTTTTCTATATGTATGCCCATCCCTCCTTTCTTTGAATCTAGCCAATGGACAGTTTGTTCAAACACTGACCCACCCATCCTTTCACTCTTCCATACATTTCTTCTTACACCCTTCTATTCGCCTTTCCTTCCAACCTTTCACAAATTGCTGCTTTCACCCTCCCATCCAACATTATCCTCCTACCTTAGTTTGTTGTTTTAACACTTCCTTGTTGTTTTAACCCTTACTTCCTTTTTCTTTTCCAGTTTCTATCAACATTTTTTCTTATCTAACATCCTTTTTTCTGTCTTATCTTTCGCCCACTCTGTTTTCTGCTTTCTCTGTTCTTTGTAAACACTTCCAACATTTGTTTTCTCTCTACTTCAGTTGCAGCTGTTGACTCCACCTCTCAGCCATCCACTGCTCTTCCCATAGACCATTTTATGAGCCTCTGCCTGCAGAGAGAATAAGCGAAATGTAGACTAATCAATAATGAGTGGTAACCATATTACCAGGACATAAGAGTGCGACGCCTACCCGCACTGCAGCTGCTCAAGCAGGGGGTGGGGTACCCTACACCTCTGTGTCCAGAAGGTCATGCATTTATCTGTTTAGTGGGAAAATGTCAAGCAGTAAAAGGCCTAATGCCAGGATTGCACAAGATACTTCTGTGTTGCATTAAAGTGGTGTAGGTTATGGTGAGAAAACAGTGGGTGAACACAAGAGAAGGAAGAAGGGGCACCTTTTCTCACTGATGCAACATGACAGATGCAGTGTGCAGGAAGCAGCAAGAAACATCCTATGCAGAGGTTTTGGTGTGGTAGAGGTTTGGTGGGAAACACTAACACAAGATGGAGCTGCTTTGTTTGGGAAAAGGCTGCAATCATCATCTGTGCTAAGGGTGTGGGGTTCATGTGAGGGATGTGATGGTGCAATGAATGAGGGAACAGAAAACAGATGCTACCTTCAACACAACAGCATCAATACCAAATAAAAAGTAGAGACACAGGCAAAAAAATAAAGAGATCATCAGTTATACAGAGGAGATAGAAAATAGGTAGTAGGAGCCTAGCAGGGGGATAAGGAACACAAAGAGTAAATCCTTTTGATAATATAATGACTGGATAACAGGCAAACATATGTAACTGAAGAAATTTGATTCTAGAAAGTAAAAAACTACATTTTAATCATAGGAGTTAGGACAACAGAAGAGGGGAAGTAGACAGCAGTGTGAATCTAGAATTATTCTGTCTTTAGAGCAATAAGAATAGTGTAAATGGCCACTCTTCAAGACACAGAAATGAATATTGAAACTAAAAGATTAATATATTAAATAAATAATGTAAACAATGAATAAGAGTGGAATAAAAACATTCTGAGAAAAGTGACGAGGGATAAAAACTCTTTTTATGTCAATAAAAAAGAAAGAAAGATTGGTTCAAGGAGATGATTAGCATGGCTACTCGGTTTCTATGGGGAGGTGGGAGGCCACGCATAGTCCTAGCCCGATGTCTAATCCCACCTTTCGATGGAGGCATGGGTATGAATGACTGTACCTGTATTATCTAGCTACTCGGCTGCTCGTAATCCACGACTGGTACACAGGGGGATGGCTTACAAAACTGATCTAGGAGACATGGACTTCTCCTGCATCCAGGCCCTCAGATACAGCTGCCCAATACCCAGAAAACTCCAGACGGTGACCCGGGCGGTGCTGCTGGCCTGACGATCGGCCCTACGACACACAGACTGGGACAACAAACTGATGTAACAGACGCCTCTCTGGTAGGGTACATGACTGGGTGATGTGGCAGTGCTGGAGGGCTTAAGGGGATGGTACTACATTGGTATTTCACAATTGGGTGACTTTGGACGAGTGACCACATCCGGATTCCAAGACTTACAAAGACGCTACGCTCTCCATACCTCACAGTTCTATAAATATCTACAGCTGCAGCACGCCCTTATCACCCACATTTCCACAAGCACCGCGCTCCCAGAGTTTAGCCCACCAGAGGCGCAAATCATGATGGGAAACCTGGGTAAAGGATTTGTATCACGGATATACCGCACCCTAACTAACAATAGCACCGTATCACTCGACCCGCTCCGACACAGATGGAAGCAATGGCTGGGCCCCTTAGAGGATGTAGATTGGCTGAACGCCCTTATGGCCCCCAAGACCATTACCACTTCCGCAAAACTATGACTAATTCAACTATATTACTTGCATTCCTCCTATCTCACCCCTGAGGTTCTCCATAAGGCAGGCCTGAGTGTCTCACCAGAGTGTACACGCCATGGGCAAATACCAGCAGACCTCTTTCACATGATCTGGTCCTGTCCCCGAATCACCACGTACGTACCTAAGATAGAATCTGAACTCATAAATGTCCTAGGGTGGCAGGTTTCCCACAACCCACTACACCCGTATCTTGGGAGTAATGGATGGCCTGGGTGGGTCCTGGGCGGACAAACTGTTCCTAGGGATGGCTACCATTGTGGCCAAACGTTACATCGCAGTGACATGGTCTCAACCCAACCCCTCGAAAATAGCAACATGGAGTCGAGGGGTGGACTGGTGTGCTGCCGCAGGAATAACCTTTATTTATTGCCAGAGGTTATCCAAAGAAACATGAAAGGATATGGGGTAAAGGGCTGCAACACCTAGATTGATAAAATCTATGTCTGTGCATTCTATGTGGTAACATTAGACAAGTGAGTCATGTATTCAAACTGACCATGTGGGCAGGTTATTGGAAATTAACTATGATGATTACCTGTGCTGGAATGTGAATAACCTTATTTTTTGTAAACGTTTCAAAAATCAATATAATTGAATATAAAAAAAAAAGAAAGAAAGGGCGGAGAGATAATAGTGATGTCAGTCTAAGGATAAGCCAATAATAGCAATAGCATATTCATCTGTCCATCCAAACTTGAATTAGTGCAGCCAATGAGGACATTGCGGGGATATCCAGTTTGCAGATGCTTTCGATGGAATATTAATTACAAAGTGTTCATTACTTTTTGCAAAGACTAATATCTCCATCTTCTAATGTAAAATATATGCGTAGTGGTAGCTTGTGAAATCAGGACAATTAAATACTCCAAACCAACCAGCAGGCAGCAGTCTAGCAAGATAGATTTTGGGTGTCTTGGAGGCTCCCCAAAAGAAAGGCTTGAATAACAAATTAATCATGTGGTATAAATGTAAGATTATGAAATGTTAGGCTGCTGATTAGATTTCCAAATTTAGAAAGGAAATACATTTTTCTGAAATTCATTTCACACCACTATCCCCGATTGGTTTTACTTCGTCTATTTAGATCTTTATTGGTTGCAACGGTCAGCCAATCAAATGTAGATTAAGATTTTTAGAATGATCTGCAGAGACACATATTCCCAAAAACCTTGCACCGTCTCCTACACATGCTCTAAACTAATGCCTAAATGTACTCTTACACCAAAGTGTCAAACAAGATTATTACCAGTTAACTTCCTATCCTGACATTAGTCCAAACCACTCAATACATTTTAGTAGATGCAGAATTAATTGTAAGCTCTACCTACAAACAGTGTTTACCCTGGTATCGGGTGGTTGCGTGGAGTCAACAGGTTGTTCTGAAATAGACTCACAACACCCAGTTACTGTATCGTTTGGGTAATGTGTGAAGGATATGTTTGATGCTTTACAGTATCCTTATCACCAAGTAGGTATCAAGGAATTTGCAGTAGAGAGAGGCTAATTCTAATTGCCTATGTCCAACTTCTAATTGGTGAGGTTTTAGGTTGGGATTCGGGTACTCTTAGTTGTGCATCGTTGGTAAAGTTTACATTTTTAGAGCGATACAGTCATTGTGTTGACTGACGTGGTAATGATGGACTAGATTTATGTTAATGAATCTTCAATTAGTGTATCTAAGCTTTATAAAGATGTTGCAGAAAGAGTTATAAATAAAAAAGGACAGAAAAATTAAACAAGAGGTTTCTTGGCGAGCTGATGATTGGATGACAGCCTTTGAAGGGGCGTGGAAAATCTGGTTTAACAGAAACACTTACTGAGAAAAGAAGGTTTTGGGTGGATTGGCAGTTGTGACTGCATGGGAATTCAAGGTGGGTTCGGCGGGGGACAAGAAAAAGGGACAGCATGCAGAACTGCTGAGTGAGCCTAGTTACCCAGATGTCCAGTTATTTTAAATTCACAGGTAGCTATGATTTTGCACAGATAACCATAGATTAAAAAAACAAAAACACTGAGTTGTTTTGCAACTTCTCACACCTCTAGTGCCCATGTTCTAAGGTTGTAAAGGTATATGTATAAATATTATATTTGTGTGTGGGAAAGTGAGATTTTGATCGATTATCAGATCACCCTGACTCCTATCTCACTTAAGTCTTTTGGATCGATTGTTGACTGTCATTGAGTAAAAGGCAAACCCTACATAAGTCAAACCAGCCCAAAACTGACACAACTCTAAAGAACCACTTACTACGGATAAGTTTAAAGATTTATTATAAAGCCAAAATTAGTTGCAGGTACAAACATCTCAATATAAGATTCAACAGATACACAGGCAGTAGGATGAACATGAACTCTTTGAGAGATCTTAATCGGCAGAAGAAAACTACCAAAACCAATTCAAGAATCAGTAAGTTAAATATCATCGACACAAGATGAATCTTAAGCGTCATTTACAGAAAGGAAACAAATCAGGTTAGACTGACCCTACACTAGACTAGATGACATCCCTACTTAGCAAGTTCTTTACCTAAAAAGGTGTCAGCCGTGTTGACTTCCAAAGAAGTTCAATCTCTCTCTCTTAGTCTTAGATGGAAAACCTATGCATTGTAGCAGTACCCTTTCTGCCTACCCATCCGCTCTCTAAGGGTCCTCAGGTCTTCTGCTCTGCCTCCTCCCCTGGGCACTGTCCCTAATACAGAATCACAGTATGGGTGGAACGCCCCTCTGAGACGCCCACCACGTACACAATTCACGTGGTCTAAATTCTGTTTTTTTCCATAGTTTCGCTTCTTTGGGCCGTCTGTTAAAGTTGACCTTGCTTCCCAGGCTCCGTCTCCAGCGTGCTGGTACCCCCATGACATTCCAGTAGACTCCTCCGGACCCGAGCCTATCTCCTCGAACAGAGCTCTATTCATCAAGCTCTTTGATTGGTACCCCCCTCGCACCTGCAAACAGACACTTCGAAGCAGGGTCCCAAATTCCAGGCTCCCCTTATCAGACTAGGCCATAAAACTTCGACCAGCATTGGCAATTTATTTTAACGAGGCTTGACTTTTAACTAGCACGTGCGGATCAAAGAAGACACTTTATCTCTCCAGGCCTACTAAATTACGTGCAGTAGCCTGCACCCTGTGAACCCTTATTTCTTAACTTAAAATAATATGCTAACACACCACTCTCTAATTATACAAAACACATCTATAAAACATAGCCTTTAACATATAAGCAAAATCATTGAATAATATTGAATCCATGTTACGTGAAAGATGCAATGGTACATTTCGTTTTTATACAGTGCCATGAGGTCTGCACGTTTCTTCATTTTGCATTTTACATCCTTCTTCATTTAGCAGCTACATAACATGGAACCTGATTAACACATCTAACATTTCTAAGCATTTCCACACATTTCTATATTGGCCCACACTCTATATGTGCTCTCTATATCTAACAAAGCAATCATGAGTATATGCGGATACATATTCTCATATCTCTAGTTACTTTAGCTAACTTTACGCAACTGGTTTGTAAATATGGCGTATTCATACATTTCATTCAAATTGCGCTCTCTCAGTTCCCCCCTTTGATGACCTCTAGGGGTATTACCAGTACACCAATTTGAATGGATCAAACAGAACTTGTTGCAAGGCTCCCCCTTTTTATCGCCTCTAGAGCCCTCAGACTCCTATACTGATGATCTTGCATAGCAGCTAACCTCTGCTCTTGTTGTCTCATAGACCTTTGCAATCTGTTCGACCTATACCATTTGTACAGTCTCACTAAACCCCACAATATGATTACGCAAATCACAATTATGATGATAGGCTTCAGAATATACCAGACAAAACTCTTCCCGAGATTGGCAAACCAACCTCCAACTTTACCCATCCCATGACCTACTTTTTCCCAGACATTTACCCTTGTTAGGTCCTCAATTTCTTGATGTATCTTTGTAATATTCTGTATGCCCTTCTCAAGAGTTTTTGAGTTGTCTGGAATGTAAGTGCAACATTCCTGGACCTTCAAAGCCTTACAGACTCCGCCCTCTTTTGCTAGCAGAACGTCTAAAGCAAGACGGTTCTGAAGAACCATTGCCCTTATCGATTGCATCTCCCCTTCTACCAGCATTAGTGATCTTGCAGTACTTGCAGACAGTCTGTCTACAACTGTAGCCAGTCTCCTGATTTTGACATCATTAAGTATCAATCCTAAAAGAGGAAACATAGTGCCAAATACATCTCCAACTACCTCAGCATCACCTACATCTCTTTTCCCCCTTGCTGAGGCTTTTCCCTCTATGATCTCTAAATCTTTTGCATGATATATTTTGGGGAAAACAATTGCCAAATAACATGAACCGTACCAATTGTCAGGCAGTTTCACGTAAGCATTTCTTCCACATACAAAATATACATTAGGAATCACTTGCATTCCCTTTAAGAAATCCTTGGTATAGTATTCTAATCGAAAAGCATGTTCACAACTAACTTCACCTACAAACACACTCTCATAGTAAGTTTTGCTTCTGTGTAGGCATAACTTCCCTTTCTGTGTTCGATCTAAAGCTATTGGACCATTACTACCCTTCTTTTTGTGGGCCTTCTCCTCCTCGGTCCAATATGTTTTCCACTGTCCTGACATTTTCAGAATCTTTTGCCTTCTGTAACGGTCATCAACTTGCCCTATAAACTTCTTCTCAATCTCTGATACCTTGCAAGTTAGATTGTTTCTGCATGCATATGAAGTATCCAGTGTATCCCAAGGAAGGAAGAATTTCGCCAATCTATCTTCCTTCTTGTAATAGTCCCATTTGTTCATTTGCTTATAGTTCGGGACTTCTGGTAATACTGAATCATAATTCGAGAAATAATACTCAAAACTATCTCGTCCATAAAATATACTAAGCAATAAACTACATGTAATACCATAAGTCAATGGAAGATGATGATACCGAATGCCTTCATCTACAGAAGCCGGCAATTGCATGCAGACATAGCAATCCTTGGCCTCCATGACGTCAATGTATTCATATAACAGTTTGGCATAAGCATTGGTTTTAAAATTGCCCTGTGACTCATCTACATGTAACCTACGAGCCTCTGCTGCCAGCAACGCTTTCTCCTGAATTGCATTGTCCCCCTCCTTTTTACCAGCAACAGCAGGTTTCGATGTCGCTACAGGCTTTACATCTGTTGCCTTTGTTACACTTGCATGTCCCACTATGTATGATACAGTAACTACTATGGCTATAAGGAAAATCACTACTGCTATAAGTGTGCCTACTATGCATTTTGCCTTGCGGTTCGGAACATCGGCCTCCATGTTATCAAACAGTGTAGTTTCTTTCTGAAAAGTCTCTTTTGATTTCTTCACTCTGCTTTCATTTCGCTTTCTCAGGCTGTTAACCACACTTGGAAGCTGATAAAGTCCTTTTGCAATTCAGTCTCTTTAATTTCAACAACAGACAACCCTAGCCCTTCTCCATCCACTAAATGAAATGTCCCTAAATTTTTTCTTCTTCCACTAGGCGCTAGGTTATCTTCTCTCTCTGGCTTATTTACAAAGTCTTTAGGTATCTACAATAATTCTTGTTCCAGCGGCTCTAATAGCATATTCCAACAATTCCAAACGAAGGATGGTTTCCTCGTGCTCTGGTACTGGGTGACCCAAAGTTGGAAATTCTAATCTGCTCAGCACCAGGTCTTTGATCCTGCTTAAATACAGAGGGACGGGGAGAGTGAACGTTAACAACCCTTCGGTCTCAATTCCAGGTGTCAACAGTCTTACTTCCACCGTTACGATTGGATCAAGGTTGGTCACCTGCACTTCCCTCACCCTCCCGGATCTCTGTCCCCAAGACATCTGCCGCCAAGTAGGTCCACTCAGGAGTGGCGTATCTTTTGCAGGGCACACGTAACCTCCTTGATCTTCTTGGACCCTCAGAGTCTGAGTCCACTGCACCTTCGTCTAGGTCTGAGTCTTCAGAAAGCGGAACAAGAGTTCTCTCTGGATTGGCTCTCAGGCTTGGCTTTCTCCTTCTTTCCGGCCAGCTAGCCTCTCCTCTCCTTGTTCTCCTGCTCCTTGTTCTTGCACTCGACTCTTGACCACTTGCAGCTTGATCAGTGTCTGATTCGTACTCCCAGTTACTTTCTCCTTCTGTGGCAACTTCAGTTTCACTGGTGTATTGACCGTCCTCGGCCTGGTCAGACACGCTCCCAGTTTCTTCTGGCGCCTCTACAGCTTGACTGGTCCTCTCTGTGGATTCTCCATTTTCAGCTGGATTTTCATCCGAGGGAGGAGCTGTTTCTTCCGGAGGTGCTGGAACCCTTCGGGTGTGTGAGGCGTGGATCCAGTTGGGCAAGCCTCCACACTTCACTGCAGTGTTCGTTACCAGTATGATCTGGTAGGGCCCACGCCAGCGCACGTCCAAGCAATTCTTCCTTACGTGTTTCTTCACCACGACCCAGTCCCCAGGGCACAGGTCGTGGCACAAGTCTTGAGACGATGGAACTTCAGCGGCCTGCACCTGAAGGGACACAGAATGAATGGCGTCAGAGAGTCCCTTACAATAGTCCAGGATCAAATCATCTGTGATGTTCAACAGTGCTGTAGTTGGTACTGATGGCAGTCTCATAGCCCTCCCCATTAACACCTCATGTGGAGAGAGGCCTGTCCTTCTGTCTGGTGTGCTACGTATGCTCATAAGGACCAGTGGCAGTGCATCAGGCCAGCTCAAGGATGTCGATGAACAAACTTTGGCAATTCGGGACTTAATCGTGCTGTTGATCTGTTCCACAATCCCTGAAGCTTCTGGTCGATAACTACAATGCAGCTTCTGGTCTATATTTTGGCATGTATTCTCCTTGCCATTGGACTAACTAGTTCGTTTGGTAATACTGCTCTCCCATCTGCGGAGACCCAAAAGTCCATTCACTCTTTGTGCAACCTGCAGTTTCCCATGTCTTTTTCTCGAAGTCAGGTGCATTCTCTTGTATACATTTCAACTCATCCCAAGTGTCTACAGTTTCCAACAACATAGTTAACTCGGTCCTTTCCTGAAACCCACTCACTTCCACCTCTGTAAAGGAATATCCTTGTTCTGCACAATAGCGTGCAACCTCGTCGGCATACCTATTGCCTTGTGACACAAAATCGGTGTTTCTAGTGTGAGCTGTGCATTTTACAACGGCAATAGCTGCCGGACCTTGTAATGCTTCCAACAATAGTCTAACAAATTCCCCATTTCGAATAGGTGAACCTGAAGAGGTCATGTAACCTCTTTGAGACCATAACTGCCCGTAGTCATGAACTACCCCGAAACCATACTGGCTATCGGTGTAAATGGTGACTCGAATTTTGTTACCTGCTAAACAGGCGCGTGTCAATGCAATGATTTCAGCTACCTGAGCGGAGTGTACTCCTTCCAGGCAAGCGGCTTCCACAACTCCGGTAATGGTGCAAACGGCATAAGCTGCTCTCAGCTGACCAATATCGTCTCTTACGCATGAGCCATCAACAAAGAATATTTCATCAGGGTCAGTCAAGGGCTCATCTACGATATCTGGTCTTGGTTTGGTGCATAGTTCAGTCACATCAAGGCAGTCATGATCTGTACATACATCATCATCAATGTCATTTGGAAGTGGCATCAAAGTGGCAGGATTCAAAACAGAGCATCTCTTGAGGGTCACGTTCTCGGCAGCCAGAATGCCTTGCTCATAGCGCGTGAGCCTGCTATTGGTTAGATGCTGAGTCTTGGTCCTGGTCATTAGCAGTTCTACAGAATGAGACACATACACCACTAGCTGGTGTCCCATTACAATATTCTCGCAACGCTCAATGCTGACACCCGTTGCAGCAACGGATTTGAGACATCCGGGCAACGCTGCGGCTACTGGATCTAAAGTAGCCGAAAAGTATGCAACTGGTCTACGGGCATTTCCGTGTATCTGGGCCAAAACTGACAAAGCACATCCTTCCCTCTCGCAGCAGTAAAGTAAGAATGGTTTCTCGTAAACCGGCATTCCTAGAGCAGGGGCCCGACACAAGTCCTCCCTCAGCTGCAAGAACGCCATCAAACAATCCTTGTCCCATGGTACCGGATCACTCACCCCCTTGTGCGTCAGTTTTTGTAAAGGTTTTGCCTTCAGTGAAAAGTTAGCTATCCACTGCCGGCAATAACCGACCATTCCTAGAAACATCCTGACTTCTCTCTGTGTAGTTGGCGAATTCATTTTCATGATCGCCTCTATTCTGTCTGGTGACACCTTTCGTTTCCCTTTTTCAATCCTGTGACCCAAGTACTGCACTTCTGTCAAACAGTACTGTAATTTGCTCGGAGACACCTTGTGTCCGTTCTCAGCCAAGTGATTCAGTAAGGTGATGGTGTCTATTTTGCAAGCTTCCTCAGTTTCTGATGCCACAAGTAGGTCGTCTATGTACTGGACCAGAACCGAGTTCTGTGGCAGTACTAGACTTTCAAGATTTTTCTTCAACAGCTGGTTAAAAATCGATGGGCTCTCTGTATACCCCTGTTGGATACGACACCATGTTAAAACGCGATTTTCCAGCTTAAAAGCGAAAAGATATTGGCTCTCCTCATCTAAGAGGATTGAAAAGAAGGCCTGGCAAAGGTCTATCACTGTGAACCACTCAGCTTGGAATGGTATCTGAAACAATATCACTGATGGATTCGGTGCCACTGGACAACACGAAACAACTATGTTATTAATCTTTCGAAGGTCCTGCACTATTCTGTATTTCCCACTAGGCTTCTGCAAACCCATAATCGGGGAGTTACATGGGCTTCCCACGATTTCCTTCAGTATTACCTGCTTAATCATGGATTCGATCACAGGCTTTATTCCTGCAATCGTCTCCGGGGTCAACTTGTATTGGGGTGTTCTGGGATACTCAGCATTTGGTTTTACCATGATCTTCACTGGCTCTACCCCTTTGATCAGTCCTATTTCTTCCCCAGTGAAGTCCCACACTTCAGATGACACTGCACCTCTTAAGTCCAATGGAAGCTCTTCCACCGTCAAGGTGGGATACAGCTCCACGCACACCCTTGAATTTGCAACTTTGAAATCAGCGTCATCATCGTTAGTTAGTACCTCCACTCCCTGGGGGGTGCAGTATATTGTACAATTCAGTTTGCACAATAAATCCCTTCCCAACAAACACACAGGGCTGGAGTCACAGACCACAAACTGATGTTCATCACTGTATTTCCCTATTTTCACTGATACTGGTTCTGTCAAAGGATTAGTCATTCTCCTATTTGCGACTCCTACCACTTGAATTGTTTCTCCTGACATTGGCAGACCTGGGACTACTGCTGATCTCAGAGTGGATCGAGTGGCCCCCGTGTCCACCAAAAAGGTTGTAGGACACCCTGCTACTTCGGCCTCCACGTATGGTCCCCTCTGGTCCACCTCTAAAACTGCCCCGAGGGTACAATCTTCCTCTCTATCCACTCGCTGTCCCGTAAGGGGATCAACGTAATAGCATTCCTCTCCTCCTACGAAAAGTGGCATTTGTCTATAGGTCTTTCCCCCTGTCGCAATTCTGGGTGGTTGAGGGAACTGGGCTCGAGGAGTCGGGGTCCCCCCTTTGATAATCTTTCCCTTGTGTATCGCTGTCCCCTTCGCCAAACTGCTCTGGACCTCTTCCTCCTCTGGTTCTAATTCTCCAGTCTCAATATTATAGGGGCACTCGCGTTTCCAATGCCCCACCTCGTTACACTGGTGACATCTGGTTGTCTTTTTCAATGTCGCAATATCTACCCTAGGTCTCTGTTTTTCCTCATCGTCTTTATTCTGATTATTTTGCTTCCTTCCTAATGTCCCTGTTCCCTGTTGCCGCTGTCCACCCTTTCCAGCTGACTGCATCTGCACCATCATCAGTTTCTCCTTAAGTTTCTTTGCTTTGGAGTCTATCTCATCACTGCAGTACCTTGCATATCTCAAAATTTCATCCAATGGTTTGTTTTGCCAACAAATTAAGTGTTGCTGGATCATCAAACTAATGTCAGGTCTCAAACCCAGAACGAACTTTGATACAAACTGTCCTATGTCTCTGGGATCCATCACATCCAACCCACTGTACTGTTTGAATGCTTTCAGCAATCTCTCATAATACTCATGGACAGTCTCTTTAGGTTCTTGGGTGGTCCGATCTATCTTAACCCAATCTATGTCTTGCAACGGCACCTTATCCTTCAGCCATGCCATTACCCTTTCGTACTTTTCCATGACTTTCTCTGATGGTCCGTTTGTCTGGGCATCCCTATCCGGTTCAGATTTGGCCATTCGACGCTAACCTTACATGCTGTCCACAAGTCCCCTGGCACTACGATGTCAAACAGGGTGTTCAGGTCAACCCACAGTACTTTGGATATCTTTACAAACCTCTCTACCTGCTTATACCACTCCACGGGGTTCTCCCTCAGCTTAGGAAAAGAATTGGTAAATGCCGCTAAGTCCCCTCTACTCCAGGGCACATGCACATAGCTTCCATTCGCAATTTCTCGCAAAGGGTAAGCTTCCATTCTCTATGGTCCTCCCTCTGGGGACATCCCAATTGCGCTCCTTCTGACAGTCCCTCTCTTGGACCATCTTTCCTCCCATTTATCCAAATCTCTCCACGTTCTTATGCCCATGATCAGTTCTTTTATGTGAGTTTTCAACCCGATCGTCCTCCTTTCGTCTAAATCCTGATCCGTGCAATGCAGCCTATGATTACCCTGTAATGCTTTAGTCCTTGATAGGTCTACCGTGTACCTGTCTGCCAATTCAGATAGTCTTTCATGTACTGCCCTCGCTTTCCGAGTAACATCCTTTGCTATAAACAGTACTTCGTCTTGTTCGTACAGGTCGATCCTCTCCATTGGCAATGTGCCGTCTATTATTTCATCTAAGTCCGATTTTAGACTGGTTACATCGAGTCTCTTTGCCTTTACTTCAGCTCTTAGTACCTCATTCTTAGATGGTCCATTTACATTCCTCCCGTCCCAACTCCGAGTCCTACGCCTAGGTTCAGGTGAGTTATGAGGAGTCCTTCCTTGTTCCCATCTTTCTAAATCCCATGCTCTTCCATCTTCCCTCGGTGTGTGGTGAAACAACGCTCTATTTCCCACCATCCCATTCTGTCTCTTCGGTTCAGCCTCTCTAGACACACAATAAGATCCCCCACTACTCTCTAAGCCTTCGCCATTCCTTTGCTGTCTAGTGTCACTCAATACTCGATAAGGTCCCTCACAGCTCTCCGTGTTCCCGCGATCCCGTCCATGATCACTGGATGCATGGTGAAACCCCTCGCGACTCTCCATACTCCTGCGACTCCAATGTTGTACATCTTCGCCCGGTGTGTGGTGAGTGCACCGGTAACTGTCCCTGTACTCCTGCGTTCTTCGATCTCCCTCACTGAGAATGGGGCGTGGCACCCCTCCGCATCCTGCATTCCTATCCTCATGTTCCTGTCTACTTCCACTCCTGATATGGCGAGTATCTCCCTTACCGTCCTGACTCTTCCCGTCCCACTCAGGACCGCTTTCGCCAGCTCCGCAGTGAGACAGGGTACCGTTCTCTCGGTTTCCCCATTCTGCTTCCGCTTCTAATCTGTTGTTTTGAGTTTCTACGGCCGCATCCCATTCTTTCAAGTACTCCCTTAACTCCTTAAAGGATTTCGGCCGTGGTCCTCTCAGATCCATCTGCCCTCTCTGACCCCCTTGATCTATTATGGGATCCACTACCGAATCTAATGGTGTGCTCCGACCTCTTGGTCCTAGCAACTGCCTTTGTGAATTAATCGTATTGTTCCTGCTTTCCATCTCTGCTCTTTCCCTGTCCAATCGTACCTGTTCCCCCTTTTGCGTTCTTTCTGGGTCGTAAATCGATACTACAGGACCTATGGTAACGGGTACTTGAAGAGCGTCCGGCAGTTGGTACGACCTTGCACACTCTGTTTCCGGCACCTTTTGTACCACAAACCTTCCAACCACTGTCTGTACTGGACTGGGTTGAGGTATTTCCTCGCCTTTGTTGGGTTCCCAATCTGTTATGGGGAGCGGTCTATATTCCCCTTTTCCGGCCCCGTCCCCCTTTTGGAGTTCGGGACGTTCAGCCTCTCTATTGTACGGAGGTGGTCTGTCCAACAATAACCTATTTATCAGGCTGTCATCTGTCTCGCTCTCATCATCCTCCATTGGAGGCTTCTTATCTCCTGTGACTTCTATCACTGGATACAGTTTATCTACTTCAATTCTCTCAACTCTCCACTTTTTAGCTTCTTCATCCCATTTGGCATCCTGTACTGCTCTTACCGATCGTCTTACTCTTTCTTGACGCCTGTTCAAACTCCGGTCGTATGCCGCCCTAAACCATGCATTGAGGGCTTCAAACTGTGTTGGTCTGGGTAGAGGTCTCGTCGCAAGCATTACTGCTTTCAGCTGGTTCAATGCTTCCAGCCTAAACGTTCCGTATTTCGGGAACGTCAGTTCCTCATTTCCCTCCGTTATCTTGCTTCACTCAGAGATCCACAGTATAGTATGTAACCCTACATTCGTAGCCATGTAGTGAGCGGGTGTGCCCTCCGGCGGGGCCTCTTCCCCCTCATAAGAATCCCTCCCTTCTCTTTTAAAGATCGCTCTCAAACATTTAAAACACTTCATTTTCAAGAATCTACGATTTTCACTTCCTTGTTTACTTCCCGATGGTGAACCACCAATCCCTGCGCGGCTCTACACCAACCAGCCTATCACAGCGCGGTTTGCGTCAACCGGCCTATCCCAGCGCGGCTTCACGCCAACCGGCCTATCACAGCGCGGCTCTCTCTGACGTCACTCGTCCCCTTTGCAGCAGTTCCCCTCCTTTCTCAGCTCGTCTCCCGGTCATGCATGCGTCCCATTCATACACCGAAAAATGACTACTTCCGACCAAGCAATCACTTTTCTTGACTGTACGTCCACAGTCTAACTGTAATTGTCACCTCAACTGACGAAACGTCTTCCGTAAACGTTCAGACAGACGATCGCCTTAACTGATAGGTTACTTTCACACAGTAAACGTCCGACCAGCGTCCGTTACTCATACACTCACTCTTACGTTCCCCCTATCACGGTCCTACGGGCGATCAATGGTACCTCATGACCCCCTGCACAATGGTAGACAATTACTCTGGATGTCCGATACACCCGAACCACTTAAGTTCCTCTTCTGAACCTAAGATTTTCACCAGGTTGCGCGCGCTCACAACCGTCTCACAATCACACTACAGGCATTCAACTCCGCTTGACATTACAACACAGGTACAACACAAAACACCGCAATCTGACAACGCATGACCCTTATACTCACTCTCGACCGACTCTGCTGCTTTTCTCTCTCGCACCGTCAGCACCTTCTTCGGCAGGTGGCTCTTCTTCTGGTCGTCGATCACTAGGGGCCTTGGGGTAATCTTGACCTAATCTAGGTCGCCTTCCTCAAGAAGCCAACCATTTTTACTCTGCTACCAACTGGGAAAGTGAGATTTTGATCGATTATCAGATCACCCTGACTCCTATCTCACTTAAGTCTTTTGGATCGATTGTTGACTGTCATTGAGTAAAAGGCAAACCCTACATAAGTCAAACAGCCCAAAACTGACACAACTCTAAAGAACCACTTACTACGGATAAGTTTAAAGATTTATTATAAAGCCAAAATTAGTTGCAGGTACAAACATCTCAATATAAGATTCAACAGATACACAGGCAGTAGGATGAACATGAACTCTTTGAGAGATCTTAATCGGCAGAAGAAAACTACCAAAACCAATTCAAGAATCAGTAAGTTAAATATCATCGACACAAGATGAATCTTAAGCGTCATTTACAGAAAGGAAACAAATCAGGTTAGACTGACCCTACACTAGACTAGATGGCATCCCTACTTAGCAAGTTCTTTACCTAAAAAGGTGTCAGCCGTGTTGACTTCCAAAGAAGTTCAATCTCTCTCTCTTAGTCTTAGATGGAAAACCTATGCATTGTAGCAGTACCCTTTCTGCCTACCCATCCGCTCTCTAAGGGTCCTCAGGTCTTCTGCTCTGCCTCCTCCCCAGGGCACTGTCCCTAATACAGAATCACAGTATGGGTGGAACGCCCCTCTGAGACGCCCCCCACGTACACAATTCACGTGGTCTCGATTCTGTTTTTTTCCATAGTTTCGCTTCTTTGGGTCGTCTGTTAAAGTTGACCTTGCTTCCCAGGCTCCGTCTCCAGCGTGCTGGTACCCCCATGACATTCCAGTAGACTCCTCCGGACCCGAGCCTATCTCCTCGAACAGAGCTCTATTCATCAAGCTCTTTGATTGGTACCCCCCTCGCACCTGCAAACAGACACTTCGAAGCAGGGCCCCAAATTCCAGACTCCCCTTATCAGACTAGGCCATAAAACTTCGACCAGCATTGGCAATTTATTTTAACGAGGCTTGACTTTTAACTAACACGTGCGGATCAAAGAAGACACTTTATCTCTCCAGGCCTACTAAATTACGTGCAGTAGCCTGCACCCTGTGAACCCTTATTTCTTAACTTAAAATAATATGCTAACACACAACTCTCTAATTATACAAAACACATCTATAAAACATAGCCTTTAACATATAAGCAAAATCATTGAATAATATTGAATCCATGTTACGTGAAAGATGCAATGGTACATTTAGTTTTTATACAGTGCCATGAGGTCTGCACGTTTCTTCATTTTGCATTTTACATCCTTCTTCATTTAGCAGCTACATAACATGGAACCTGATTAACACATCTAACATTTCTAAGCATTTCCACACATTTCTATATTGTCCCACACTCTATATGTGCTCTCTATATCTAACAAAGCAATCGTGAGTAAATGCGGATACATATTCTCATATCTCTAGTTACTTTAGCTAACTTTACGCAACTGGTTTGTAAATATGGCGTATTCATACATTTCATTCAAATTGCGCTCTCTCATGTGTAACAATTTAAGAAACAAATCTATTATTTTTCTGGAAATGAAAGTGAAATAATTTCGAAATGTCTTTAATTTAATAAATGCTGACACTGGGAAACTGAAAGAAAATTAGCCACCTCATGCCCTGTAGCCAGAGGATGACACTATCTGCCTATGAAATGATCCATCATACCCACATGGCAATGGAAAGAGAGGAAACCACTGTGAAAGGGTTCTGCACGGTGATAAGTAATTGCCTTACCCTAGTGGGTCGAAGCTCTGAGGTCATATCTTCATATGCCTTCATGTACCTAACCACACACAACTTAGGATGCTCCGGAAAGGAAGCATTAGATACCGATCTGCTATTTGTTTGTGTCCACCCTGATAGGATAAAGCTGACCTCTTCTGGGGTAAAAACTCTCGCTGAAATATCCAGACCCCTCATCCGAAACTCGCTTACACAAAATGAGACTTAGCAGTTTCGATAGCTTAACAGACAGTTCCTTGTGTGACAGATAATGGTTATCTTGCCAGCCAAGTAGAAGTCTCAACACTGCATTAACGTCCCACAGGACAAAATATCTTGGCTCTGGAGGTTTAGACAGGCAGGTGCCCTTTATTAACTTACAAACCCTGGGGTGTTCTCCTGCCAGTTTACAATCAATCTCGCTGCATCCCGCTGTGATGGCCGAGTGAAAAGGATTAACTGTTCGATAGGCCAGACCAGCCTGGGTAAATTGCACTAGGAAGTTTAGAATGTGAGTAACCCTTGCCCCCACAGGATCCATGTGTCTTTCCAGATATCAACAATGCCATCGTCTCAAAGCTGAGCAAAACCTCTTGACTGTACTCTCTACCCATGCCTGCTGAACGAGGTTTGCAGCGCCTGAGGAAAGTTGTTTGTCCTTCCAGCATCCCCTGAAATCCTTGAGGTGCAAATGATCCTGGAGGACCAATGGATGAAGGCCGCCCTGAGGGTCCTTGAGAATCGAAGGGAATGTGGCCAGTTTTATTGGGAAATCCCACGACAGCTAAATCAGCACAGAACTGTCTCCGACAGGCATGATAATTTCTAAGAATGCTGAATGCTGCCAAACTTGGGCTGCTACTCTGGAGATTATCATGAGTTGGGGAAACACATAAGGGTTCTCTTTCGACCAGTCCTGGAGAAAGGTGTCCACTGCTGTGGCTTCTGGGTCTGATCTCCAGCTGAAAAAATCATGGAAGTTTATGGTTCAATCTTGAGGCAAAAAGACCTAGATTGCAGGGGCCCCACCGGTCCATCAAAGCCAGGAAGACTGCACAATCTAGTTGCCAGTCGCTGTAGTCTAAGAAGTTCCTGGAGTTCCTATCCACTACTGTGTTATGCAGGCTGGGGAGGTACTCTGCTGTTACTGAGATCTGCCTCTGGAGGCAACAGTGCCCAAAGTACCTGGCCAGGTTGGATAAGGCGTTCGATAGAGGGCCGCCCAGGTGGTTAATTTACTGGATTGCCAAGATGTTGTCCATCCTCAGCAGGATGCAGCAAGAGACTCTGTCCCTAGGGAGGGATTTTACCATGAAGGATCCCACCAAAATCTCTAGACAGTTGATGCGCAACTGTAGCTCCACTTCTGACAATCTTCCTTTCATTAAGACTTCCCTGCATCGGGCTACCCAGTCCAATCTGCTAGCTTCCAACTCTGTAGTTGATCCGAAGATCGCCCTTCCATTCCAGTGTACCATTTGGTCCATCCACCACTGGAGTTCCGTCCTGGCTCCTCTTTCAGGGAGATTATCTCTGAGTAGGTTAGGCCCCTCTGTAGAAGCTGTTTCAGAGTCTGGAGGTCCTTGTAGTTTAATAGGCCAAGGAAAACAGCCTGAATAGAAGAGAAAAGAAGGTTCACGGTCCTGGTCAGCTGTCGCAGTGAGATCCTGTCTCTCCAGAGGACTTGCTTGAGCTACTTCCTTATCTTGGTCACCTTAGAAGCAGGAAGGCTTACGGAAGCTGAAACTATGAGAAAACCTTAGGAAGATCATCCGCAGCACCGAATGCAGTTCGACTTTTTTCAGTTGATGACAAAACCCAAGTCCTGGAGCAATGCAATAGTCATGTTCACGTTGCGAGTAAGATGCACTAAAGAATGATCCATAATCAGGGTGTCGTCCAGGTAGATAATCATTATCACGCCCCTCTCTACCACTGAGAGCAAAAGCTTTGTGAGGCACCATGGGTGAAGGGCAGAGCAAAAAATTTGAAGAAGTGGTCTTTCTATGAGAACTGGAAAAATCTCCGGTGAGGAGGGTAGATGTGGCTGCTAGGTGAGCATCCTTCAGGTCTAGCAGGACCATCCATTCCCCTGACAAGAGGATGTCCAGGACCAGATATACCCCCTGCATCTTGAAGAGGCGTTAGACCAAACACTTATTGAATTATTTTAAATTGATGACAGGTCGGAAGCTCGTTTCTTCAGGAGTTCTGAAATCTTGGACTCTATCAGACACTCCTCCTCTGCTGAATAAACTAAGGGTCTAGGGTGCACCTCCTGATAGAGACATCGTAGAACTCTGCGTGGAAGCCTCTTACAGTGGAAGCACCCAAAGGTCTGTTGTGATCCTTCCCAAGTTCTGTGCAAATTGCAGGAGCCTCCCCCCTAGGGACTAAAAAGCTAATTAAATGTACCCATCAGGTACATGCCAGGTCTACTATGAGTTAGGTAGAGAGGACTTACCATTGCTTAGCAGGGAAAAAGTGCACAGAGGTCTAATGTCAACTGAAACAGGTTCAACAACAGAAGGCAAAAAACTGGGGGTGACGATTTCCAACAATCATCATTTTCATCCTCCTGTTCAGGGAGCAGCAGATGGTTAGAGCTGTAGTTTCAAGCAGTAATGTAGGTGCTAGCTCTCCTTAGGGTTCAGGATGTAGGTGCAGGCTGCAGCTCGTCATCTACAGCCCTAGAGAGAAAGCAGGTCTTTGTGGTGGGGGCAGGGACACATGCAGGCAGAAATGTCTGCTACAAACTCTCTCCCACCCAGGGCCCACAGCCTCCTCCCTTTGCATGAATACATGAAATGTCTACCAATGAGAGCAGGGGGCAGACAGCTGAAGGCAGTGGTGAGTAGCGGCATAACTGCAGCTATTGGCAATAGCTGCCTGCTGTCACCTTTGCTTCACAGACAGACAGTGAGAACATGAGACTGGGTGTAATAGAATTGCCCTACTTTCCATACAAAGTGTGTGGCTATACTCTGGAGACCTTCTGCTGCCAGGATTGACAGTGCAGGAAACTTCTCTGCCAATCCACCTCTTCCCTCCAACGTTGGACTGGGCTATAGGGCAAACAAACAGTGGCTGATGGTTCTGACAGATCAGTGTGTGGGTCGGTTTTTAGTAGTGTGTGTACCTCTTTTATGGACATGTGGGATGTTTTATGGGCATGTCAGCTGGTCATTTCACACTACCACAAGCATTACGTGCAGCAAGCACAAAAGCACCCTATCTCTCATACCTTGAAAAATACCCATACAGTGTGTCTTTACATGTAGGTTTTTTAGCTACCTGGGGGCATATTATCAAGCATGACGTTATAATTATCGCCGCTTTACCGGCAGAAAACTGTTGCTAATGCGGCGATAATGGGCTTGATAATATGCCATCGAGAATTCCCATAGAAGCCCACGTTCACACCAGAACATGGGCTTCTATTGGAATTCACAAGGGCATATTATCAAGCCCATTATCGCCGCTTTAGCGGCAGATTTCTGACGCTAAAGCGGCAATATTTATAACACCATTCCTTGATAATATGCCCTCTGGTTCGCTATTAGGGGTCTTTATTTCCTTGATCGGCTTATTTTTTGATCCAGTCCAACCCTCCCCCACCCTCGTCCTGGTAGTGGCGCTCTACCCAAAACGATACAGTGGGTAAGATGGCCCATCAACAGTATTATCTACCGTATTAATGAGCGTACATAGCTTTATTTAAAGATATCATAATCGAGACAAAGAAAAAGTTTGCAAAGGTCCCAGGATTGCCCACATAGACTTGTGGTAATCTTCGGGGACTGGTGTGGCCCATAGGGGTATATTAGCAAAGGCCATATCGCCGCTTTAGTGGCAATTTTTGCTGCTAAAGCAGCAATATTTTTATCGCCCTATTAGCAAGCTGTCACTAACAGCAGTTAGTGACAGCTTTTTAGCGATAGTGACCGGTTTGGGACCCGCTTTGGATGTCAGCGATATGTATCGCTAATGACATGCAAAGTGGGCGTACCCAAACTGTAAGCGACTGAAAGCAGTCGCTAACACAGCTATTGCCTATTAGCAAGGCAGGCATAGCGATAAAAAAAATGCGCTAAGCGCGATTATCGCTATAATCTAATGCCTGCTAAAAACATGACTTACCTGTTTATCCAATGGGAGCAGGATATACAGGTTAAGTCCCCATAGGCGTTAATGTGTGAATATCGCTGGATTTCCAGCGATATTCACGTATTTCGCCACTATCGCTGGATATTTTAGAACAATGGAGAAAAACTTTGCTGATAGCGGGTTTTCTCCGCTAACAAATCCTGCCATTGGCAGCAATTGAAAAAAAAATTCTCTAAGTGCATTTAGCGATAAATATCACAATTTCTTGCTAATATGCCCCATAGTTCTTCCTTGGTGATTACGCTGCGGTTAAATATCATTTCGTACCTGTCAACTTGCCCAAATCTCTATGATATTGTATCATAATAGCCAAATTGAACAAACTGAGAAGCAAATAAAAAAGCTTACAGTTGTGAGGTAGACTGTGAAGTTGGTCTGAATGCCAATATCTGTTCCAATATTCAGAGTAAGATCATTGGCTTACATGATAAGAGCTGCAGAGTTTTTTGTTGGGTAATAATGCTTTTATGGGTCAGTGTAATTTGTTTATTGGGTTCTTTCTTTTCTTTTTGGTCATTTCGGTTGATAAGCTAGTATTGTCCTTTACAATGTTTCAGTAAACAAGTCTACAAAGTGAATACAAATATGTGCTCGGTTGATGTCAGGCAGAGTGATATGTAGTGAGACATATCCTACCTGAGGGATGTGTGGTGGTTGCTGGTTTTAGTGAGAGATTTCAGTGCCCCCTTCTTTCCAGAATCTATAAACCTTGATAGTACTGCTGAATATCGACCCCTCAAGAGTATTGTGATACAAGAATTTCAAGGACAGAATATCGAGATACAAAATATCAAAAGGTAAGTGCATATTAGGAAGTATAGATTACTATTCGTTAGTCCACATCTATGTACCTTGAAGATAGATATATGTACCATACTACATATGTGAAGTTAGGTCAAGAAAATATAGACATAACTTGATTTTTTCCCGATAATTTACCCTCGATATTCTTTCCAATTAATATGCTGGGGCCAATATCCATGGTACACACCACAAACCTTTTCCCTGTGTGGAACCTTTCTGATTTATTTGATGATTTGCCAATTAAAGAAGCCACTATGCTGTCATAAACAGAATGGCAAGCTTGAGCGCAGGGGGACAGCACCTATTGATCTTATTTCTTCAGCATGACAACTTTGATAAATATTCTGATATCACCACAGCAAGGTACATACAATTATCATGTAGACTTCCTTCCCCCTTGCTTTCAGAGCACAAAGTAATATACTGTCAGCTTCTCATGCAAGCATGTAGAAGGATATAGTAGTGTCTTCAGGAGTGGTAGCTGTGTTCCAGCTTCATCTTTGACAAGGACTGGTGGATGCCTTATATCCCACTCACAGAGCTGTTTTCTGCCCCCTTATATTGTGCCTGGCCTACAGTCATACATTATGATTACACCATTGTTAATACTATTATCCAAAGAAAGGTGCAGTGTGCCCAGTGTGCAAAGACCATCAGGCAGGGAGAGGCAGTAGAGAGAGTAGAACAATAAGATTCACCCGAAGCCCCATTGTGTGCCAGACGGTGAAAGGATTGTAAATATTCTATTGTGTATTTAGTTGGTGCTTGAGGTCAAGGGCAGAAAGTGTGCTTAAGGGTGACTTTGTTTTTCTCTTTTATCAGATTTTTAGCTCTTGCCAAGGCAGTGCATGCGCGGTCTCTTCGAGACATGCTGTATACACTCTATGGGCTAACAGCCTGCCCATTGCTTTTGATTCGTTTCTTCATGTGTTCTTCCCAATGGCTTGTTTCTATGTGGGTAATCTGTGTTTTTTTTGTACCTTCTTTTTGTGTCTTGCTCCCTCCCATGGGGCAGTGGCCTATGACTTGTATCTTTTTACTTTTGTCTATTTCAGTTTGTGTTGGGAAGGTTCCTTTTTGTTTCTTTGTAGTATTGATGCTCCTAGCACCGTTTCTATAAACACCCCTGTAAATCTTGTCCTTATCTTGTCACATTTGCTGTTTTCAAAGGGCGCCTGTTCCGGTCAACAACCACCTCTCTCATCGCTGTCTGCCCCCTATATCGTTGCTGCTCTATCCGTCTCCTCCACTCTGAGTCTCGCTTTAGCCTCCTGGCCCCTAGTTATAACTGGTTCCAATGGAGAGCTGCACACACACGTGAGACCGCCAATCGCCACACAGATGCACAATGCACAAACAATAATGATCAAAACTACATATGCAAACCAAAAACTTTACAGGTATATATTTGATGAGAGGAACCATTAGTGCCCAGTCTTGCGGCTACCTAACGTGTTTCAAGCGTTAACATTCAGGAGCAAGGAAAGTAGTTGTGCAAGCCATCTACTTCATCTTTATACGTTGCGACATATGACTCAAATCCATTCCCGGGTTGCCCAGAGAAGATGATGCAAGAGGTTTCTGATTTACAGACATTGATTCACACTTTTACATGAAACAGCATCATCAATGCTCCACAAACCAGCTATCACTTTTATAATAGGTTGTGTTGGCTCTGCCTTAACTTTATACGGAGCTACGCTGCCTTTCAATTAGATCTGTATATAAATACCTTATACATACAACTTCTGTACTGAATGGAGGCTAAATGAGACCCCTCGCCTACTGAAACAACCAAGCCTCTGCGTGATGTGAATAAATGGCTAAACAAAAGCATGTACTATAGCTCAATCAACACATGCCAAAGGGAGCTTACGAAATCTGCAGTAATGGTTTCTAATGCTATTGCAGTAATGCATGACATCAATGCTTCAGCTTGCTAACATCGACAAAAAACATTTGCAAAGCCAATAGGTCTACCGAGGCAGAGAAAACATTAATTAGCACAACATTTAAAAATATTTTATTAACACAATCTACACTTACTATCCACACAACTACTGTAGAATAGAGAAAACAAAAATTACACTGCTGCAAAAGAAAAATCTATTGGCTTTGCCAATGCTGTTTAATGTATACATAGCAAAACTAAAATACTTTCAGACATAAGATTGCAAAAAGCACTATTTTTAGAAAGTTTCTATAATGCTATACAAAAAAGCTAAATGCATCTTTTCCAAATAATTGCTTAAAAAGCTTGTGTTGGTTTGCAAGGAAAAGTAGGGCTGCTGTGCTTAACTTCCCCTCTAAAACAAAAGAAAGATATGATTATCTAAAAAACAGCAAAACACAGAAAGCAATATAAAAATTGTGTAGAAAACGCTACTATACGTTTGCCTAAAAAAATCTAAAACATTTTGTTTTTCTTATCATTACTTATTTTCTGTCTGAGTCTAGCTGATTTTCATGGTAAGGCCTGCCAGCTCTATTGTAAATTATTTTTACGCCAACACCTCTTATAGAAGAGATGCTATAAAGATACAATTATTTTACTTGTCAACACCTTTTACATGATAATTGTTAGAATAATTTGCGGTTCCGGACATCTCCATTGTTAAAAAGATCTAGACATCAACACCTCTCACAAGAGAGCTGTTAAAAGTAGGAGTCATAACCTGTTTTACTACAGGGCTTGTCATCTTTACTGCATGGGGGATCTGCATGGAAAAACTGGTTGGAGTCTACACATTGTCAATGTTTTCAGATTTTATCTTTCAAATACCATTATTTGCCCAAATTTGTTGATTAATGTTTTTTTATTGTGGGTATGTTCTTCCTTGTCGATAAATGTACTTAATTTCCCTTTGACATAGGATATTCACATCTATGTGCGTTGACAATGTGTATGAATATAGCTTCAAAATATGTATGTATTCTGTTAAGAATTATAAATCTATACTTACTTATATATACTTGCTTTAATGATACAGCGTTAGTTGATATACTGCATTTGATATTGTTTCAGGTTGTTAGTTTGTCTTGTGAGATTGTGACTTACAACATGGACATATGATAGATATATTTGTTACTTTGGAAAACCTATACCGATATTTATACAGGTAAAAAAAAAATTCTCTAAGTATAAATGTTGAGATTTTTTTTGGTGAAGGCAAATTACTACCAAGAAAAAGTATGGATGGATGAGGTAGAGATAGCTGCCATAATTCTGAGACACAAATATAGCGATATCATTCATAAAATTGAGACATAATGAGCATACAATATTACTTCCAAAAAACATTAAACCCATCAATATTGCTTACAAAAATGTTGCACATATCCATTGACTTAGAACTGGTAGATTGTGGTATATCAAACCCTGAACATAAGCAATAGATCAATTCCATCTACGAGTCAGGTGGGCCGAGAACCACCAGACTCGCGGTGATGCAGCGGTGGCGGACTTGCGACCGCCCCATTATGACCCTAGTGGTCATGCTGCCTTGAAACCACCAACACGGAACTCTTTTTCCCTGGCGGTGGTATGGCGGTCCAAAGTCACCTATATGCTTGTAGGGACCGCCGCGGTCCTGCCAAGCATATTCTGACTTTCATCACTGCCACTGTTTTCATGGAGATAAAGAAATGGGGCCCTGCAGGGCCCCCTTGTGCCTCACAGCTTGTGGATGCACCAGGGGGGCACAACATGTGCCCTCCTTTGTGCATGCATAGAAGTTCCAGCACTTGACATTCTCATTGTGGTACCTATTTTATAGGGACCACTGTGGGAACGCCAATGACTTAAAAAATCATAATAGGGGACGGGGCAGTCCAACTGCTGCACCGTCAAATTAAAATACGTTTTAGGGCCCTATGTGTGCATGTTTTTAAATACAACTTTTTAAAAGCAAGACAGATGATCCAGCTAAGTATATTTGTTGTAAGTATAGTACCATGCAAAATGCTGGTCTCCTTTGATGAGTGCAGATTACTCACGATTGTGCTTGAGATAATAGAAAGAAAATGGAGAGGGATCAATTTAAATTTAATGTATTATCTCTACTAAAAATAGTCCAGAACAAGTCTGCGAGGTTATCCCTGATGCTAAACATAACACATGCATTTCACTCCTGCATTGAGATCCCTCCTCTGGTTTCCAGTACAGCAAAGATAGTTGTTTAGTGTATTTGCAAAGTGCACACTGGGCTGATTCATAGCTTGACGAGACATTGTTTCATTCCAACTGTGATGCAGTAACCTCTCCACCAGACTGAAGGTCCGCCGGCTTGATTTACAGTCTGGTAGACCTTAAATTACAGGTAAGTAAACATATACATAAATAAAACAAATTTCATTGCATGCACTGCATCGCATTTGGGGAGGCAGCGCGTGCAACGATAATCGTTTTATTTATTTATATGTTTACTTACATGTAATCCTCCATAATCCATAGATTACTACCTCCCACCCTGTTGGAGGTTTATTTAAGTCATAAACCTTCCGTGACGCATTTCCCACCATAGTGGCTTGTTCACACAGCGTTCCATAACACAGCAACCTCCTTACATGCTACAGTTACATAGACATGGAAAAAGGACTATCGGTAAACAGTATCGAAATTTGCGCCCCGTCTTGGAATGGTTAACAGTGTTCCAGCCACATTGCAAATGTGTCCCTTCATGTTCATTGTTACTTCAATAAAGTTTCAGTCATGCGCAAAAAATAATGATGCAAATTCAATCATTTCACATAGTGTGTAGTTATGAGTCTATTTCTTTTGACCACAAATCTATTAAAAAACGGAAGTATGTACTTCATTCAGCACAAAATGTGGTATTACCCTTGCTAGTGGGTAAGGATTCAAAGGAACCCTAACATGATAGAAAACGAAATACTGCCCCTTATTAGTGGGTGTGAAGTTAGTAACAATGTATATGGGACATAACTTTGATAATCATAAAGTCATAACCCTAATGGAAGTAATATCAATACATATACCTTGCTGTGCATTACCCCCTGTCTTTCATACTCCAAGTTTATAAGTAAAAAATGTATGAGTAAAAAATCTGTAAGCAAAATATATATATAGTACATAGTGCAAATATAATCTTATCTGTGATATATGAGTGTGACAAAGGATGGTCTGAAAAAAAGGGTAGGGATTCAGCTGCCATCAGCTCCAAACCAGTTCCCTTCCTTTCCTCCTGTGGATAGAAGAGATACAATAATATTTTTAGAGAAGCTAGGACATAATATGGATGAGGAAATGGCAATACATGAAGTGAAGAGTAATAACAGACTCACAGGAGTACTGTTGTTACATGTAATCTTATGGTTTCTCATATAACTGCATGTATTTTTCTGATGAATTGTCATGTGTTCTCGTAAAACAGTCTGAACTACTGTAAATAGGTCATGAAGTCTCCGACGGGGTCTTCAGATATTTTACCTTCACTGTACATATCTTTTACACATTACACTTCCTAGCTTCTCTAATAATATTAATTTTAAAATTCAAAAACGGCAGAATTCACGCTGGATTTGCGAATCCGGACAGTACATTTTTAAAAAAATAAGCTCCTGGATTAGCCACATCCCGGGGTCAATCAGTAAATAATTTGTGTAGACGTAGGAATCACTGAGCAGGTAGGTACTAACTGCTATTGGTCTGTCTTTGGTTTTAATATTGGTAGTCTATATTTTAGAATGGGTGTTTAAAAGGTTTTATTAGGGTGTGAGGAGGTGCATCAGATTATCACATGGATGATGTCATCAGTGATGTCATTTGAGATGTCATCAGTGATGTCACTGACCATGTCATGAGTAATGGAATATGTGACGCCATCAGCAGTACATTGCGGGGGCATGAATTATAGTTATCTCTACTAACTGTAACGGCCGCATTTCTCTGGTTTTGTATGAGTGAAATGTCCAACTAACTATAACATTCCTGAAACCTGTGTTTTTTTCAGTGAATTTCTAAGGATTTTTAAAGACTAATTTCTTACTATAACGTCCCTGAAATCTGTGCCTTTTTCAATGACTATATATATACATAAATATATATATATATATATATATATATATATATATATATATATATATATATATATATATATATATATACTTATATACACACACACAAACACACGCACACATATATATATATGTATATATATCTATATATCTATATATCTATATATATATCTATATATCTATATATCTATATATATATATATATATATATATATATATATATATATATATATATATATATATATATATATATATATATATATATATATATACATATATGAAAGTAGAACTCGCCAATAAATCCCAGCCCTGCCACGTTTCACCGGACTGGAAAAGACGAAGAGAGGAACCCGTTTTCTTGGTGCCAAACAAAGTGAGTTTATTTAAGCTTGTTTTTGCTCAGCATGCCCGCCATTATGCGTTTCGACAGTATCCACTTATATATATTCCGAAAAACCGTAGTAAGATTCATGCTCTCAGACACAGATAGACACAGCAGACAGGATTCCTGCCTGCTGTGTCTATCGGTGTCTGAGAGCGTGAATCTTACTACGGTTTTTTCGGAATATTAATTATCGGCTGACTCCGCCGGTTTCACGCCACCCCGTAGATTGGGAGCAAAGGTAGGAGTATCTCGGAGGAATATATATATATATATATATATATATATATATATATATATATATATATATATATATATATATATACATATTCTCCCAATCCTGGCTTTCAGCATTCAAGAAGAACAGGCACCGACTCTGTGGATGTAATCAAAGGTTTCTTTATTCACCAATAACAGCGATCAGACGCGTTTCGGCGGATGGAACCGCCTTGCTCACTACATCTGTTTGACACCTTCTTGCTAGCTGTTTTTATACTAGTGCACATTGATTAATTAGTGAAATAACCATGTGACAAAAATAACATGTGATCGTGGACATAGAAGAGTTAAAAGCACCTCTATATTTTCAAGTCATCATGACACAGCATAAAAAGCATGGAAATCAATTGTTGTAAATAAAATTGTAAATCCGTCTTTACATGTAGTTATTCTAGTCAAAGTGTGACAATTGATTAAAACATACAACAAGGCTTTTTACGCTGTTAAAACAAACCAAAAAATTGTAAAAGCATAGTCTGTGTTCTCACACGTGTCAGCTGAGAAATGAAAGAGTTCCTAACGCGGCATGTTTAAAAGAGTCTGCATGCCCTCACTCTGTAACCTCGTGTGCCTATGCTCCACAGCCTACCGGTATGGTGTGTCTCTGAAAAGAGCCTGAATCAAGGTAGGGCGATAGAGTGAAAGCTAATTGTTCGGATGTCCTACTGTCACCTATTCCTCAAAGGGGTTAAGTCAAGGGCAAGGGGCCGCATGATGTGCGGAAATAATCGCACGAAAGAAGCCGTCAGAGGAAATGTTTATTTTAGCGGTCCCAAACACAGGCTTGGGAGCGAAGGAAGGCACTGATATCCGAGTTAGTTATGTATGTTTATAAAATATAATCGCAAGTGCGAGGATGCAAGGGCAGGTTGCGCATTCTGCGCTGGGGTTTTAATTAGTTCCCCGCAGTGTTAAAGGAAAGAAAAGTAAATACAAAATTTAAATAAGAGTTTAAATAAAAAATTAGGCAGACAGAATTGACGGAGTCCCGCCCAAGTGGGCTTAATTGACTCTTGTCCATGTTCTCCTCCGTATAACCATTCTAAAGGCCCTGCATCAAATTGTATAGATGTGGTTATGAAAAAAGAGGTGGGGGGTTGTATTGGGTGTATGCTATCTCTCAGATTTGTTGAGGAACTAAGGTTTGCCTAGCAAATCGGGTAAAGTTGGAGGCGCTTTACTTTTCCAATGGACTTAGGATCATGTGAAAAGTTGATTAAATTAATTCATTTAAACAGTTAAAAGTGCACTGTGTAGTGGTTTAAAAAGGATTCATCCTAGATGGTAAAACTAGATGTTTATCTGCAGAAATGGGAAACTTTATAAGACGGTGAGGAGAGGGTTAAGTGATATTAGTGGGTGTCCAGGTCAGAGATGTACACTGAGTGCTTCATCAGCGTTCAGCCCGTTAGGGATCTTGCTGTTGAGCTCGATAATGTATTTGGATTCGAGCTGTCTTAATTTCAGCTGTCTGTTCCCTCCCCTGGGGTTTGGTGCTACACTGTCTAGTACAAAGTACGTAAGATTTTCTGTCTTGCCACTGTGGTATGCATTGATATGGCGGGCCACAGGGTACGCGGGATCATCGTTGGTTATTGCTCGGAGGTGTTGCAGAATCCTCACATGAGCTGGATGAATGGTACTCCCCACGTATATCAAATTGCAGGAGCACTTGAGGACATACACTGCAAAATCTGTTTTGCATGTGTAGTGCTGTCTGATTCTGAATGGAGACTTTCTGAAGGGGATCTTGACGGTTTTTGTGTTTACCCCATGTTGGCATGCTTTGCACTTGGTGCATTTATAGAAACCCAGTTGGGAATGTAACCAAATTTTTTTGGTTGGGGCAGATGGCGCATAATTGACCAATTCCTGACTCATTGAGGTTGCTCTTCTGAATGTTAGTTGGGGTAGTTTAGCACAGTTTTGTCCTATGACAGTGTCATTTTTAATCAGATGCCAATGCCTATACAGGATTTTTCTGATGCTTTTGTGATGTATGTTGAACCCTGTGATTAGTCTAGGCGTGGCATTGGTGGTAGTTGATTTCTTGTTATTAGTTGTTACTGACTTTTTTTGGAGCAGGACTGACCTATCTAGGCAATCGATTTTTTGTCTTGCTTTGTTGAGGGTGGTAAGGCTATATCCTCTTTCCTTGAGTCCGGTGCAGAGACTGTCTGTACTCTTATGGAGGTCTGCAGCAAGACTACAATTTCGTTTCATTCTTATGCATTCAGCATAAGGTATACTCTCTTTTAGGCTTAGAGGATGGGAGCTTGTTGAGTGCAAAATGGTGTTCCCTGCCGTTTCTTTTCTGTGGGTGCGAGTATGTATTTTGCCTCCCTCATGGAAAACCTCGAAGTCTAAGAAGGTAATGCTGTACATGTAAATTTCAGATTCAGATCGTTGCAATTGATATCTCTGGAGAATTGCAGTGCACTTTCTTCAGTACCACGCCATAGAATGAATATATCGTCTATGTAACGTCTGTACAAGACACTGTTATTGTTGATGGTGTCAAGGTGTTGGGTCATGAGTACTTGCTCCTCCCACCAGCCCATATGCAAATTAGCATAGCTGGGGGCGAAGCAAGTACCCATGGCAGTCCCCTGTATCTGCTTGTACAGCAACTTGTTGTAAGTGAAGGTATTGTTCTCCAGGCACCACTCTGCCATATGTACCAGCATTAGCGTGTGTTGGAAAAGACTAAAGACTCTATTACCAAGGAAATGTTGCATTGCCTTTAAACCATCCCCCCGTGTCTAATGCTAGTATATAAGCTCTGGACATCTAGGGTAACAAAGCAGAAGTCTTGATCCCAAACATAGTCATACATACAATTTAAGAAATCACCAGTGTCCTGAAGGAAGGCAGGCAAAGTTCTGACAATGGGTTGAAGAAAAAAGTCAATGTATTTGCTTGTATTTTCAAAGAGACTGCCTATAGCAGAAATTATAGGTCTTCCTGGTGGGCAGCTGGGATCTTTGTGGACCTTAGGGAGTAAGTACAGTTGTGGTGTCACTGGATAATCGTTCTTGAGAAAATCCAGCTCTTGTTTAGATATGAGTCCTTTCCCTCTCCAATTGTAAAGGCATGTATAATATGTTTCCTTAATGTTGAGGATGTTTGTGCTATTGATTCTAATATAGCATTGTTTGTCTTGTAATTGGAGGAGAGCCTCTTTTTCATACATCTCAAAAGGCCAGAGTACAATGTTTCCTCCTTTGTCCGCATTGCAGACTACGATGTCTGGTCTTTGTCTCAGCTTTTCCATTAGTGTATCATATTTTTTTCTCTGGTTGTTGGTATTTTTGTTAAAATGACTGCTGCTCATGATAGCTAATTCCTTGAGGTCATTTATAACTTTGTCCGCAAAACTGTCAATGTTATCTCTGGGCATTGGGGGATAAAACATTGATTTTGGTCTGAATGGACTTTTTGCAGTGGCATGGATTTGGACGTTAGATAGTTGCCCTGTTTGGGTGTTTGTTAAACTGCCATCCTCCAAGTTCAATTCCAGTTCAGTGATATCTTTCAATGTCTCAAAGTCTGCCACTGTCATGGGGTGCGGATTTGCCATTTGATTTGTTGCACCCCCGCTTTCCTGTGATTTTTCTTTGAGTGATGAGAAGTGCTTTTGCAATTTCAGTTTGCGTGTGAATTGGTAGAGATCAATCCTTGTTTCAGCATAATTAAAATTGGTTTCTTTGCAAAAAGAAAGCCCCAGTGTCAAAGTATTTATTTCTTCAGTTGTCAACTCCATTGTAGTTAGATTGATGACTGTGTTTGTGGTTGGAATGTCTGTGTTCATCGTCTCCTGTTGTGTCTGTATGTCGTTTTTGTTCATTTTGCCATTTCTGCCCCAGCGCCTGTCTTTCCTCCTTCTGCTGGTTGATTGGTTTGGATATTTGTGTTCGTGTTTCCTCTTTGCGTTCTGGGTCTTAGGCTCAATAGTCTTTCCATTCGTAAAAAAGCAAACTCATCCATAGGTGTTGGGATGGTTTTGTTGAGATTGCGTGCGCTCCTGTTTCTAGTTCTGATTCTGCACCTGAGCTTATTTCAGATTCACTCAGTACTTGGGGGCAAGAGGGAGCAACGCCTGTGCCGGAAATATATAAATATATATATGTATATGTACCAAAAAATGCCCAGCATTTGAGGCCGCACAACACTGCAATGAAGGAGTAATTTCCTTATTTAAAAGAAACAGGCAGCTTCCGATTCTGTGATACATATATATATATATATATATATATATATATATATATATATATATATATATATATATATATATATATATATATATATATATATATATATATATATATATACATATATATATAAATATATATATATATATATTAGTAATGCTGAGAAGCCGTGGTGAAGTTCAGGACTTTGCCATGCGGCTCGACATTCCATTTTCAACCAAGACAACTTCATTGCACAGTATCCATCCTACTCAAGGATTATTAAAATTTTGGATAATGTCGTGAAGAAGCATGCTACCTACTTAAGGATCACTGTACTCACCCCACAGGACTACGTTAACCATCAGGCAAATGTGAAGCCACACCCACTAAGGGCGTTGTCAAGTGAATAAAATGATCGCTGGCAGAGGTGTGTTTATGCGTGCTTCTACACTTAGACCCCATGAAGAAGAGGCGGAGTGGCCACGAAACGCGGTGGGATATGGAAATAATGAAAGGAGTACATGCACGGGAGCTGCAAGAGGCCAGAAAACTGGATGGTGGGTATGTCAGTGTGTGCCCCTCGGAGGCGCAAGCACTTTGTTTATTCATATATATATATATATATATATATATATATATATATATATATATATATATATATATGAACCACGTGACTCCTCCGGATCTCTCGGTGTCTCTCGCGCACATGCAGCACACCAGCACACCAGCAAACAGGAAGGAGACGGACCACGTCACATCAGCATAGATGTTGTTTTATTCGGTACAACAGAAAGCAGCTACGCGTTTCTGGCTAAGGTATGCCCTTGTTCACGCTGCCATATATATATATATATATATATATATATATATATATATATATATATATATATATATATATATATACATCTTTACATGTATACATATACATTCTTGTCCAATGTTGAGGGGAACCTTATGAATTTAAAAATAACCAATTGCGATCCTTGCCTGAGACCACGTGACGTTCATACAAGCCCCAGCCGTTTTAAAATGAATGGGGCATTCAAGCCCATATATCAGATTGTGTAATAGTGGGAGAGCAGAAGGTTGCTACGGGAACTCAGGCCTTCGGACCACAGGGGCCAGAGAGCTGTGCAGGCCGCTGTAATAATGAGATGTGTGACATCTGATTGCGTAATAGTAGGAGAGCAGAGGGTTGCTTCGGGAACTCAGGCCTTCAGGGGCCAGAGAGCTAAACGTTTCGATGCACTGAAACTGAAACAACCTAAAGCTGGATCTGAAAATGTACAATATGACACCACGGTCAGTGAGACCGAATCTGAAGTAAGCGAGGATGATGCAAACAGAGTGCCGTCAAAAAGACTTACTTTCGCAGAGGAGCTAGAAATGCTCCACAGAGATCAACAAACCCCAAAGCCAAGGGGAAGAGGACGTGGAAATGCATCAGTGAGAGGAGGTGGAAGGGGACAAATGGTAAAACCTATCCAAGGAGGAAAACCCGGAGAGGAAAGAAATCCAAGATATCCACTCCGCAACAGGACAGTAAGAAAGTAATGGAAACATCCAAAACAGACCCCAATTTGATAATCAACCTTTCAGATTACACCTTGACCAAATCAGAGGAGATGTTATTAGACAAGGGTTTATCGTTTTGTCCTGACAAACATCAGGACCAAGTAGAAACTCGAATCGATGTGTACAAATATGTGCGGAAATTAAAACTGAAGAAATTCTTTTCCAAAAACAAGCGTGTTGAACAACCGAGCACGGTGACTCAGTCGACCACAAACAATGGATCAGAAATCTTTACAGTAGCGGATGCCAGCAGTTTACAAACCGCCTATGAATTAACGCACCAAATTGATCAAAATGTATTAACGAACACCCAAACACTCTCCCAAATGGGTCATGAAGTAGGAGCACGTCCTAAGACAAACTTAAAAAGCAAATCCAAATTTTGTCCTGTTTTACATCCAGGCAACCGCATAGATGTCTTTCATGACTTGGTGGTAGCAGAATTAGAAACAATGAACAATACCATCAATAACAAAAATGAAAATGTATCAACAAAAGAACGTACAGCCCTAAAAAATCTTCAGTCCAATGCTCTTATAGAAATAAAACCAGCGGACAAGGGCGGGAATATAGTTATACAGAACAAAGCAGACTATTTGGAAGAAGCTTACCGCCAACTGAACAATGTAACCAACTATGAAGTCTTGAAGAACAATCCAATGACAAACATGATGAACAGGTTACACAAAAGCATAGAAACTTGGCAAGAAAATGGCCTTCTTAGTATGGAAGAAAAGAAATTCCTGATAACCACACATCCAATAATGCCAACAATATATTTTCTTCCGAAAATTCACAAGACTCTTGTTAAACCACCAGCTCGTCCAATAATATCCAGCTGTGGCTCACTGTGTGAAAACCTATCTTCCTATGTCGACTTTTTTCTAGCCCCAATCGTTCCCACACTCAGCTCCTATATCAAGGACACCGGGGATTTCCTCAGAATCATAATGGGAGTTCAATGGCAACCGGAATATTGGCTAGCGACCATTGATGTGGTCTCGCTATACACATCAATCCAGCGGGACGTAGGACTGGTTGCAACCAAATATTTCTTGAACCAAAGATCCATATCAGAATTACGACATACCAACATGGTAATAGATATGATGACTTTCTGCCTAGAGAACAACGTTTTCACCTTTGACAAAAAAAATTTCAGACAGACATGCGGATGTGCCATGGGTGTTTCATTCTCTCCAAGCTATGCAAATCTCACCATGGGGTGGTGGGAGAAAAACATAGCTTGGAGAGAAGAAAACGAACCATATACCACGGATGTGGTTATATGGCTTAGATTTATAGATGACTTATTCCTCCTGTGGAAAGGTTCGAAAAAGAAACTGCAAGAATACATTGTAATCCTGAACGACAACTCGGTGGGGTTACAATTCACGTCAAACATTCAAAAGGAAGAAATAGACTTTTTGGACACTAAAGTCTACGTAAAGAACGACAAACTAGAAACAACTGTATACAGAAAGGCAACATCAACAAATAGTGTACTGCACGGAACAAGTTTCCACCCTGCCTCACTCAAAAAAAGTATCCCATATGGGGAATTTTTGAGAATGAAAAGAAACTGCTCTGATGAGAACGAAATGGAGAACAAATTTAAAGAGACAAAAGACCGCTTCTCCAAACGTGGATATAAACATGCCGATATAATTAAAGGTGAACAAAAAGCGAGAGCCAAGACAAGAGAGGAAACACTAATAACAAAACCAAAAGTGATGGCAAACAGCACGGAGGAAGAACAACCAAGACTAATAATAACATACTCCAAGGAAAGTTATAAAATTCGCCAAGTCCTATCCAAATATTGGAATGTTCTGAAAAAGGACAATGAGATAGGCAGTTTAATTGGTGACCATCCTCTGGTGACATATCGCAAAGCTCCATCAATCTGCGATACACTGGTAAACAGCCACTTTACAAGGACAAAAAGTAAAAACTGGCTGGAAAAAGGACAACTGGGTTTCAGCAAATGCATGGTATGTAAAGCGTGCAAAATTGGTAAGAATTTGAAATCAATAATTGATCCCAGGAGAAGAACCTTTGTCATCAAAGATAAAATAACGTGTGACTCACAATTTGCTGTATATCAAATACAATGCTTCTGCGGCAAGAAATATATCGGCTCTACAATATGTCCACTCAAGAAAAGAATTCTTGAACATACAAGAGCAATTCAGAATAATGATACAACTTACGCAACAGCCAAACATCTGAATTCCCATCCGGGAAAAACCTGGAAAGACATGAAATATTCAGGAATAGCAATAGTTGGTGAAAATGAAAGAGGAGGTGATCGAACCATTGCTTTGAGAAGACTTAAATCAAAACTGATAATCAGATTCAAAACCAGGAACCCTCGGGGTCTCAACGCCGATGAGGAACTTTATGTACACTTATAATCTCTAGAACTACAACAACTATGAAATCTCTGGAATCTTCCTTTATGTAGAGGACAATGTGATAAATATATATATATATCAGCAGTTAAACATCAAACACAATGATAATTGGACCACATGAATTCAATGTATGTGACACTTGAAAAGTATAATTTGCAAATTTTAATTATCTGTGTTCTGTGAATGTTGTTGATCCAAGCAGGAATCGATATGGTTTAACTCGATAAAAGGCACTCAGCCATTACTCAATTTGGACACTTAGTCCTACATGGTCTCACCCATTGGTGAACAAACGCACCAACGATGAGAATTAAGTCTAAACTCGAAGGCACTCAGCCATCATTTTTAATTTGGACACTGAGTCCCACAGAATTCTCACTTTGGGTGTAACAAGTGCGCTACTGATGTGAACTATCTTTGTCACATCTCACACGATTCTTGTGACAACTCTATGCACTTGAGTAAACATCACTATGTTGTAATAACCATCGAGTTAAAATTGTGTCGGTAAAATGCTTGGAGCCGGCATCTCACAACACAGATTGGAATTATACCATTCCATACAACTACTGGGCCCACAATGCACCATAACTGCCAAGTGGTGACCGCAGGTATAAAACTTAAAAAGCAATGAGGGACTAATGTTTGTACCGTGACCAGGGACAGATTTGTGTCCGAAACGCGTAGGTGGGGAACCTACAGGAAATAAACCGAAATATTACAAAAACGGAGTAGTGTGCGGCGTGTTTCTTCATTGAAACGTCTTTGCTAAAAAATATATATATATATATATATATATATATATGAACCACGTGACTCCTCCGGATCTCTCGGTGTCTCTCGCGCACATGCAGCACACCAGCACACCAGCAAACAGGAAGGAGACGGACCACGTCACATCAGCATAGATGTTGTTTTATTCGGTACAACAGAAAGCAGCTACGCGTTTCTGGCAAGGTATGCCCTTGTTCACGCTGCCATATATATATATATATATATATATATATATATATACATCTTTACATGTATACATATACATTCTGGTCCAATGTTGAGGGGAACCTTATGAATTTAAAAATAACCAATTGCGATCCTTGCCTGAGACCACGTGACGTTCATACAAGCCCCAGCCGTTTTAAAATGAATGGGGCATTCAAGCCCATATATCAGATTGTGTAATAGTGGGAAAGCAGAAGGTTGCTACGGGAACTCAGGCCTTTGGACCACAGGGGCCAGAGAGCTGTGCAGGCCGCTGTAATAATGAGATGTGTGACATCTGATTGCGTAATAGTAGGAGAGCAGAGGGTTGCTTCGGGAACTCAGGCCTTCAGGGGCCAGAGAGCTGTGCAGGCCTCTGTAATAACAAGACTTATGAAATCAGACTGTGTAATAGTGGGAGAGCAAAGGGTTGCTACGGGACCTCAGGCCGTGGAACCACAGGGGCCATACAGCTGTGCAGGCCCCTGTAATGATCAGGCTTGTGACATCAGATTGTGTAATAGTGGGAGAGCAGAGGGTTGCTACGGGAACTCAGGCCGTGGGACCACAGGGGCCTGTGAGCTGTGTAGGCCGCTGTAATGGTCAGAGAGCTGTGCAGACCGCTGTAATAATGAGACTTGTGACATCAGAATGTGTAATAGTGGGAGAGCAGAGGGTTGCTATGGGACCTCAGGCCAAGGGACCACAGGGTCCACACAGCTGTGCAAGCCGCTGTAATGATCAGGCTTGTGACATCAGATTGTGTAATAGTGGGAGAGCAGAAGGTTGGTACGGGACCTAAGGCCGTGTGACCACAGGGGCCAGAGAGCTGTGCAGACCACTGTAATAATATGACTTGTGACATCAGAATGTGTAATAGTGGGAGAGCAGAGGGTTGCTACGGGAACTCAGGCTGTCAGACCACAGGGGCCAGAGAACTGTGCAGACCGTTCTAATAATGAGACTTGTGACATCAGATTGTGTAATAGTGGGAGAGCAGAGGGTTGCTACGGGACCTCAAGCCGTGGGACCACAGGGGCCAGAGAGCTGTGAAAGCCGCCGTAATAATGAGACTTGTGACATCAGATTGTGTAATAGTGGGAGAGCAGAGGGTTGCTACGGGACCTCAAGCCGTGGGACCACAGGGGCCAGAGAGCTGTGAAAGCCGCCGTAATAATGAGACTTGTGACATCAGATTGTGTAATAGTGGGAGAGCAGAGGGTTGCTACGGGACCTCAGGCCGTGGGACCACAGGGGCCAGAGAGCTATGAAAGCCGCCGTAATAATGAGACTTGTGACATCAGATTGTGTAATAGTGGTAGAGCAGAAGGTTGCTATGGGACCTCAGGCCGTGGGACCACAGGGGCCAGAGAGCTGTGCAGGCTGCTGTAATAATGAGAATTGTGACATCAGAATGTGTAATAGTGGGAGAGCAGAGGGTTGCTACAGGAACTCAGGCTGTGAGACCACAAGGGCCAGAGAGCTGTGCAAGCCGCCGTAATAATGAGACTTGTGACATCAGATTGTGTAATAGTGGGAGAGCAGAGGGTTGCTACGGGACCTCAGGCCGTGTGACCACTGGGGCCAGAGTGCAGTGCAGGCCGCTATAATAATATAGCCTTATAGCCCGCCGTAGAGGGCTATACCAGCTATTAAAGGCCCTCTCCAGCGTTAAAGGCCCCGAGCCAAAGGCGAGGGCCTTTAACAAGGGAGAGGGACTTTAATAGCGGTATAGCCCATCTACGAAGGGCTATAAGGCTATTAGAACATTTTGTCACTAGAGGACAGAATGTTCTAACAAAAAAAAGCCTTTTGGGAGCGTGAGGGGATTGGAATCCACTCAGGTTCCCTTAAGCCTTTGTTCACAGCCAGAGCGGTGAACAAAGAAACATTGGAATGTTGGAGCTCCAGGCTATACCAGCCATTATAAGCCCAGAGCACTCCATTGTCTTCAATGGAGCTCCCAACATTCCAATGTTCTAATAAGACTTGTGACATCAGCGTGTGTAATTGTTGGAGAGTAGAGGGTTGCTCTTGGACCTCAGGCCGTGGGACCACAGGGGCCAGAGAGCTGTGCAGGCCACTGTAATAATGAGACTTGGATCGTGGACGGCGCAACGAGGTCAGAAGGGAAGGAGAGACTTGCTACAAAACATTAGAATTTGATTCTCTCATTGGCTGAGAGCCGACTGATAATGATGGTCGACATGGCAATCTAGCCAATGTCAGGCAGTGTCTCAAGTGGAATACAGTTGAACGGCATTTGAGAAAGGCAAAACGCCGAAACTTGTAATACCGAAATTACTGAAATGAAATTAATGAAGATCTATTAAGACCCCGTGAGTGCTCCAGGACCCCCATGTTGCTGTGTAGCACGCGGGCTCTCCACGCGCACCTGGAAAAAAGCACCCACCCTGAGTGCAAGAGCGTATGGGGAACTTTTGCTGAATAATATATGTATAATATATATATATATATATATATATATATATATATATATATATATATATATATATATATATACATATATATATATATATATATATATATATATATATATATATATATATATATATATGCAAAGTTTTCCACTACCGTCGCCCACACAACTCGGGTGCCTCTTGTATGTGGTGGTGAGCCGCATTTCACTCCCATTAGAGGGTCTCATTTCATGAATATCGATGAAGGAATACAGTTGTCTCCCCTTCATTGTAGTTACCTACCATTGTAGTTACCATCACAGCCATGACAGCGTGATGTTAACAATTCACCTTCCAGTAGGCAGTTCTTGTGCTTTCCTCTCATTTAGATGATAGTTCATACTCCGATGTAACAATACGCCATCTTTCCTTAATGTATATATGTACAACAATCAAGAACTGCAATTGTCATTATCGCTGCATGGCTTGTTCATATAGTCCTGCCGCCATGCTATGTGCAAATTGCCCCTAGTTTGCCCCACTTCAAAAATTCATCCGCAAGTATCAGTTGAATAACTCAATATCCTTGAGTTAAATATATATATATATATATATACACACAGAGCTGAAATAGGATTATATATACATAACAACCAATCAAAATATTATTCAGAGCACCATCGTATTTGTTCTGCCTGAAGTTTTAGATGATATGGAAGATCCAAACTGGAGCTGCCCGCGTCATGCGCAGGGTGACAATTTGGGGGTAGGGTGGGTGGTGGTGGGTTGGGGCAGGGGGCTTAGCATTGCACTTTCCTGTCCTACTGCACCGTGACCATCAGGGTTGGGAAGAGGGCCAATGAGTACCACCCACACCACTCCGGGTAGTGGATGCCTATTCCTGGGTATGGAGGGCACTTTAGGGGGAGGAGAAAGTAGTTTTAAATACATGGGGCCGCCTGGCCCTCATCCTATCTCGGCGGGTATTCTATGTGAAACCAACCTTTTCTCAACCATGGATGTATTTAAAGAGCAAAATTGTGTGCATATCCTTCAAAGTTGTTTTTCGATTGCTTTGTGTTGCAGGCAGAGTAAAGGGGTGATCCAAAGGATTTTGGTGCAGAAGGCAACCAAGGAGGGAGAACAAAGGGGGTGCTCTATGCCAACTCCCCAATAGTCTTTACTGCAGGATTACAGGATGAAAGCGACGGTGCCTTGTTAGTCCCATGGGTATTTGGAAATGTGAGAAACTGGGGGCTTGCCTTGTACCGCTCCACCGCTGCATGTGAGAACTCTTTCCTGGACTATGGGGTCCACAGCTTGAGGAAACCCCAAAAGGTTAGCGCCTGACGGTGTATATTCCAGACTCTCGTTGGCTAATCATGTGGGTGGTCAGCATAGATTGCCTGCAAGTTAACCCATTTTTGTCTTGCCTACACATGCAATAATACACCTGCAGCAAAGTTCTCTCCAACACTAACTAGAGTCCCTTGTCTTTTTTTTGTGTGGTCTACGCTATAGTGGTATATGCATTTCAACCCGAGCTGTAGTTTTGTGGTGAGCTATGGGATTTCGGCACTATACAGTCTGCATAACCCTTTCCACACAGTGGTTGGTGGATGGTGTACTTGAGAGATGCGATTGAATGGCATGTGGGACATACATTCTATTCAATAGAGAGACTGCATTGAATGTATCTGACTGTAGGTGAGTATTATACATTAGAGAAAGCAATTTGGCAGAAGCTATACTCCTAAATGCATTAGGTAGCATATCTGAGAGTTGCTTGAACAAAAGACAAATACAGCACATTTTTGCTAGAGCGCCACAAGCAATTACCTAAGGATCGGATCGCTATTTGAGAATCGCAAATAGGTATGTATGTACAAAATCGCATTTTTGGGGCGATTTCTTAAAATTCCTTAAATGCGATTAGCAAATTGTGAATCGCAATTAAGAAATACTTTCCCATTCATTTCTATGGGCCAGGAGGCCCATAGGAATGAATCGGAAGTTATTCTCAATTTGCGATTCGCAATTTGCTAATCGCAAATTGAGAATAATTTCAAGGGTGCAGGGGTGTCCAAAGGACACTTTGTTGCACCCCTTAAATATGCATGGGTGCACATGTGGCGCACATACATGCCCTAAGGGCATGTATATGCGTCACATGGCACTTTGAAAAATGCAAAAAAGTGTATTTTTCAAGGAATTCGCAATTTACCACCAACTAGAAGTTGGTGGTAATTTGCGATTCCTTAAGGACATTTTGCACATTTTTTTTGCTTCATACATTGCATTTAAGGAATCGCAAAATTTGCGATACCTTAAAGGCAATGGCAAAATAAGGAATTTTTCGATTCCTTGTTTTGCACCACATTTTGCTTCATACATACCATTTAGCGCATTTGCAAAGGCTGAAATGCGCAGAATTTCGGCCTTTACGAATGCAAATTTGCTTGATACATATGGCCCTAGCCCTCGACTTGTAATCGGGCCTTATTGTTATATTTAACTTTGACCTTCATTGCATAAGCTACATATTGCCTACCTTAGAATTACAAACTTCTGCTATTGTCAGTCTCAAGTTATTATTAAATAAATGCAGCGTCTAGTGTGCCTTGCGGGCACTCCGGTGAGGTCTGTCTTTTGAACTTTAAAGATCACTTTCTGTCTTGAATGCCTGGGTGGGTCACCGAAACAATGTGCTAATGTAAAGTAAAAATGCAAAACTTTTGGTATGTGCTGTTCTTCAAAAGCTACTACCACTCTAGAGTAGAAAAGCACAGCTGAAAGAATCTATGTGGGATGAACTGCGTATAGCAGACTCTGCCTGCATTGCCTTCAAATCACTCTACACCCTATCAAATTCCGATACTCGTTTATGACATTTGGGATCTGTCGGGTTTCGAATGATGATAATATAGAGCTTCATGTCAAACTCATTTTGATTGTTAGGTTCCTACTAATTTCTTACTTAGGGCTTGATTATGATTACTCGTAATATTGCGTAATACTGCGAACCATGTGTAAACTTCTATTTATGCATGGGTCAGAATTACGAGTTTGACGAATATCGGATGCGTTAAATGACTCAACATTTGTTAAATTTCATCAGGTTACCCCAGCCAAAATTTAACTGGCAAAAACTTATGGGGCCTCATTTATGAAAAGTGACGCATCGCTGCGTGAAAACAGCGATGCGTCACTTTTCACTGCGCCCTCCTTGCGAGACCAATGATGCGTCATATTTACAGTATGACGCATCATAGCGCAAGGAGTTACAGATACGTCAGTTTTTCTGACGTATCTGTATGGCGCAAAAGTGACGCATTGCTGGAGTGTGTAACAAAAGTGATGCAACTCCAGCAATGTGTCCTTTCACATGGGGCAAGCCCCACGTGAAAGGGCCTGCGTCAGTCTTACACCTGCTGTCAGGCAGGCGTAAGAAATTGACGCATTTGTGTCCTAGAAGTGGCACAGTGAAATCTTATAGATTTCACTGCGTCACTTCTATGACCCTGTCTTGCGTCAGAACGCCCCCCCCTTGCATACATTATACCTGGCGAAGGTATAATGTAGCGCAGGGTTTACAAAGTGACGCATCTACCTAGATGCGTCACTTTGTAAATATGGTGCAACAAGGCACATTTTTTATGCTGCTGTTGCGTCACAAAAAGTGACACACCGGCAGAGTAAAAGTGACGCACGGCCTCATAAATGAGGCCCATGGTATTTACTGTATCATGCAGATTTTGGTGAGTTAAATACCAAAATCGGCATGCTATTCACCATAAACATACAATATGTTTCATTTATAGCACCAGATAAATAACGTATCCCATGATATCATAATTTATCAGAGGCGATAAATAACACTTCATCTCATAATCAGGCTCCTAGGCCCTGATTATGAGTTGGTCTTTATATTCCAACCCATGCGTAAACCCTTGTTTAATCACTGAGTGGAATTAAGAGTTGATAGGTATTTAACGTATCTGATAATTATGAGATGCATTAAATACCTCAATCTTTGTTACATTTCGGCAAGTCAACTAACTAAATTTTAACCGGGGAAGAGCATACTGGGGAATATTTACAATTACTGGCGCATCCCTGCAAATTAGCAGGGATGCGCCAGTAATTGTGCGCCATGCCTCCGCCACCCATGATGCGCCGCATTTACAATGCGGCGCACCATGGGGCAAAAACAGCACAGATGCGTCACGCATCTGTGCCTTAAAGGTGTTGCATTACTGGAGCTTTTTGAAAGGTGTTCCTGCTTTCTAACGCGCGTTACTGCCAGCTTGTTATAGGGCTTGCAGCGCTATTTGTACTTTTAAAATTACCGTTTTTTCATCTTTGTTAATTTTAGTTTCTTAACCCCTGATTTTAATTATCACCATTGCGCCCACACACCTGCACCATAATTGTGCCCCCACCGCTTTGTAGAGCGGAGTAAAACGTCTGATTAACGGCTAATCGTGGCGTCTTGCCACCATCTTGAGGGTGACCGAGACCTTCAGTGTGCCACTCGCCTGAGCGCTCTAGTGCTCAGCCAGTAGATCAGGTGAGCCTCTACTTAATGCTCACCCCTCCCGCGCAGCGGTGACGCGCAGCGGGTGCGCCTGACTCGCGCCTGAGTCAAGCCAGAGTCTGCCCGTCTGCGCCTGTCAGCGCTAAGGAGGCGTGAGAGGCGGGAGACTCTGAGCAAATACCGTCGCTGTCGTCTACTGCACGATCCAGGTATGTCAAGAGACTTTCTGTTGTCCTACCGACAATGGTGTTATACTACCTCATAATTGGTATGGCCCCGTTTGCTGCGCCCATTGTCATATGACATTAAATCCTGAACCTCCAATGGAAACACCCTTAGACTCGTTCATAGTACGGGGTGGTTTAATTAATGCACGTTCCTTACCCAAGAATGCCCAGAATATCTATGATCTTATTACTGATTCACATCTGGACTGGCTCCTGGTTACAGAAACATGGCTAAAGCCTTGGTGTAATCCTGACCTAGCCATAGCCCTCCCACATAACTTCCTTATACAACGCCTGGATAGATTTGAACAACGGGGAGGAGGTCTTGCGATCATCTATCGCAACACTCTCAAATGTTCTTCCCAAGAACTGACGGATATAAAAGGAGCAGAGGCATTAGCATTTTCCTTGGAGATTCACGACACCTTCGTCTTCTCTGGGGCCCATATCTATCGCCCCCCGGGGTCATCTTTGAAGTTCTTGGAAACAGTAGGCGATGCTTTAAGTGATTTAACACTCAGATTTTCCAATTTGTCAGTATTTGGCGACTTAAATTTGCACCTTGAGTCCCCAAATGAACCTGGAGTAAGCTGCTTCATGGATATAATCGAAGTGTTAGGACTTACACTTGTAAACCTGGAACCTACCCATCAGGCGGGACATCTACTGGATTGCATTTGCACCAATTATCCCAACCTGAGAGTCAAATCCCCTTGCCCCCAGACATGGACGGACCATTTTTTTATTCCTTTTAATATTGTAGGGAATCTGAAACCTACCACTAATCCTTCGAAGTGTACAAATAAACCCAAAATCACATCTACCCCTGATTGGAAATCACTAGCCAGCAGACCTGATGTAAATGATAAACTAAAAGATAGCATGCCGGTCCTAGTTGATATCACCTCGACAGACAATCAGACTTTCTGTAACTGGATTGCCAGAGCGGGAATTTTGCTAAAGTCATCCAGAAATAATAATGCTAAACCTAGTAAGAGGAAAAAAAAGTGCCCCTTGGTTTTCAACAACCTTAAAACTTGAACTAGTTGAAGTTAAAACACTGGAACGGAGGTGGCGTCGAAATTATGATGCCGACGCACGCAACATCTACATAGCAGCAAGACGGAAGTATCACGCAGGAATAAAAGCCGCAAAAAAAAACCACTATCTACAGGCCTTGTCTATGGCAGGCCAGGAACAAAAAGCAATCTTCAAAATTGTCAAGGATTTTATGAATCCCTCAGCCCTATCGCAAGAGATTCCTCCATCTCAAGATCTCTGTAATGCGATATCGGATTACTTTGATAATAAAATCCTGGCTATCACGAAGACCTTTCCATCAGCAGCAACTGCGACTGCGGACGCTGAGCAGATAGTGGAGATGACAACTTCCCCCTGCTTTGATGAATTCGCTTCAGTATCCCTTGAGGAAACTGCTAAGGCGATCCTGGCAAGCAAATCGGGATCTCCTTTTGATCCCTGTCCCCCTCCGGTGTTGCATCTTTTAGTAGAGACGGTTAATCCGATGATCAATAGGATCATTAATTCCTCTCTAACTATAGCAAGTATTCCTAATGAGTGGAAACTTGCAGCTGTTAAACCTCTCCAAAAAAAGGCCTTTGCCGATCCCGCCACCCTTTCCAATCTGCGCCCCATTTCCTTGTTACCTGTCATATTTAAACTGACTGAAAAGTTTGTCAATAGCCAACTGACTAACTTTTTGGAAAAGAATAACATTCTCCATCCTAATCAGTCAGGATTCCGGTCAGAACATTCTACCGAGTCAGCACTGCTTTTCACCGCAGAGACCTTACGGGCAGCAATGGATCAAGAAAAGAAGGCTGTCCTAATCCTACTTGACCTGTCGGCAGCCTTCGATACGGTCTCACATAACATCTTAGTGGACCGGTTGGCTGCCGCAGGGGTAGGAGGACAGGTCTTGGCATGGTGTAGGAATTTCCTCACCAATAGACGCCAAGTTACAGTGCTAGGTCCATATCAGTCTGAGGCTAAAGACGTCAGCTCAGGGGTCCCTCAGGGCTCTAGCCTGAGCCCTGTTCTTTTTAACCTCTATATGGTACCCCTTATGAAACTGATCGCGTCATTCCAGATCAGTTCCATTTCATACGCTGACGACACTCAACTCATACTGGTGTTGGATAGGGAGCGGCCTGGTGCCGAAGAAGATCTCAAGGAATGTCTTGCAGCAACCTTTAAATGGATGACTACTAACCATTTAAAGTGCAACGCCGGAAAAACTGAAATTTTACCAATAGGGAATCACAACCTCTTTTCCCCAAATATGTGCTGGCCAGCGGAAGCAGAAGCACCCCCTAATACAATCGCTTCTGCCCGCAATTTGGGCGTTAAATTTGACAACCAGCTATCTTTTAGGCCCCAGGCTGTAGCAGTAGCAGGCACGTGCTTTCAGATCATAAAAGCACTGAGGAAGTTTTTCGATCTACTTCCGTTATCAGCGAGGAAAACAGTCGCAGTTGCCTTAATAAGTTCTAGGCTGGACTATTGTAATGGATTATACGTTGGAGCTAACAAAACTGTTCTCCACAGATTACAAATGGTCCAAAATGCGGCAGCCCGCCTTGTACTGCGTTGGCCTCGTAAGTCGTCAGCCTCAGCAGCACTTAACACGCTTCACTGGCTGCCAATAGGTAAAAGAATTTTGTTTAAACTTCTTTTAATCACCTTCAGGGCATTTCACCAACGAGGCCCAAGTTATATACACAATGGGTTTAAAAGATACTACCCTATGCGCTGCCTGAGGTCTGCCAACCAGAACCTACTCACCCTTCCCCGTTTCAAGCTGGCCACTAAAGGTGGCAAATCCCTTTTCGTACTGGGCACTAAGGCCTGGAATAAGCTTCCTCTCTCCTTACGCTCTTTTTCTCAAGAAGCCCCTTTTAGGAAGTCATTAAAAACTTGGATTTTCTCTCTGCCGACGCTACATGTAGGACTTTGGTGTAATTGTGGTGTAGAACGCAGGACTTCCTTTTTCCTTCCAACTCCTCCATCTGAGTTGTGTGAGCGCCGAGATACTCCTTGGAGTGAAAGCTGCGCGTTCGAAATGTCCCTTACATTACATTACAGTTGCGTCGCATGCGCGACGCAGCTCCAGCAATGCTCTGGGGGGCCCATTCGACTAATGCTGCGTCAAGGTTTACGCCTGCTTCAAGCAGGCGCAGTGTTTTGACGTAGCATTGGCCGAAAAAGTGACTGAGTGAAATCTTGTAGATTTCACTCAGCCACTTTTAGGAGGCGTTCCTGCGCTGGAACTCCCCCCCCCCCCCCCCCTGCACCGGAACGCCTCCTTAAGGCGCAGGGCTTTACAACGTGATGCATCTCCCAGATGGGTCACGTTGTAAATAGCCCGCACCATGGAGCTTCTTTGGCACCACCGCTGCATCACAAAGTGACGCAACAACGGCGCAAAAGAGGCGCAAGAGGCTTGTAAATCTGCCCCACTGTATTTACCATATCAAGCAGATTTGGGTGCGTTTTACCGAAAAACTTATGTTATACTCCACCAACTTTTAAAAAGTGTTGTTAATCGCCCCTGATAAATAACGTACACCGTTGTATGGTTATTAATCAGGAGCAATAAATGGCAGCTAAATTCGCAATAAACTCATAGTCTTAAATTGGTTCTGAAAGGTGAGTGGGCCAAGCAGCAGGTGTCCCTGCCTGGGCATATTGTTTCACTCCTTGAATACAGTGCATAAGATGGCTAATTTTCTTGCTATTTCTTCCCACCAACACTAGTCTTCTCTCCGGTTTCTTTGTTAGCTATGCAGGCGAGTCTAGCTGGAGATCCTGGTAACTGATGCTGAGACTGTTGTGACTAGTCAAGCATTAGCCATGTATATTTGCTGAGGGTCCTCCGAGAATGTACTAATTCAGCTATTCATAATGACAAATGACTTTGCAAAAGATATTTCTGGCTCAGGTATAGGCTTTCTGGGTACTTTTTTGCATATCATGAAAAAGATCTACTCTTCCTTGCCACTTCTACTCCATAATGCTACACAAGGCTCTGTCATTGACCCACTCTGATTCACTCAGCATAGTATACCTCCGCTTCTTGGGTATCACCTTTTGGTCAACACACACTTTTACGTCGTGATACTAAGCCATATTGTGCTTTCCCATCTTATATTGATAAGTTATGAAGAAGAGTCTTGGAAGGGTGACTGTTTTATTGCATTATTTCCAGCTTGAGGTCTCTTCCTCTTTCTTGTTCCTCCTTTCTTCTGTTGTTACCGCATCTTCTGCTTGTATTTTTTTAAACCATTTATAAAGCGCCTGGTTACACCACCTGGTGTGTCCCCGCTCTAAGGAACCACTACATAAAAGGCTAGAGGGTCAAGAAGCAGTGAAACAGGAGCAATGCAAACACAAAATCTCAGAGCTGGAAGAGCCTGGTTTTCAGGATTTTTGTGGAAAGTGTTTGCCGATGCCTCTGCTCGAAGAGAGAGAGGTAATGAATTTTAGTTTTTGGCTGCAAAATAACCAAATAAACGCACACCCATTCTTGCTCTTTGAATTTTAGGGACCTTAACCAAATGAGCCCCAGTTGACCTGAGGTGACGCATCGGATTATAGGGGACAAGAAGATCATGGCGCTAACTGGGTCTTTTGCCCTGCAGACTCCGATGACAAAAGCACAGGGTTTTAAACAGAATTCTTTTATTGATAAGCAGCCAATGCAGAGAGTCAAGGTCTTTCATAGAGGAAGCTCTCCTAGGTAAGTAGAGAACTAGGCATGCTGCTGCATTCTGGATGCATTGTACCCTATGGAGAAAATTTTTTGTTGCTCCAAGATAGAGGACATTTCCATAGTCCAAATGGGACGTTACAAGAGTGTGGACCAGGGTTTTCCTTGCTTAGTAGGTGAGGATATTCAGAATTTTCTCAACATTTTGAGGATTTCAAATTTTTTTCCTGTAACCTTCCTAGTGTGGGTCTCGAAGGGGAGTTCGGGGCCCAGCCAAACTCCTAGTTTTTTACTTCCTCCTTAGGAATGGGTGTGGGACCCAAAGTCTGGGGCCACTACGCTGAGGACCAGATGGAAGGGACCTATGGCCAGGACCGCAGTTTTGCTGCCATTCATCTTGAGGCAATTACTTGACATCCAGGAAGGGAGGTCACTCATACAAGAAGAGAACTGGATGGCTACATCTTCTGAGTGGGATAGAGTGACAACAAGCTGCGTGTCATCCGCATAAGACACCATGGTGACATTGTGTTTTTCCACAGTCTCCGTCAGGGGTCCAATGTAGAGATTAAAAAGAGTTGGGCTCAAAATTGAGCCCTTTGGGACTCCTTGTGAGAGTGGAGTACTATTGGAAATATGTGGGCGCTGTGCAACTTGGAAGCTACGATTCTGGAGGAAGGAAATCATCCATTTTAAAGCTGCTCCCTCCAGCCCACCAGACCAAAGCCGCTGCAGGAGCAGTTTGTGGGATACCGTGTCAAAGGCTGCGATGAGGTCCAGCAGGACCAGAGCTACAGTCTGACCTTCCTCCGCACGCCTGCATAGTGACTCCATGGCGAGTAGTAACGCTGACTCCGTAGCGTTAACGGGTCTGAAGCCTGATTGCGTGTGATGGAATAAGTTGTGCTGGTTAATATATGCAACCAATTGCGTGTTCACTATCTTTTCTACTTTTTTAGAGTAGTAAGGCAAAAATGATATGGGGCGCAGGTTTTCCAACAGACCCGGATCCGCTGACGGTTTTTTTCTTTAAGGAGAAGTCAATTGCTTGCTCCCACTTACTAGGGGCCTCACCAAAAACGAAGGATAGCTCCAGAAGCTGCTGTACATAGGGACATATTATATCAAGCACTTCCCTAATGATTTTAGGCGGGGCTAGGTTCATTGGGGAACCAGATTTAATGCTTAAAACTACACCTTTTATATCTACCAATGAGGGGGGACTCTGAGAGGGGGTTGGCCCCAAGCGCAGGATTCTCTCAAATTGGGAAAAAGTGCAGTTAAGGGCCTTATCAGGAAAGGTATCATATAGTTTAGATACTTTCATAGCAAAGGTGGCAATCTGGTTACACAATTATGGAGAACTAATGGCAGAAGCCATAGTTCACTCTAGGGAGGATAGGTGTTTAAGGATTGCAAATAGTTCTCTAGAGAAGTTGTCCGCCAGCTCTATTCTATCATTATAATATGCCGCATGGGTATTCTTAATAAGAGAATGATAGTTCTTTAGTGGTGACTTATAGGCAGCCTTATTGCTATTGGAGAAATCTGTCCTCCATTGACAAATGTATTTGTTATTATGAGTTTTAGCCCCTTCCGTGCTCATGACGAGCTCCAATCGTTATGACCACACCCGTTAACATTATGGCCCAGCACATCAGAAGATCATCTCAAGCAGCCAAGGTGTTAACAATTTGTATCAAGCTTTCTCGGTTTCAATACATAATACTAATCTTTTACAAACTGTATCATCTATGTATTACAAGATAAGCACAAGATCATCATGAAAAAAGAAAAGAAAAATCTGTTAGGAAAGAATGGAAAGAAATTGGTGGAAAAGGAAGAAATAGAATATAAGGCATCTCAGGTAACAGTACACATATCCATTGGACAGCAGGTAGAGAGTCCGAATGAAGGCTCAGTCTCTACCATGCTTGGGCAGGTATATCAGGAAGCAAAGTCCACAAATCTGCTATGTTAAGGTACAACTGAAGATACCAGGATAGTGGTCTGCAAAAGATCAGGTCGCCCACCGCCGATGGTTATTCAGACCTTCCGGTGGAAGGCCACAAGGAAAATAGAAAGTGTCCTGGGTGACCACGATACCACTGCATCCCTTCACAATATCGGCTAGCAACTCTAGTAGACTCGAACATACCTACAAAAAGCATGCCATATCTGTTTGAACACTTCTGTCTGATTCAGCATAAGGTAAAGAAAATGTTTGTGTGAAGCTGTTACAGCAATCTCAGACATCCAATCAATGTGGGTGGGGGATTGTTGCTTCCATTTCCTTAAGAGTGCCATGGAAGCAACTGTCAATTCTGTGTCAATCCAGCATTTCAGATGGTTTCTAATATCAGGTATTTTCACGGTATCTTGTAGGAAGATCGGAGCTGCTAAATGCCTAAGCTGCAAATCGTTAGTATTAGTCATCGTTCAGATCATTTCATTACGTTTGGAGAAAGGCACAGGAATACACCAAGTAGATATTGTCTCTATCAGGATGGGCACATCTGCCGCAAGTTGCAATGCGAATAGGGTGGGCTCATTCCAGCTTTTGAAGGGACCAATGCCAGCCATGAGCAAAGGAGTATAGAAGAGCTGAGCTTGAGCCTAGTTTCCCTCAGGCCCCTGTAGTGAGTATCGAGGATCTCCGTCCAGTTTCATTCGGACTAAGCGAACCTCAATTTTCCAAATCCATTTTCCCGCAAATGGCAGAAGAGAGGGAGGGGTAGACATCCAGAAACCACAAGTACAGACAATATATTACTCTAGTATTGGGGCTCTATCTCCTGAGATAGTCGTGGACCCCTGATTGCGAGTGAGGGCGAGAGAAGTCCCGAAGGGCGTCATTCAGGCAGTCAGTCAGTTGTAGATATTGCCAATGTTGATGGGACTGCAGACCAAACTATTCCTGTAAGGTAAAACTATGATGGGTAACCACAGACAAAAAGGGCCCTCAGCAAATCCAGGGTCTGTAGAGTTCCAAAGTAGAGTGGTGCTGAAAGGGAAAAGGATGTGGTTACCTACATCCACACACGGTTTTACCTCAATAAAACCAATAAACAAACAATTACCCTCCCGAGCACTCAACTAATGTAATCAAATAATGTAAAGTTCCAAAATTTCAAACTCAAGATTCGCGCAGGCTTCAAAGTCCAAACCCAAATTCTGATATCCCGCAAAGATATTCCAACAAAGTTTATTGCTTGATAATACAGTTCAATCCAATCTACAGCTTATATCTTCTCAATGATGCAGCCAACACGTGTTTTATCGGTACACAGTCAAAATATCGAGTAGGAAATGTCGACTTACCACAATATCGAGTCTGAAATATCGAAGGTGCATAATATCGAAGGCAAGAATATCGTAGGACAGAATATCGACCCAAGGTAAGTAATATCGAAATACTTAATATCGATGTAAGTAATATCGAAGTTAGTAATATCGATAGCATATATATCGATGTTACTAATTTCGATGACACTAATATCGATATTTGTATTATTGTATAGTTTTTTATTATGTATGTGTTATATGTTTAATTTAAGTATTTAAAATAATTACTATTATATGTGTATAAATTTTATATAATAATAAATAAATTTATAAGTAAATTTTATGAGCGGGTTGTGGGTTTATAGGGGAATAGGGTGGGAAGTAATTTAATTATGGTAAATTGATTAGTAATTAGTAGGATTTATTAATAAATTATCATTAATTGGTAATTATGTGAAAATAATAGGAAAATAATTTTAATTAATTTATTAATTGATATATATGTTCTGTAGCGGGTTGTGGGTTTATAGGGGAATAGGGTGGGAAGTAATTTAATTATGGTAAGTTGATTAATAATTAGTAGGATTAATTAATAAATTATAATTAATTGGTAATTAATATTGATTAATTGGGAAAAAAATTAATTGATTAATTGATATATTTTTTCTGTAGCGGGATGTGGGTTTATAGGGGAATAGGGTGGGAAGTAATTTAATAATAATTAATTAATTAATATATGTTTTTAAAAATGTATATTTAATTTATTGGGAAATAATTAATATTAATTAGTTAATTAATTATTATAATTTTGTACATATTTAAAATTATTAATTAATTGGTAATTAAATAATATTAATTAGTCCCATTAATTAGAGTAATTTATTTATATATAATTTTTAGTTACTGTTAATTAATTAATTGGGGGAAAATAATATTAATTATTAAATTATATTAATTACAGCTAATGTGCTAATATATTTACTTTATTTGTTATTGTTCATTAATAATTAATTGCTAATTAAATAATATTAATTAAGTTTGGGTAAAGGAGTATTTTTAGGGTTCAGGGTCAGTTTTGGGTTTTTGGGTAAAGGGGTATTTTTAGTGTTCAGGGTCAGTTTTGAGTTTTTGGGTAAAGGGTTTTTTTTAGGGTTCAGGGTCAGTTTTTAGTTTTTGGGTAAAGGGGTATTTTTTGGGTTCAGGGTCAGTTTTCAGTTCTTGGGTAAAGGGGTATTTTTTGGGTTCAGGGTCAGTTTTCAGTTCTTGGGTAAAGGGGTATTTTTTGGGTTCAGGGTCAGTTTTCAGTTTTTGGGTAAAAGGGTATTTTTAGTGTTCAGGGTCAGTTTTCATTTCTTGGGTAAAGGGGTATTTTTAGGGTTCAGGGTCACTTTTCAGTTTTTGGGTAAAGGGGTATTTTGAGGGTTTAGGGTCAGTTTTCAGTTTTTGGGTAAAGAGTTATTTTTAGGGTTCAGGGTCAGTTTTCAGTTTTTGGGTAAAGAGGTATTTTTTGGGTTCAGGGTCAGTTTTCAGTTCTTGGGTAAAGGAGTATTTTTTGGGTTCAGGGTCCGTTTTCAGTTTTTGGGTAAAGGGGTATTTTTAGGGTTCAGGGTCAGTTTTCAGTTCTTGGGTAAAAGGGTATTTTTTGGGTTTAGGGTCAGTTTTCAGTTTTTGGGTAAAGGTGTATTTTTTGGGTTCAGGGTCAGTTTTCAGTTTTCAGTTTTTGGGTAAAGGGGTATTTTTAGGGTTCAGGGTCAGTTTCAGTTCTTGGTTAAAGGGGTGTTTTTTGAGTTCAGGGTCAGTTTTCCCTACTGTTGCACTCTCTGGAGTAGGTATAGACATTTTTACCCTTACGCTATCCAACGTTTTATTTAATTAATTGTTAAAATATCAAATGTTTATTTTATTTTTTTATATTACTTACATTTTATTTATGTTACTCTTTTATGTTTGTATATGTGTTAGTAAATTAGAATATATTTCATTAATTTATAAATTCGTAAAATAATTATTAATATTTATTGTTCAGTGCATATATATTACATATTTACAGTATATATTTAATTAATGTATTCTTAATATATATGTATTATTTATTACTTTTAAACATTATTAGATACTTTTAAATATGTTTATTTTATTTATTAGTCTTATAGACTTAATTTTACATTTATATATTACAAAAAAAACCGATATTTTTAACATCGATATTTTTTACATCGATATTTTTTTTCTCGATATTTTTGTACTTACCATGTTGTAGATAGGATGTCGATATTTTTGCCCTCGATATTGTTGACTCGATATTCTTGTAGGTCGATATTTTTGTAGTCGAAATTCTGTCAGTGATTCGTTTTATCATGATTATTTGTTCACAAATGACTTCCTCAGGGCTGCTACCCAAACTAAATATCCAAGTTTTGAAAGGATAGTAAAGTCAGAAGTGGGTCTGAAATGGGTGTATTTTATTTATTATTGGGGTCGCTTTATAGATGATTGTTTGATGATTTGGACCGGGACCCTTAATGATTTACAGGAATTCTTTGCTTATCTAAACAATAATGATGTGAATTTGAGATTCACCGCCCAATATAACCAAGAGAGAATATCTTTCCTAGATATTGAATTATATGTCCTGGACAATAAGCTATGTTCTAGGATGTACAGGAAAGAGACGAGCTGTAATTCTATATTACATGCATCAAGCTGTCACCCAAGGAGCCAGATAAATTTGATACCCAATGGTGAGATGGTTAGGGCACAAAGGAATTGCTCAGAAAACTCAGAATTCCTCTGGAATTTTCGAGATATGACTAATCGATTTAAAACCAGGGGATTTAATCGCAATGTGATTGAGAAGGCAAGGAGAAGGGTGTATGGACTAGAAAGAACTTATACCTTAGCACCCAAGAAGGAGGTAGCTAAAAATAAGTCAATACAATTAATTGTGACCAATTATAATACTGAGACCGATAAACTGTATTCTATATTGAGTAGGCTTTGGTACCTGCTGAAGGCAGATAAGGATCTTAAGCCTTTTATTAATGTCAGACCCAGTGTTACTTTTAGGAAAGGTAAAACACTTTCTAATGATTTGAGCCCCAGTCACCGCACCAGGCTGCCTAAGATTTGGTTGATGAGCCCTACTATGGGCTTCCATAAATGTGGTCGATGCAGTTCTTGCAGGTGGGCACAGAAGAAGGTGACTAACTTTAGTTACAATGGATCAGAAAGATTTGAGATCAAGACCTTCATTACGTGTGATACCACGTTTGTGGTTTACATTATAGAGTGTGCCTGTGGTAAAATCTATGCCGGGATTACAATGCGGAGACTTCGTGACAGAATGGTTGAGCATTTCAGAGCATGGAACAATGGGATACTAGGTACCCCATTGCAGCCCATGCTGTACAAAACTTTGAGAAAATGGATGAACATAAATTTAGCTATTTTGGCATTGACCACGTAATGCAAGATCCACGAGGAGGGAATAGACTTTTGTAGTTAAGACATAGGGAGGTAATTTGGTTAATGAAACTTAGAGCGGTCGAGGATGGTAAGAACATCGATAATGAATACCAATTTTACCTGGGTCAAGAGTGAAGTATGTTAATGATATGCATAGAGGTCCGATGTATCAAACTGTAATTGCTTTATAATGAATACTGTGTTTTTCAGACACTATGTATGTAAAGGCATGTACACTGACCTGTTCTGACTGTAAACATTATACTCTAATGTATTACAAGTTATACTTTTCTCTCATGTATCGAGACTTTAATTTGATGTTAATGTGATTCTATTGATTATGTTTAACCTGTACACTCTAAATACTCCTTCGCTAAAACACAAAGATATTGGCTTATAATTATTTATATTTAAGTCCTTTCACCTGTATTTTTATTTGAACTCCACTAGACTAATTGATTCAACTTAACTAGGAGCACCATCATGCTTCTTTATTTCTCCTTTAAGTTTACTCAGTTTCCTGATAATCAGTTATAGGACTGGGACACACTCTCTCTGTCTTGCATGCTCTATTTAGCACATGTACGACTGCCCTTTTCTTGATTTACTGACAAGATAATATGTCTTCTATTGAGGACGCTTAAAATTATTTTTTTATACTCAGGGTACGTAAGGCGAAATTTGAGAAGGTATGGATGTTTTCGTCGAATAATTATTAAGTGTGATTCAGCGGAATATGATTTAGTCGGAGAGTGAAGACGAACATGTTGTGAATAGTGCTTAAATACAAATAGATACTTTGGATACTGTGAACACAATCAATTTGTGTGACATTTCAATATTTTCGACATCTCGGTTACTGTAGAATTGAGTTATGTAGACTTGCGAATTGGGTCTGAAAACGGTACGTGAAAGCAGTAAATTTCACACTACAAGATGGCGTTCTAATACGCACAGAACTTTGATAGGTAGTGTAGGATGGCGCTCGTGTGAAACGTTGAATATTAGATGTGAAGATATTCACGGACTATAATATTGAGCCTAAATCTGACACAATTGGATTTCGCTATTGGGACGATATAGTAAATAATAACAGAATCAAGAGATGGAGTTCTAAAATGGTACGTGTAAGCATTAAATTGCGCACTACAAGATGGCGTTCTAATACTATTTTTACTTTGATAGGTTGCTTAAGATGGCGCCCGTGTGTGAATTTGACTATTAGATACGTAGATATTCGCGGACTAATATATTGAGCCTGAACCTGACTCAATTTGATTTTGCTATTGGGGCGATGTAGTAGATAACAACTTAATTAAGAGATGGGGTACTTGTTTTAACGCTGAATTACATAATGCACATTACAAGATGGCGCCTATACTCTTAACATATAAATAGGCAGTCAAAGATGGCGCCTGTGCACAACACCGGAATACACATGCAAAGATACTCGCGGATATTTAGGGTGAGTTTCGATGCTCCGCTACTTTGTGATTGTGACTGTTGGTACTTACCTATGTGATACTTTAAATCTACAAACATCCTGGTTTATTTTATTTTATTTTAATTTCTAGGATACAGTTATGGACATTTGAGTACTGTGGTTTTTTATGATGTTCAGTATGAATACGTGCTATCTGAATTTGGACATGATATTTCGATGTGCAAGGAGACTGCAAAAGATGGGGTGAGTAGTGTGACATTTACCCTCAGTCAATATAATTAACTTGAGACCAAGAGTGGCATAGAACTAAAAATTAATTGTTTTTTGTTTCAGATTTGAACCGTACTATTACACCACTCTGAATGTGATATATCATTAATAACGGAAGCGATACTTGATCTAGACAGGATTGGGCCTTGTGCCGAACTAATGGTAACTATGTGTATACACTCGGTACTTAATGACGAATATGGAGCGTATGTGAAACACTTTAATGTGGTAACTTCTGAAACCAGTTGTTTTACTGTTTGAGAATTTAGCACCAGGTCTGTAACTATGTGGATGATTTTTGAGAATCCGATATATTGGTATGCATTATGATTACAGATTTGGATTCAACTATTGAAGGAAGATTAATTTGAGCAGGGGGAATGTGCTGAAAAATAGGTGAAAATACTAATAACTTTTAATAACTCTTGGACTCTGATTAGTCGTGGACTCCTTAATAATTAGACTAAATGAGAACTTTTCACACGCATGAGGTGATGCATGCTGATGGTGTGAGTTTCCCTTTTTCTTTTCTTTTTTTTCATATTTTTTCTAGTCTGCATTGAGGCCTTCTGATTTTACTATCCTTTCACAACTTGGATATTTGGTGAATGGCAGTAGCCGAAGGAGGATCTCGTGTATTTATGATATAATTTGTTTTTTTTGGGTTGCAGCCCTGAGGAAGTTATTTGTGAACAAATAATCACGACAAAGCACGTGTTGGCTGCATCATTGAGAAGATATAAGCTGTTGATTGGATTGAATTGTATTACCTAGCAATAAACTTTGTTGGAATATCTTTCCAGGATATCAGAATTTGGATTTGGACTCTGAAGCCTGCGTGAATCTTGAGTTTGAAATTTTGGAACTTTACATTATTTGATTACATTAATTGAGTGATCGAAGGGTAATTGTTTATTCCTGTAAGGTGTCAAATGTTTTTCTGTATCCTTTTTGGAACATTGGGCTACCATATGGATACCACAATCAGACCAGGCTGTCTAGGATACCACACTGCAATTTATCAGAAAGACTCTATTGTTTCAAATCAGGGCTTGCTCATGCATATACACCGGTACCCACAGTAATTTGTATCTGTCTTTCCACACTCAGTCAGTTTCACAGAGGAGTGGGTTTGTGCTCCCAGGTACAAGTCGTTGGAGGTGGAAAAGCATGGCGGAGCTGATCGGGTGTTCAAAATAAACCCTAGTCCTGTTTCTCCCAATCATAAGAAGAAAATTAGCCAAATGTCCCATTCTGTACAGTTTTTAGTAGAGAGATTGGTCTGGTAGTCACAGACCACTGGAGGGTGTGCCAGCGTGCAATTTAGATATCTGAAGGCGAGGTTCTGACCGACCCAGATATAGTCCGAGATTAATTTATATGTCTGGGAGATCAACCAGTGGGGGAGTTCCACTGTGACGCTGTAACCATTTTAACAGTTTGTATCTGATCCCAGAGCTTCAGTAGTAGTTGAGACCATTTTGATGAGTCCAGCATAGTTTTTGCTATCAAGAGGTCCATATTTTTCTTTGCAGCTGCAATCAAGTCATATCTGAAGAAGATCACCCGGTATTTTATGCTGATGTTAGACCAACGGCATTGGGATCATAGCAGGGTATCTGAGGTGGTACACCTGTTCAAGGGTAGGGCATCACTCCTATCCCAGTTGATCTTGTAGTCTGATAATTTACCAAACATTGTGAACAGGGCCAAGCGGGCAGAGAAATCAGTATCCATGTAGGTTATCAGTACCAGGATATCGTCCGCATATGAGAGCAATTTTATTTCTCAGGCAGGTGTGTAAATTCCAGTTACTTGGGATGACATTCGGATTTCGATGGCCGAGGGTTGCCAGGGCCATGAGGAAAAGGAAAGGCAACAAAGGATACTCCCGAATTGGCCCCGGGCAGATGTCAAACCGGTCGGACATGAAGCCATTGCTGGTAACTAAGGTTGTTGGAAAGGTGTATAAAAGTTGTATCTGGCTCATGAATTCGTTCTGAAAGTCAACTCATCCTAACGTTCGAAACAGATATAGATATTCAATCCAGTCGAATGCTTTTTCTGCATTTAGTGAAATAACGAGCTTCTGTACCTCGTCTCCTTTTTCCTAACACATAATATTAAAAAGCAGTCTCATGTGTTAGTGGAGGATCACCTCAGAACAAAGTCCACCTGGGTCCTGTGAATCAACGAAGGAATGCAAGGCCTCATTTTGGAGGCCAGGATTTGTTACAGCTGTTTCAGCTACCACAGCTGTTTCAGCTACCACAGAGCTGCAGATCCTTGTCAGGTTTCGGAAGGAGTACGATATTGGCAGTATTGAATTATAAGCACAGTTGAGCTGTATCTTTCATGTCTTTATAAACTTTTCAAAGTAAAAGAACCAGAAGTGGTGCAGTCATCATATAATATACAATGGGAATGCCATTTCCCCTCGGAGCTTTAGATTCTTACCTTTTCGGTGATATCAGGATCCAGTACGGTAGGAGGAGGCCATCAAACAAGTATTCTTCTTCAGTCATTGGTGTGATCCCATTGCCAAAGAATATAAAGACCTATAGAAGGTTGCAAATTCCTCTGTGATTTGAGCTTGATGATTGAGAAGGCCTGCTAGGGTATACAGGGCTGGTGGCGAACATTGAACCACGGACAGTTGGGCTAATAGTCTACCTGATTTGTCCATATATTTGGTGTGCCGCTGTTTGAGGTGACCCAGTGCCTTCTCAGCCAGAGATGTAAACATGGAGTGGAAATCTAGCTTAGGTTGAGTAAGATCTGAGTACTTGGCCTCTGTAGGTGGTCAACTTTTATAGTACTCAGTCAGTAGCTTCATTCTCTATTCCAATTGGTGCTTATTCTCAGTGAATTTTGTTTTTTTGGAGGGCTTAGGTCTTCAGTTGTCCCCTTATAAAAGCGTTACTGGCAACCCACATGAACTGCAGAGTCTCCACTGTGCCCTAATTATTTGTTAGGAAGTCTTGAAGACGTTGCGGTACCGGTTGTTTAGGTTTAGGATCCTTACACTTCCTTGTAGGCATTCTCCAGGGTCCCCTGGGAAGTTTGGTAATACCCAACTCTAGGTTAATGGAGATGAGGGAATGGTCTAAGATGCCATGTTCCATTATATCACAGTGTGAGAGATTTCGCAGCAGAGAGCGCAAAAGTAGGAAAAAATAAATTCTCGTACCCGTGACATGAGGGTACAAGTGGCATGTATACCAGGTCCTGTGGGTGAAGGAGGCTCCATCGATCCCTATAAGAGTGATTTCCCCATAAGGTCTTTAAGTCACATTCCTGTCCTTGTTGCAGGATGGATCCGGCGGGTCACCTCCCAGGAGAAAGTTTGATTTCTTATTGTCCACCAGCAGCCTATGGGAGCAAGAGAAAACTGTGGTTTGAGTACATTGTGGGCAAAAATCCTGCCCAGTAGACTGGTAGATTGTAGTTTTGGCAAGCACATAGCCCCCCTCCAGGTCTGACCATGTGTGGAGTATTAGAGCCGCCAGACATCTAGAAAGAAGTACAGCTGTCCTACCTTTCTTCTGCTTCGCCACTCTTCCTCTTCCCCACCCAGTCTCTGTGCAATGTTGCTTATTCAGTGGCAGACTTTGTGGGTCTCCTGTACTAACGATATTTCCGGGTTAAGGGTAGGACAAGAGTTTTTTACAGTTAATTTAGTGGTTGAGACCATTCACTTTAAGAACGACCACTTTGAGGCTTCTGGGCATCGGAAGTCTGAGTAGAGCTGTGGATAAGCAGAAAGAGAGTTCTCGAGATGCTGCAGAAGAGTAAACTTCTGCAACCAGCGGGCTATTGAAAGGTTAGGAACAATGTCTAACCTTACTAACAATTCAACTTTGATCAGCGTCTTTGATCAGACCCTAGCTATGGAATGTTGAGGGAATACCAACATAGTGATTTGGGGAGTATATTTTGTGATAGGTCCATTGCGTCTCCCCTTCATGGATCTAGGAGTCACCGGATGCCAATTCTGCAGTGTCCATGTTCAAATAAGGAGAAGTTTCCAGCGCTACCAGGTCTGTGTATTTATTGGCAACGCTAATGATAGTAATGAGCATGGTCACTGTTCCCACTAAGCCATAGCAGATGCCTTTGTCTTTCAAACAAATGCCTTTGTCTGCATCACCAACAATTTCTTTCTGAGAAGTTTGGCTTCTAGTGAGTAGTCCGTTGTCGCTGTGATTCATCGTCCCTGTAACAGATAGGGTCTGTGCTGTCTAAAGTGTTGAAGCATGGAACGGACACCACCTCTAAGTGTTCAGGGCCCTAGGTGATGGGGGTCCCCGGTTCCATAACCACTCGGGAAGGGGGGGGCTACCGACCCCACTCCTCTTTAATTAAAAAACAAACGGCTCTGAGGGATGGGGTCCCCAAGCTTATACAAGTCTCAGGCACGGGGTCCGCGAGGCGACGCTCCCCTTTTAACATATATGTAAGGACCTAAGGTATGGGCTCCCCAGGGCTTAAAGAGGCTCAGGGAGTGGGGCCAGACAGTAATCTTTGACTATGCGGTTTTGTTAGCGGATTTCCATTATGTTTACAGGTTCCACTAAAGTCTGTGAAGCCAATTTAAAAATCAGTGTCTCTTAAGGTTGGCGTTTATCTGAAGTGGACCTCATTTGGGATTCCCAAAGACAGGTGTAAAGTTGTTGTCTGCACAGCCAATCAGTTATGTATACGGCCACCAAAGCATGTTCAGGAGGACCCACCTACTTCTCTTCACGTTAGGCCAGTTATCGCTGTAGTGGCTGGGGCAACGGTACTCCGAACAGACAGTTAGAACACTTGAGGGGGGACCCTTTCCTCTGTCTCATAGTGCTGGAGTGAGGTCCTTGGGTTGGGGCGAGGGCACAGTCAACACTGGTCTTCTGTCGTCCTGTGTGGCGGTTGTTGGAGCGAGTGCCCTGTGAATTTTCTGGCATACAGATTTGTTCATTTTTCAAGCAGGAACGCCAGGTTACCCTCTGGTGCATGCAGGTCAGCTCTGGACACATGCACCTGGTAATATATTTATTCTGTGTCGCTACTCTCTCTAATTTCAGCAGAAGGGCTTCTCCTCTTTGGGCCGATAGCTTCTGTGGTACAAGACCCCTTCCCTCTTACAAACTGGCTAGGCAGACCCACAACTTCTGTAGCAAAATATGGACTTTTATACACAATTTATAGACAGTAGATGTGGGTAAACTGTCTACCGTTCAGGAACTGGATTGGGGTGGTTCCTTTTTAGGTCGAGTCTATAGCAGCATGCATGCGCTGCAATAGTAAAACGACCTCTTGGAGCTCATCACAACTTTTCACACACTTGTGCGTGTGGTTTTTTTTTTGCTGACAACTTTTGGCCTTTGCGCGCGTCTTTCGTAGAAAGACAGCACACAATTGGGCAAAGGTGCGTGCATGTCCCGCCTTTGCTCCACCCACGGCCTATTGCTTGCTGTTACCCGCACAGTCACCATCTGTTTGGAATTATCGTGCTCAGAGGCGTGCACGTTAATTCAAAACAGATGTCTCGCTGTGGCGTGTGCCCGCATCACTCGCGTGCTTGTTTTGGCTGCCGGCGCCTCATGTTTCCCCGCTGCTTGACTTTTTTGGCGCTCACAGTCACAGGATCTCTGCTACCATACTTCCCCGCTCTTCGCATGCCGCCATATCCCAAGCACCCTCGGAAGGATGACGGTAAAGCGCCCATCATTTGTATGTGTGTATGCGGTGTCTATCGGCGGTGTGGATGTCTCTATGTGAGCCTGTTTGTGGTATGTGTGCCGTGCCTATCTGCGATGTCTGTGTATGCAGTGTGTGTATGAAGGTCCTGTCTGCGGTGTGTGTCTGTGTGCAGTGGCTGTCTGTAGTGTGTTTGTGTGCACACGTTGCGTGTCTTCTGTGTGTCAGTTGTGTGTGTGTGTATATGTGTACATGCTCAACTTTGCACTGCATTTTGGTGAGATACATGTTTGGAAATGGAGGTAAGTGTGGCAAAACGTATTGTAAATATTTGGAAAGGCCCAAAAATAGTGGGAGTGTTGCTGTTTACCTCATTTGCATTGCATTACTCTGTGCTTCTAAAATTGTCTTGGGAGTGTCCATAGATGCTGCTCTTCTAGATATATCTTATGAATTTGTAGAGTCCAGCCTTGGAACAGTTTCTGGAGGTGTAGATGGCACTATAGCATGTAAAACCGGTTTTGTGAATCACTAATCAGATTTCCTGGAGGAGTTTTAAAATTATGCCCTGCATAATCTTGGTGCGTAATTTACAATATGAGTTGCCCAAGTTCGAGAAGATTGCATTGAATTTCGGGGTCATGCTTGAGCAGACATTAGTCTTTCTTCATAATAGTCACCTGCCCAAATTAATGCAATCGAGTTTAAAACCCAACATTTTCCCACATAATTGTTCACGTTTGTATTTCAATTGAATTCCCGCAACTGTGTGGCCTTGTTTGAGAGATTGGTCTTTAAGATATATTTGAGCTTGTGATAAAAGAAATATTGTTAATGAACACCATATATTTAACTGTTTTGTAAGGTAACTTGGCACTGCACAATCCAACCATAAAATAAGATATATCAAACTAATGCAAATACAAAAAAAACTGAATGAGAAAAGTGTGAGGTATAACAAAAATGTAAACACTAATAACATGAATCTAAAATATACAAATGTAAAAACAAGCAATTCAATAATAATAATGGCTACTGCAAATTTATTGTTCATGTAATTTGTGACTGCTTTATGAACCTACGTATTTTTCTTTTTTTAAAGAGATAAAAGTTGTACTTGCGCAACATTCTAATCTGCAAAATGAAGTCTTGATCTTAGCAGGGCAACCTTACCTTCGTTGGCATGAATTAAACAAGCATTGGCACAGCCAATAGGTCTCACCTTGGGGACCTAATAAGTGTTAAGGCATGCAACAGTTGATGTTATCGCACCAATGATATTGTGTTGGATAACTCAACACTTATAAGATCCCGAAGGCGAGACCTATTGGCTATGCCAATGCTTATTATAAATGTATCTTCTTTCTGAAGTGCCGACAAATTAGTTGTGTGAGGTGATGAGTCCCGCAGCAGGTAGTTAAAATGCTAGCTCCACTCAGGAGTATTCATGACATGAGCACAATAACTGTCAAGCCCTGTACTTGGCTGTCATCAGCCTTCCTGGATGGTGCACTCAAAGGAAGACAAGCAAGCCAGCCTCTGCCTAGCAAGGCGTCTCCCATCAACATGTGAATCTGCTGACTCACTCCTTCCCCCCACCATCAAGAAATAGCAGAGCTCAGGAAGCACTAGTCAAACAGACATGCACTGCTAAATAAATGCAGCCTAGTCTCTATCACTAATCACCTCAGTGACTAGAGCTACACCCCCAGCTCAGGAATGCAGGCAATACATTTGCACTAACAGGAAATGCCCTGTGAATGGCACCACCTTGTGGTATATCTAAGTCAGGGGCATACCAAACTGGACCCCACTGGCTGCAGCATGCAAACACTTACAACCAACATGAAACCCTGCTACCCGATGCCATACACATAACACACACTCAACACACACAGGGATGTCAGTGAAGGGCCTTCTTGAAACAGGTAATTAGCCCTGTCCAAATGATATGGATTCATAATGGTCACCTCACTGTATATGTCCGGCGGCACAGACAGTTGTCTTGCGTCAACGCAAGAGTATGCTTTCAGTGGTCCTCCTTGACGTGAGAGGTAGGCTCTGAGTCTCATGGTCAGTTTTTGGCCTAAATCTCAGCACGCACACAGATTTTGACATGCTGCACCAAAAAAAAGGCCAGGATACCAGAATTACTTGCAGTTGAGTGACCTGGGGCAGGCGTGCACGTCCATATATCATGCAATGGACTTTCCTGTTCCAACACAAGCCACTGGTGAGATTTCGTGTGGCGCCCGCACGCCTGCTTAGTAAAAAGTAAATGCACGCATTGCTGTCTCTTCATGTGCTCCATGTGAGTGCACATGTAAACCATTAGTCTATTGCCCCTTAAGATTTTAGGCAGTCAGAGAAGAAAAATTTAATTTCTGTTTTTCAGTTATTTAGTGCAATTGAGTATTGTCAGGTGCCTCACACAGATGAATGCTCCCAGAGATGAACTGCATTACTGCATTTTGCAAAGCGGAAATGCAGCCATGTTTCACCTTGCCATTGGCTGTCCTGATTGCCATGTGGTCAGTTTCATTTATTCCCGCCCTGTGTCGCTGACGTCAACAGACAGATGTCGCATGAATTGCAAATTAAAGCGCTGTAGGGGAAAACCGTCCAGCTTTACCCACACACCTGGAATTAAAATCCTGCCTCAATGGAGAATCTTTACCACTAATTAGTGTGGTTAAAGCGGCACTTTGAAGGCGCGGAGGCAGACCGCGCAGTGCCAAAGTGCGCCATAATAGACAATAGAGGGGGAAGTTTCGGATCAATCAAGATGAAAAGGCCAGTTAAAAACCAAGCACACTTTGTTAGTACAGAATCAGCCAAAAACAGCTCTTTGTCACTTCTTTCTGAGAGCCGGACCTTCTTGTTTTTTAAAAGGCGTCTCTTTGTTCCATCCGGTGAGAAGTTTCTCGAAGCGCGTTCGAGCTTGCTTCAGCAGAGTAATATTCCTGCAACAATCCTGTTGGACAGGTCTTTCATTCTGCATATTCTGTGGTTTTTATAGCGATTCACATGCAAATGTCAATGCTGCTGGAAGGGCGTGGAGTGGGTCCTAAAACCATGTAATTTGCGTTTCTAGAAAAAAAAGCATTATTCAGCAGGATTTCTGCTATTTATGTTGTCACATCATAGTCACAGTTCTATTTTAAGTTATTATAAAGAGACAAAAAAGAGCTCCTGCTATTTAGAGCTTTAACATTCTTGGGTGCTACCATTAAATATAATAAACGAGGGGGCGCGAGGGTGCAGTGGAGCTGGCTGGCTGCTGAGTGAGCTAAGAATTAACGCTCTGAAAATCAGCCTTAGCCAACCCCAGCAACAGGTCTCATCGTATTCACGACACTGCCAGGCCGATTGATGAAGGAAAGAGGGTAGTTTCTAATCTGGAAGTTTGGGGTGGTGTCGCGGGCCCCCTAAAGCAATGGTAGCTGTCCTTTGTCAGCAACACACAGAGCCGGGTATCGCACTGGTGGCGCCATGTGCAACAATGTTTGTTGGCACCAATCCCCCCCTTTCATGACCTCCTCCGCCACGGATTCCTCACTAATACCTTCTGACAGTGCCACTCAAGTCTCCATAACCACTGTCTCTTAGATTAATGTAGTTTTATAGTGCCACTCATAGCAGTCTAACTTGTTAGAACACTTTACATCACACATGCATTGCATAGAGACAATCATAGGTGTGTAAATCAGTGTATAGGAAAGGTTACATTAGACCGAGGCCTACAAGGTGTATGTGTCACATGTCATCCATACTGGTATGCAGTATATTTTAGAGTCATCCATAAGCAGCCCAGAATGGATGAGTCCGGAGGCACATGAGCGGGGGCTGCATAGGGCTCTCTGGAGAGGAGACTATGCCAACCCTGAGTGGTCGTAGTCTGTCACAGAGCATAGCACACCAGTCGCGGGTGGTGTGCAACGGTTACCACGCATTTTTTACAACGCGGTACCGTTAGCACGCTACTTTTACCACGCAGGTCACTACAACGAAATGCGCTGGGGGGCGCTCCAGGATAGTAAATACTTTAATGGTACCGTCATAGATCTTTGGGTTCCCAAATGTTTAATAGGCAACACCGTGGTTCCGGAACTACTGAGTACTTCACCACTTGTGACATAGTCCTCATAACCTTAGCCCAATAGTCGGCAACCTGAGGGCATTCCCAGATGGTGTGAAAGAACGTCCCTTCCTCCCCGCACCCTCGTAGACAGTATCTATGTGTGGCTCTCCAATTGCGTGCAGGGTAACTGTAATGTAATATACACAGTGCAGAATTGTACAAATCTAAGTCTGGATAGTATAGCAAAGGAGAGCGCAGTCTGCCAATCCGACTCATCAAACTCTCCCACCTCCTTAGTCCAGGTGTCTTTCAGTTTCAGAGTTGGGTCCGGTAGGTTATTAATGAGTTTACGATAGATGAATGAGGTCGCTTTTTTGGGCATGTGCTCTGTTAGAAGCCTATCTTCTAATGGGGTAGATTCAGGTATTTCGTCACCAGGAGATAAGTGACCTCAAGGCGTGATGAATTTGCAGATATCTAAATCTTTCTGTGGGCGCCATGTCATATTGCTCCATGAGTTGTTCAAATGTTAAGATGGCACCTCGCTTCCAGAGGTCTCCCACCGTGGAAATACCGATCAGATCCCATTCCCGAAGCCCTTACTGTTACATAATCGGCCCAATTAACGCGATCACCAAAGTGGCGTCATTTGCGTAAGTGTGTCTTTACACTTAAGGTGGGCCATGGCCACATATCATACCTGTCCGCTTTAAAGGCTGGCTCGGTCTGAGGAGCGTGCAGCCACTGGTTTATGATCTTCAACTGGGCCGCCCAGTAGTATAGCTGAATATCAGAGAGAGCAATTCCTCCGTCATACCAGCCCCATACAAATTAATGTCGGGAAATGCGCGCTGGTTTGTCTCCCCAAAGGAGACCCGAGACCAGTGCGTCAATTGACCTGAAATATTTTGGAGATACAGAAAATTAGGCCATTCTCGTGGATGTAAAGCAGCCGGGGCAAAGTCATCATTTTATATAAAGCCACTTTTCCCAGAAGGGTCAAGGGCAAGGTATGCCAGTGTTGTACATCAAAATGAAAACGCTCAAGAGGGGGCGTCAAATTATGGCGGAAAAAGGCCTCTTGACTAGGTGTCACCCAGATCCCCAGATATTTAAAGGGCTCTTCGGTGATCACCAACGGACAGTCCGTCGGGAGTTGCGGAGGGGGCCCTTGAGGACGAATAAAACAGACTTGTACCAGTTGATAGTATACCCCAAGACCCTCCCAACAATTTCACAAATGTTAAAGAGTACTATAATCGAGCGTCTGAGTAAGGTCAAATATAAAAGGATATCATCTGCATATAGCAATATGCGGTCCTCCCATGTCGCGGTCCAGCTTAGCCCCTTAATCATTGGGTCCCACCGGATCCAAGCTGCCAGCGGTTCTAGGATCAAAGCAAAAAGCAAGGGCGATAGAGTGCACCCTTGACGTGTGCCGCGACCAAGCGGAAGTTTCTAGAAATTTGGCCATTAGCCACTACCTGTGCCAGCGGTTTAGTATAAAGTAATTTCACCCATGCACAAAATTTGGGTCTGAAGCCAAGATGCCGGAGGACCGCAAATAAATATGGCTATTCAACCATGTTGAATGCCATTCGGGCATCCAGGGATAGTATAACAGCAGGTTCTGGAAGACTCGGTATCTGCATCACCGCATGGACCCGTCGTAAATTAAGAGCAGTGTTTCTATTTGGCATAGACCGAGATTGGTCCGGGTGAATTAGCGTTTCCAGATGCAGAGTTAGCCGGTGGGCAATCATTTTTGCTAAGATCTTGGCTTCCACGTTAAGTAAGGAGATTGGACGGTATGACGTACACTCGTCCAGGGGTTTGACAGGTTTTGGTATTGCAATTATTGTGGCTATCCGTTGATCCTGCGGTAGTTCCCCCTTACTCAGACTGTCTAAGAACATCGCTAAAAGGTGTGGAACTGTTAGATCGGATACGCCCTTATATAATTCAATAGGGATCCCGTTGGGTCCCAAAGCCTTACCGGACTGCAGAGACTGAATTGCAGCAAGGACTTTGTCTTTTGTGAAGTCGGATTCTAACAGCAAGGCCTCGTCCTCTGATAGGGACGGCTTTTTTATGTTTTTGATGTAGGTGTGGGCCTCTTCCGTTGTCAAGTGCGAGTTTGAGGTATAGACTTGTTCATAATAGTCAGCTAAGTTGTCAACAAGTCAAGTCAAGTCAAGTTTAAATTTGTATAGCGCACTACTCACCCAGAGGGTCTCAAGGCGCTAGAGGGAGGGAGGGAGTTTTACTTATCAAATATCCAAGTTTTTAGTTGTTTTCTGAAGGAGAGGTGGTTCTGTGTGAGGCGGAGGTGGGTGTGGAGGGAATTCCAGGTCTTGGCCGCTAAGTAGGAGAAGGATCTTCCTCCCATGGTGGATCTTTGGATGCGTGGAATTGTGGCAAGGGCTTGATTGGACGAACGAAGATGGCGGGTGGGGGTGTAGAAGGACAGGCGCGTGTTGAGGTATTCGGGTCCTAGGTCGTAGAGGGCTTTGTGTGCGTCTGTGAGGAGGCGGAACGTTATTCTTTTGTTGACAGAGAGCCAGTGAAGGTCTTTCAGGTGACCAGAAATGTGAGCTTGTCCACTGGGGTGGTGACTACTACGCCCACTGGGGTGTGCATTTGTGCTATCGTCCTCTGGTCCCTTTCCTTCTTATCCAGCCATGACAAAAGATTCCCCGCCTTATCTCCTACTTCATAAATAGTGTATTGCGTGTGTTGGTGCCGCAGTCTGACTTGTTCCCGTTGGTTCTCAGTAAGCTCGCATTGTTTGAGGAGTAGCGGCTGGGCTGTCTCTACAGTGGGGTCAGTCTCGTGCTGCGACTGCAGCACAGCCAGTACAGCCTCAATCGCATCTAGGTCACCTCTCCCTGCCTACCTGTGACCCGTTATCGAGGCTATAGCTTGCCCCCTCAGCACGGTCTTATACGCCTCCCACAGGACACCCGGTGATTGTACTGAGTCTGCATTATCTTGGAAGTAGTGCTTTGTGACTGCAATAAGTTGGTTTCGAATTTTGGGGTTCTGTAAATAGCCAGAGGAAATTGGGAACATTTTTTTCCGAGCTTTAATGTGAGAAGTATTTATCATGGATACCGGTGAGTGATCGTAGATGCCCTGTGGTCTTATCGCCAAACTTACCAACATTGGTATCATTGAAGCCCTTTTACTTCTCTGTATCCGATTCTGCGGCTGTTATACTGGCTGGTTCACTAATCTACAACCCCCCCACGGCTGCTTCCCTTTCTCTTACCGCTCTCACTCACCAGTTGGCTGATCTATCCCTTAAACATCAATACTTTCTAGTTTTAGGTGATTTTAACCTTCACGTTGACAACTCCCTCTGCGCAAAAGCGAATAATTTGCTGGAAATCATGGACAGTCTTAACTTCACTCAACTAGTCACCGGTCCTACTCATGTGGCGGGTCACACCTTAGATCTTATTTTCGCTAATTTCTCCACTATCACTGTCTCCCCCTCCCTTCCCCTTACGTGGTCCGACCACTACCTCATCCCTTTTTCTTTGGCCTTAGACCGGAAATCTGTCCCTCCTGTGCCCAGGAAAGAGCTGGGAAGGAAGTGGCACAAAGTCACATGCGCAACCCTGGACCCGGTATTCCACTTCCAGACGGATCATCTATCCCCGGATATCGACTCAAATATCGCCAGGCTTAATACCGCCCTCATCAATGCTATCGACCACATTGCTCCCCAGAAACTCATTACCTCCACTAGATCCCGCCCCTCCGCTCCTTGGTTCTCCACTTCTCTCCGTGAGGAAAAAAGCAGCTGCAAAGCACTCGAACGGAAGTGGAGACTAAATTACGACCCTGAAGCTAAGCTTGCCTACAAGGCGGCCCTGAAAAAATTTCTCAAACATAAAAAAATAGCCATGAAAGATCATTTCTCGCTCTAAATTACCAAAGCCAAAAACTCTTCAAAAACCCTCTTCTCCATCGTTAAAGATTTCATTACTCCTCCGGCCAGGACCACTCAGAACTCAGCTAGTCAGACCCTGTGCGAAGGACTTTCGGACTTCTTCCTCGAAAAGATCAATAAGCTCTGCATCTCCTTCCCTAAAGGGCCAATTCCCCGGCCTCCGTCAACAAATCCCCCTGCCTTACCGTTCCTTCTTGCCTTCAATAAACTCGCTCAGGAGGATGCTATCAGACTACTTATCCATTGCAAGTCTGGTGCACCCTCTGACCCTGTTCCTGCCAAAATTATGGGTGAACTGGCCCCCTCGTTAGCCGACTCTTTCCTCTCCATCTGGAATGCCTCCCTGCACCATGGCTTTTTCCCTACCACTTGGAAGGAAGCCTTGGTGATCCCCATTCTAAAAAAGGCAGATGCTGATCCCACAGTTTTCTCCAACTACCGCCCCATTTCCGTTCTCCCCAAACCTGCAAAGGTTCTGGAAAAAGCCGTGCAGTTGCAACTCACGGAGTATTTGGAAAGCAACTCACTACTGCACGACTCACAATCTGGATTTCGGGCGGGATACAGTACTGAGACGGCTCTGCTGGAAGTCTCGGAGACCATCCGGGAGTGCGTGGACAGGGGCGAGGAGGCCATGTTAGTCCTCCTCGACCTGTCCGCTGCATTCGATACGGTATCTCACCCCATCCTCCTTGACCGACTAAAACAGATTGGCATTGGCGGCACTGCCTTTAGCTGGATCGAGTCCTTCCTCTCAGGAAGAAGTCAGAGGGTACTGTTGCGGCCTTTCAAATCGGAGGAAAAACCCCTGTCTTGCGGTGTGCCACAGGGCTCGGCCCTCAGCCCTCTGTTTTTTAACATCTATCTTGCCCCACTGGCCGGCGTGGTGAAGTCCTACGGAGTCAGGGTGGTCTCCTATGCTGATGATACCCAGCTAGTGTTTTCCTTTAGAGACCACTCTGACTCCGCGTTCTCCAACTTCCGCCGGTGCCTTAACAACATCAGTGGTTGGATGTCTGAAAACCATCTAAGACTCAATGCAGACAAAACAGAGGTGCTGTTTTTTAACCAGAAAAATTCCATCCCCTCCTCCTGGTGGTGGCCCACGGCACTCGATCCCGCTCCCTCTCCCGTCCACTCGACCCGTAACCTGGGCTTCCAGTTCAACGACTCCCTCTCATGCAAGACTCAGATTCAAAAAGTGACCTCTGCCTGCTTCCTGAAGTTGCGCATGATCAGGAAAATCCTCCCCTATCTTCCTCTGGATTCCCGCCGTACAGTTACCCATGCCCTCATCACGTCCCACCTGGACTATGCTAATAGGCGTTTGCTGGAGGCGGTGGCAGCACCTCGAAATAGCGCTTAGCGAAGGCGAGCAGATTGCGAGGGCTCTCCTCTGCTCTCCGCCGGTCCCCCACTGAATTACCGAGTCTTGTAGATTATTTGCACTTCGATTTTAGGAATTGTTTATAATTAACTTTTTGTGCCTTTTTAAAATCCTTTTAATACTCTTACCTTACTGTGCTTAAGACTTGGTCCCCCTGTGCCCCGGTCCACCGCGGCTCCCAGGTGCCGATTGATGTGGAGGGCTAGACGGGCGCCATCTTAGGTCAGGCTCGGACCCGGCTGGACCCGAGTTAGCGGTCCAGCGGAGGGAGGGGCTGTGGGTACAAATAAAAATGCACTCTAGGACGCGCAGCGGTCACGCGCTGCGGGCGCGCCGTCTGCGCGCCGAAGGAGCGCCAAAGGAGGGCCCGTCTGTGCCCGTCCGTGCCTCGGACGGGCCGAGGGCCAGCCATGTTGCCAACACGCCTCGACGGTCCACCAACAACCTATTACGGTATGCACGAGGGCATCTAATGTCGCTGAAAGGCGCCTCTTGTTTGTGCGATGTTGCATGGGACGTGACTAACAGTGCGTCCCGGATCTGTCAGGTGTGCAATTTCCGTTTTCGGCCCAGCCTTACCCTCCTGCCTATTTATCCCACTGATACCTCACTGGTGAAGGCCGGTTTGATCAATGCGAGATCATTGGTCAAACACGCAGCAGATATCTTTGAGCTGCTGAGTGATAATCAGTTGGATTTATTATTTATTACGGAAACTTGGCTCAAGGACACATGTGCCCCTTCGGTGGAACTTGCTATCCCACGTGGATTTAAAATTTTTAGGTCTGACCGCCCTTTGGGTAGAGGTGGCGGTACCGCGGTTGTTTTCAGAGAACAGTGGATTTTCTCCTTTGACCCCCAAGAACAACTGGCTGAGGCGGAGTTGCTACACTTCTCTTTGATATTCAATGCCCACTCATCCATTGGTGGCACGCTGGTCTACCGACCTCCTGGCCATATCGGCAATTTTGTACAGGTCCTGGAGGAAGTTATAGTTCCTAGGATTTTGCGTCATTCCCGGTACCTCCTTCTGGGAGATTTTAATATCCATGTTGACAGCCCGGACCTACCAGAGGCGGTTCGCCTTGCAGAAGTTCTCTCTATGGCCCAACTAAAACAATGGGTGGTCGCCCCAACCCATTCGGGCGGCCATATTTTGGATCTGGTATGCACAAATTTCGACATCAACATGGCTCATCCTGAGCCAGTATCTTGGTCTGACCATGAACTTATCAGATTCACTTGGCCTCTGCTGCTCTCTACTGCGATCCAGCCTCAAATTGCCCATACACCGAAGATCAATTTAAATATTCTTTCAGCTGGTCTCGCTGCCTCTCGTCCTTTGCTTCCTCCTGATATTGATGCTGCAGCCAGCGCATTTAACTTATGGGTGGAGCGTGCGACTGCCGCAACAATTAAGAGCAGCCGGGTTTGTAGGCTTCGCTCTACCCCTTCTAAACCTTGGTTCTGTCCCGCTCTCCGAGAACTCAAATCAGGATGTAAAAAGCTGGAAAGGCAATGGAGACTAGCCTACCTGCCTGAGGCGAAAAAGGATTTGCGGACTGCACAGAAAAAGTACTATGCAGCCATCAGATCTGCTAAAAGTAGTTACTACGCAGGGCGCATCAGCAAAGCTAACAACAATAGCAAGGAAATATTTGCGATTGTCAATAGCTTTGTATCCCCCTGTGCTTCAAAACCTCTGCTGTCCGCATCAGAAGAATGGTGCGAAGAATTATCCGAGTTCTTCGTAGAAAAAATTGCAAAAATTCAGGTGGACTTGCAAAATGTTTGTAATGGCCCTTCTTCTCCTTTAACAATTTCGCTTCCCTTAATGCCAAGCCGCACCGCCCAATTGGCCACTTTTACTCCTCAATTAGATTCGGATATCACTGCCATTGTTGCTGCCTTAAAATCCGGATCTCCCTCGGACCCATGTCCGGCCAGAGTTCTTGCGGGTGTAGCGGAATCGGTGGGAAATGAGGTCACCCAAATTATCAACCTCTCGCTCCACTCAGCTACCGTCCCTGACTGTTGGAAACAAGCAAAATTGCTCCCACTATTAAAAAAAAATGGACTTGATCCGACCACCCCGTCCAATTTTCGCCCAATATCTTTGCTGCCAGCGCTTGCAAAAGTATGCGAAAAGATTGTTTTTAGTCAGCTAGAGAAATTTGTGGAATCCACGGAGGCCCTACACCCAGCTCAATCTGGCTTTAGAGCAGCCTATAGTACAGAGACGGCTTTAGTCGAAATATCGGAGGCTATTCGGGAGTGCCTTGACGGGGGTGGCAGAGCGGCTCTAATTTTATTGGACCTCTCTGCTGCCTTCGATACGGTGCCTCACTCCCTTCTACTCTCCAGACTAGCCGATATTGGTATTACTGGCTCCGCATTTGACTGGCTGACCTCATTTTTAAATAATCGCACGCAACAAGTTTGGTTGCCCCCTTTTGCTTCCACTCCTAAATTGCTTTCGACTGGTGTTCCTCAGGGGTCTATGTTAAGCCCTTTGCTTTTCAATATTTATCTTACCCCTTTGATCTACCTGGCTGAACAGTTAGGGGCAAAAATTATGGCGTACGCCGACGATACGCAATTGCTGTTTACCTGGCCCAAAGATAATTTAGATACGTCGGCGGCCCAATTATGCCTATCTTCTGTCTTCAAATGGTTAGCTAATGCCCAGTTAAAATGTAATGAAAGCAAATCCGAGATCCTGTTATATGGTTCTTTCCCTGAGGATTTTAATGACTGTCTTTGGCCCACCGACCTACCCCCTCCAAAAGCTGCTTCGGGCCCAGTGAAGAATTTGGGGGTTTGGTTCGGTAAGAACCTTAAGTTTGAAGACCATATAAATAAAATTACTGGAGTCTGCTTTTTCACTTTAAAAACTGTGCGCAGGTTTTTCCCTCTATTACCGAAAGAAGCTAAAGAGACTGTCATACGGGCATTAATACTCTCCCGGTTAGACTACGCTAATGGACTGTTTTCTGGCCTACCGGCTTATCTGATTCACCGCCTTCAGGTTATTCAGAACGCCGCCGCCAGACTTCTGTTCAATGTCCCAAGGCGTTCCAGTGCTCGACCTCTTCTTCGTGCTTTGCACTGGCTTCCTGTTGCCCACAGGATTTTGTTTAAAATCCTAGTGTTGGCGTATCGAGCCATACATCACACTGGGCCTGTCTACCTGAGAAATAGGTTTTCCCTATATGTCCCGAATCGTCCTTTACGCTCGGCCAACTTGTGCCAAATGGCTGTCCCCAAATTTAAATATTGCAGACTTGGCGGTCAATCGATCTCAGTGAGAGCAGCGAAATCTTGGAATACTTTACCCCTTCATTTAAAAACTGCACCGACTCTCTGTTCCTTTAAGAAGAGTCTAAAAACCCATCTTTTTAATATTATAGCCTAAATTTCCCCACTCCTGGTACTCCTTGACATTTACGCTCACCTAGTCTGCTCTGCCTTCAACGCGCCAGGATACTATTTTCTTAGTAATAGAGCGCGATATAAAAGCCTTAATAATAATAATAATAATAATAATAGCCTCTATGCTGGAGCTCCCCAATACTTGATTGACCGGCTGCAGATTGTTCAGAATGCGGCGGCGAGGCTGATTGGCAATATTCCCTATCGTCAGTCAGTTGCCGCATATCGTAGGGAACTGCACTGGCTACCTGTGGCCAGCCGTATCCAGTTTAAGATCCTCACTCTGACTCATCGAGCCATCAACGATCGCGGACCAAACTACTTAAAAAAACGTGTTTCTATATCCCGCTCCATCAGATCTCTGAGATCCAATGACCTATGCCTTCTGATCTCTCCCCGTTTCAGACTATCCAGAATGGGTGGCAGAGGGTTCAGTGTCATTGCTGCAAAACTATGGAACGCGCTGCCAGTCGATCTCAGATTCTGTCCCTCCGAATCTATCTTCCGGGCCAGACTCAAAACTTGGCTCTTCTCTGGACTATGATTTACTACGCTACTTCCCCTTTTTTGCTCCTTCTCTCTCCTCTGAGACTTAGGTTCTAGCGCCGGGACACCCCTTCGGGGGTAGCTGTGCGCTTTATAAACTACATAAAATAAATAAAAATCGCTGTCTCCGTCAAATGAGGAAGGCTATAAGCGGAGAGACAAAAATAATCAATACGGGAGAGACTATTGTGAACCCCCGAATAAAAAGTGTACCCACGGTCCCCAGGATGTTTGTATCTCCACCCGTCCGTAAGGCCCAGTGCATCGAAAAAGCCAGTCAACTGTGATCTACCCGTCCCCAGCGTCCTGCATGGTTGGCGGTCCAGCACATCATTCAAAACTGCATTGAAGTCGCCTCCTATAATGACTTTCCACTCCGGCAGGTTCAATAGGAATGTGCTAAGGGCGGGAAGTGTTACAGAGTGAAGGGTCGGGGGAATGTATACTGACACTAAATTAAATCTCTTTCCCTCCCATTGACATGAGATAGCAGCAAATTGTCCCTGTGTGTCCCTCCAAACCTGTTGGACAATTAGGGGGAATCGTTTGCGTACTAATATGCCAACTCCCCTGGAGCCCACTGAAAACTCTAAATGCGCTACCATTGTGTACCCCCAACGGTCCATAGCTTTACATGTCGAGCCCACCAGATGCGTTTCTTGGAGCAGTGCTACAGCTGGTGCCGAGCGACGTATACATTGCCCCATTTAATTTTATACCCCAGCCCATGCACATTCCAGGTAACTAAGGTCATAGGAGACACCAGGGCCAACAAGAGGAAATGCAGCCCAAAACATAAACTTGGAACAAAACTCAAGAACCCCTCACACATCCTCGCCACTGTTTTCATGGTCTTTACATTTTCATAGCAAACAAAACAACCTTCCCTCCACCCCCCAAGAACTCTCCCCTAAGTCCCGTCCACCTCACTGCCTGCTCCCCTGCCTGTGGATGTAGAACTACCCACCCTCCAATGTGGCAGAGTGCCTGTACCCCCCCAACGATGCTTAAGACGCAGAGGGGAAGTGAGCCCCCCATCCAATGGCAGTCTATAATGTCAACAATAAGTTACAGCCTTCATTCTAGGAGAGAACCCTATAGAGCATCATGACATGTCTAAATAATTGGCAAATCAGCCACGTTATAAACTCAGAGTCTTTGAACCATAGTACATCCGCAAGTTCACATTGTCGCTGCCCCCCTCTCATCCCCTTCCCATTACTTGCGCATGTCCTCAATGTCGGGTCCTTCAATAGGTCAAGGGTATGCCTTATTCCTGCTCATTCAGGCCACTTGACCCCGCCACGCCCTCCATCTCCATCACTTCCGGCCCGCTACCGTCCCTCAGTTCTGTATTGCCTCTGCGATTCCCGCTCCTACCTCTGACTTTCGTGCAGCCCTCCATCCATTCCCAGGCTGCATCTGGCGAGTCACAAAAACCATGGTTTACCGTCCCATTCTACTCTCAATTTTGCCGGAAAAAGCATTGCGTACTTAATGTCCCTGCTGCGTAGTTCCTGCTTAACTGCTTGGAAACTTCTTCTCTGTGCCTGGACCCTTGCTGTGAAGTCGGAGAAGAAGGATACCTCGTAGTTGTCAATCTTAAGCGGTGGGCCAGTTCTGGAGGCTTGTAAAATACTATCCCTGTCCCGAAAGTTGAAAGCTCTGGCAATCAGGGGTCGCGGCGGAGCTCCAGGCCTGGGCCGTCCGCCTGGCACCCTATGGGCTCGTTCTATAGAGAAATAAGTGGAGAGCGCCTTGGTTTTTAAGTGTTTCGTAATTACCTCCTCTACATAGAGGTCTGAGGCCGGCCCTTCTGTTTTTTTCCGGAACACCAAGGATTCTTATATTATTCCGGCGGGCCCTCCCTTCATAGTCATCCAGCTGCTTCACCATTCTAACCTGCTTTTTCTACATTTCTGACATTTGACGTTGAAGCTCAGAGGTATCATCCCGTAGTGCTGTCGTCATTATTTTGAGCTCCTTCACTTTCTCATTCATCTGCTGAGAGTCAGCTCTGAGCAAGGAAACCACCACCGAGACTGAGTCCATGGATGTGCGCATTCCCCCTATGGCCGCCAAAACGTCATGCAGCGTCGGTTCCGGATCTGAGGGCGACGACGTCTCTGAGCCTCCCTTATCTGTTCTCGGCGAGTCGCTTTTGTCTCCACCTTTGGTCCATGTAAATTTAGACAGTTGTTTCTGAGCATTACTTTTTGAACCTCGGCTCCCCGTCGCCATTTTCCTTGTCGTTGTGGAAAGTACACCGGGGTGTGGATGGAATCAGTAGCATCAACACTCTTTTATCCGCCACTAGGTCACGCAATCTTTATGAGGCCCAGGTTTCTATTCCGCCACATCGCCAGGGAAACCTCTACTGGTCCTGCAGAGCAGTCTTAGTTCTACAGATACAGCATTATGGGGCCAGACAATGCCCGCCTGTAGTAACTGTTCTCCCAGAGTGCCCTGCACACAGTGCACCACTCTACGCAGGCACCACAATCCCGGCCTCTGTCCTCCGTCAGGTACCGCGGGCCAGTACCCCACGCAGGGGTCAATATGACCGGTGAGGTCGCCTCTAGTTAGCGCTGGTGCAAAGAGATAGGGCCGGCAATGCCCCGGTTACGTAGAGTCATATCGGTGGGAAGTTGAGATATATACACGCCCTCTATGTGCCCACCGAGGTCTTTCACTTTTTACAGGATCTCACCTTCCGATGTGAATCAGGCCTCTCACCTCCAGTATTAGTGCATTAGGGAGATTATTCCACAAAGGGTACGTGCAGTAGGCCGCTATACTGCGGTGGTGAATGGGTGGGTTTTCCTACCTCGCGTAGGTTGTGTCTCGACTAGGCCCAAAAGCCCAGGCTCCAGACGCTGCTATTTCATGGTGCTTCCCCAACGGGAAGCATAGGCAGCGAGTCGGCCCACTGGCATCCGTCCTTTAGGTTCCTGCAATCGTACCGCTTTCATCAGAGGGGCCGAGTTTGCGCCACAGCCCCCCCTGCGCGCTGCCACTGCTCCGTTACTGGCCTCTGGTCGCTGTTAGCTCTCTGAGCCGGGCCTCGATTTTTGCCCCAGGCCGACACCCTCACTCGTCCGGAGACACAAGGTGGAGGAGGCCAGCCTCCCACACAATGAAGCGCTGGTCTCCCCCCTCAGTCGCACCGCTGTATTCAGCCGATCAGGGCCACGGGGGCGCACTCAACCGGTGGAGCCGCGAGGGGCAATCTACGGCACGGTTCCTATTCAGCACGTCGGCGCCGCCATCTTCCCTCCTGGCTCCGGCCCGGGGACCCGGCTTGCTTGAATCCAGTGGTGTGGAGAGCATGGGACTCACATCTGAGCATACCCATCCCACTCGGGGTGACAAATGCAAAAACCACAGTTGATGGACAGAATGCAGAACAATGTCATACATTCACCCCAGTACAGAGATCTGGGCCTAAATCCATCTTTTTTTTGCACTTCACACCACCCCAGTTCAGACATGGCCATATGCAAATCAGTCTAACCCTGTGCCTCATGGGAACAGTCCAGCCCGAACTGCCAAGCCATGTCTTCCCTGGACCGGAAACAAGCTTCCGAGGACCGGGTTCTAGCATTCCAGCCGTCTTCAGCCCGGCTTGCTTGAATCCAGTGGCAAAGTGAGCAAGTGACTCACGTCTGAGCATACCCTGCCACACTTATGGCGGCCAAAAGTGGGCTAAAGAACGGTGATGGATTAAACCCAGATCTTTTGACTGGGTGTGAGTGTTTGATCGATTCAGATGCTCCGTCCATCACCACTCCCTTTTGTACCGTTTAATTCAGTAAAAGCTATTTGCTTGCTATACAATACCATTAGCAAAGCAAATGGCTTTAACTTAATACAAGCATTTGCAATGCAATAGGTCTCGCATTATGAACGTTTGAGCTATTGGTCTTGTAAATGATAATTGTTTTATTTATGTGTTGTTTTGAAAATAGCTAAATTAATAGCTTTGTCATTTACAATGATAATAGTTATAACTTTCGCAAATGTGACACCTATAGCATTTGTAATGCAACATGTTTTGTATTTACGTGACTTAGATGTATTGATATTACAAATAATAATGGCTTTTAATTTTTTTAAATAATTAATACTTAAATAAAAGTGATTGTAATTTATAATGGCAATAGTGTATTTTATTGTGATGAAAATCCAAGGACAGAAGTGAAATATTAACATCTTTTTGTGACATTTGTAATAAAACTTGAAACATTGAGAAAACATATTTGAACCAGTTGTTGTTGAATGGTTGCACAGACTGATGTTGTGATGGCACGGAGTGATGTTGTGGTGGTGCTGAGTGGTGCTGTGGTGGTCCTGAGTGATGCTGTGGTGGTGCTGAGTGGTGCTGTGGTGGTGCTGAGTGGTGCTATGGTGGTGCTGAGTGGTGCTGAGTGATACTGTGGTGGTGCTGAGTGATAATGTGGTGGTGCTGAGTGATAATGTGTCTAGCCTCGAGCATTGGAACTTTTTGTCTTAGGTTTATGGAACTCATTACTACAGAGACAAAGTACAGGTAATAATGCACTTCCACAACAAGTGAAAGTAGAAAATGCCTCTGCAAAATATTACTTGAGTTAGTGGTACATATCTTTGTGATTTTGCCTCATTCATTTACCAACGTTTAAATTCCAATCGGTCAGCTACAACCTATCTACCTAAGGTGAAAGGTAAAGTGCTGTTCACGTTTTATATCAGGGAGAGCATAATTTAGGCAGGTCTAACAAACTCTAAACACAAACATTAAGCAAAAGCTAGTTTAAACTACCAACTTGACATGGGAACTAAACATGTAAATTTACATTAAAGGTAAAAATAAACAACTTATTAAAGCAATGATGAGAGTGTACTCTGGGTACCAATGCCACCAGTATTAAGGAACTGTAGCAGCTACTAAAACAAAAAAAGAAAACTACCACTTGCTATCCACAAAGAGTGTAAATGTTACAACATCTTTGCGAGTAGAACCAAGCCACGTCAACATTTTAAAAAAAAGCACAGATGAAACCTGCATACCTGTAAAAGGTGTTACAAATTTCAGATGTCAAGGCAAGGTAGACAAATGTATCCAATGTTGAAGAAAATAAAAATTGATAAATATTCTTGATATAGCAGTGGCGGGTCTAGGGAAAGAGAACAACAAAGGTACACTAACTAGAATTATATTGGCAAAACAGGGTGAGTCTATCCAAGGATTATCATGGTCCTAAATCAGGAGGTCAACACACAGCCTGGCACATCCTGCTGAATAAACACCGATGATGGACAAAGACATGGCTTGACCACACAGCGAGAGAGTAGTACAGCCCACATTTTCAGCAGTAGGATTGTGTGAAAGAGAGGAGGGTGTTAAACAGACAAATCAAACGGTAAATGAGGTAAACCAGTTTTTAGGCCACCCCATGTTTCAAAACTCTTCATCTGGCTAGGCAAGCAACAGTAATCCCCTGCAAGTACACTGCTGTGACAATCAAAGCCGGCCTCGAGGACAATCCAGCGAAATCCTAACACGCCATTCCATGAACACAACCTCACAAGGTCTTGTTTCCTAGTAAGCTGCTGGGACGTGTAGACATCATCGACAAAAATGTCAAAATACAGATTTAAATCTACAAATAAAGGCAACACCTGTAACAGTATGCAACTTTAGGAAAGCATCATCTATACAATATATTTTGTTTGCATAAAAATACGATTGCCAATGAGAATTCACATTTTTACTCCCACGGAAATCAATTTTATGGAAAACTTCCATAACAAGGATATGATCCGCCTTAAGAGGAATGGCAGACCCTCAATAGGAAAATAGACTCTTACTCATGGAATCAATATAACAGACATTACCCCGAGAATAAAACACCTAAGGTAATTAAGTTAAAGAACAGTGGGTCATGAATGCAAATATGGGCGGAGATAGAGAGACAATGTTTTTTCTCTTTTTTCACTATGGAAATGAAGTTTATGCTGCCCAAAATGGAAATATGAGAGATTTTACACTCAACCCACTTTAGGAATATCCGGGGTAAATTAGGTTGATAGATTTTAACTTGCAGATACCTTTTGTAATGAATGGGCAATAGCAATACCTGTTCGTTTTTCTTTAATTAACCAAAGGAGAACCCTGTGGGACAAGTAACAATCGTTCCAAAGAAGGCCGTCTATGTGAACACTACGATAGGCTACTGCATTGGTTCTACTTGAGTAAGTATCAACTAGGGCTTGGCCGTAACTAACAGAGAAGGTAGATGTTAGGGATGTCCAGATCTGTTTCCTACTAATAGTGAATGCATATGCCAGGCATGCCCGGTCTAAATAGAACGTATAAGTCACTATGAAAAGCAGAACAGATTACATCATTGTACCGAGTTAGTGAGGGCAAGAAAAGATTACATCATTGCGAGTGAGTGGGGGCTATAAAGAGGATAGGGGTATTAATATAATCTAAATGCACCCATCCCGGTCACAAGGTCTTTTTTTTGTAAATAAACTCTGTCTGATTCGATTAATGTCCCAATAATGTATTTTTCATAGCCATAGAAACTTATTGTGGGCGTCTTTGTATATATCTTTACAAGAAGGACCAAGGTGTAGAGAACACTGTTTGATAATCTGTCGGGTCCTGAGGAGGTGACTTTTATTGCTATCTATTGCCAACGAAACGCGTCGACCATGTCTATAGAAAATCCTACATTTTGTAGTGACCCTGTCTTTTGGCGTTAGACTAGAACCAACGAAATGCAACAACTTGCACAGATAATTTGTGGTGTGAATGTGTGTGAAGTATGCATGTGTGGTTTGATTGTTGTTTGTTCTCTACCTGCTCATATTGTGTTCATTATATGAATTTGTGAATTATTTCTCATGTTGCAAAATTGTGTATACAAGAAATGTCTTTTTGTACTTTTTAATGATAATAATGTTTAAAAGATATAACAAAGAAAACAATAATTCAAATGACAAATAAAATAGTGAATGGAAATAAGTAACAGTAACACTTGTGTTTTGTTATGCCCATCACAGAATTTAAGAGGCTAAAACCCTCAAATAAATAGAGAGGTCATGAGGGAGATGGTGCTTTGAGTAGTTGCTACATTATTCCCCTCTTCTCCCTGACCTGTGAATTAGTACCTTAGAGGGGGTCCCTTTACTTTCATAGAGTGACCCCCAGGAAAGTGCCAACCAAAAAAATTAATTTGTCCTGTGGAGTGGAGTTTGTGCTATGTAAACCTGCAAACAAACAAAAAAGTGCAGGAATAGAGTTCCGCCGGCAGTGGAAGTTGTTAGAATCCCCGCTATCCATCGATGACTTAGATGTCTGTCTCAGTACCGGGTCACACCAGGTGGTGAGCACACTCCCTGTGTCTGGGCACCGCCCCCAGCCCTCAGGCTCATCAAGGAAGCATTGCACAGGCAGGACCGCTCTGGTGTGCACGTTCTCTGCGATGCCCACCATGTGACGACATCTCATAACGGAAGTTTCCCTAAAAGCCCCCGCTGTCCTCCCTTGGCAGCCTAGAACCCACTGAGACAAATAAAAACGGTTGGTTCATCAGGAAAGCATGCTACTGTCTGCCCCGGAGACCCAGTGTCAATAAAGTTCTCATGTGAGCAGCCCTGAACTTCTGTTCAGCGCCCATCGTGTGCCCGGGCCTCATGGTACAATAATGAATGTAGTTTTTCTGGCCACAGGTTCTCTGCTCCAAAGTACTGTAAACACCACGTGTAAAGAGACGACTTTTCCAATAAGACCTTGTGAGAAGTTGGCCTGATATATGATGTTTCCAATTCTGGAACCACCTTGTATCAGTCCAAACAATCCCTTATGGTGTCTGGTTGTAAGTCAACCTTGTTAGACAAGCTATCCTAGGGGTAGCATGGACTAAGCAGCCTTAAAGGCTTAACTTAAGAGGTCCTGTTAAGCGAGCTGTTTTACCACATACAATCCTGTAATATCAAATGAAAGGACACCACACAAGTATATATTATAAAAATATATGTGCTAATTTCTAAAATAATCCCCAGTACTCTTTATGAGCAAAGGGGCACAAGCTAAATCAAAAGCACAGTATAACTTACAAAGTTGCACAATTATGGATGAGGGCGGGTGGCCACTCAAACCATATATTAAAAAATGGTATAAGAGATACCAATCGAACAGTGGTTAGGCCTAGGGCCTAGGGAATCGCTGGGGGCAGTCTGGACTAGCAATGCTGAAGTCGGGAAAAGCCCGCGGGATTCGGGTACAGCTCGTAAAGTGTGGCTTGCACCAATGCAATGTCAATGGTGCATAAAAGTTACACAAAGAGAGTTTAAATATACTTCCGCTGAACCTAGAGGAACAAAACTTAAGACACAGACCCTAGAGGTGTGTACCAGTGTGCGAACACCGGCGTTGCAATGTTACCTCACCCACAGGAAGCGGGTGCACAGGGTCGAAGTGGCGTCGGGTTTTGACACGCAGGCTCTTGGTGCTTGGAGCTAAAGATGCTGCAGGCGATGGGAAGCAGAAGTGTCCGGTGTGATCCAAGGGTGGATCGAAGTCGAGTAGTATCTGAAAGCAGAGGGGACAGAGTCTGGGTCACTCAGCAGTGACCAGGGTGGAACCAGGACGGAACCAGGCAATGACGGGCGCAATCAGATGGTTGTCGAGGAGCTTCTCTCCACTGTCACGTGGGCTCTGGGGCATCTGCGACGTCCAAGAGCAGGTCACAATCTGTCCCACGCAGGCTCTCGCTGTCAGCGCCGTTGGCTTCAAGATTGGAGCAAACAACACTTGGCAAAAGCAATCCACGCGGAACCGGGAGATTGCTTCTCACTCAGACCAGGAGGGTCAGAGCGGGTGCTCCTTTTCACAGGAGCTGGTGCAAATCTGGAGCAACCAGAAAAGCAAGTCTGTTTAAGGTTTTCGTTGGCACAGGGGCCACAAGCCAGCTGGCAAGTGACCGGGCCAACGCGTCGAGCCAACACAAGCAGAAGGGCCCCACGCAACACTCGTCGAGTGTAGAGGGGGTAGCTTCGGTGCAAAAGTAGCTCAGGGTTGGGGCTTCTCAAACCCCGGTGCACAGCTTCGAGGGTCACTCGTGGGCTGCACGGTCAGCGTCTCGTGGCCTTTTCAAGATGGCGTGCCCCACGCTTCCGGTCGCCTCCACTGGTCTCTGCACTACAGGGACTGTGGATCGGGCTGGAGGAAGGAAGGCAAGGGTCGAGGTGCTGGATGGTGCCTGTTTGCACAGGGTGGTCACTCCTTGACCACAAGGGAGATTCTTCAGTCTTCTACGTTGAGTAGGATGTCGAAGGGTCCAGAGTTTTGTTTCTTATGTTTCTTCAGGATAATCTGAGTTGCATTGGCACTGCTCCCACTCTTATTCAAATCTGGTGGGCTGGATTACCTGCTAGATCCCCTCCTATGGGTGGGACCCAGGAAGGGGGTGGATACACCCCTTTCCTTTGATCCAGGTCGCGCTTGGACTGGGGCTGGTGTGCCCCAGAACCGGTTTGGCCGGATTATGCAAGGGGCAGCCTTGTGCTCCCCAGGCAGTGTCTGGTTTCTTTCAAACCTCCCTGCTACAATCCACTATCTCCTGTCTGGGGTGATGTAACACCGCCCTGCGACAGGAAACCCTTTGTCCAGGCCACCATCTGCTGAGTTTTGGTCAGCAGCAGGAGGCCAGACCCGTGTCTGTGGCAGAGGCATCCATTTTGTGGATCTGAGGCTCCTTTAAAATCAACCGCGTTTCAGTAAAGTAACATGTCTTCTCCCTCTAGAGGGGTGGAATGCTACCCCCATCGCCAGAACTGGCGAGGGGGTAGTATTCCAATTCGTATGATACCTTACACGACATGTTTTGATAAAGCCAAACCAAAGTTGCTATATAACCGCGAGGATTATAAGGCACTTAACAGTATATGGTATGGCATTATTCCGAAACAGCTTAGGGAGTTGTTCCCGACAGCTGCAGACAGGCTCAGCTCATGCCAGAGCTCCATCTCACATTAAACCACACACTCTGCCTCCAGGATTGATAAGGCCTTCCATAGGAGTGGCTCACAGGTTTATATGTGTCCAGATATAGGTTTAGATATAGGTATACTATATCTAAGCAAGGGGTAATCAGCTGAGTTATCAGCCATTTGTGTCAATTTAAGAACTAGCCAGGGGTGGCAAAAGATATGCTGCAGCCCCTGGTAGGCCTTGGTGGCACCTATGCCCTGAGCACCTATAGTGCATGGTAGAGGGGCTGACAAGGAGTCCATTTCCAATTGTGGTATGTACCTATAGCACGTGTATTATGAATTTAGAGAGAGAACAGCAGGCTGGGGGTCTGATTAGCAGACCCACAGCCTCAGTAGGTCGAAAACCAGTGAAGCAAAAAAGCAAAAATTGGGGTGACCATAGGATAGCAGACCCTACTCTCCTACAGACCTGAATTATTTCGTATCAGTCCTGGCTCTGAAAGCTCGTGCACAGTCTTCAGTTGAGGCCCAGTAGTCAGTACAACGTCACAGGCAGGCTTCTAGGGTTGGTCATATTATGGTGCAAGCCAAGACGTGAACTCGCTTGGCGCACTCCCTTTGCCATGGCTCACTAAGGCTGCACACTGGTGCAACACGGGCAGACTGGACAAACCCTGCTCTTGAAAGTACCAGGACGAAAAAAGCACACAGTGCAGCACTTAAAAAATAAAAGAAACAAATACATGTAGGGTTGTTGTAAACTCTTCTGATAAAACATGTAAGAGGAAGTGTGAAGGAGCATGGAAGGGAGGAGATGGAAAGCAGGGAAAAGGAGGGAAGGGCAAACGGAAGTCTGTAGCATTCTACCGAATAGAGAACACGTCCTTCCACAGCCTGAAAATGGTATTTCAGTCAGAAATGCAAGTTCTTTTCGGACCGGACCCACTCCCAACAAGACAGCATGCGCTGTGTAGGCAGCACCTGGTACAGTTAAGAGCTCAGCGCCTATTCAAGGGCAATAGGCGCTATGTAAATACTACTGTACAACAGTCTAATCTCGGGCCTACTATATAGCCAGTGCCTCCCGCCATGAAAACAGTGCCAGGAGCATCACCAAAATCGGAAAAGCGTCTTTGCCCTCTGTCATCCTTATGCGTATTATTGGCACTCAGTGATGGATGACACTTTAGATATACATCAGCGTGCAGTACATGGAGATTATGGGTGAGTAGCCGGGCATTCCCATGGAGTGAATGTCTTTTCTAAATCAGCCCGTGAAGAGGCCCCTTACATAGCACGGGCCCGTCTTAGCCAACACCTCCTAGGGGTGTGAACGCAGTACCAAGCATCAAGTGCTGTCCTAGCACTACCAGTGTGCTAAGCGCCCCGCTTGACCCTCTCTGCGGGGGGGCAGGTCCTGTGAGGAGCATCGCTGGAGACGGGCACCAGGGACCACCTAGCGCCGGAGTTAACTACCGTCTTCAGACCTCAACGGCGTCCTACCTCGGTGGAGGAGTGTGTTCCTAGATAAATAACTTTATTGAACTGCACCAGGCGGCCCTTATCTGCTAACAGTGCGAGTTTTTAGAAAGTAGTCAGCCACACAGTATTAGGAGTTGCATAACATTCCTATTAGTCTCCAATGTCCCTACAAGTCTGCTCTCGTTACTGTAACATCTCTGTTCTCTACCTAGAAAATTAAACACTGTTACTGTAACATCTCTGTTCTCTACCTAGAAAATTTAACACGTGAGAAGGCTTCCCTAATGCTGTCCTCTACCCATGCATTCCACTTTAAAGGGCAATTCCAAATCTCTGGGGTAACCTTTCCCTCAAAGACACAGGCGAGTTCCTTGTATGCTTGACATCACTGACTGGGAAGAGGTGAGACCTGTTGGCTCATGTGTGCGCTGTGGTGTCATGGGAACTCACCTCTGATGCCGGCTTCCCCGACGATCAAAATGACAATCTGGCCTGCAACCTTATTACAGACCTGGCCTCCATGAACCTCAGTCTATCTAACAAGGGTTCTACTCATAAAGGCGGTCACCTCTTAGACCCAATCTTCTCCAATAGCATCTATGTAAAGTGTTCCACGGCGGTGCCAATCATTTGGTCTGATCACTTTTTAATTAAATTCACTGTCACTAACTATGTAAATGCACCCACTCACAAACTCGATACTTACTCACAGAAAAGGGATTGGAAAAAGTTCGACCCTGCTGTTTTCAATACAATCCTATCTGATCTTAAGCCAGAGAATATATATACGTCCAATTATATTGATGTGATGGCCAGTGCTGCATACGACTGGCTCTTGGAAGCCTTAAATACTTGTCTTCCCACTACCCGCAAGAAAGGGATTACTCACAAAGCACCCGCTCCTTGGTACAATGAGTCGCTTCGTTTGCACAAATCAAAATGTAAGAAATTAGAACGCCTATGGAGGAAAGACTATTCTCTTACATCTGGTATCGCCTATAAAATTGAGCTGAAATGATATCATAAGGCGTGTGCTACAACCAGAGCCATCCACGTCAACAAATCCATAAACGAAGCAATAAATAAATCAAAAACCCTGTTCAACGTGGTGAAAGAGCTCACCGGTTCACAGACCACGGCTACACCTTCCCAACTATCCAACGCGAAATGTGATGAGCTTGCCCAGTACTTCATTTCCAAAATTACGAATATACATCAGGATATCCTCGCTCAAAACAAAATACCTGTCTCCTCTACCTCTCCTCAGACTAGGAATGTGATCATAAACTCTTCTGGATCACCTTCGCTTCTACTGCTGTCTTGGCCTGATCTCCGCTCGGAAACTCTCTTAGAAGCATTGAGCAAAATCAAATCAGGATCCCCGCTGGACCCGTTGCCCGCCCCTATTCTGCGCTCTCTGAACTCTTCACATCGATCCACCATCTGCAAGATGCTAAACCACTCACTCGATACTGCTACTGTTCCTAGCTGTTGGAAGCATGCCATGGTCACCCCGCTATTGAAGAAGCCACAGGCGGATCCCAAAATAACCGCCAATTATCGTCCCATTTCTTTACTACCGGTATTCTTGAAAGTCTTGGAACGACACATCCACGCCCATCTTTCAAAATTTGTAACAGACAACAACCTGTTACATCCTTCCCAATCGGGATTTTTCCCCGGTTTCTCTACAGAGACGACCCTGATGGGCGTTACAGATAGTCTGCGTCTGCTCCTGGATCGAGGAGAAACAGTTGCGCTGATCTTACTTGATTTCAGCGCAGCTTTTGATACTTTGTTACACAGTATCCTTCTCAAATCACTTGCTGCCATCGGCATTGGCAACAAAGCATTGGACTGGCTTGCATCTTTCCTATCTGACCGCACTTTCCAAATTTTCTCCAAGTCATCATCCTCTAAGAGGAAACCCCTCCCCCCATGGGGTACCACAAGGGTCTATCCTTAGCCCTCTTCTTTTTAATTTATATGTCACACCTTTGGCTTATGTTGCACAATGTTCTGGATTAAATCTTTTTTCTTATGCCGACGATTCACAAATTGTTTTCTCACTGTCTCAAACTGATCCCACGGCTCCTTCCCCTTTGCAAACTGGACTCAGCAATATATCTGAATGGATGAACAACAACTTACTCAAGTTGAACGGCGGAAAGACGGAGGTCCTGATTCTTGGCAACAAACCCGATCTCTGGAACCTGACTCACTGGCCCACTACCATGGGTCCCCTTCCAACTCCATCTGACCAAGTGCGAAACTTGGGAGTAATCATTGATAGGGGACTATCCGTGAAGATCAGGTCAACAGAGTCACAGCCATCTGTTTTACCATTCTACGATGGCTGCGTAAAATCTTCTGGATGCTCCCCAAAACACCCAGAGATCTGTCGTGAACGCCTTGGTGACCTCCAGACTGGATTACGGCAACGTGCTCTACCTGGGGTCCCCAAAGGCCGTCATACGTCGCCTTCAGCTGGTACAAAATGCTGCAGCTCGGCTTCTCTGTGGCTGTCGTAAACGTGACCACATTACAGAACGCCTGAGATAGCTGCATTGGCTTCGTGTTGAAAACCGGATCAAGTTTAAAGCTTTGAGCTTTATGCACAAGATCAAACCTGGATCAGCACCCCTCTACCTTCAGGCCCTTGTAAGCCCCTACCTTCCAGCTCGCTCTCTCCGTTCCTCATCTCACCATGTCTTTAATGTACCTAGGTTCAAACTTACCAGAATGGGCGGTAGCTCCTTTGTGAACTTAGGACCCAGACTGTGGAATTCACTTCCGCTGGCCCTACGGATGGAAAACTGTCAGATGCGATTTCGCAGAGCGGTGAGGACCTGGCTCTTCGATCTCTAAAATCTTCTGCCTTATGTTGTCGTTCTGTCTCTTAGCGCCGGGAAAACCTTATGGGTAGCTGTCGCGCTTATCAAAATCAATTAATAAATAAATAATATAAGCGCACTGTGATCCTGTGCAATCCCTGTCTCTCCGAGTGCCGCGGTGCCCAGACAAGGAGCAGATAAGGGATAGGATGAGCGGCCGCATGAATCGCTGCCTCCAGTTTGGGCATCTGTGAGTGTATAAATATCGTCATGATTTTTTCGGTTCTTATTTCAAAATGTTGGCAGGTGCGCTCCAGACGAGGCCTGCAAGAGATGCCTCATACACTGCTAAACCTCTGTGGCCCACGGAGGAGCACTTAACCTAAAGTCCAGAGTCTTAGTGGACATTCCAATTAATTAGAAAGACCACATGAACAACAAGCGCTCGCCAGGCAGCCGCGGTTTATTTTTGCATCGCGCTTTCACTTTAAAGTGAAAGCAAGACTCAAAAATAAACACGCAGTGGTGCTTATCTTTATGGGGCCATTGTTTAAACACATGGCCTAATAAAGATAAAAAATTGTCTGCGACGAACGGAAAGTAGGCGAGCACGTCAAAGTGGGTCGGCAGAAAAAGCCGAGGTAACACACACAACTCTTTTCCAATGGCTGGCCACCATTTATCATAAACGGTGACGCCAGCCAATGGCAAAGAGGGGCGGGCTTATAGCCCTTTACTGAAACTCCTCCTAAATATTAAATCTCGCCGAGCGCGCTGCGCATGCGCGCAGCCACACTAGCCGAGACCTAAAAAGGAGTGGAATGGTTCTTCTCATTGACACAATGTTGGATAAAGACAAAATGATAATGCAGCCGGTGCAGGTATTTTTGGTGCATTTGTACTTTGCATGCAGAGCAGTTGGAGCGGGCACAACATTCAGCAGGAGACTTGGCATTATCAGGTTTGTCATTACCGCACCTCAGGCTTTGTCTGAAGGAAGGAGGGAAAGAGAACTGGATCAGTTCAATGGCTTTTCTGTGAAGGGTTTGGGAGTTGTGGCAGAGTAGAACATGCAGATATTCAGATGTGGCAGTCGGCTCTGGATATGGTGTATACTGCTAGGGCATTGGAGTGCAGACAAATAGCAGGAGGACTGGATGAGGGGATGGACGAACATAGCTCTCCAAGAGTTCTTTCTCTTAGTGGTGGCTCTGTTCTTATAGGGAGGGAAATTTGCTAACAAAAAATTGCTCTTCACGTTGACAGCATGCCAGTGGTACAGATCATAAACAGGCAGTCGGCCAGCGATGTGCATATTCTGAATTTGCTAAGTGTGTTTGTACTGAGTTATCTGAGCTGCAACATTACGTTCATAGCAAGATATTTACCAAGGATGGACAATGACATTGAGGATGCATTATCTCATTCGCAGCGGCACACAGTCCATGGACTTGCTAAGGAAACGCCCCAGGAAAAGACGCTTATTCCGGACAGCCTGTGATGTGTAAGGGTGCAAGGTTGCTACAGTTGATAGTCGGTTCTGTGGCACAATGCACTAGGAAGGCCTAGGGGCAGGCGTGGTCAGAGTTTCTGAAGTCGAGGGGGCATGCAGGATGATCATGCAGTTGGAGTCCATGGTGCAGGACTGACAATGAAGCCAGTTCTATTATGATTCAGAAAGGTTGGTCCAGAGTTACCACTGAGGGTAAGTGGGCTTACATTGCATTTATTGGGAAGTTGCTAAGGAACATGGATGCTAGAGGATTGGGCAAGGGAGAATGGGGCAGAAAGCGAAGACCACTGCTGTGGTCAGAGTTGCGCAGAGTGATATCCGAGCTACTTACAGTTTGTCACAATATTTGAGAAACAGAGCTGTTATCGTTATTCATGAATTAGATGATTTTTGGAGCTGTCCGAGTATCTGAGTCGCTTGGAGGTAAGGGCACAGAGGGACAGGTGTGGTAGGAAGCACAGCTGCAGGAAAATAAGGTTGATATACAGATGGTCAAAAACTGATCAAGGGCGAGAGGAGCCAAGATGGCGGACGGGACGGACGTGTGAGCGCCCGGCTCCCAAAGCTGTCTGCTTCGCTTTGAAATCCTGGCACTAATCCTTGCTTGAACCACGCTGCGACGATGACACGGACGCGCTGAAGTCAGTCGCTTTCATTTGAGACCTTCGCCGACCGTTTTGGACGAGGATTTGGTGATTAACTGATTACCGGGGCTGACCGCGACCCTGGTGCCGATTGCAGCCGCAGGTCACTGCTGCTCTCAACTGGGCGGACGGGCAGTGGAGGTGCCGACGTCTGGGATCGGCCTGAATGCTGGAGACGGGAGGTTTTATCCTGACCCGCGGGGTGCGACTCCAGTCTGCTGTGGTGAGTGTGCCTGGAAGACGGGATCCCTTTGTTCCTCGCTCTCCCTTCTACGCTGCCTTTGTCCTGGGCGGACTCCATTTTGCAGCGCCCTTCTGGTCGCGCACTGTTAGTGCCCCCGGGAGCCAAGGGAGACCTCATTGTGCTGGCCCTCCGCACTGGTGGCTGCGTGCCCCTCCGTGGTGCGACGATCGCCTTTCTTTAACGGAGTCACCCACCCTTCCCTCCAGTGTGGATCCGTGGGTGAGACGGCAATGGCGCTTGTCCTCCAGCAGAGCCAGTGGGCTGGTCCCTTGTCCCCAGCTTGTGCAGACTTGCCCGCACTTGACCCGGGCGAAGAGTCAGATGTGACGCGGTGTATTGCGGATCGGCTGATATCACGGAGTGACCTGACCTGTGGCGATATTCTTGATGCCCTCATAGATCTACGAGCAACATGGCGGCACATTGCTCAAGAACTGGGAAATCAGATCGATGAAGTTGTGTCCTCCTTCAGACGGCCGGCGCTGCCTGTTTCTATACTGCCTGTGTGCGCCTTTCAAGTGGATACAGTGTTACCACAAGTGCGAGCGGATGATCGCAATGTTCCTAGCTACAGTGTTGCGTGCCTCCCTGCCGATGCTACTATTGTTGCGAAGTTTCCCCTCACTCCGGGAACTTTGATTCTGCCTGAACAACTGCACTCGGGGCTTCGCTTGTCACTCTCCCAGCTGTTTGCTCCCTTTGAGAGTGAAGCCCTCGGAGCCCTCTTTCAACACTGCTGGAGTGAGCGACGTCTTGAATGGCAAGGGGGGCTTGTCATCTTGGCCGCTGCGTTAGTTAGAGATCGAAGACGCTCATCTTCCTCTCTGATGCTTCCTTCATGTCGAGAGCGGCCATTTTGTCCCTTTGTTCTGCCGGACACGTATCCGCTGCGATGGTCCTGCCTGGAGATGTTTCGTCGATCGGGCCAGGGTTAAAGGGGCATATCACCTCGACTGGTTTGATCGGCTGGCGGAGACCCGGACTATTCATCGTTTTGATCTGCTGACAGTTTTGCCATTGCAGCCCCTCGCCTATTTGAGCTCGTGACTATCCTGCACTTTTGTGTTCCTTGGTGGTGGGAGGGCGGTTCTGTGGGAGTCCGGTGGTTCTACATGGGAATGCATTATTATCAGTGACTGGATTTGTCATGTGCCTGCTATCATGTCGTGTTTGGGGTGTTTACTGATATTATGACTTCTCGGGTGGACTGCAAGAACACTGGGACTACTTTTGCAAATGTTGGGCGCACGCACCGTGACATGGTTTCTCCATCTTTCCTACTGTTGCTCTTTAATACAGCGCTGTCGCATTTGGAGTCGGCGGTTTTCAGTGTGGGACGCAGTGGATGGCTGGGATCCGGGAGCTCGGATGTTAGGTGGGCTCCTCCCCCCCATTTATTCTTTTAGGGAGTGGTAGACTAGCTTGTTCTTTTCTCCCTCCCTGTATTCAAGAGTGAAATTTTCCTTTTTCTTCTTCTTTTCTTCCTCTTTTTTCCTCTCTTTCTGCTCTTTCGTGCTGTTCCTTCTCCTTTCTTCCGACTCTTCTTCTTTCTAAATTTTGGGTTTATAGGGCGACAGGCACGCTGCTAGGGGGGGGGTAGGCCATAGCCTCTGCATGTGTGTAGGGTGGGGGGTTATATTTCATTTTTATTAGTTTCTATGGGACCTGTTTTGTTCTCCTTTATGATTTCAACTTTCTTGTCCATGTTTGGGAGTGCCGGGTGCAGGGTGGCAGTGGTGATGTAACCGGGTCATAGGTGCTACTCTGTGGCATTGCTATTGTGTAACCATCCTCCCCGGCGGGGACTTGATTATCGATCTACGATTTGCTTGATACAGTTGCTTACGTCATGTCCCGCCTGCATGGACCTTGTTCTTCACTTATTTTATTGGTACGGAACACTACGGCCTGAAGTTAATAGCTGCATAACAAAAAACTTTAAAATTAAACCTACATTCATCCTGTTACACGGTGCTGCGATATCCTTCAGTCTTTCTTCTTTTCAATGTCTGAGACTCTGCTACGGTACTGTGTAGACATAATGCAAGCTGCTGTGCTATCTGATCGTTCGTGGCCGGCCGGATGGTTGTAGGCCCGTATATGTTATTCTTCTTTATGCACAATAAAGGTTTTCAAAAATTTAAAAAAAAAAAAAAAACTGATCAAGGAGCAAAGGGGTTCAGAGTGCTCCTGTGGGCTCATGCCATTAGACGTTTTTGTCTGGTATACTGGGGTGTTAGGTGCAGAGGCACCACCACATATTCTGATGTGGTCGTTTACAGGCACCAAAATGGTTCACCAGTGACTGGTTTTCAGTTTCTGGCCATTGCTGAGCAAAGCATTACTTCAAGTGGGGTAGTTGGCAGCTGAATAAAAATTAGTGCTGCATACAGAAGAGGCTGGTCCGTTGACCGGATACGACAGATGGGGAGATGGTCATTTGACTTATAGAACAAACACACATATGGCAGGTGGTGGGGATGCATAAGGGGCCCTGTGTTAATTGTTTGTTACCTGTTGTAGGTTCTGTTCCATGCCCAACGGGGACCTTCTGACAGTTTGTGGACAGAGATGTAAGCAGGCACCAGGGCCTTTCGAAGTCAGTTGGCATTGCACGGGCGGTATGCTGTGGAGGGGGTAGCTGCCGGAAATAAGGAAATTGCTGAAAAGAAAAGGATGTCTTCAGTGTTACTAATTAATTTGGGGGAGAATGACCTGGTGAGAAGCAAAGGACTGTGTTGATCAAGGCTACCAGAGCAGATATGAAAGAAGGGATAGCAGGTTTGTCAGGCACGCACATATTACGGACAGAGGTAATACCCAGAAGACAGAGGCGTGAGAAGATAGACCAGCTGCCATAGATAGATCTAGGGGGAAAATTAGCAGAGATGTGTGGATGTTTTGGAGGGAACGAGTAGGTAGGTAGGTAGGTTACACCAGTAGTTGCGTAATGATGTGCCTCACATTTTCTAGGGAGACAGAGTGTATTTTTCTATGTTTGGTATGGACCTGTATTTGTTGTAGATACGAGAGGTATTGGCTGAGCACTTGGGGCTTCAGTTGTGGAACCAGCAGAGAGCCCAATAGCAAAGAATGACCAGTAGAAGGGTAATAAGTTGGTAGCATTTGGGGGGGGGGAGGCAGTAGAACCTCTGTGGAGATACTTCTGTGTGGCGTTTGGCAGAGAGGTTTCTCAGGTTTGGAAGCAATTGAATTTTTTTTGGGTGGGTGGATCACTTTCAAGAGGAGGCTGGGAATAGGTTTCACCAGCAGAAGACAGGAAGAAAAAGATGTCAGTTACAGGAAGTTAATTTATTTCAGCTTACACAGTTTTGGATACAGTGAAAAGCAGTTCGAGTTGAGTGGTGTGTGGGGGGATAATTAGGAGTGGGGGTAGGACAACTAGTAGGTTACTCATGTATAGTGAGGAGGTTAGATCTGTAAAGGAGTTGACCTAGAGTTATGACAGTGCTATGTTGTGTAATCTGCGTTTTCATACCCGATGTTCAGTTCCAAATCTGTGACCTATTCGAGTGCGGACTAGGCCTTGAGCAGTGTAGGCGGAGGGTATGATCAGCACAGGCCATTCACCGAGTATCGTCGGCAAAGGTCAATGGCCCCACCTGCCTGCATAGTTCAGGTAGAGGGGCACCAAGTCTTCGGTCACCTCCGTGACTGTGACCCGGCTTTCGTCCGTACTGAGCCGCATCTTCCTCTTACTCCTCTCCATGCAACCACTGGTGTGGCCTCTGCCATTCGTGATTTGCGACTAGCTGCTGTATGTGAGACCTACTGGTCTACAGGGTAGTCCTCGTCCCTCATCCACGTGACGCTGGCTGGCGTTGAACAGGGTTTATGGCGCCACGTGTCGCCGGTTGGCGTTGAACAAGGTTTGTGGCACCAAGTTTGGCAAGTAGCTCATATGGAACTATGTCTCACTGATCGGGGGAGGCCTGGTGCTGTGGCTGCTGGCCCGTATTTGGGGTCCCTGCCATTCAGGAGCCAGTACACAGTTTTACATATGGGGCCTGCTGGGCCGCAGAGGACGCTGGTGGAATATGTAAATGAGGAAGGAGTAATGTAGACCAGCGTCGGGGGGCCAGCGATGGTATGAAAGGCTGGTAGGGTCACAGGCCTTGGGCTTGGAGCTCACACAGGCACGTTATGTTATGTTATGTTATGTGATGTTATGGTAATAACACTTCTATAGCACACAGATGCCCCAGCCAAGGGGCGTCCCGGCGCTTCTGGAAGGGTACCCAGACACAACATAGCAGTATGAGGGAGGAAACACACAGATCAAGATCCTAAGAGAAATGAGGGAACAGATGCGTTTTGATGGCTCTCCTGAATTTCAGCAGCTCATCAATTTCGCGGATGTGGGGCGGTAGAGAATTCCACAGATTTGCAGCCAAGACTCGGAATGAACGTCCTCCAGCCCTACACAGTCTGAATCGTGGGACCACCGCCAGGTTTTGGCCCAGGGATCTCAAAGGGCGCGAAGGCACATAAGGCTTCAGAAGATTGTCAAGAATCGGGGGGGAGGCCATCCTAAGGATCTTGAAGGACAGGCACAGGGTCTTAAAATAGATCCTCTGTTCCACCGGCAGCCAGTGTAAAGAGCGGATGGAGCTTTTTACACTGGCAAGAGCGTGGTGGGCTCTCCTTGACACACGCCGGTGTTGGATGGTGATCAATGTGGCCTGGCTGCGCAGGGTCGGGCCTGATGGATTCATGGTCCAGAGGGCCGGGGTACGGCAGGCGCACAGGACCGCAGGCAACTGTTATTTATGTTATTTATTTATTTCTCCGCTAATGAGGACAGCGTCGGCCTTATGATGGGGTGGGAGGCGCCACCCTGGCAGGGACTTTGGGCTTTCCGGAAGAGGGCCACGCTCAGGGATACGTGCTTTTTATGCACATTCCTACGCTGGCCTGGCGTACGCCGGGCCATCCCAATCCACTCACGCTTATGGGGTGGCGTAACAGGCAACATTTCCATGAGGATCCCCACTGGCTGAGGTGACATGGTTGTGTCCACTACACTCCATACATTAGAGGTGTATGTCGCCGTGGATAGGGGTGTGTTCTGCATACTGTGGTCTGTCCAGTACATTGCCGCCTCCCTTGGCATTGTGTACTTTCTCGCTCATGGTTCTACTGAATCCTTCACACATGCCTGGTAGCCACCTCTCCCCACATTCGGCTTTTGTGCTACTGAGGAGCCATGCCGTTGATTGATCATGTTCACAGCTTTCCCAGGTTACCATTGTAAGTTGCTCAATCGTGTCTGGTGGGTGGGCACGTTGTGCATGTTGGTTGTGATTTTGTGACGTGTGCATTGCCAGAGTTATGGATTGCATGGTTGTGGAGTTGAGGTGAGTGGGGTTTTAATTTGGCACTTGCCAATGGGCTGTCCATTTCCCTTGGTGTCATCCTAGGGATGCTGTTTGCTGATAGACTGTCGGAGGGTGATGGAATCATGCACACTGACTGTGTATTTGGAGGCGACATTAGTGAAGGTACCACGATTTTCTGATATTGCCTGCACATTGATGTGTGACATGTGCTTCCTGTTGTGCTGTTTGTGTGCTGTGTCACCAGGAGGCACAGGTGGGACATGTGTGCAGTGGATTACCCCCAACACGTACGTGCCTCCGGCTATGGCGTATGGTCCTTGCTTAGTCTCCATCGGTTCCTGCGCATTGTGTTGGACGTATGGGGACTATGGGCCAGGGTGATGTTGATGTCCAGGACAGGTGTAGGGGACTTGGATGTGGCTGGCTGTGAGACTCCGCCGACTCTGGCAGGTGTTGGTTGGGGTGTGCCAGAAGCCAACATGCGCAGCACAGCCAGCAGCTTGGTGTGGGGTGGTATGTTAGTTGTCTGATGTGTTGGTGCCTTAGGCCTGTTAGGCGATGATGGGCAGGATGCGTAGGATGGTTGTCCCTTCCAGCCTGTAGTGGACAGTGACATTGTCAGGTGCTGGGCCTGTGAGGCAGGTGCTTTCCCTGGGGCCCACTGTCTTTGTGTGCGCTGTCTCTGTGGTGGTCCGAGGGGGTGCCAAGTGGGTGTTGTGGCCCTCTTGGGTGTCCGGGCTGCATGATGAGTGGCTCCATTGCATCTGTTGCCCTTCATGGGCTGGGCTCCCTTTTGTGGTGCAGGCTGCCGTCCTACTCTACACCAGGTCAGAGCAGGTGTTAATTTCCTGCTGCTAACTAGCCTTATCGCATGTTTTGTGTTCTTATCGCAGTTCTGGCTGGTCGTTGTGAATGTTGAGGTGTTGTGTTTTCGCAGGTTTTTGCACGGGAACGCCGACTCTGCATCTCATAAGAGATAGTTGTAGTGGTCCTATGTGGCTTTGTTTTTTGCGGCTGCTATCGCAAGTAAACTGGTGATGTGGGCTGTTAGTACCAGCTTGTGAATGGGATGGTAAACTTATCACAACTTTGGCTGCTATAAAGTGCTGTTAATTTGGCGATGGCTCCTTGTGAATATGGCCCTCGTACTGCAGCATAGGTTTGTAGGTCCCCTGATGGTACAGCCAAAGAAGAGGAGAAAATGCCCTGGGGTGGCCTGTGCTTTCAGACAATAAGGTGGGGTTACTCGCCATGAAAAGGCTGGAGGAAAGGAACATTGGGGGCCTGTAGCGGGTCCTGCCTCCCCACTGGCCCTTGGTTCAGGGTGTTGGGGCAATTATGGTGCCCCCCTACAAATGCCTGTTCCATGTGGCAGGCACCACATGGTGGTTGCCACGTAGTGCAGGAATATACACAGTGTCCCGTTTTTACATTGCGGCTGCAGCACCTGCCGCAATGTAAAATATATGCATTGCGATCATCGTGGTGGCGGTCACATTGCAATGACTACTATTACATTTGGTGCCTCTTTTTACATTGTCTAATTTTCCCTGTCAAACATATTCAGTTGCTCAAACAGGGAGTCCTTGTTATTCACGCCTACTATGGGACCGCCAACAGCATGTCGGACGGTCCCAATCCTCCATAGAATGACGGACAGACTGTAGTCCGTCTGCCATCGTAATCAGCTCCATAGTTATCTATTGTTATGTCGATTTGTAGAGCGCACTAACACAATATTTGCAGTTGTTATTATTGTTAGTATATAACTTTTTTAAATTAACATTTGAAACTTAAAAATTGCATTTTTAACGTTAAATTAGATATTTATAATGTTGTAGAAGGTTGTTGGGCTTGTAGAGGAAAAGGATGGTAAGTAAATTAGATTATAATTGATGTATTACATTATTCAATGTGTAATGTAAAATTATACTTTTGTCAATAATTGTGTAAATTGTTTTATTATTTAATAATTATGTTATGTCTGTGAATGTAATTAATTTTATGATGTATTAACATGTTTAATTTTTGTAATTACTTTTAGTAATGTGTTTTGGGGTTTGTAAGTGAATAGGGTGCAAACTTGACTTCAATTAAATATTTTACATTACTGTTAATGTTTAATTGTTATTTAATTATGTAATCGGTAATTATGGAGTTTTTTATTTATAATTGTAGCTTTTTTATAGTATTTGTATATTTTGAGATTTTTTCCAGTAACTGATATTTCCACAGTAGCTTCTTTGTTTTTTAGGTGGGCATGGTGGGAAGTCACATTTAAAATGTTTACTTTATTAATTGTTAATAATATTTATTTGATTAAATGTATATATATATATATATATATATATATATATATATATATATATATATATATATATATATATATATATATATATATATATATATATGATGGCGATATTATGTTTTTAATTTTTTAATTTTTAATTTTTCACTAATTTAATATTACGTGTTTTCAATTATAATTTATCTGAAATGTATTTTTAATATTCTGTATTTAGGATTTAGAGTTTCTTTATATTTATTTGTTTTTAAGTTCCTATGGAAGGTAAGATGTTCAGGCGTTTACTGTTTGATTTAGGTAGGGAAGTAATGTAGTATTCATTTTTTACAGGTTTTAACAAGTAAAGGTCAGCTCCTGTGAAGGCACAAAGATAACCGCAGGGTAGGTGGTGATCTCCAAATAGGGTGGGCGGAAGTTGAAGCAGGCTGGCAGAGGTAAGGATCTCTGCCACACTGACGGATAGGAGCCGTCTGCAGCACTTCAAAAGATACCCTAAGCTCATCCACGGTCATCGTTTGCAGTGCCAAATTACCCTTTTATTGGCCTTTCGTGATCTTTCTCGTATGAGTTCTAGTGGAATAAGCACAATACTTCCACAATGAAATCCTGCAGGGCTGACTCAGCCTTTCCACATTCAGATGCCTGCCAGGACAACTCAAGCCTTAGGTTTACATTCCAGCGGTGCTTATTCAGGCTTTCATAATATTTTAATGTTTTCAGAGACTTGTTTAGTGTCGCTCAGGCCCTAAGGAGAGTTCGCAAATATACATCTGCTCAGCCTTTTATCCTACCCGAGATAATAAAAAGTAAGCACTAGTCAGTTAATTAAGAGCATTTTTGTCAAACTACTCACAGCGCATAGACTCATTGGAAGTAATTTGGTGGGCTGAATACATTCTGACATTGCATATTAAATGCACGTCATTCCTCCACACAAAGTGCCTGTGCAGCGGCATCAAGGCGCTTTAATCCCCGGTTCTGCTCTCACATGCAGATCATTAACATCCGAAGTGACGGCCAGGCCTGATCTGAGTGATATCAGCCTCGGCTGCCACCGACCCGTTTTCCTTTGCCCAGTTCTCTGGGTAATGGGGCATAGCTGTGCGCTGACTCGGGGCACGGGGGGTTTCCCAAGTGGGCTCTTCTGCTGCCACCCAAGCTGACAGCTGCCCACTTGCCCAGGAGCATGCCATCCAGTAACAGGGGGAACCTCTCGTTCCAGCTGGCACCGCTTTATCTCACAGTCGGAGCCTTGTGCGCGCGGACAGCTGCAGTCACAGGAATTGTCAGTGTCCATTACTTCAGGATTTGGGAACAGAGTGAAAGACCACGAGGCAGGTTGAGGGGATTTCCTGTTCGCATTAGCGCCTGTAATCTATTGCAGAATATGAGAACGGGGCATTCTGACGGCTTTTTTTCCCCACCTTAAAATGGCGTCTGTCTGCAGTTACAGCCCAGGCCGGAACTAACCGACCAGCTAACCAGTACAATCTGCATAAAAGTTAAATCATGTCATGCGTTCTGTGATCTACCTCGGATAGGCATGCGGCGCTCTCCGGGGCTGGCATCCGGAAACCAGTCCAGTTGAAAGAAATGCATTGTCAACCGGAGCAGTTGGCACGTTCGATGGAGGTTTGGGGGTGGTGGGGGGCGGAGCTTGGACTTGGCTTGGGAGGGCGCGTGACATCATGCTTTTATCTGTAATCCATCACTTCTGCGCGTGAGCACAGTGGAGAATTACGGTCAGCAGCTTCTACATAAAGACCTTTTGCGCAATAAACAGACCACGCTGATGTCTTAAGCGTAAAGGGCCATTTATTAGGACTAGGCTGCACAACATAATCAATAACCAAATAATAACAAATAACCAATAACAAACCCCAAAATCAACTCTTCATCCATACACTCCCTTCACCCACTCCATACTCCCTCTCATTCCACTCCATGACCCGTTCCGTTCTTAATCCATTTCTTCAGATCTCTCCTAGCATCCTCCCCGGCATCACCTGGCATTACACTCATGCCTCCAGCCCTCCCCCCATCATTCACTCTCCCCCCCCCCCCCCCCCCAGGGATGGGTGCGCCCGCTAGTGACTCCCCCAGCCCTCCCAAGTACTTCCAACCTGCAGCCCGTCCTACAGTGGCAGGCTCCGCCAAACCTACTCCCGAACCCTAGTAACTGTAGGGTCGGTGGGTGGCCTTTCTTAACTCGTCCCTACCAATTTTGTCAGAATACAGGATGAAGAAGTCACCTTCCTCCCCTGCATTCTTATACCCACCCCAAACCCCAGCCTGGCCCTCCTTGCGCGAAAGAACCAGGGGAAATACTAGTCTGCGTCTAAGCTACTCCCTGGGCCCACCAATCGCACCAATCGACCGGTTCACGGGTGGGGGAGTTGGACGGTGGTCGTTGGAGTTGGTAGTGAAGATTCCTCTATAAAATCTCTGACTTGCTAATGAACCAGAACCGTTGCTCACTGAGCGTCAGGCATACCAAATATTGATCACAAAAAACTGATCGCACTTAGCTACCAGTATTTTTTAGGCCTAGGTGCAGTTTGCAGAGTTTCACGTGAGAAGAGGTGTGGCGCAGCGACCACGGCAGCTGACTCTGGAACACGGGGGCTCGCGGTTCGATCCCCGGTGCCCGCGGCATGTTACCCTAGCACCACGTGACTCTGTGCTATGGCTCGCTTAATCTCCCCCACGGCTCCCAGTACCTAGACACCCTTAGGGGTAATTGTTCGAGCTTCACAAATACCAGATTATTATTATTATTTATGTTCATGTAAGTGACCCAAAATCTCTGTGGAGTTTTGCAAGCGGCGTAGTATTATACGTCAGGGTTCTTGCATTGGTTTTTAGCTTAGGTGTTTGTTTTGTGTTGTAAAATCCGCGAGAATGGTACCACGTGCAGGTTAAGAAGGTGCTGTTTCTTTCTGCTATTCGACTAGATGTTTACTTGAGCAGCGGCTTCCTCAACGCATGCGGAATGTTTCTCAAAATGAGTGGTAGCGAGCAGACGCGACCGCCCGCATTGAGAAATCTCGCCGAAAGATAGTCTATAGTAAGATTTTCCTCGCCTTCCCACTTCACGTAGGCGAGCCAGAGGAGAGGGAAAATTCCACTATGCAGAGGTTTTTAAGAACTCTGCGAGCGGAGAGCAGATCGGAATTCCACGCCCAGGCCAAGTATTTTAGTGATCAGTATTACATTTTACAAAACAACCTTTGTAGTAATAGGTTGGCTCATAGAATTCGAACTACTCCAAAAATATTAATCAGGTGGATCATAGATTGTTACTCAGTCTTATTGGTGGCCCTCTCAGCGCTGATAAGGTAAAAAATACTGAACATTTTCCTTGAGTAAAAGAGTACTGTATTTTAAAAATAAAAGTTAACTTAAAGTTTGTTATGAGAGTTGGCAGTGGTTAGAAAGGCGACTTCATCCTATTGCGAATGGGTTACAACTTCAACTCATGTGCCAGTAATTTCCAATGTTCCTCGACTGGATATTGGTTACAAAATATTGATACATGTCATACTGATTAGGTAATTAAATTGATACCTACAACATGCCTGTTACAAATACTGAGTGTATATTGGTTACAATCCTAAATTTACTGACTTCTATTATTAGATGGATAAATTAAAATAGCAATTTTGCAGATTCTACTGGAGTGTCTGTACATACAAAAATGATTTGTACATCCCCAATTGGCATACAGAAGAATTACACGCTGAAACATGTACTGCTCACATGAGTAATTGGTGGGCATTGCAAAGAACTGTACATGGCAGAGTCCCATATATAAAGTAACTGTGACTGAATGTCTACTTTTACACAAAGAAGACGTTAAATCGATATGTGGTATTGGCAAAGAGTAGCCGACCTAAAATGATCTGTCTTTACCATACACATGTGCATGTCCCACCTCTTTATTAATGCCAGCAGATTGCATTATCACAAAAAAAGAAATTTAACACGTCTTTATTAGTACAAGGAATGACACGTATCACACTAGAAACAAATATAGCACGTGTGCAGTGCACTCACTCGTATTTCGTAGGCTTTTGCAAGTCAAACAAAGAGTGATGAGTTCTTTCACTGTCACTATCATGTGTGTACACCCTGAACCCCAAGGGTACAGAACACAATCGTGTAGTTATTCACCACAATGAAGCAGAGTAAAAGGGCTAAGATCTGCGCCTGTGCTATACGTGCCTGCAACAGGAGCCACCACCAACATCGGCCCTTAATGTGCTGAGGCCATTCCGACTATCTATAAGAGGTTTATTGTATGTCTAGAAATGTAAGGCATACCAAATGTTTGTTAAAATACCCCTCACACACCAAAAGGGCCCTTGGTGTCATGATTCGTCATCGGGGTCTTCCCGCCCCGCTGCGGGGTGGGGCGTGCTGCCACAGGCGACTACGCCTGAGCACTAAATTATTGTAAGTGCTATGTGAGATGTATCTGTTGTGAGTGAGAAAAGGGTCAGGGGTTGATGAAAAGTGATGTTTAAAAAATGTCTTATGGATTCAAAAACCTTTATTTGGTCATAGGCTGGTATTTTTAAAAAATATGAGTCGGAAAGATCACGCTAGTAATGTGCGTATTCTTCTTTAGGTGTCAACATTTTTCGAAGCTAGAGATGCTTCTTCTTCAGGACAGAGTATGATCCCTCAGTCAGTCACTATGCTGCTATCAATATGTGAAGAGAAATATATACAAGTGATGTTCAAAAATACATAACCTAATTGGTACAGGTATGAATTTTCGAAAGCTTTATCAGTATAAGCATTCTGTCGTGCAGTCACTGCTTTCTCTCTCGCCTGGTCGTCTGTATGGAGCATTTCACTGACTGATGCTGCTCCATCAGCCGCATGGTATTCAGATAGGATATCGAGTTGGAAATGTCAACTTAGACAAATATCGAGCTGGAAATATAGTCATACAGAAATATCTACAGCAAGAATATCATAGTCAAGAATAAGAAGTAAGTAAGAAATATAGTTTTCAAAAATATAGAATTCATTAACAACGTTTTAAAAATATAGAAGTCATTAATATCGTTTGCAAAAATATAGTTGTTTAAAATATCAATATTTTATTTAGTGTTATGTATTTTAATTTATATTTCAAATGTATGTGATGTATGCTTTTTGTATAAGTATTGTTTATGTCTTTTAATATATGTGTTACTTTTTGAGTAGTTATCAATTCTATTTTAACTACATTTTGCACTATTTAGTTCCGTACAGGGTTGTGGGGTTATAGAGGAATAGGGTGGGAAGTAATTTAATTATAATAAATTCATTATTATTTTTTATTTATTATTACTTATTTTCATTGAGTTTTTATAGTGTTAATTGTGGAAAGTAATTTATTTGTAATTATTTATTAATTGGTTGTTAATTAATAATATGTAATTGGTAATTCATTATAATATTTGTGTATTTTGTTTAGGTGCGGGTTGTGGGGTTTATAGGGTACAGGGTAGGGAATGAATTTATTTATAATTAATTATTAAATATTTGTTAATTGTTTTGTAATTTTGTTTCAGGTGCAGGTCGTGGGGCTTATAGAGGTTAAGGGTGGGAAGTATTTTTTGATTAATTAATAATCAGTTGTGAATTTATATTAATTAATTGATTGAAAATCATTTATGGAAATTGTGTAATTACTTTTAGGTGTGGGTTGTAGGGTTTATAGTGTGATGGGTGGGAAGTCTTTTGGTTTATTAATTAATAATTAGTTGATCATTAATATTAAATAATTTTACTTTATAATTAGTTGTCAAATATTATCAGTTTTTTATTAAAAGTAAGTTTTAATTGTGTAATAAATATATTTTCAGTTTAAATTTAGCTTTGGGTTATGGAGATTATAGGGGTAAAGTGTGGGTAGTTAATTATTTGTTATGAGTTTTATTTTGTCTTTTAATAATAAAATTGCTTTAAAAGGTAATTAATTATGTTAATTAAGGAAGTACATTAAAAAATGTAGATGTGGGTTATGAATTGTGTGGTGTTATAGGGTGGAAATAAAAAAAGTAAATGTAAGTAATAATGTATTGCTTTGTTTCTAAATAAATTCGAATAAAAATATTTATTAGTTTGAAAATTACTTTTTATTTTATTTAATATGCCATTTGTAGGTATTTGTCATATGTATTTAACATTATAATATGTTTTCAAAAGTTTAATATTAATATATGTGTATTTTAATTTTTAACATATTTATATATTTTTAATTTATTTTATTTTTAAAAACATTTTTATTGTTAATATTTTATTTGTTTTTCATACTGAACTGACTGGAGTGAGAATATTAATTGTTGCTCCTCCGCAGTCCAACACTTTATCTTCTGTTGCACACACTGGAGTGGGATTAGTCATTTGTACCCCCTCCACTATCCAACACTTTCTCTACTGTGGCACTCATTGGGGTGGGACTAGTAATTTGTACTCCTCCGCTATGCAACACTTTCCCTACTGTTACAATTATTGGAGAGGGGGAATAGTAATTTTCACGCCTACGCTATCCAACAATTTCCCTACTGTTGCACTGATTAGTGTGGGAATAGTAATTTTTACTCCTCCATATCCAATACTTTCCATACTGTTGCACAGATTGGAGTGCGAATAGTAAATTTCCTCCCACCAGTATCCAACACTTCTCTACTGTTGCACTCACTGGAGTGGGAATAATAATTTTTACCCCTGCGCTATCCAACACTTTCCTTACTGTTGCACTCACTGAAGTGGAATAGTAATGTTTACCCCTACGCTATCCCTACTGTTGCACTGACCGGAGTGGAAATTTAAGTTTGAAGATTTTTAAATAGTTTAATGTTTTAATTTATAACAGAATGGTTTTTTAAATAACATTTTATGTTATGGAATATTTATATACATATATTTGAACATTTTTATATAATTTTAAAATTATAAAATAAATTGAAATAGTTTATGTATATATATATATTAATTATTGAAGGTAATTTCGGCAATCGACTCGAGGCAGCCGCCGCAGCCCAATCCCAAATGACGAAAGAGCAGACCTGTGAAATATATTAATTATTATGTATGTGTGTTGAAGTTTTTTTTAATGATGTTATTTGTTATATTTGTTAAATCTACTAAATTTTGTAATGTTAATTTGTGATATTTATCATTTTATTTTTATCATTTTATTTTATAGACCTTGAGTGGGAATCAGGGTACCTGTTGATGGTACTGGACATCACTAGTTTATTTATACACTAGGATAGAACATCAACATGGTTTAGAAGCTGTCAATCACGCTTTAGAACAGCATCAGCTATGTTTCGCAAGGCATAACATCATGATTCTCGAGTTTGTAAAATTTTGCTTGACCCATAATATCTTCTTATTCGAGGATCAACTGTACATACAGAGGTCAGGAACGGCGATGGGCACTTGCTTTGCCCCCAGCTACGCGGATTTATTCGTGAGCTGGTGGGAGGAGCAAGTGCCCAGAAGCTGCAAAGTTGGGGAACAAGAGGGGAAGGTCATATGCTGGCATCGTTACATTGATGACCTATTTATCGTATGGAGTGGTGGATGCGATACAGCACAAGAATACATAAATGTGCTGAATAAAAATAGTGTCAACCTTAATTTCTCAGGCTCTGTCAGTCCGGTGGCAGCGGACTATCTGGACTTGAGAATATTTATAGAAGAAGGACATCTCCATACCTCCCTATTCAGAAAAGAGACTGCTGGCAATTCTACACTCTTTGCCAGCAGCAGCCATCCTCCCCAACTGATTAACAGCATCCCGTATGGGGAACTACTTAGGCTTTGCAGAAACTGTTCCAGGGAGTCTGACTTCGAGGCGGCTGCCTCAGAGTGTGTATCCCGCTTTAAGATCAGGGGATACGGTGAGAAATTGCTGAGAAAGACTCTAAATAAAGTAAGGAAAATTGAAAGACGCACTCTCCTAACGACGAACCCTATACGGGGTAGACGCACGGAGAAAGCAAGTAACAACAAAGGGAAATTCACATTAATAACTCCATACTCGTCAGGGGCTAAAGACCTAAGAGTGATGCTAAATAAAACTGGCACATTCTTCTGACGGATAATGCGCTTAAGGAAGACCTACCAATCCATCCACTTCTCACATTTAGCAAAGCTAGATCAGTAGGCAATATGTTAGTGACCAGCCACTTTGAAAAACTACCCCAGAGAGTTAACACCCTAAGGGATCAAAAAGGCTTTTACCCCTGAGGCCGCTGCAAAGCATGCGGAGGCCGTAAACGGGTCCTGTCATACGTAATAGCAGATACAGGGAGAAAAATGACTATAAACAAATTTATCACCTGTAGTCCGCAATATGCCGTCTACTGCTTACAGTGCCCATGTGGCCTTCGCTATATTGGGAGCACTATTAAGGAGCTCAAGTTGAGAATACTTGAGCACCTTAGAGCTATAGACAAGGCGGACCAGGCCTATCCAGTGGCCCGCCACTTCGCTGAGGCTCATAAACAGGACCGCAACAAACTCCAATATTTCGGTCTTGATATTGTTCCCCCCAATATGAGAGGTGGCGATCGCCTTAGAAGACTGCGGAGGTTGGAATCGAGATACATTATAGACCTTTCAACGAAACATCCGAAAGGCCTCAACAGTGGGGAAGAGATGGCATTTCATCTGGGGAAATGAGACACACTAACCTCCGCACTGTTGTGAGAATTTGAATTTGAACACTGTCAGACTATGATGCTATGATGAGACCTTGTCTGAATTGTAATGTATCTCCTAAGATCTGGTACTCCACAATCACATGTGATGGTTCCATATATTGAATATTTGAACATCATAATATTTGACAGTCGTCAGGTGAATTGGAATTTTAGACAGATTTATATGATTTATTCTGTTTATCATGATGACATTTTGAAATGATGAAATTTGGTTTGCAATAGGGTGTGTCTCATTCTCTATATTTGAAATAATTTTCTAGGGCAGAGAAATTAAGTTGAGACTATTCTAATTTTGCAACCTAGAAGGAAATGAATTGCTGAGTATGATTGTTTAACGTTACTGCCAAAACTTAAGACATTGATTGAATGCAGGGTAATTATTTAACTGTGCTCACTTACAATGCTTAGTTTTCATGCCATATTCTATACGCTGCTATACCTACTGCATTTAGCCGCATTCAAACTCTATTTCATTTATAAGTAACTTCTCAATGCATGATACAAAATGTGAAGTTTTATAATATGATGGACAGTACTGACTTGTATGATAAGGGACATTAGCCGATCCACGGCTTGATCTTTGTTCATTTTATGGACATATGTATAGCATCTGTACCACGACTTTATCAGGGTAGATGCCCATCTATGGGCTTGATTTCATTTAATGCAAAATAATGAGCTGTATGAATGACATTGAAATCATTGAAAGATGGCGCGCCCTTTTACTGTTGTGGTGAAAGTCCCTTGTCTATGTCCGAAATAATGTCTGCGGCTTTAAAAACATGTCGACATGATATTCAGTGTAACACACACTGACGAAGGCAGCACGCCGAAACGCGTCTGTGTGTGCGCCTTCCGAGAAAATAAAATCAGCGTGATCGACAGTATTGCCTTCTTTGTAACTCCCAAGGGGAATTGGAGCGTTTTATATATATATATATATATATATATATATATATATATATATATATATATATATATATATATATATATATATATATTACCTACTGGCGGTCGCCAGTAGGTATATATAGTTAGGATTTTTTCCCTATGGGATTTCTGAAAATTCTATGCCTAATAACTTTGGCGTTTGTGGACGGAATTGGCTGAAAGTTTCTGGAAAATGGCACATTTTGTTTCTGTGCAGCACTTGAAAATTTGGGGGGGTTTTGTGGAGGGGGGGCCGAGAAAAAAGGGGGGTCCCAAAACGCGTTTTTTCCATGTTAATTTCCATAGGGCGGTTGGACTCACTTTTAGCCCGAACGGCTGAATGGATTTGCACGAAACTTTGCAAAATTGTAGGGACTGTTAGCCCGATGTGCCTTTGCTAGGTCTCAATATATGTGCTTCAGTGGATTTTGAGAAATTAACGTTTAAATCAAGATATATATCTGTAACAGCGCTCCGGGCAGCGATCCGGTTAGCGAACCTTTCGCGTATCGGAACTTTGCGATGCGAAGCTGATTGGCTCTTCGGTGTCTGTCAACATTCTAAACAGTCCGGAGCGGCCGCCATCTTGTCTCTCGGTAGGATCGAGAGACAAGAGGAGGCCAAAACAAAGGGGGAAATTACCATAAGGGGGCATAGTAGATCCTCGTTGACCCCCTAGGTTTTATGTGGAGGTTTTAAAAGGGCCTAGGAGGGTCCAAAAAAAAAATTTTTTTTTTGCGTGGTAAGCGCCAAGTTCGCGAACCGGAAAGCGTTCTGGGCAGCGAACTTTAAGGATAAAAGAATGATAGACTTTTGTAATACTGTATGTTAATTATTTGTTGTTTTTGTTCGTTTTTTTATTTATTTATTTATTTTGATTTAAAAAAAAATTATTTATTATTTTCATAGTTCATTAAAACTTCCAGCATTATATCATCTGGTATCTCGTCGAACATGGATGTTTCTGTCTCTTGTAAGGTTTGAATAAATTGTTCGTCAAAAGATTGATCCATAAAATCTTCATCCACATTTTTTTCATTTACAATGTCTTCGGATGTAATCTCGAAGGAAACATTACTTTTTTCTTGCTCCCCTTCCATTTTTTTGCTGTAAATTGCATAAAAAAATAATTAAATTAGAAGAGTTAGGGCACTGTTGGGTTTAAGTTCAGACAGGTAGTTCTGTTTTTTTAACAGTGAACTTAAAGGAAGTTAATTCATAATTATAGCAGAGAAGTGTAAGTCAATTAATAAATATAACAGAGGAGTCTATCTGTATCTATAACTATAGCAGGGGGACAGTAAATAATTATCAAAAACGTTTTTACAAATTAATTTAAAGTGCCACTTACAAATTATCAATTTAATTTTCAGGGAGGTGAAAAGGCTCTTGAAATGTAGTTCAGGAAGTAGTAGTCAAAATGGCTGTGTTTCCTTCTCTTCCTTTATATATATTCAGGTACATAACCAATCAAATGTCAGGAAAAAAAAATTGAAAATGAAAGTAACATTTTCATTGGTTGTCAATTCCAACACTTCAGATGTGTTTTGTGAAGTAATTTACCTCACGGTACTTATAGAGGTCTACAGGCTTAATGGCTAAATGGAATTTCAATCAAATTTGTGAAAATGAAAGGGATTTTTATGTAGTATGAGCTAATCTATATTTGGTGAGAGTGTCTCTAGTCGTTTTTCTGTAAATTACTTTCCCACCTTTTTTTAGGACCGCTTTCCGGAAAGCGGCCCGGTTAGCGAACCTTAAGCGTCACGGGAGTCCACCATTTTGTGTTTCGGTCGCATTAAGATACAAGATGGAGGGGAAATAATGTTTAGAATGGGTAGAAGGGGTCATGGTAGACTTATCTTGACCCCCTAGGTTTTCTGAGCGTGGCTGAGGAGGCTTATATGTGCGGAAAAAAAACATTTTTTTAAAAAATCCGCGAGGTTAGCTTTCGGTTAGCGAACCGGGTAGCGCTCCGGGGAGCGAATTTTGTGGAAAATTAGTGAAAAAAGTTAGAGAAAAATAATAATTGTGAGTGATCAGATGTAGGGTAGCTCTGAGAAGAGCTTTTGGGTTTATGGTACATTTAGGTACTTATAAGTAGGTACCAATGCACAGTCTTAAATTCAGAATGAAAATTCTGTTGCCCTCATCTGAGAAGTGAACTCCATCTCCTCTGTAGATATCTTGCATGTAGTAACGCAAGTTATTGTTGTACAGAGAGCCCATTCCATGGTCTCTCATGTAAGCTGAAACAGATTTGTTTACATGCTTCCTCGCTTTCTCAATTTGTGGACAAAATTGGTTGGACCACCTCCATTTCTGTCTTTGGCATATATTGGAATATACCAAGGCAGTTTGAGGAAAAAGTGCCATTAATTGCTCAAAGGTGTCCTTTAAAAGCATTTCCAGACCTACCCCTGTCAAAGTGCCCAAATCATTACCTCCACAGTGCACTATTAACAGGTCAGGTTTTGGCAAATGCATAAAGGTTTTCACCAATGGTATCAATTGGTGACATTTTAATCCTCTTTGGCCCAACCACTTAATTTCCACATCTTGTAAATTGAGGTTAGGTAAATTTCTGTTCTCAGCATACCTTTGAGCCCAGTGGATGTAACTATGTCCAACAATCCAGACCTTAAACATGGTGGGAGAAGGTTGTTCCCTATAGCTGTCTTTCTTTTAACATTACTCTCTGTTTACTTCCCTTATACTAACTCTTCTTTTTTTAAAAAAAATATTTTTTTGGTTCGCTTCAAGTTCGCGAACCGGGCAGCGAACGGGAAAGCGAACCAAAAGAAATAGAGCTTGCCAGAGTGATAAACATTCTAGCAATTTTATTTGAAAGGGGAGGTAGTTCTGAAAAGAACTTTTTTTTTTGTTTTTGTTGTTTTATTATTATTATTTTTTTTTCTGAACATTTTTTGATTTTTTTGTATTTTTAGAACAGTTTTATGTTTTTTTTGTGTTTTTTATGGAGGGGAAACAACAAAAAACAAGATGGAGGGCAAATAATGTTTAGAATGGGTAGAAGGGGTCATGGTAGACTTATCTTGACCCCCTAGGTTTTCTGAGCGTGGCTGAGGAGGCTTATATGTGCGGAAAAAAAACATTTTTTTAAAAAATCCGCGAGGTTAGCTTTCGGTTAGCGAACCGGGTAGCGCTCCGGGGAGCGAATTTTGTGGAAAATTAGTGAAAAAAGTTAGAGAAAAATAATAATTGTGAGTGATCAGATGTAGGGTAGCTCTGAGAAGAGCTTTTGGGTTTATGGTACATTTAGGTACTTATAAGTAGGTACCAATGCACAGTCTTAAATTCAGAATGAAAATTCTGTTGCCCTCATCTGAGAAGTGAACTCCATCTCCTCTGTAGATATCTTGCATGTAGTAACGCAAGTTATTGTTGTACAGAGAGCCCATTCCATGGTCTCTCATGTAAGCTGAAACAGATTTGTTTACATGCTTCCTCGCTTTCTCAATTTGTGGACAAAATTGGTTGGACCACCTCCATTTCTGTCTTTGGCATATATTGGAATATACCAAGGCAGTTTGAGGAAAAAGTGCCATTAATTGCTCAAAGGTGTCCTTTAAAAGCATTTCCAGACCTACCCCTGTCAAAGTGCCCAAATCATTACCTCCACAGTGCACTATTAACAGGTCAGGTTTTGGCAAATGCATAAAGGTTTTCACCAATGGTATCAATTGGTGACATTTTAATCCTCTTTGGCCCAACCACTTAATTTCCACATCTTGTAAATTGAGGTTAGGTAAATTTCTGTTCTCAGCATACCTTTGAGCCCAGTGGATGTAACTATGTCCAACAATCCAGACCTTAAACATGGTGGGAGAAGGTTGTTCCCTATAGCTGTCTTTCTTTTAACATTACTCTCTGTTTACTTCCCTTATACTAACTCTTCTTTTTTTTAAAAAAATATTTTTTTGGTTCGCTTCAAGTTTGCGAACCGGGCAGCGAACCAAAAGAAATAGAGCTTGCCAGAGTGATAAACATTCTAGCAATTTTATTTGAAAGGGGAGGTAGTTCTGAAAAGAACTTTTTTTTTTGTTTTTGTTGTTTTATTTATTTTTTTTTTTTTCTGAACATTTTTTGATTTTTTTGTATTTTTAGAACAGTTTTATGTTTTTTTTGTGTTTTTTATGGAGGGGAAACAACAAAAAAACAGGTATTGAAAAGGGCTCAACAGGAGCAAAAAACAAATTACTGCTTGGGTGCGTTAGGGCACTTATGGTTTTCGAACACCATATTAATCAAGTTCACGCTCATGTTCCCATACGAGAGCATAGCACCACAATATATACAGGTAAACCTCATATGTTTAAAGTTTGGCTGAATGTTTGGCACAGTTTCCTGTGCCTCTCTTCCTGTCAAAGACATTGTTGACGTAGATCTGGCCACAGGAGTTGTCGGGGGATTGTCTTGTAGGTCCCTCAACTCTGCCCGGCTGTAGTTTAAGGGATGCCACCTGGCCATATGGCGATGCATAGTATAGTTGCCCATACTATATTTTTTCTCTGTGCCTCTAGACAATCTGTATTTACAGATGAGGCAGGTGGCATATTTAGCATTGACCTTCTTGTCCCCTGGAGGGATGGAAAAAAACTGCCAGATGAAACTTGTTTTCCTCTTAGAAACACGGGGCAACTCCGGGATAAATTCTGGTTGATCTCTATCCTCTTCTTCTTCTTCCTCCTCTTCCTCCTCTCTGTTGGAGATAAATTGACTTGGAGGTCCTCTCTTCTTATGAGGAGGTGGAGGTGGTGGTGGGGGTGCACCAGCTGCAGCAAGTATAGAAGCCATTGCTGAACTCCAGGAAAATGGTCTTTCTCTCACCAAGATGAAAGTCAGAGTGAGGAAAGAAGGAGGGGTTTACATGATTTGGGAAAAGCAAAAGTTCTGAACCAATGAAAAGTGTTATTTTTAGGTCACATGACCTAGTCATACATCATTTGGAAACCAAAAGTGAAATGAACCAATGAAAACTTTGATAAACAAGTCACATGACCTGTTCCGCTTACGTTACGTGGTGCGCGCCGCGTCTCGGATCGCTTCCGGTTCGCGGTCCGGAGCACTTCCGGGAGCGCTAACGCGGCGCGTCATTAGACGCATTACGCGACAACGTGATACGTCGCGCTTCCGCGACGCGTCACAGTTCCGCTAACGTAACGTTTACCGGTTCGCGTACTAGATCGCGGCATCAAGATGAGCTAACGGAAAGCTTCCCGGTTCGCGAACTGGAAGCGAAGAAAAAAAATATAAAAAAAAAAATTATTAATAAACATCTAAAATATATTTTAAGATTTAAAGAAGAATACATTTTACAGTTACAGATGTTAGCTTTTAAAAAACCAATGAAATTCACAGAAAAAACCATAGGTTATAGACCATATATAGTTAGGAATTTGCATTTACAAAACCTTGAAAATTCAGTGAAAAAACCATAGGTTATAGACCATATATAGTTAGGGATTTGCATTTACAAAACCTTATTTTACTCGCATAAAACCATTGAAATTCCATATATAGTTAGTTGCGCTAACTATATATCGCGCACCCGCAATCCACTGCTGATGATGTCACATATTACATCATTCATGACATGGTCAGTGACATCACTGATGACATCACTGATGACAACATCCAGTGACTGTATGTTTCTGTAAAGTGTAAATATGTCTTACATATTGAAGAATGAGTGGATGTATAAGAGTCTGGATGAAGGATTTAGTAGGTGCATGACTGACTGTATGAGTGAGTGATTAAATATGTCTCACTGAGTGCATGGGTTAGTGACTAAACTGTCTTAATTTGTGCATTATTATGTCTGTTGTACTGTAAACTGCTGCATGTGTTGATAAGTAGCTATATGAGTAACTATATGGGTTATTGATTGGTAGCCCAGGTATTTGTATGGGAGAGTGAGTGTGTGTGTGGGTGGCTGGGAGGTGTATGACTCTGTGCATAGATGTGTGAGCAGTTGATTCCCTAGGTGTATGGTTTCAAAAGTGCATGTGGAAACAGCTGTATGGGCGGTTGACTGTGTGCATGAGTGTATTGGTGAGTGAATGGATATCTCAGTGCTACATGTCAAAGTAAGTACATATGTAAAACACAGTACATGTGAGAGTTGACATATATAAATAACTGTGCATAAGAGCCAGTGAATGTGTGAGTGGCTGTATGGATCATTGTGAACTTGTATCAGGGATTGTATAAGAGAGTAAATATGTGGTAGTATATGTTTGAATAAGTAAAGTTTGTATAACTGTATAGTTGAGGAAATGGAGGTGTGATTGATTCTTTGCATGACTGACTAGGTGTGTGAGTAACTCCATGGAGGAGTGACAGTCTGTGAGTGTCTGTTTACACTGATTGTATCTAAGGTTATATTAGATTCTGAAGAGGTTCATCGTATTATCACATGAATGATATCATCAGTGATGTGATCAGTAATGTCAAATGAGATGTCATCAGTGATGTCATCAGTGATGTCATTTGAGATGTCATCAGTGATGTCATCAGTGATGTCACTGACCATGTCATGAATGATGTAATATGTGACATCATCAGCAGTGGATTGCGGGTGCGCGATATATAGTTAGCGCAACTAACTATATATGGAATTTCAATGGTTTTATGCGAGTAAAATAAGGTTTTGTAAATGCAAATCCCTAACTATATATGGTCTATAACCTATGGTTTTTTCACTGAATATATATATATATATATATATATATATATATATATATGTATATGTATATATATATATATATATGTTTTTTCGTGTCTTGACAACGATTGATGGGCTGCTCCATGCCTGTTGTTGTAAAGAGGCCGCCCTGTAGGGTCGGGGGCTCCGTGTGCTTGGAGACTTGTGTTTGGATTTCAATCAGGAGCATGACCCACTCGATAATTTTTTCTCAACATTTTTGTACTAACCTGTTTTAGTATAGGGAGTTGATATTTTTGCGTTCTATATTTTTTTACCTGTATTTTTTATTTCTATATTTTTTACATCAATATTCTGTCAGTGAACCGTGTCTGGTTTAGAGAGGACCTGACTTGGCAACTCAAGCTGGGCTCTTCCTATTGAAGCAGGACTAGGATTGATATGCATGTAGCTATGTATATTATGAGGTTGCCTGGTGGGAAACAAAAGAAAAATGATGGTTATAACCAGAGGTTGGGCAAATTGGAAGTATTCCTCCCCTCACCTATTGTGTGCTTGATATGCCAGCTGATGCATCACCTAGCTACATCATGTATAAGTGGAAATGAGAGCAAAGGTAATATATGAACCCCACCCCACAGATGTACGATCATACATCCATAGCCATCAAGAACTACCTCTGAATGACATATAGGCATAGTTAATGCACAATAATAGACAAAATACAAGCACCACAGCACACTCCACCCAAAGAAACAAGCAGTCCACCAGCTCTGAATCATGTGTGTTCCCTAGCCACTGTGGATGTTTCCACTTGCAAACTGACCAATACCCCACACTGCATCGTCCGGTGGAAAAGACCTCTATTTTTCTGAAGTTTTTTGTTTCGGACTGACAGCCGTGGTTACTTGCAGGTTGCTATAGCACTTAATACAAATATTCGGTGCACTAACTCAAAGGGAGGGGTTTCCACTCAGAAGAAGATTCTGATACCTGCACCCCAACATACATTTTTGGTATTAGAACATTTTTCACCATGTACACAGCGTCATTGATCCAACGAGAATACAATGTCCAAACATGCATTCATCAATTTCTATTCTTTGCAGCTACAGGGTCATTGATCACTGTAAATCCCTTTGACTTTTCCGTGGCTTACTCTAGCACCAACAAGGACAGACATCTACACTAAAATCGGCACATTTCAGCTTCCTTCACATGACATCTCAGAACAGGAAGCAAACGTTCTTCAGTCATACACTATCCAGAGTTCGGTCCTGGTACAAATACTGCGCTCCTCAACTCTAATAACACTCAGATATTAGTAGCTGACGAAATGACACAGCCTGTGCCAATCCCTTCAAGATGACTATAGGAAATAGACGTAAATATGATTGACCTAGTGGCTGTCCCCAATCGTTGTAATTAAAAATGTTTGGACATAAGTCAACCAAACAATAAACGCTATCGGGAATGGCACAGTTTGTCATTCCCGATGGCAAACAGTATATTGCTCAGGTGTTCCCAAAACGATGTCACCACAGGAGACCAATAACATCTGGTCTTGTGTCTCCGCCGACTAGTCCATCCACTCCAGTACCCTTTTTCTTACCGTTTGGTCATAAGTTTAATGTGTGTCCATTCAGCCTTATATTTCTATTAGGTCCAAAGGTATACCATTCAGCTGCCTAACAATGATCATCTGTTACTAGCTCCAAGAAACTGCACAATTTAGGTATATCCTCAATTTTCCCATTAAGAGAGCTGTGCTTGAAAATAATGTAAGTAACAACGTCTTCGATTATGCAGCCATAGAACAAGTAAACCGTGCAAGACTCATTGCACTGTGCCAGTGACTCAACGAGAGTGGGATCATACTAAGCAAGCACTGGTACCGGTCAATTATGCATCGGATTATATGCTAACAATAATATGACGCTACAGTGACCTGTGACCTACAAATATATTATATCCATTGTATCGCCTACAGATACATCATCATGGTGAGTATATTATTACTTTTTTGACCTTTATATTGCTCATCTGTGAATAGATGGAGTTGATTATGGGTGCAAGCGTGTGCTTGTGAATAGATAGATTTGAGTATGTGTGTGAGGGTGTACTTGTTAATGGATGGGTGTGAATAGGTGTGCTTATAGATAGGTGGAAGCGAGTATGTCTGCGAGCGCCTGCCCCACTACTACTGCAAGTTACTTGCCATCACTGTCATGGAAATACATTATAACTTGATGTTGGGTAAATTTGTTATTTTATAGACTCTTGAATCTCCTTTAACCTGTGAACTACTCTAAACTATAAGGTTTTATGTCTGACTTGAAGACATCTAGCAATCATGTTTGTGCTGCACGTGAGTACTTTTTGAAACATACTGTCATTTTGCTTTAGCAATGTTTGAATTGAAGTGAAAGCTAACACTCACACTCCTCTCCGTCAGTTTAGCTGTGTAGAACTGTGAAATTAATCACAGCCCAAGGCCAGAGTGAGAGAGAGAGAGTATTCTTCAGTACAATCACAGAAGCAGGTGGTGACGAGGATTACTTCTGCACAGCCTGCCTTTGGGGTGACTACACCACAAAGCTCTAATGAATCACAGTACATAAGTAGGAAATCTTCTCACATCATTAGTTGACTAGGACATGACACTGAGAAATGTAAAGAATGGCAGAAAACAACCCCATGGGCCACTTTACAAAACGATGATGATGTGGCGCTGTTGGTGCGTTCCAAGGGTGAATCAGTCGCATTTTCTGATACCACAGAATGCTCAGAAGATATTATAGGTAGAGAAGACTCTAAGAGAATAACAGGAGGAGGAGGGAGAGGAAGAAGTGGATTCTGTCTCCCCTGGCAATTTATATAAACAAAATGGAATCCACTCTGGTAGTGGTAGTGATCCCTACAATGGTGGGGAGCACACAGTGTTGTTTTAAATACCCCTCACACACCAACAGGCCCCTTGGTGTCATGCTTCATCATCGGGGTCTTCGCACCCCTCTACGGGATGCGGCGTGCTACGACTCACGACTACGTAGGAGCATTAAAAGTGGACTATGTGTTGGTGTGTGTGAGGGAAATAAGTGTGAGTGGTGAGGTGATGGAAAGTGATGGTTAAAAGATACCTGGCTCATAGGAGAAAAAATAATAAAAAGTCTTTATTAGGCCCTCGGCTGGTATCGTTAAAAAGGTGCAGGGTGAGGTTGTCTGTTACTGATTAGGGTACGTCAACCTCAAAAGTGCGTCAACATGTTTCGGAGTGTAAGAACTCCTTCTTCAGGACGAGGATATGCACAGCTATCCTCACCTTACTCACATGGAAATGTAGATGTCAAGGTGTACTCTACAAAAAAATTAAAAAGGTGAAATGTACCTATTTGTGTTATGGCGAATAAAGTCTGTTGCGCCCAATTGGCGTTAATAGTACAGATCAGACTCTGTCATGCGCATTTGTATTTGTGCATCCATTCAATTGTTTATTTGTTTTTTATACCAGGTGATTTGACACTTCTCAGTTCAGTTTAGATGTTGGTGCTACAGGCAAATACTGTGTTTCTTCTGAACAGGTTGCATTATACATAGAGCCCTATAGGGATGGGTGCCAGTGAGACTGAAGTGATTGTTGGCCAGTTGACCACAACTCATATCTCTTTGAAGAAACTTGAGCAATTTAGGCATGGTCTACATCAGTGGCGACTCATCATTTTTAGACCTAGTAGTGCGGGCATGGGTGTACACACAAGAACACCAGTTCCATGCATTCACTCACAAGCACACACATACTCACACCCACCCATCCACAAACAGCACACATGCATACTACCACAAGCACATCCATGAACACATCCATTCACAAACACACAAATACACATATATTCGTACATACATTTAAGCATCTACACATTCAGTAGGCACTTACCAGACTGCAGGGATGATGGCAGGACCAGCGGGTGGCAGGAGGAAGAATCATGTAGTCCCTGGAAGCAGCTGAACGGAAGGAAAAAAAATGAAGATCGTGCCACCTCCTCTCATTGGCTTACCTAGTCATTGGTCAGCCAATGAGAGGAGGACCTTCCCTAACTCATCCCAGAAAGGAGTGTTGTCAGGGCAACTTGCTGGCCCCATTCTCACCCACACTCTATGATGATGTGTCATTCATAAACAGTTTGTCATGGTCACTTAAGGATTTCAATTTCAAGTGCCAAGGGCTAACTCTATTGGTTATGTTCCCTCTCATTGAAGAGAAAAGACCTCACTGGGCTTTGCAGTTCTAATGAGGGTATTGCCCTCATGGATGTGGGGGCTTCATTCCAACAAACACTAACTTAGGCTGCCAGGCGCCTGTACATTAGCACATGTAAAGCGCGTGATTGCCTGACCCTGACATCGTGTGTGTCAGACTGACCTATGCTAGGCCTGACAAACCCTCACCATGCTTTGGAAAAAGGGGGAGGGGTGTGGGTGTAGCCATGCCAGTCGTAACAACAGGCCACCACTGGTCTACTTGTTAGAGCACTGGCATATTTTTGAGTTGTGCCCGGGATCGATACGACGTGGAGAAATAAATATTATTGTGTAACAGGAGCATGTCTTCCTCCTGGATATTCCAGGGTAAGTCACAATTACGCTTGGAGTATGACACAACTTCTCACAGAAACACCTATGTGAAGGATGACTCTGAGAATGACCATAAAAGGTGTTGTATTTGGAGGAATTTTCTTCTTTGATTGTGGGCAAGTAAAAGTATCCTAGTGAATCAGCAATGTGGGGTTTGCCATTGGAATGGGATATTAACCTATTCTATTTTCAAATATTTAAAATCATCAATTCTTCATATTTACATCCTTTTATTTCTATTCCAAATTGACATTTTCCAGTGCCTAGGTGTACAGGTCTTAGATGTTATATGTAGCAAGACTCTGTGTGATTGGCATTGATTTCATTAAGATTGGGCCACCGTAAAACAAGACAATAACTAGGCGGAATCATCGCAAAACATAATAAGTAATAAGTCTTACATTAACAGAATCTTGCATTGCACCTCAAATATCTCAACATTTGTAAATCAGACATAGTCTATTTATACATCAACAGATTGTATGTCTGACATATTCCCTGAAGCCTCCTTCAGTGTTAAAGAGGGAGTGCGTCCAGTTGTGTTCTCTCAAATGTAACTTTACCAGCTGAAAGTTTACTCTTGGTAGACGCCATCTTTCTCCCAACCTGAACAGGGCGCCTCACTGTTGTCTGGCTAGGCAACATCATCGCCTATTTGTAAGGAACATCCTTTCTAATAATGACTAATAACCAGCAAATATGTAGAATACCAAAGGAGCTAGGGTATTTGATCAAACTACAAGCAAGATTATGGAGAGCACATTTTAACCCAGGAAAAAATATATCTGTGGAGAATATTCATGTCAACTCAAGATTCTAAAAGTTGGGTGCAAGGCAGTGGAGTCCCCCAATGTTGGCTTTGCAGTCACCCACATGAAACTCATACTCTAGGCAGCAAATACTAATAAAACAACTAAAGAGGGTGTAGAAAATAAAATATGTTTTACTGCTTGTATGCTGAATAGTGAGACTTGCGTTTTAGTCCTGGCTACCCCAAATGACTTCAAAGCTATGCTATTCTGTACCAATCCCTTTATCTTAGAGTGTAATCTAAAAAAACTATGTAATGTAGATATGTTCCTGTTTATTACTCTAAAGCGCACTTTAAAAATAATACATTCTCACTCCTATTCCATCACATCCTGATTTCATAATCGCGTCTCTACTCGTCAGTGAGCACGATGCATTTTAATGTACATGATCATGATTTGTATTCTACAATAAATAAGCATTGTCAACACCAATGCTGCGTTAGTTGGTTAAGTCGAAGCCTACCAGACAGCACAGATGTTTGGTTTGCAAAGACTTCTTCAGGATATTTGGAAAGCTCCCCTGGGAATGTATTCTACCCATTACTTATCATTTGTTTGTGTTTTGTAACTGGCAGTTGCATGCTTTCTATTTGCTATCTTTATTTGTTTGATGCTGTCTTTCTCTCTCCCGCGGAGCATAGTCTGTTTACTGTATTCGTCCAAGAGTGCTCACTTTCTGTTAACAGCCCTGTAAATTTTGTTGTTACATTGTAACATTTGCTGTGCATTCAAAGGCAGAGGTCAAATATAAGGCTCTCTCGTTTTGTTCTTTTCTTGTCATATTTTCTGTGCATTCAAAGGCAATGGTCAAATGTCGGGCTCTGTTTTCCGAGAGAGCTTTGTGTTCTTTCAATGACTTCATAGTGAGATGATTACAATTATGCTGAGTCCTAGGGGGTGCTGGTGGATAGGTGTACAATGTTATTTTATTCTAGCACAAACAAAATGTAAATGTCTGCAAATGAACTGTGCAAATATTTCAAAACATATCAGATTTAGGAAAGCACTAATGAAGCTCATTTTTAGGTAATTCTGAAGTGTAGGGGAAACAAATACTAAAATACGACTGAAACATATCAATACACTAGGTCATGCTATTGCCACACACTATCGTTTTATCAGTAAAACTGTATGTCTGTGCAAATGTAATAGTCAATTTCAATGAAAATGTGCTGTCTCTAATGACAGTGCACTACCACATCCTGTATGACACTCTACTCCCATCTGCACTAACCACTCTACTCTACACCACTCTAGTCAACTCTACGGCACTTAATTCTATGACACTCCACTCCACTCTGTGACAGCCCACTCCACTCCACTCTATGTCGCTCCATTATACGCCCCTCCACTCTACAACACTGTACTCCACTCTATGCGACTCCACTCCACTCTACGACATTCTACTACCCTCTACTCCACTCCAGTGTACTCCACGTCCTTCCACTGTACAATACTTCACTCTACAACAATCCACTCTACAACACTTCAGTTTACCCCTCTCCACCCTACAACACTCTACATCACTCCAAAATACTCCATCCACTCCGCTCCACTCCCCTAACTTTTATTCTCACTGAACAGAAGCCAGGCTGCTGTACAACATGGCTAAAAGAAATTGGCAAAGCCAATAGCACCTGCATAGGTGAGACCTATTGGCTTTGTGAATGCTTGTTTTAATGAATTAATTTTTGCAGCCACAGGCATACACAAATGTGCATAAATTGCTTCAGCTGTGCTGTGTGCAACTGTTAGCAATGGAAGCCCCTCTCTGTCTTCCCTCTTCATTCACGTGTTGTCTCACATGAATTTTAGCAGACAGCTAAAGCTGTCTCTAGCCAGATATAAAGTGTTATTGATAAAGGCAGCTTATTATGCTTGACAGGTCTGTGCTTAAATTAAATCACTTGCCAAGCCCCCAGCTACCAGCCTAAACCCCGCGCCTGCATAATTGTTGAGCTGAATATTTATGCATTTTTGGTCTGTAATAATTCCACTCAGAACTGCAAAAATCACAGGTTTTTCAAGAGCTGAAGAAATTAGTTTTTTTCGTGATTAACAAGAAACTATCAACAGATCATATAGTTTATCATCTCGACAAAACTGAGCGGTTATCACAAGTTCAAAAATGTGTAATCACGTGAATTGTAGCATCGTCCACGTCTTCTGCATTCCTGTAAACCAGTCTTATGGTTTGGAGGCACATACCAGGCCTGAAAGTGCACGTTCTGAACAATAATCCAACCTGTGAGTAGCATCACAACTCTGCCTCCTGCACAGCGGCACGTGACCTGCCCTGCCCGCCTGGGAGGCCTCGGATGCTTCAATGCGAACTCTAAAGGCACCCAGAAGAAACAGAACACGAAAGGCAATGAGTGTGCTGACTCGCCTGTGTTATTCAAATAAACTAATTGGGAATAAATAAACAGGGGGCAGATCAGGGCCTGATTACAACATTCTGCAGAACCAGAGAATATCAGAACATGTGACCAGCATTTAAAAGACTGAGCTCAGATGAAGACAGCAAACGTGTACAAAAGTTTAAAGGGGGAGTGTCTAGGCACAGATTCTTGCACTTTCATGCCACTTTTTCATGGTATGTTATGTTATGTCATACTATATGTAATGTTATGTTCTATATGTTATGTTATGAAAACGTACAGAGCGCACGTACACCCAAGAGTTTCTTGGCGCGGTGACATGATATAATTGGAATAATATATCTAGTAAACAGTAAACCAAACAGTAAAAAATCATACAAAGTAACCAGGATTGCAATCTTCTTTCAGGCGAACTGATTAGCACTTTTGCAGAACTGAATGATGATTGCTACTGTGCGGTTTGAACTCACTAACTGATCATCATCACTAGTAAATTATCATCATTAGTAAAAGGTAGGCAACATGCAGGAAAAATCAGCACACATTGCCACATTTAATATCAGAGTATCCTTTTCCAAGACAACTTCCTAGTTTACAGGTGTAAAATTAGTATTTTCGCAGTATCTCAATATGTTATCTTGTAACCAGTTTGTGCCAGCAACACCTGGTTAACGTCCTGTAATGACAGAACTAGATGCAGAATGGAGAGCAGACAAGGCTCTGATCTTTGGAATCAGCAGGGGTGTCAGTGTGAACAGAAGGAACACTGAGATTCTTCCTAGACTTCGGAATAAGAGTACAAGAAAGCGAGTATAGTGCCTGGTCTCTCATAGCCAGACAGGAACAAGTGACCTACTAGACCCCCAGTTTCTAGTGGCTTCCAGGGTACTAAGATATGGGCTTGTTGCAGGGATTCTGCTAGGGAACAAAACTATGCTTGGGACCTTAGAACATCCTAATTTTACCAGAGGAGCAAGGGAATGGGCACCCCAGAACACAACCCTTCTCGACCCTCTCAGGGATCGCGGTAACAGGACACACCCTTTCGCTCTCTCACTTGTATCCATCCACAATCAGACATGAATGGAGTTTAGAATATTTATTTAAATTATTGTGTCCTAAAATGCAGTATTCATGCCACAATTAGACAACAAATGCATACCAAAAATATTGTTAGCATGGTCAGTAAACGTGCTTCATAAAAAGTCCGGTCATGTTATAAGACAGAGCCGCACAATTAGACAACAAATACATACCAAAAATATTGTTAGCATGGTCAGTAAACGTGCTTCATAAAAAGTCCGGTCATGTTATAAGACAGAGCAGCCAAAACCCTCCTCCCCTTCTCCCAGGACTAAATGATTATATATCAAAGATCCAACAGATTAGTGGTGGACCCGTACCTTAGCATACACTGATGGACATTCCACATCTCAACTGACTTAGCAATCTTGTGTCAGAAAACATGCTCAGAGTGTTTTCTTAAACTCTTGTGTTATATGACAAAGCATGCGTGCTTACAATCAGCAGCTCTGTTCTCGTATTGTGTCTAGGTGCTAGTGCCTGACCAGAGGGAATTACAAGGGCCACTCTTGTTTGACCTTGTCTATGGTGTTCAGACTAAATACCATGAAAAGAACCGAGCACCAAAACATATGCAGGTACCGTACAAAAGTACAATGTGGCACACAACCAGGCATGTTTATATAGTAACTTGTGCAAAAGAAAATGCGGCCAACAACGTGCACAATTAAGCTAACATTGGGAAAACTACAACGGGCCATGCATGAAACACATCACAGGCTAATGGTTACTGGTGAAGTACAAGGCCACAGGCAAGTGATAGTTCAGGGTTAGTGTGCTCACCTTCACTTGTACAGGGCATTCTTGTGCAACAATCCTCCAAAGGCTAGAGAGGATTTCTTGGTGCAGTGACACATTTTTCTGGACCCTTTTTAGGTCGAGCATGGGCAGTGCGTGCGCTACTCTGCAAGCTTTGCTGTAGCGGAGAATGGAATAGAGGCCCTGCCCACTCTCCGCCTATATTTGTCATTGGCTTGTTTTGATACATGCAATTTGTAAATAATGGGTTCTGATTCATTATTAAGCTTGTTAGTCCCTCCTTAGTACCGCCTTGTCTTTATTGGTAACCTCCCATGTGGACTGCCCTTTTTACTTTGAACGAACAAACAACCTCCGGCAGCAGATCCTTCTCCTACCTTGTCGCCAAGACCTGGAACACCCTCCCTACCCACCTACGGCAGGCCCTAGACCTACTCGCCTTCAGAAGACTCCTAAAGACCTGGCTCTTCGAGCAGTAGCAGCAACGCCCTCCCCTCAGCGCCTTGAGACCATCATGGGTAAGTAGTGCGCTTTACAAGTACTCTGATAGATTGATTGATTGATTTGATTGTTACACAGTGAGTCGTTTTTAGTCTGTAAGCACTATTTTCTTTAAATAGTTAATCCTACTGCAAGCACGACATGCTTTCCTGCAACATTCAGAGAGCCATGAAAGCTTTCACTTTCTAAGCATCCTCTAACAATGGCGCCACTTCTCTGAATAGGTCTCGCATTTATGAAGGGGTCATCTCTGAGTCCCACTTTATTTAATCTGTACGTGAGACCGCTGGCTGCGGTCGTCAAGCGTTGGGGCCTGACTATGGTCTTGTATGCGGATGACACGCAGCTGGGGGTCACGTTGAGTGGGGACACTGATGTGGAGGCCCTCAGGTGGCCTCCGGAACTGGGGCTGACCCCTTCTCCGGTTATGGAGATAAAAAACCTTGGGGTCTGGCTTGACCCGGCACTCAGCTTCACCTGCCATACCAAGAGGGTGGCAGCTTCCTGCTACGGCATAATTAGAGGACTTAGGCCAATACTCAAATTTTTTGATGCTCCCACCAGACAACTGGTGGTTCAGGCATCAGTGTTATCCCGGCTGGACTATGCCAGTTCGCTTTTGGCGGGGATCAATCAGGCTGAACTCACTCGACTGCAGCGAGTGCAAAATGCGGCAGCTAGAGTGGTAGTAGGTTTGCCTAGGCGTTGCCCGGTTTCCAAAACACTGCACTCGCTGCATTGGCTTCCTGTAAGCCAGAGGATTAAATTCAAAGTGCTCTGCCTGGCATTTAAAAATCCTCAATGGTACATCTCCACAAATTTTGGCGAACCTTTTAACTCTTTATGTCCCTTCTCGATCCTTGAGATCCATGGGTCAGAACCTGACGGTGGTTCCACGCTTCAGGCTGAGTCGAACTGGCGGCCGCTCCTTTCGATTGCTGGCCGCGAAGTGGTGGAACTCCTTTCCTGCTGAGATCCGGGCAATTGACGATTTACTTCAGTTTAGGCGGGCCATTAAAACCGTTCTGTTTGTTTAAGTCCTGATTGTTTCTTTGCGGTCCTTTGATGTTGTGTTGTGTTTGCCTTCTCAGAGCGCCAGGACGCCCCTTCGCTGGGGCAGCTGTGCGCTGTACAAAAAGTAATAACATAACATAACATAACATAACATGAGAGTTTGAGCTATTGGTATTGTACATGACAAAATGCCTTTTATTTGGATGTTTATTATCAAAATATATAAATGAAAGGCATTGTCATTTACAATGATAATAGCTTAAAGTCTTGCAAATGCCAGAACAATTGCATTCCAAATGCTTTGTAATCTGGGGATTCCAAGTAGGCAAAACAGCCACAAAGCAGGGAAGGCCAGAAGAACATCACAGCTTTCCTCCATCACAGCCCCATTTTCAGGAAGTGTCATAGCAGGCCACTTATGTCTTATTCAAAATGCTAGAGTGAGAAATTATATTATATTCACAGTCCTTGGTAAATTGGCTACAGCTGATTGCCATTTGGTTCAGATGCATCAGTACAGTTAGGAACTCCACACTACAGCTTTTGTTTCTACATGCTCTCCTTTCCTTCTGTCATCTACCGGGCTCTTTCTGCGTCCAAGAATTAAATGCTTGTTTCTACTGACTCTAAAACCTTTCACCTTTCCCTTTTTTTTTTACATCTTCTTCTACCTTCCTTCCTATGCTTCTAATTTTGAAAGCGAGCTTCATCTTTATGTCTGAAGAGCTAATATTACTGCTGCCCCACTGGTGCACCTACGTCTGCTCTCAATCGACCAATTAATTCAATCTCTCTCTGCATTTTAATATTGAAGAAAATCTTTCTTCACTCTCTGAGTAAATTCGGCATTTCTTTCTTCTTGTCCATCTTTCAAAGTGTCTTAAATATGTAGGCTTAGATCCTCTATTCTACTATTGAAACTCTAATTCTGTTCTACCACTGTTTCAGCCTATCTTCAATTTGTGCACTTAAAACAAAATCTGAAATACTATAGTGACTAAGATTTAGGTGTAAAACGAGAGACCCTGGATAAACCCATCTGCAGAACGCCCCACCTTTGCCTAACTACCACTATGCGCATTTGGTACAAAGGCCTTCACTATATGTGGGTACTGGAGGTGTTGCTGATGTGAGTGGACTTTTCTCCTACATTTGATGGGTCTTCCTTGAAAGACCGCAATGGTTTTAACACTGACTTTGGAGAATTAGTTGCCACCAAAAATGTTGTACTGGGAGCTGGTCCACCACCTTTGTCAGTGATGTCCACGTTGCTCAAATGAGTTTCCACTTTTCCATTTGATAGAGGCTGAGGAGGTTGCAATGAAATCTTTCTACTTCCACACTTTTTCTAATCGGGTGGTGGAACACCAATGAGGTGGTAGAGTTCTTCTATTTCCATTCTTTAAATTAGTGCCTAATTATAGTGTTACTCTAAGAAATCCTCTTTATCCTCCTCTACCTCAAAATATCTTAGACTTGTTTATACTCTTTCTTTGATACGTCCCTCAATGCACTCTCACGAATATATGTAACTTTTGTGATACAGACCGAGCTACAACGCAATAGAATGATGTACACAATGGCAACATCAAAGGAGGGGATTGGTTTAAGGCTTAAATAGAAGGTGGGGCATGTGGAGAACGAGGTGTTAGGTGGAACTCTTCATTTCTGTTTCAGCTTTCTAGGGCCGTACTAGAGTAAGGGTGCATTGTCCCTGTTTGCGCTGCAGCGCACCTTTAACTAGGTGTATCAGGGACTAACAGGCACAGTGTGCCCTATTTAACCTTACAAAAGGGGGTGGTGATAGACGGAGCATCTGAACCAATCAAACACTCACACTCAGTCAATAGATCTGGGTTTAATCTATCACCGTTCTTTAGCCCACTCTGCCACCCCAGTTCAGACATGGCCATATGCAAACCAGTCTGACCCTGTGCCTTATGGGAACAGTCCAGCCCGAACTGCCAAGCCATGCCTACCCTGGTCCGGAAACAAGCTTCCTAGGACTGGTTTCTGGCATTCCAGCCGTCTTCAGCCAGGCTTGCTTGAATCCAGTGGCAAAGTGAGCAAGGGACTCACGTCTGTGCCAACTTATGGCGAACAGAGCGGTACAAAAGGGGGTGGTGGTCATGTACTGCTGTTTACCCTTGAGCATAGTTCGCGTACTTACGCTATGCATAGCTACGTGAAGTGCACTTCGCACTACGTTAGCTACGCATAGCTACACGAGCTGCGTAATGCGGTAGGGAAAATGCTGTTCTCACTGATTGCACAGTGCTGGATGCTTGTCCGCACTGTGCAATCATTGCAAACGGCATCTTGCACAGTGCAAGTGGTTGTTTTCTGCCGCACAAGTAGATTTGTACTCGAGCGGCAGTTTTCTCATACGCGGATTGGTAGTTTCTCATCACGAGCGGTCGCATGCATACGTGACCACTCGCATTGAGAAACCTGCCCTCCCTGCTTTGAGATTCTCGCCGGGAGGTTTATTGTCCACGCTCGCGATCAGCAACTTGATGTTGCTGATCGCGAACTAGGAAAAAGTCTCGCCGGAATGTCATTTTGCTCGCTCACGGTAGCCAAGTTGCCGTTGAGGACCGCGAGTAAGCAAAAAAATTCCTGCTACGCATTTTTGCACTGTGCTGCGTGCAATTCGCGTATCTTCGTGTGACAGCTCATGCATGGCTCCTGGTCCTCCTCAGAGTCGCCTGGTCCTCACAGCTGTAGAGTCAAGGTCATTGTCACCCAACCTGCAACACCTGACATCGGGAGGGCATTCGTCTTCCAAGTATCCTGGTCACTCCTGAGTGACATAGACTCTGTTCCCTCTGCTCTGCTCTCATCTTGAATCTACCTTCATGTGCCACAGGATGCTAACTCCTTCATCACCAACAGCACTTTCCTGAAGTCCTTTGTGGTGGCGGTTTTGGACATCACTTCACACGTGTGCACTCGGCTTCCCTGGTGTAGGTAACGTGGGTACTAGGGTATCTTAATACCTATTCGCGCGCATGCTTATCCTGACAGTAATTGTCTAGCTGCTAGTTTTTTAACCTTTTTAACCTTCACTCTGCACTGGGCACGATCGCGCTGTCTCACAGCACGCAGGCGCTTCTTTAAGCCTTGGGATAATTATGGGGCAATATTTAGACTTAGTTCTTACCTGCACTGTAATCGTTGACTCACCCGCACTTTGCGGGACCTAGGCCGATTGCTGGGCTAATTGGTAGCTCTTCGCGGCATTTGGCCGCCATCTTGGGTGGGTGTTCTTTTGGACGGGGCGGATTAACAGACGCCATCTTTGTTGCGGGTCCAGAGGCTTTCCTCGCCGGACTCCCGCGCTCTGGAAGTGTATTTAAGCAGTTGCCCTCTCAGTAACAGGTAGATCTTAATACCTATTCGCGCGCATGCTTATCCTGACAGTAATTGTCTAGCTGCTAGTTTTTTAACGTTTTTAAACTTCACTCCGCACTGGGCACAATCGCGCTGTCTCACAGCACGGAGGCGCTTCTTTAAGCCTTGGGAAAATTTAGGGGCAATATTTAGGCTTAGTTCTTACCCGCACTGTAATCGTTGACTCACCCGCACTTTGCGGGACCTAGACTGATTGCTGGGCTAGTTGGTAGCGCTTCGCGGCGTTTGGCCGCCATCTTGGGTGGGTGGTCTTTTGGATAGGGCCGATTAACAGGGGCCATCTTTGTTGCGGGTCCAGAGGCTTTCCTCGCCGGACTCCCGCGCTTCACGGTGGTAAAAGGGATGGGGGAACAAGCGTGCAGCATGGGCGCGCAGCAGGCACGTCGACGGCGCATCGGAGGTGCGCCAGAGGTAAGCCTGTTTGCGCCCGTTCACGCACCGGGCGCCTCTACTCGCCTGGTTTATTCCAGGGACGAGTTATGTCAGCTGGGCCAATGTCCTAGTATGGGCAGTCGACTTGGCTGTAATACCGTCTCTTCAGGGGTTCTTTCCTGCGGATTGCTTAATGTCCGCTCCCTCTGTAAACACCATGCCGAGATTGCCCTCCTTATTGACTCTCAGAATCTGGATGTGCTCTTTTTAACTGAGACCTGGACGAGGGCAGACAGTGGGGTCGAACTCGGTTGGGCTTGTCCCCCGGGCTCTATGATCAGACATAATCCGCGGGCAAGCGGGAGAGGAGGTGGAGTTGGGTTCATCTTTAGGGAATCACGCGCCCTCTCTCTGCTCAAGGTCAAAGCGATCCAAGGCTTTGAACTACTGGGTTTTTCTTTAAAGGGTCAGAGTGGAGTACTGGTTGCTGGCCTCCTTTGCTACAGAACTCCTGGTAGTGCCTTGCTTGCCTCCCAGGAACTAATTGATCTTGTCTATGACCTGTCCAACTCTCATGCAAGGTTTTTAGTCCTGGGTGACTTCAACCTTTGGCTTAATGGCCCCTCAGACACTACCTTTAGAGATCTGTGCCAGGCATGTAGTAATATTCACCTCACACAGCTGGTACTCTCCCAAACACATCGGAAAGGCCACATCGCTGGTCTCGATCAGGGAGATTGTGACGCAATGCTAGACCGACCACGCTCTCATTCACTTCTCTATCCGCTTGCCAGATGGCTCTTTGAGTTGTAGCGGTCCTGGTAACACCAAGTTTAGTAGGCAGTGGTCGAGGCTCTTGAAGAGCCCCAGCCTTCCCTCTCTAATTCCGAAGGGATTTTTTGTGGGAAAGAACGCGGAGGAAAGCTACTCAGCCCTTTGTCAGCAGATTCTGGAGTCCCTGGACAAGGTGGCTCCGTTACGAAAGACGAAGGATAGACCAAAGAGGGCTACTCCCTGGTTTTCTAGTGATCTTCTTCAACAGAAACTACGCTGCAAACAGGCAGAGAGAGCCTGGAGAAAGCACTTTCTTGAACTGGACAAACTGGCCTATGAAAAGTCTCTTTTAGACTACAAGGCACAGATTAAGTGTGCTAAAGCTAAGTATCTGGAGGTCACACTGGCCCAGGCAGTGAACAAATCTCAGACCTTGTTTAAGATTGTTAATAATCTCTCTAATCCTGCCTGTGCCATGAATACCATCCCAAACTCCCTGGCTACCGCCTTTGAAGATAAAATCATGAATAATCTGAACGGCCTTTCGGCCTCGTGTCAGTCCGGCATATCTTCTGTCCCAGGATCCGTACGGACGGCCGTTCTTGATGTCTCCGAAGAGGAACTGGCACAGTCTCAGCTGACCTGTTTCCCTCCCCCTTCCTATGAAGACGTCTGTCTGTTGGCGAACAGCCTGTCTTCTGGGTCCCCTTTGGATCGTTACCCCATAGGTTCCGGAAGGTATATCAGGAGGAATTGTTTTTCCCCCTTTCCTCCATCTGAATACCGACTATCTGTGTTCTGTGTGTGTATCTGTGTACTTCTAATTGTGCATTTGCAATAGCGCTTCTGGTAATTTATCGGTCTTCCTAATTTGTGCCACTTAATAACGCTACAGCGTTTCTGGTGTTCTGCATCGCAGCATTGCTTGTATTGTTTGTGCCATTTAAACAGCGCATCGGAAACGGAGCTGCGCTCTATCTGTGCACAATAACGCTGCCAATTTTAAAGCGCTTGTGAATTTCATAACAGTGCCCCAGCCTCACTTGACTTTTCTCCGCCTCCATTTTGTTTGTTGTTGTCTCCCTGAGCCCTTCCTCCTCGCCACGCTCCCGCCTCCCTGCTGCCCCTCCCACCCACTGACCCTTACTGCAGACCCCGTAGATAGCACAGCTGTGACCGTCCTGACTTCGTCAGACACGGTCGCTCCCACGCTCCCTGGCTCCTGGTGGTATCGTTACTCATTGATTGAATACCGACTATCTGTGTGCTGTGTGTGTATCTGTGTACTTCTAATTGTGCATTTGCAATAGCGCTTCTGGTAATTTATCGGTCTTCCTAATTTGTGCCACTTAATAACGCTACAGCGTTTCTGGTGTTCTGCATCGCAGCATTGCTTGTATTGTTTGTGCCATTTAAACAGCCCATCGGAAACGGAGCTGCGCTCTATCTGTGCACAATAACGCTGCCAATTTTAAAGCGCTTGTGAATTTCATAACAGTGCCCCAGCCTCACTCGACTTTTCTCCGCCTCCATTTTGTTTGTTGTTGTCTCCCTGAGCCCTTCCTCCTCGCCACGCTCCCGCCTCCCTGCTGCCCCTCCCACGCCCCTCCCCCCTCATAGTCCTTTTAATGACTGATGCACCCACGTGCAGCATCCACGCGCTACGGCCGCGCCGAAGGTGCGCCAAAGGTAAGCCCGTCTACGCCCGTCCGCGCCTGGACCGCGCCCAGCGCCATACCCCCTGGCCCGCGCAATTCCCAGCCCTCCCGCATTACTTACAACGCCTCCACCCTCCTTGCCCTTAACCCCGGCCGACTCCCCCACTGCGTCCAAGCCACTCCTGGACTCATCCATGGTCCCTTTTCCTGCAAATCCTGCAAGTTCGACAGCAGCAAGATCAACTCCTTATCCACGGACACAAAACAGATATCTGACCCTACCACCTAAAATGTATCCTGCTCAACACCCGCTCAGTCCACAGACACGCCATCGAACTTTGGAATCTTCTAGACTCCATCTCTCCTGACGTCGCCTTCCTGACAGAAACATGGATGAACGCCTCTTCAGCCCCTGACATCACCATTGCCATCCCAGAAGGATACAAAATCATCCGTAAGGACCGCACCGACCAAACAAGAGGAGGCATCGCTATCGTCCATAAGAACTCCATCCGCATCTCAACCAGCTCAGACGTCAACCTCGCTAGCGCCGAACACCTCCACTTCCAGATCCACACCGACCCCAAGACCACACTCAGAGGCACTCTCCTCTACAGGCCTCCAGGACCTCGTGCAAAATTCAGCGACGTTATAACTGACTTCATCACCCCACACGCCCTCCCCTCCGAGGAATACATCCTACTGGGAGACCTCAACTTTAATTTGGAAAAGAGCAACGACAGCAACACCACCTCCCTTCGGGACAATCTCGCCAACCTCGGACTCAAACAACTTGTCTCTACGCCTACCCACATCGCAGGTCACACACTCGACCCCATCTTCACCTCCAGCAAACATGTCTCCTTCAGTCACACCACTACCCTCCAGTTGACGGACCACAGCTGCGTTCACTTTACCTACAATAAGACCCCTACCAACAACCATCCTCATCCCACTCTGCGTAGAAACTGGAATAAAATCACCATCGACCAGATCTCCTCATCGCTTCTTCAAAACCCCCCTGCCCACTCCTCAAACCCCGACCAAGCAGCGATTAACCTCACCCAATGGCTAGCCAACAGCGCCGACATCCTAGCACCGCCGAAAAAACGTCAAATCAAACTTAGCAGCAAAAACGCCTCCTGGTTCAACGATGATCTTAAGAAATCGAAGAAACTCTGCCGCTCCCTCGAGAAGGCCTGGAAAAAAGACCCAAACACCAGCACCAGGGATGCCTTCAAAAACGCCACCCGCATACACCACCAACTAATCCGGTCTGCAAAGAAAGCCGCTTTCAAAGACCGACTAGACAACAACGCCCACAACAGCAAGGAACTATTCAACATCATCAAAGAATTCACCAACCCCTCAGCCAACTCCAATGAAATCACCCCCTCTCAAGCTCTCTGCGACTCCCTAGCCTCGTTCTTCCACAACAAAATCGCAGACATCCACAACAGCTTCGACAACCAACCCGGAGACCGTCCCACCCAATCTTCTGCCATACCTTCACCCCCCTTGAACATCCTTAACAAATGGAACCCAATCTCCACCGAGGACACCATCCGCCTGATGAACTCCATCCACTCAGGATCCCCCACAGACCCGTGCCCTCACCACATCTTCAACAAAGCTGACTCCATCATAGCACCACACCTCCGAGACGTCATCAACGGCTCCCTCAACTCCGCCACCTTCCCGGAAAGCTGGAAACACGCCGAACTCAGCGCCCTTCTGAAAAAACCCACAGCGGACCCCACCGAACTCAAAAACTACCGACCCATCTCGCTCCTTCCATTCCTGGCCAAAGTCATCAAGAAAGCCATCAATAACCAGCTCACCGTCTTCCTCGAAACCAACAAATCCCTTGACTCCTCACAGTCCGGCTTCCGAGCCAAACACAGCACGGAGACCGCCCTCATCGCAGCAACAGACGACATTCGTACTCTACTGGACAATGGAGACACAGTCGCCCTCATCCTCCTAGACCTCTCCGCAGCCTTCGACACAGTCTGCCATAGCACTCTTCTACAGCGCCTCAAAAACATCGGGATCCAAGGAAAAGCACTGGAATGGATCACCTCATTCCTCACCGGAAGAACCCAGAGAGTCCGCCTCCCACCATTCAAATCCGAGGCTACTGAACTCATCTGCGGCGTACCCCAAGGTTCCTCACTCAGCCCCACCCTCTTCAACGTATACATGAGCCCCCTCGCGACCATCGCTCGCCAACACAACCTCAACATCATCTCCTACGCAGATGACACCCAACTGATCCTATCACTCACCAAAGACCCCAACACCGCCAAAACCAACCTACATGAAGGCATGAAAGAAGTAGCAGAGTGGATGAAGCACAGCCGTCTGAAACTGAACTCAGACAAAACAGAAGTCCTTATCTTAGGCACCTCCCCCTCCGCTTGGGACGACTCTTGGTGGCCAGAGGCCCTTGGAAAAGCACCCATCCCGACGGACCACGCACGGAACCTGGGCATCATCCTGGACTCCTCACTCTCTATGACCAGACAAGTCAACGCAGTCTCATCTTCATGCTTCAACATCCTCCGCATGCTCAAAAAAACATTTCGCTGGATCCCCACCGAAACCAGAAAAACAGTCACCCATGCACTGGTTACAAGTCGCCTGGACTACGGAAACACCCTATACGCCGGTATCACCGCAAAACTCCAGAAAAAACTCCAACGCATCCAGAATGCATCAGCCAGACTCATACTAGACATCCCGCGTAAAGACCATATCTCTAGCCACCTGAAAAATCTCCACTGGCTCCCCGTCAATAAGAGGATTACTTTCCGCCTCCTAACCCACGCTCACAAAGCACTCTACGAACTTGGACCCGAATGCCTCAACACACGACTTTCCTTCTACACCCCCCCCTCGCCAGCTATGATCTTCCAACCAAGCCCTTGCTACCATTCCTCGCATCAATAATACCACCATGGGAGGTAGATCCTTCTCCTACCTCGCAGCTAAAACATGGAACTCACTCCCCACTCACCTACGTCTCACTCAGAACCACCTAGCATTCAGAAAGCAACTTAAAACCTGGATATTCGACAAGTAATTCCCATCCCTTCCTCAAGCGCCTTGAGACCCTCTGGGTATGTAGCGCGCTATATAAATTTCTGACTTGACTTGACTTGACTTGCCAGTGCCTCACTACGGCTATGGTTCCGAACTGCTGGTAGCTGGCAGTGGTTTCTCCCTTGCTTAAGAAGGCCACTTTGGACCTCCTGTGCCCGGCGAATTATCGGACTATCCCGCTGTTGCCTTTCCCTGTAAAGATTCTGGAGAAACTGGTCACAAGGGCTCTTTCCAGCTTTCTTGAAACCAATGCCTGCCTGTACGTGGCCCAATTCAGCTTCAGGCCGGCCCATGGCACGGTGTCTGCGCTGGTGACCGTTTTGGACGATCTGCGTTCGCGGGTTGACATGCGACGAGCAGCGTTTTTAGTGCTGCTCGACATGTCGGCCGCATTTGACACGGTCAATCATGCTATGTTACTAAGCAGGATTCGGAATACTGGGGTAACCGGCCTGGCCCTGGACTGGCTGACTTCTTATCTTTGTAATAGGCAGCAAGCGGTGGCTCTGCTGCTTTTTCGGTCTGGTACTAGAAAGGTGGAACAGGGTGTTCCCCAAGGCTCGGCGATTAGCCCTATTTTATTTAACCTGTACCTCTACCCACTGATTAGATTGATCAAGTCTTTCGGCATATCAGTCATCAATTATGCCGATGACACCCAACTCATCTTCTCCTTCGAGGGTAGTGATGCAGTTTCTAGGGAAACATTTAATCGCTGCATGACTTCGTATCGTATCGTATCGTAAGGGGTGCTTATAGAGCGCACTGACACCATGGGTTTCCTGGCGCTGGTTGGAAGTAGAGAGGACAGAGAGACTAGCCAGATTGAGGGAAGAGCCAAGTTTTTAAAGACTTACGAAAGAGAGTTAAAGAGTTAGAGGTTTTAAGAGAGAGGGGGAAAGAGTTCCAAAGCTTGGGGGCCAGATAAGCAAATCTCCGGCCACCAGATCTACAAAGCTTGTAAGGAGGGACAGTCAAAAGATGGAGGTGGGAGGATCTCAGATTGCGAGATGAGCGATAGGGTCTGATGAGGGATTTGATGAAAGCAGGGCAGGGGCCAACTAATGACTTAAAGATAAGGCAGCCGATCTTAAAGGCTGCCCTAGAGATGACTGGGAGCCAGTGGAGTTTGACAAGAAGGGGCCTGGCGGATTGCCACTTCGGAATCACTAAGGCCAATCTCGCCGCCTGATTTTGGACCACTTGCAGTCTCGCCGTCGATGTTTTGGGCAGACCGTGGTAGATCGAGTTAGAAAAATCTAGGCGGGAGAGGACAAGGGCCATGATAACCTGCAGGAGGGCATCAGGTGTAAAGAGGTATGCCACTTTCCTTATCCTGCGCAGTTGGTAGATACAGGACGAGACCACGGTCCCTACCTGCGGCCCTAGGGATAAGGCGGAGTCGATGGTGACCCCCAGGCTCTTCACCGAGGCTACAGGAGTGGGTGAGGGGCCCAGGTCCGTCGGCCAGAATTGAGGCCCCCAGAAGGTAGCGCTCCTACCGGGAAGGAGGAGCTCCGTCTTTCCGGGGTTCAGCTTTAACTGATTATGGCCCATCCACTGGAGAATGTGGGACATAACTGCCTGAAAGTTGGAGATAGCAGAGGGGGAGTTAAGAGAAAAGATGAGTTGCAGGTCGTCCGCGTAGTTAAACACGGTGACGTCCCACTGCCTCAAAGAAAAAAGAAGGGGGCGAAGATAGAGATTGAAAAGAAGAGGGGACAGAGAGGAACCCTGGGGGACCCCGCAGAGCGAATGCTCTCTGGGAGCCCTGAAGGCGCCCAGGCTAAGGGTCTGGGACCTGCCGGTCAGAAAAGATCTGACCCTGGCCAGTGCCAGGCCCTGGATGCCAGCCTGTTCGACACGGTGGAGAAGGTGGTCCACCGTGTCGAAGGCGGCTGACAGATCTAATAATACCAGGGCCTGGGGGACAGCCTTGTCAACACCGTCTCTCAGGGCGTCCAGCACGGCCAAGATCACTGTCTCCGTAGAGTGGCCGGGTCTGAAGCCTGCCTGGTTGGCCTCGAGGAAGTTGGAACTCTCGATAAATTGTGAGAGACAGGTGGTGACGTGGGCTTCCAGGATCTTAGAGAAGAAAGGTAAGAGAGAAATAGGGCGGTAGTTAGCCGGGACGGCGGGGTCGGCCCCCGGCTTCTTCAAGAGGGGCACCAGCACTGCCTCTTTGAAGGAGCCCGGCACAGTACCGGAAGAAAGAGAAGAGTTTAACAGGGGAAGAATACAGTTGGGTAAAGAGTGGCAGATGTCCTGGAGTATGGAAGGGGGGCAGCAGTCATCTGGAGAGCCCGACTTAATGCGGGTAGCAAGAGTGGACAGAGATGTAGAGTCTAGAAGGGGAAATTGTGAGAAAGAGGAAGAATTGTGAGGAGGGGAAACAGGGGGCGGATAGAATTTTGCCAGAGGCGTAGGTTTTTTTGGCAGCCAAGATGGCGAGTTTATACCTATTGCGTGCGGCCACATAGGCATCTCTGCTTGGGGAGCAGTAGTCCCTCCTCCACTTGCGCTCAAACTGGCGAAGTTATAAATGGAGAGCTTTTAGGTGGGAGGTGAACCATTTGTGGGAATGGCTGTGCCTGGATTGGGGAAACTTAGTGGGGGGGGCAAAGATGTCACTGGCTGTGGTGAGCCAGTCTGCCACAAGTCCACAAAGCTCGTCGGTACCAGTGTCATTGGGTGGCAGGGAATACGTTTGGGACAGATGGTCCAATAATTTGGAGGGGTCGACAGCCTTCCACTTGCGAGCCGTGCCGCCCTCCCGTGGGGGGACCTTAATCTGACCAGCCGCCGAGAATGTGGTGTCGATCAGAAAGTGGTCTGACCACACGCAAGGTGTTATAAGTGGGCGAGAGGACGTGACTCCATGAGTCCAAATATGGTCGAGGATGTGGCCACCCGTATGGGTGGCAGACCTGACCTGTTGGGTGAAATTAAGGTTCGAAAAGCCCTCGAACAGTTCGGAGGCATGTGGGCCAGCGTCCTCGTGCTGGAACCAATAATTAAAGTCCCCAATGATGGCAATACGAGGGGAGCAGGTAGCAATATTGGTCAGCTGGTCGATAAAGGATGAAGGGAAGGATGGCATGGGGTGGGGGGGGCGATATAGTAACACAAGAGTGACTGCACCTACCTCAGTCCCCAGGCTAAGGGCCAAGGTATCTACTTCCGGCAAGGTCATGGCCGCTGAGGCAACGATCTTAAGATCCTTGCGAATTACCGCCGCCACCCCTCCCCCAATGCGACCCCCTGATCGGTTGGTATTCAACAGGAAGTAGTCGGGGGGAAGCGTGGCCAAGATGTCTGGGAGAGAGTCGTCGGTGAGCCAAGTCTCTGATAGCAATAAGACATCGGGACTTTCAGCCATGAGTAGATGTAAGATGTCGACTTGGTGCTTAACCATCGAGCGGGTGTTTAGGTATAAGACCCGAATGGACGACTCGATAAGAGCCGGAGCAGTAGGTGGTGGTGTCGGCGCAAGGTTAGGGGTTAAAATGCCTGCAATGCCGAGAGATGTAATGCGAGCCCAGGTGTCGGGGGAGAGAGGACTGGCGGAGGCATGTAAGCACCTAAGAGCTGTAGGCGAGTAAGATGCAGGAGTAGCAGCATCCCTGGCCCCTGGGCCCGTCCGGCCGCGGACGGGCGCAGACGGGCTGGACTTAGGCGCGACTTCGGCGCGCTGACGTCGTGCCCGCTGCGCCCGTCCGCTGCGCTCCCTGTAGGGGGGCGCCATTTTATGGGCTCAGGTCGTGAGTGGCCGAGTGCTGCACCGCTCGCCTCCTCAGCGTCCTCACCCAATATGGCGGCCAAACAGCGCGACCCTGCGGGAATCAATCTCCTGCGAGGGCGGCTGACCAGGATGAAGGTGGTAGCAGAACCTGCACAACAAAAAGGGGGTTAGTTGGCTGGCGGCGCAATTAAAAGTAGTTTTTTAAAAGTGAAGGTTTAAACATGCGCGAGTAGCGCGAAGGCAGCGCGAGCAGCGCGAGTAAAAGCGCGTCCAATGCAAGACCGGCAAGTGGCTAGGTCCCACTGACCGTCTCGTAACTTCCAACCAGTCGTGGAGCCAGTCCGATGTCTTTTATGGGCTCAGGTCGTGAGTGGCCGAGCGCTGCACCGCTCGCCTCCTCAGCGTCCTCACCCAATATGGCGGCCAAACAGCGCGACCCTGCGGGAATCAATCTCCTGCGAGGGCGGCTGACCAGGATGAAGGTGGTAGCAGAACCTGCACAACAAAAAGGGGGTTAGTTGGCTGGCGGCGCAATTAAAAGTAGTTTTTTAAAAGTGAAGGTTTAAACATGCGCGAGTAGCGCGAAGGCAGCGCGAGCAGCGCGAGTAAAAGCGCGTCCAATGCAAGACCGGCAAGTGGCTAGGTCCCACTGACCGTCTCGTAACTTCCACGGCGGATTGGCTACGCCAAAATTCTCTTCAGTTTAACGGGTCAAAAACTGAGGTACTGCACTGTTCTTTGGATCGCATGCCTCGCCCCCTGCCTGAGGAGTTTTGGCCTACTTCCATTCTAGGCACAGTGGCCGCAGCAGAGTCTGCTCGTAATTTGGGTGTCACGTTTGGGCCAAGTCTTCAGCTGGAAACTTTTGTTAATAAAACCACTGCGACAGGCATGCTGCTGCTTTGCACTCTGCGGAAAGTCCTCCCTTTACTTCCTCCTTTGGCAAGACCTGAAGTAGTGCGCAGTATCATTCTCAGTAGGCTTGACTACTGCAATGCGCTGCTTCTGGGAGCCCCTAACATTCTGATTATGAAGCTGCAGTGTGTTCAGAATATGGCAGCTAAGTTGGCTCTTTCTCACCCACGCTCCCCTTCCTCTTCCCTTGCACTTTCGAACCTCCACTGGCTGCCGGTTCACCAGCGGTTTTGTTTCAAGGCCTCTTGCCTTGTCTTTAGAGCCCTTCAGGGCTTGGGACCGGCGATGCTGCAGGACCTTTTTTCCTGGTACTCAACTGCTAGAAATCTTAGATCATCTTCTGCCTTCCTAGCGAGAGTCCCCAGGATTAAAAGGGTAGGGATGGGCGGCCGTTCTTTCAGCTTTACTGCCGCTAAGCTTTCGAATTCTCTGCCTTTGTCATTACGGAGCAGGCAGGATCTGTCCTCTTTCAAAAAGGGCCTTAAATGCCACCTCTTTCCAAGGGTAGTGTAATGTCCGCTATATGTAGGTAAAGTCAAGGTCAAAGCGCCAGGATACCCTCTGGGTGACAGTCGCGCTCAACAAATATGTGTTACCTTACATTACATTACATCCACGGGTGGGGTGGGGTGGCTCTGTAACATTCTGTCTCCACGGGGTTTCATCAGGGTCCACTTTGAAGGGTACTTAATCTTTAAAAATCCAACCGCTACTTACAGGTAGAGTTGTATGGGAGCACACGGTCGTGTTCCCATACTGCACATGCTCTCTGTGGGTTGCCTATCTACTCATCTCAGGTGGTTCCTTTGTTCCCCGGCACTACTACGTACTCACAACCTTGTCTTGAACCGAGTTATGGTACTAATGCCACTCATGCCACTTTCTATGCCACTTTCTTTGTATATGGTTTTGTCCCCCCCGAGTTCCACTGTGCATTCTATGCTATTTACTGTGTTTCTTTGAAAAGTATTGTGTGCATTGTGATTATCTCCGGGTAGGAAATAGCTAAATGTGTTAGGGAGTATGTTATAATAAATATATATTTTCATAATTACCTTGCATGGTTATTTTTTTTACTTAATCTATACTATAAGATTGCATTCCGGTAAAACAAGCTGCTTTACACTCCTTCTGAACTAAGCCTGAAGGCTGCTCTCCACAGATACCTCTTAGAGAGCTTTCTAAGGTTGTATAAGACATCTTAAATCACTATAAGGGTTGTCTGGACTTATATTAGTGGACATCATATATAAGGCCAGCTTCTCACAGCATTACTTCCAACTCTGCCTTTGAGATAGGGCTCTTATTTTTCATGTGAGCATCTTCCACACTGGCCACCAACTCTTCAGATTCTCTTACAGTTTCTTCCTTGCAAGGTAAGGACATGCTAGATCCGCAGTCTTTCTTCTTACTGTTACACCTGGGATGTGTTTCAGGATGTACTGGTTACTCTGTAGATGTGCTGCTAACCTAGTAAGGTGCATTCATGTATTGTACGTTCTCTCCCGTTTACGACACTGCCAGCATACTTTTGTGGACAGGATTTGTAAAGCGCTGCTAATCACCCCAAATGTATTCAGGCACTGAGGGCTGCTACTTCAGGTGGTACAGTTGAACAGCCAGGCCTCGAGTCCCTTCCTGAACTCTGAGAGAGAAGGTGAGTTCTTTTAGTGAAGGGGGAGGCCATTTCAGGACTTGGCAGCGTGGCAGGAGAAGGATCGCATCCTCCATTGTTGGATCAGTGGGTGTGGGGGGTGTGAGCGAGGGAGAGGGAGGCGGAGACCAGGTGTCTGGGGGATTGGTGGAAGTTCAAGTGTCAGCTGATGTATGCTGGTCCTTGATTGTAGAGTGTTTTGTGGGCATGGATCAGCATCTTGAATTGGCATCCCTTTTGAAGGGGAGCCAGTGGAGCTTCTAGAGGTGGGAAGTGATGTGGGTCCACTTGGGGAAGCTGAGGATGAGTCTGGCCACTGTGTCTCTTCAGGAGGTGCGTGGTGATTCCAATGTAGATTGCTGTGCTGTAGTCCAGCTAGCGTGTGACAAGGTCTTGGTTGTACGTCTTGTCTTGACAGAGAGCTACTTGTAGGTTTTCCAGAGCATCCGAAGAGTGAGGAAGCAGGCAGACAAGAGTGCATTTATTTGGCTTTTCATGGCGAGTTTGCTGTCAAGGGCGATGATATGGTTGCGGGCATGGTCGGTGGGTGAGAATCTTAGTTCCGAGGGCCACCATGAATAGTTCCAGGGCCATGACCATTTCAGTTAACTTCATAGTTTGCATCCAGTACAAATTGGGTTAATTGACTCTTAACATTTGGTACTAATTCATGTAATAAATCTATACGAGTATTCTCCATTAAAATCTTTCAAGCACATTCTTGAATCCATCTAAATAAAAAGTTGGTTAACTACCCTTATTTTGTTTACAATTATGGATCTAGAGCCAATCGTTTTATTGGACACACATCTGCAGTTGCTTTTAGGAAAGCATCCTTCACTGCACTCAATTCCCCACTGTTTCTAGGTGTCACATAGCTATGGCATTTTCTCTACTAATCTTTCTCTCGCCTAACTCGGCACCATTAATGGCAACAACTGATACACATCTGCCCAATTGGGTCTGTAAACTCTTCTCAGCACTAAGTGCGACTTTCCTATACATTGGGAATTATTTCTTGATACCCTTAAATCATAGGGGTTCCATAGAACATGGACTATGATTCAATCTCCGGCCATGAGAAAAGGGGTAGAAGTACAAGGGCCGTCAACGTCTGCGTCCATTGTTTAGGGTGGTACGACCACAGGGTCGTATCAGCAAGGGTATCGCCATTTTATCAGGCAAGTTGGCCCATTTCCTCCCCTATCGCTGGAATATTTATCGCCATTGCGCTATGCGTTGTTAATACAGCGCTAGCATGGCGATAAATTCCAGCGATAGCCGGCAATAAGAAAACTTGCGCTAAGCGCGGCCAGCGATAATTATCGCTCCCGCTTGATAATATGCCCCCAAGTATTTTCATGTGGAAAGATGTAATTTGCAGGGGGAGATCAGTTTCTTTTCTATGGGATGGTGTAGAATGCTTGCAGTACTGACTGTTTGTGTCTGTTTACAGAAATAGTCCGGCTAACTGTCCACATCCATGATCCTGGTCCTAGCATTCTCTACCATTTGAGAGACCCTGCCCCCTTTTCTTAGGAACATTAGCCCATTTGTTGAGTCTTTGATTAACTATAGGAGCGCGGGCTCTGGACCTTATAATCAATCTCCCAGTCCCCCCTCTTTCGAGCAAGGGGTCTATTTGATACATACAATTTAAATGTGATCTCATTATATTCTTGAAGTATAAAAATAATCGCTTTCGAATAATCGTATTAGAATAATTGTTTGATGATACTGCAGCATGTTTTATGTCTTATCCTTATATTGCCAATACAAAATACATTTAAAAAAGACACTTGTCTAATGTGCAGGTGGCAGGATCTTCCCCCCGAGGAGGCAGAAGATGTCCATGAGTAGGGTATGTTATTCATAAATACAATACTGAGCTCATTATTCTCCTAAAATCATGGTTTGAGTAGCCAGCATTAAAAACAAAGTTATGGTATAAAAAATGTGTACCATTTGCAAATGTGCAACCCTTAATAATAGGGCTTCTGGGCCTACTAGAGTTTTGAAACTTATCATGCGAATTAGAACTCAATGGACATTTCAGACCACCATGATACAGCATCCATCTTCGTTTATAAATGATATCCCTGCATTCTTTCTTAGTCTTACATATGTAAACAACAATACTGTAATATATATATATATATATATATGAATGCATATTTATGTTTTCAAAAGTTAATTTAATTGTGATATGTCACAAGTGCAATAGGCCCATGCACAGTTACATCATTCTCACTCCTTGCTTTTTGTAAAGTTTCTTTGGGAGTAGCAACACAGCAACCAAGCGGTGTCATATATCAGATCATCACATAAAAAATATGGTATGACATAAATATTATTTCCAAAAATATTGTGCCAGTGGATGTAGATTTTCTATTGTTAACTAAAATAGGGGTAGACAACACACAATATTAATATCAGACTATATTCTGACAACGATATTCTGGTCCCACACCCACCCCATATGAGCTCCTCTCATCATTTAACTTGTGACTACTTGTATAAATCTTTTTATGCAAGTTAAACTTAGCTTGACTTAAACTATTGGCTACTAGTAATGTGACCACCCAACATCAACAGCCAAGAACCTCCACACACACATCCTTGAGTAGGGACTGGCTTGGAGGATAAGACAAATCAGCAGAAAAGCGAAAGACAAAGGGCCATATGTATCAAGAAAACGATTTGCGATTCTGAAATAGCGATTATTACCGAATTGCAAAATCAGAATCGCAAATCGGGATGTAACAACGCAATCGCAAATATTTAGCGATTCGCCCAAAATCGCTAAATTTATGCGCAATGGATATTAGCGATTCTTTAAATGTCAAAAATCGCAAATTAGCAAGTTTGCACCCAGAAAATCGCTAAATAGAGCGATCGCAGCCCGAAAATCGCTAAATTGCGATGTTCCCATGCGAAAAATCGCAATTTAGCGATTTTCTGGAAACATCCAATCGCAATCCTGATGCTTTATGATGACATCACCATCCAGGAAGTGAGTGATTTCTCATGGTGCTTCAGGATAGAGACAGAGAGTGTGAGAGTGTTGTTTGGTACTCAGGAGCCATGGCAGAAGGTGGAAACCAGGATGTCCCATCAAGCCAGCAGGAGCAGCAAGAAGGGGGAGCAGGCAAGCAAGGTGCCAGAAGCCAGCAAGAGACGGATTTGGGAGGGCATCCAAGCCAAAGTGAATGCCCTAGGAGTGACCCACAGGACAGTAGAAGTGTTGCGGAAGCGCTGGTATGACCTGCGCCAGCGCTCCAAAGAGAAGTTGGCTGCCAGCCAGGCTGGAGCAGTCCCAGCTCACCGGTGGGGGAACCTCCAACGTTCCTGACTCTACACCAATGGAGGTGCTGGTAGAGGGCACACTGCCTCCACAGAGTGTTGCGGGTGTGTTCCGTGCTCGACAGCTCAGCACAACCAGCTGCAAGACCAGGTAAGAAGCAGGCCTCCCCACCCTAAAGCACCCCCAGCAACCACCTGCAGCGACCTAGGGATTAGGGGAACCACATGGCAGGCTAGAGCAAGTACACAGGCAGTCACAGCAATGCATTATGGGAGATGTCGTCACAATAGTCTGTAATGTTGAATGTAACATCAGTATTTTACATTGTACACATGTGCAGGTCAGGAAAGGTGAATGACACAAGTAAAGTCAGGGAACACTGTGAAAAAATGTATTTGAACATCACATGTAATGAAAAAATAAGTAATGTGTGCTGTTCTATCCACAGCACCTGCAAGTGGGAAGGCTACAGCCAGTGCAACTGAGACAGGACCCCAAGCCTCAGGAGAAGGCAGCCATGGCCATGAAACAGATGGGGAGGACAGTCCTTTCATCCGACCACAGGGACAAAGTAGGAGGAACGTGAGGCCATTCAGAATTATGGATGATGAGGATGAGGAGAATAAAAATGTGCAGTCTGATGCACCAGTACCCCAGCAGCAGGAGTCCAGACCACAGTCCAGAGGCAGGCGTAGACCCCGCACGGCCATCAGCTCCAATGTGCAACAAGATGAATCTGTGTTTGGCGGCCTAGAAATGCACATGCTTCAGGTTCACCGCCTGCAAGCGAAACACATGAAGGCCATTCAGAGAGAGATCAGGGCAGGGAACAGAGGAATACGCGAGGCAAATCAGGGGGGCTGTGCAGGAGCTGACTGCAGAGTCGAGAGCTGAACGCGCAGCCAGGTGCAAAGAAATGGTCCGCATGGACCACTACACGCGTGCTATTAATCGCCTGGCCTCCTCCACCAATATGCTGTCAAGGCGTGCCATAGAGACCCAGCGTGAGTTCTCGCATGGTATTCAGGACATAGTCACTGTAGTAGTGCAGTCAACTGCCACCCTGGATGAGCTGCGTGCGCTGCGTACTGCTGGTCCCGGGGTGCTTACCACCAGTGAGGAGGACTCACAGTCGGTGCGGAGCTCAAATACACCACCACCCACTGTTGAGAGGCGCCGTAGTGGCCGGAGCACCAGGCCTGCCACACAACAATAGGGACTGCAGCAAAATTACTATTCCACACAGGGGAGATATGGGGCCAGCAACAGTGTAGCACTTGCTGTACTAATGACTGATTTTGTAGCACTGTGATTGAAACATGTGCTTTGGTTTAGGAGAGTTCATCCATGTTTTTTTGGATGTGTGACATTGTTGCTATTGGGAATTATACACGTTTGCAAAGCAAGAAGTTGTCATTGTATCATTTTCACTCGCCTAGAAGTAGTTCCGCATGATCTCATCATGCCTCTGTCGCCCAGCTGCAGCAGCAGCTACGCCAGCTTCCATGTGTATAGGTCCAGGTCCCTCCAGGTCAGAGGATTCGGAGTCACTCAACTCCATAGGTGTCCCTTTCCTGGTTGCAATGTTGTGGAGCATGGCACAAGCTACAACAATTTTGCAGCACGTCTCAGGGCTGTATTGGAGGGCTCCTCCACTTTTGTGTATGCATCTGAATCTGCTCTTCAAAATCCCAAATGTTCTCTCGATGGTGCCTCTTGTTGAAATGTGTGCCCGGTTGTAGCGCCGCTCCCCAGCAGTGGCAGGATTCAGGTATGGTGTCAGGATGAAATCCCGGACTGCATAGGCACTGTCCCCTGTGGGTGGAAATGTGTAAAGGCCAGTCACTGTGATGCACATGCTGGACATGAGAAATATGGGCTGACAGTGTGTGCTGTTACCTAGTAGGTATCCCTCTCCAAATTCCCCTCTTGAGAGTCTACGGTATAGCCCACTGTGACAGAATATGAAGGCGTCATGTGTGCTTCCTGGGTACTTTGCCACTATATCGGTGATTATGTTTTTGGCATCACACACCATCTGTATGTTCAGTGAGTGGTAGCATTTCCTGTTCCGGAATACATACTCTATGTTTGAGGGGGGTGAAATGGCAACATGTGTTCCATTTATACATCCTATGACGTGGGGGAATTGGGCTATGTTGTAAAATTCCTGCTTGGTCTGTGCTAGTTCCTGTGGGGTGCTGGGGAAGTGTATGTGGTGTTGCATCCTATGTGTCATGGCGTCGAGGAACGCATGGAAAAAGCGCGACAGGGCACTTTGTGACACCCCTCCTGCAGAGGCTATGACCCCCTGGAAACTACCTGAGGCCAGCTGGTGTAGTGAACAGAGGACCTGGATGTGTGTGGGTATGGCTTGTGTCCTGCGAATGGGGTGTTCTAGGTGGGGCCTGAGTTCCTCAATCAAATCAAGTATGCTCTCTTCCTCCAGTCTGTAATGGGTGTAGATATCCTCCTCAGTGCGTTGGAAGATGGTGGTGCGCAACCGGAATATACTCTCCTGCCGTCTCCTCCTCTGCGCCAGAGCTCTCACTCTTCGCCTCCTCACTATCATGTACAGGCCGGACATTATGGTAGGGAGTGTGTTGCATTCTGGGTTTCAATTTATACTTTGCACCTGGTTACCACCTGCTCCCACTTGATGGTAATTGCGATTCCTTATTTTGCGATTTTTTATTATTTCGCTATTTGCGATTGGTTGATACATTCCATTGCGATTTCTAAATTGCGATTTTCAGCTTTGCAAATTTCGCTAACAGGTTTCATTGCAAATTTGGAAATCGCTATTGTAATCGCTATTTACCACTTTCGCAACGTTTGGGAATCGCTTATTTGTGATTCCTTATTTAGCATGCATTTTTTGCTTCATATATTGCGATTAGCGATTTTTTAGTCGCAAACGCTATTTTTAACGAATTGCAGCATTTGCGACTGATTTTTGGCTTCATACATATGGCCCAAAAACACATAGGGGTATATGTGCTAGAAAATGTTGATACGTGGTGTAAGGCCAACTTTGGTAACACCGGCTCTGACACTTTCAAAACGCAGAACGCCGCATTCTGACACTTTCAAAACGCAGGGATGTGCCGTATTTGCAAAGATACGGTACACCCCTGCGATTTCCATAGCACAGGCTATTGGTTATGTGCAGTAAGAGGCACCTTCCTGCACATAAACAATCTTTAAAGGTGATTTGATGTTTCTATCTGTGCTGCAGAATACAGCACACATAGACAGAGCAAAATATGAGGAGAAATTTATAATTTGTAAATTATTAATTTCTCCTCATATCGCCATCCTAAGACCAGGGGCTGTATTATGAAAGTGCTCTGGGGGCAAACAGGCGTTTGCGGTCTGGTTTGCAATAACCGGGGCACTTTGTTATTACAGAAGGGGCTGCAGACATTCGCGGGGCCTATTTGTAATACCGATAGCGCTGGTGCACCTAAAGCGCCAGCTCTACCTTTAGAGGGTGTTCCCACATTTGCATGGGGGTGTGCCCCATGCAAATGAGGGAATTCCTTAGCCTCTGATCTCACACTGCATTACAGATGTGGGTGCAGAGGCAAAGACACTCTCAGGAGGCGAACTGTTAGTGCACCATCCAAAAGATGGCGCACTGTCAATGCGCCCCCTGGGACAGCCCTTTGGAGAGGGGACAGGGGTACTAAGGACCCCCCAGACATCCCCTTGCAGGTGGGTGCAGTCACTCAATGTACCCGCCTGCAAGGGGATCTCTAATCCTTTTAAAAAGTGCAGGCGGGTTGCCGCCTGCACAGTGAAACATGGAGCGGCTACTTCCAAGCCGCTATGTATTTTACATGAATACGCGTCCACTGGAGGCAGCGTATTCTTTGTAATAGGGTGTACTTTCTCTATTTGCGCATAGCGTACCTATTTTAAGTTAAACAGGGAAAGTGCGCCCCAGTACATTATATGGCCCTAGGTTTTGCCTTAGTTTTTTGTGCCGCCCCAGATTTCTAAATAATATGGGCCTGCGTCAAGAAGCAGTAGAAGTTACAGTAGAACGCCCGCTGTAACACCCTTTGCCCACCTCTGTGCCGCAGCAGTCTGCTGTGGACAGAGGCACATTTATTAGTTGGCGTTAAGCCACATGAACGCCAACTTGCAATTATCGGGTATGGAGCAACACCACCGGAGCGTCAGAAAAAGTGACGCTCCTGTTGGGTTAGGGGCTTGTAAATATGCCCCCATATTTTTCAGTGCACTGTCTGTCACCCAGAATCTGCATCCGGTGTGACCTAAAATCCGAAGGGCATACTGGATATATTGACGCTCTTCAAAACACCCCAACAAATTCTTAGTCTTCTGGGTGAGCCTTACTGAAATCACTCTTACTATAGTATTAACATCCAAGACTGACTATGTTATGCCTTCACTCATTTTTATGCTGGTAATTCTGTTAATTTACTAAAGTTTTATCTGTGCTCACTTGTCGGATATTGTTTAGCTTTAAATACCCACAAATGTAATACTTGTGATAATTATCGTGCCTTTAATGTAAAATAATTTCTGGCCCTGTGTGGGATTGATATGCTTTCAATATACAAAAAAAGAAATTAATTAAATTATCCCCAATTACAGCGACTTTAATTTGAAAGAAAAATGTTGTTTAGACTGTGACCGCACTCGACGCTCTTCCTGCCTGACATTGATTACAGAACCCAGAAAAATGGGCCATTCTTCCTAACAATGCTGTTTGCAGACTTTGATGCTAAATATAAAATTCTTTGATAGTCTTCCAAGACAACCAGCATTGCTGAAAACAATAATTTCTAGCTTTTATTGAGCCCTTTTCACCATCCAGATTTCAAACGTACACCAGATTAAGAAATAAATGACAGTTCCTCCCTGTAAACTCCAACTTCCCTTGTGTTGTGCTGAACTGACAGAACAGACAGACTGCAGTGGTTTCTGAGATTAATTTCCCATGGTAAACAAGACAGGCTTAGCCAGATCTCGAGTCCTCCATGCCAGAAGAGTTTCACAATCAACTCTATCACCGGCTCATCCCCTTCAGCTAAGTTCTACTTTGATTCTTGCTGTACATTTATTGACAAGCCTGGATGGTAATATTTATCTTTCCTGATCAGAGGTTTGTTGGTGCTACGACCTGCTAGAATTTTGAGTGTTTTGGACTACAGGCAAATTAAGATAGAATCGAAATTTGCCTAGCTTACGTAACGGTAAATTTCAATTCTATTAAGGACACGGAGGCGAGGATTATGCTATATCTTCCTTCGCTTTATTAACATAAAGACTCCACAGCAGCTTAGGAAAAGATATAATAAGAACAAAAAATGCTTTAAACATAAAGCATCGACGTAATGTTCAACAAAAAATCAACAACAACTCCCAAGAGTCTCTTTGCGTAACCATAGTCCATAGTCCTATTACTCTGTCCATCATCACTATATAACCGGACCTCTCCTCATCTTCCTCCTCTTTCTTCGCGCAGATCACGCTGGAGCCTCATTGGTCCTGTTTAGCACCGTCGTTGCCTGCCAAAAAAGGAACAGCATCAGCGAGGTGGTCCAGGAAATGCGACAACAAGGCGAGGAGCATTCAGTGAACAACACAGCACTGACAATGTAAAGGAAAACGCTTTACTTACTGCCATACGGGTGGGTAGAGACACCACCGTAGTCCGGGTGGGATAATCCTCGCCTCCGTGTCCTTAATAGAATTGAAACTTACCGTTACGTAAGCTAGGCAAATTTCGATTCTATGTCAGGACCGGAGGCTTCAGATTATGCTAGTTTAAAGCTTACTTACCACCAACTGAGCCAAATCCACCACCGGCTTAAAATAAAACCTCTTGAAGGTGGAATCCGAGGACCAATCCGCAGCTCGCATTAGGTCCTCCAGACGAGCACCCACTGAGAATGCCTTAGAGGCCATGGCCCCCCTGGCGGAGTGTGCTCCAAAGAGAGAAGTATTGATGCCCGCTTCTTGCATGACCCATCGCACCCACCGAGCAATAGTGGGGGAGGAGACAGCTTTGTGTGGCTTCCGCAGGGCAATCAACAACTGACGCTCGCCCGGAGGGCGTAGATCCAAGGTCAGGTCCTCATATGCTTTGAGGCATTGCACGACACACAACTTAGGAGTGTCAGTAAAGGCTGGATAAGAAATGGAACGCGACGACGTCTTAGTACGTCGGCCCACCGTAAAAGTAACCCCCTCCGGGGAAAAAATGCGTGCAGAGACATCCAGCGCGCGCACGTCCGAGACGCGCCTACAAGAAACCAGACATAACAACATGGCTAACTTCGCCGAGAGCTCTTTAAGAGACAGATAAGAATTGGCTGGCCACGACAGGAACAAATTCAGAACCAAATTGACGTCCCAAAGGACGGAGTACCTGGGTTCTGGCGGCAGTGCGAGGCGAACAGCTCGCAGAAGTCGGCACACGAAAGGGTGTTCCCCTACCGGATGGCCATCGATGTTATCATGGCCCGCAGAAATCGCCGACCGGATAGCATTGATCGTCCTATAGGCCAAACCCTTGTCGGCCAAATGTGCCAGGAAATTTAGCACGGGAACAAGGCCGGCGACCATGGGATCCAAATCCCTTCGTAAACACCAACGCATCCACTTAAGCCAAGCGGATCTGTAACGCTTTGTCGTACTATCGGCCCATGCTTTGGAGAGCAAGTGCTCAGCCGACCCCGAAAGGCCCGGGAGCGTCCAGCGTCTCCTGAGAGCCTCCACGCCACGAGGCGGAGAGTGTTCTGCATGACGAGAGGGTGAGGTTCCTGATCCGGGCTCGTCAGGAGCAGAGGAAACAGGGGGAGTAGGATTGGAAAATCCCAAGAAAGTTCCAGAAGAACCGGAAACCATACTTGAGACCTCCACAGCGGTGTAACCAACACCAGTTCCACACCCTGGCGGCGTATTTGAGCCGTCGTTCGCATGATCATGGAGAACGGGGGAAACGCAAACGGCTGTTCCCGACTCCAATCCTGCAAGAACGCGTCCGTGGCCTCCGCTAGAGGTTCCGGCCTCCAGCTGTAAAACCGCGGCAGCTGGTGGTCGAGACGGGACGCGAAGAGGTCCACCGAGAAGGGGCCCCAAAGGGAGTGTAGCCACCGGAAGACTCCCGGATCCAGTTTCCACTGGCTGGCGTCCCTGAGATGCCGAGAGTGCCAATCCGCTACCTGATTGCACTGACCTGGCAGATACTCCGCCGTCACCGCAATGTGACGAGACAGGCAATAATCCCAGAAGTCCTTCGCTAAGTCCGCCAAGGCGCGGGAACGGGGACCTCCTAGGTGGTTCACATACCGGACCGCCGAAATATTGTCCATCCGTAGCAGGACACAAGCCTTGACCGAATCTTTGGTCCAACAGCGAACAGCGAAGGAGCCCGCAAGGAGCTCCAAACAATTGATATGCAATTGTTGTTCTTCTGACGACCAGGCGCCGCCGGTGGAAAAATCCCCGCACCGGGCGCCCCAACCCGACCTGCTGGCGTCGGACTCTATGATCAGGTCTGGAGCCGACCCGAAGATCGCTCGCCCATTCCATGCCTCCATGTGAGACAGCCACCATGACATCTCCTCCTTCACTTCGTCCGTGAGGGGGACCCACTGATCGTAACACATTCCGCGGCGCAAATGCTGCGCCTTCAGGCGTTGAAGAGCCCTGTAGTGCAGCGGGCCTGGGAAAATCGCCTGGATGGAGGACGAGAGAAGGCCCACCACCTTGGCGACATGGCGCAGTGACGTACGATCCCTTGCGATCGTCTGCCGAAGCAGGTGTCGTATCTTTGCGACCTTCCGACCCGGCAGGCTCAAGACCGCCTGCACCGAGTCCACCACGAAACCTAAAAAGGTGATCTGCTGAGTGGGAACCAAAACCGACTTGGAGCCGTTGATGACGAACCCCAGTCTCTGAAGCAGGCCGACAGCCTGTCGCAGCTGGCCTGCCAGTACCTCTGGGCACTGCCCCATGAGGAGAATGTCGTCCAAGTATACAAGCATACGGACCCCCTGACTTCTGAGAAACTCCACTACCGGGTGGAGGACCTTCGTGAAGCACCACGGGGCCGAAGAAAGACCAAACGGCAGGGCGGTGAATTCGAACACCTTGTCGTCCCACAGGAATTGCAGGAAACGACGATGAGGGGGGTGGATGGGAACGACCAAGTAGGCATCCTTGAGATCCAGTCGCACCATCCAATCCCGAGGGAGGAGCACGTCTCGAAGGAGGTGGATCCCCTCCATCTTGAAGTGACGGTAGACCAACCACCCATTGAACTCTTTTAGATTGATCACAGGTCTCTTGCCCCCATCCGTCTTGTCTACTAAGAAGACGTTGCTGAGGAACCCATGCGGGTGGCGCGTTGATAGACGGATGGCTCCCTTGCGCAGCAAGTCCGAGACCTCTCCGTCTATCAATCGCGCGTCGGATTCTGAAAAAACCATCGGGCGCGGGGGCCTCGCCTGAGTCGGCTGGTCGTAAAACTCGATATGGAAACCTCTTACAGTTTGCAAAACCCAAGCGTCGGCAGTGAGCAGTTCCCACTCCCCGTAAAAGTTTGCCAGCCGCCCCCCAATCGGAACTTGATCCAAGCAAAGTACACTTACCGGGGGCATGTCCCTGTCCAGAGTTCTTCTTGAACCCTCTGCCACAATAGCGTTGTCCCCTCGTGGGGTAGAAGTTGGTGTAGTTGGCTGAGGTCTGGTACTGACCTCTTCCGGAGCCTTGTCCACGGTTGTTGGTCTGCTGACCACGGCCGATCGCGCGGCCCCTGCCGCGACCGGCCCCTCCAGAAAAACGCTGGTGGAACACCTTCTTGATGCTGGACTGGGCCTTGTCCAGCGACGTGAACGTATTCACGAACTTTCCCAGCTCGCGGATGAAAGGTTCACCGAAGAGGCCACCCTGAGCCACGGCACCTGCCTCCGACGAGGCCAGGTCCCCCAGCTTCGGATCCAGCTTGATAAGGAGCGAACGCCGCCTCTCCGTGGACAGGGCACAGTTGGCGTTGGCCAAAAATACGATCACCCTCTGGGCCCAGTTGGAGAGCACCTCCGGTGAAATGGCGGTGCCATTCGCTCGAGCCTCCTCCGCCATATCAAGGATCTTCGTGGCGGGCCCGACCGCATCCAACAACTTTTCCTGGCAAGCCCGCCAGGACCGGTCGATCCCCTTCCGGGGGTCCTTCATGAATTTCGCTAGGAAGGTGGCCATCTTGGGGTCCAATTCCGGAGTCATGGCCACTTTCCCCTCCAGAGTAGGCCAAGGGCATTCCCCCCGCAGGCAACCCCTCGCCTCCTTCTCCAGGGGCTTGCGCAGCCTGCCCGCGACAAACTTCGCCACCGTCTCCCCCGGGGCCCAGGCCGCGGATCGGGGGTGGACGATCTCGTCCGGGTCCAGCATGCCCGACTCGTCTCGGGGCATCTCCTTTGCCGAAGGCGTCGGAAGCCAAGAACGGGTCGACTCCCCGTCGTCATCCGTGTCCGGAGAGTCGTAGATCGGGGAGGCGGGTGCCGTAGACACGTCGCCCGAAGTGCCAGGGTCCACCAAGGGTGCAGGGGGCACCGCCGTCACCTTGGCCAGGAAGGCGTCCCGAAGCCGCTCGAAAGCGCCCTTGTCCACGCCTTGGGCCTCCGATGAAGGTCCCTCCCCACGGGGTCTCTTCGGAGCGGGTGGCAACCCGCCGGACGTCCCCGGGAGTTCGGGGGACGGAGGCACCTGCGCCGCTGCCAGCTTCGCGCATTCCTCCACGATGCGAGCGGAAAGGCGGTCCTCCATGGGCCCAACCACCTCCGTCACACAACGATAGATTGAATTGTCCACCGCTTGATAGAACTCATCATCCTGCAGATAGGGGCAAGCCTCCTCATCGTACTCCCCTTCCATCTCGGAACCAAGGGCAAATGCGGGGCACCCAAGAGGGCGGCAACCGAGAAAGTTCTCGAATGTGGGCAGGCCCAGCGGCTGCGATCACGTTTTGGGCCAGCTGACGTGGCAGGTGGGCAGCACCAACCCCCAAGCGCGCAGACCCTCCTCGCCGGGACCGGGTCTACGTACCCCTCAAGCGCGCTAGGCCACACACGGGTAAAGAGGTGCACAGATCTCGCCCGAAGGCGCTTCACGCGGTCAGAACCGCTATACCGACCCCAGAGGGCGTCAAAATCGGCAAAGTACAGACCCGGATCACCAGGTGTCAGAGGGGTACGTGAGGGACGGCCCCTGCGCAAGCAGACCCCACGGCGCGGCTCCTCGCACCGCGGAGGCGTGCCGGAGGGTCGGCGAGACGACAGGCCGCCCCCGTGCGGTCTATGTACACACCGCACACAAGTGGGAATAAAGTCGCGTAGGAACGAAGAACGTTCCCGCAACCGGGGACTCTGAAAGGGAATAAACCATGCAAGGAGTCCCCAAAAGATCGTACACAAGACAATCAATCACAATAAAAAGAAGACAAATAGAAAAGCACTTATCTGGCTGCGGGAGCAGCGAAGAAAGAGGAGGAAGATGAGGAGAGGTCCGGTTATATAGTGATGATGGACAGAGTAATAGGACTATGGACTATGGTTACGCAAAGAGACTCTTGGGAGTTGTTGTTGATTTTTTGTTGAACATTACGTCGATGCTTTATGTTTAAAGCATTTTTTGTTCTTATTATATCTTTTCCTAAGCTGCTGTGGAGTCTTTATGTTAATAAAGCGAAGGAAGATATAGCATAATCTGAAGCCTCCGGTCCTGACATAGAATATATGATGTTACAACGCAAACAATTACAATGCATGTTTTTACGTGATTTTTACATTGCAACTACCATTACAAAGCATTTTTATAAACTACCATCATAATACATTTCATTACAACGCATACCTTTACAACGCATACCATTACAATGATTAATACTTTTAGGGCAACAGTAGGGTAAGTGTTGGATACTGTAGGGGTTAAGTTACTATTACCACTCCAGTGAGTGCAACAGTAGGAAAAGTGTTGGATAGTGTAGGGGTAAAAATTACTATAAAAAACAACGCTGTGAGCATCTTCTCCTGGTTGTTAAGGAGAACCCATATGATATATAAGGGCGGTACTGAGTGGCAACTGATGGGAATTTTTCACACACCTAAGAGATACTTTTCTTAGTTTGTAACACATATCAACACTTTTGGTTTACATCTACTTTGTTAGTAATTAGTTGTGTCTCGGACAGTTCACACAGTCGAGTTCCTTTTATTTGACCCCTAGACACTTTTTGTTTTCAGTAAAAATTACTATTCCCATAAACCCCAAAACCTATACTCACCCTAATACAAAAAAACCTCTATTACTTACTTTATAATGCGTTGTAACGAAATTTGTTGTAATGGTATGCATTGTAATGGCATGCGTTGTAGTGACATGCTAGTATTGGCATGCGTAGTATTGGCATGCGATGTAAAGACAGTTGCGTTGTCACAGTTGCATTGTAAAAGCAGTGCGTTGTAATGAGTGAGTTGTAATAGATGTTTCTCTTCAAGATGTAGCAGGGGACCACCGTGCCTACCCTCAAACTGTCGCTGCCAGCAGAGCTCATAGGTGAGGGGGTGGGTGCGGGGTGTTACGGGTGAGTGGTCACGGTGGGAGAACAGGTTGCACAAGGGGAGAATAATAATAACAAAATGTACCTTTCCCAGGTCCCTGTGTTTTCCCGTGTTTTCCAAGCTTTGACTCTGACGTTCCTGCCTCTGCAGGAACAGGAAGCAGGCATCCTTCCTCCCTTCCCCTAAGCCAATCCCAATGCTGCAATGGCAGAGTTGTGATTGGCTGGGACGCCGACCACACAGGCGTCTATGGGGAGGACATTTTCTCCATGACTGGTTTGGTCGGCACCAGAGGGCCATCAAACAGTCAGTGCCAGCAACATTGAGCTAGCCACTCCTCCATGGCCCTGTTATAGGACTGCCCATCCCCAACTAAACCTTTTTTTTGCTTTCTCACAGTGAGAGAAGCAGAAACAGAAAACTGTATTTATAATAATATCGTTTTCTGTTTCTGCTTCTCGCATTGCAAAAAAGCAGTGGGGCGCCGCTCCTCCGTCCACATGAAAGAGCTGTCTGCCATCAAAGGGTCTCAACTTGGTTCCTATAGAGTGTTTATTAACAATTGTGTATGTACAGAAAATGAAAAGGCTTCCTACTCAATTAAGAAGCTACAATATATGGTTTCCGTGAGCGTAGCATTAGGGTCTAAAATATCTTGTGCAAGTTAGCAAATTAAGCAAGATGACTAGCTTAGCTGAAAGACGGTTAATTTCTGCCCCACTAAATGCATGTTTAGCTCTACCATCTAAGGTTGCTCCCCAAGCCAGATAAGGCAGGGTGATGAGTAAGGAGGGCACATAGAATCTGGGAAAGGTGTGTATTCTGCTGCTATGGTGAAGTTCAAAGGTTCAAGTCATCCCACTCTAAATCCTCTCTAATGTTCTCATGAAGCCTTCCTTACACAATACCCCCAAATTATTAAACGAAAAAATTTCTGTGATGGAAATGTCTTCCCCCATGAAGCCTGCACACAGGATAATGTGTAATCAATCAATCAATTCATCTATTTGTAAAGCGCGCTACTCACCTGTGAGGGTTTCTAGGCACTCAGGGGAGGGGGGATGCTGCTACTGTTCGAATAGCCAGGTCTTGAGGAGTCTCCTGAAGGTCAGTAGGTCCTGCATCTGGCGTAGGTGGAGGGGGGGGGGGGGTCTTCCATGTCTTGGTGGTGAGGTGGGAGAAGGATCTGCTACTAGTGGTTGCTCTTTGGATGTGGGGGACAGTGGCGAGGGCTTGATCAGCGGAGCAGAGCTGGCGGGTGGGGGTGTGGAAGCTGAGGAGGCAGTTGAGGTACGTTGGTCCAGTGTTGTGTAGTGCTTTGTGTGCGTGGGTGAGGAGCTTGAAGGTTATCCTCTTGTTGACGGGCCGCCAGTGTAGGTCTTTCACGTGGGGTGTGATGTGGCTGCAGCGCGGGATGTCGAGGATCAGCCGTGCGGATGCGTTCTGGATTCGTTGGAGCCATTTGAGGAGTTTCAACGAGGCTCCTGCGTAGAGGGTGTTTCTATAATCAAGTCTGCTGCTGACGAGGGCCTGGGTGACAGTCCTTCTAGTTTCGGTGGGGATCCACTTGTAGATCTTGCGGAGCGTACGGAGGGTGTTGAAGCAGGTATTGTCCTAATCCAATCAAACACAAAAGGGAAACTAGGTAGAGACAAACAGGGATGAGGATATAATTCACATATTTGTCTACATTTAATATACTGAGAGAATTGGAGTAGACGCTTCACTCATTACTAGAGGCATGCTTCATCATCGACGCCTATCCACACCCTGGTAGCATGGCACCACCAGGACGGACTCAACCAAGACAAGGAGTTCTTATATAAAGTATTATGCTAGATAGAAGCTGGGATCCAGGAAAGAAAAAAGATTGTTAAAAATGCCTTCTGGTATACCTCAAGTAAATTCCTCAGATTCAGGGTAACTACTCACAGGGTATCTTTCAATCTTTAAACATCACCACACCTGGGCCTAACTAATGGGTGTCTTTCAACCCATTTTGCAACACAAAAATGACATTCCCGCAATGGGAATCTTCCTACCCTTACAGATTGCCACACACCAGCATTTCATCATGGGTATCTTGCAACCCTCACACAGGACCAACATAACACTTAACAAAACATGGTCACATTTCAGGACCATGGATACAAAACAGATACACCCCCCTGTCTGTTTCTACAGACAGGACCAGCGGCAACACAACAATACACTCAGCCACTATTTTAACATAGCACACATCAGTATGCAAATCACCGTAGGCAGCTACTGCAAAATGGCAATCTAATGTTCTTAACTCCGGTGAGAGGCTTCTCATCCGAAACCTTCTCAAATCCAGGACACTTCACAGCACCCAAAACAATGTGGCATGTCGAGTCAGATATATGCAATCAGCTCAGCTTTCTGTCAAACCTCACGCCGCGATGATATGCTGCTCCCTTCCACTTACTTACCAGGAGTAGAAGTTCTGTAGATTGCTCACCCATGCCATTTTGCCCCAGTTACATCCACTGGCAACCATAATTACATGTACACAATGCGGAATGAGAATTTTGGGAGTATCCATACCCTGTTACCACACACTACAGGGTTACCTTGAAAGTGCTGTACCGCAGTGGATGTGCTCACCAGAAGAGCTTGTAGCGCCGTTGATGAACAAAATGCGATGACAATGAGGAGCACTGCTGCATTCCAGTATAAAGGAATAAGCGGTGACCCATTCCAGGGTGAGTGTGATGACGTGCCAATCACTTAAAAGGTGATGGCGTCAAATGTCGCTTGTCATTCCAAGTCTGACCATCTACATGGAGACCGGGAAGATCTCTCAGACTGCACACTCCACTGCACACACTCTATATGCTAAGAAACCTCCACCCTAAGGCTTCACACTCCAGGAAATCTTTACTCTCAAGTCGATATGTTCGAGCAACAGTAAGACCGTTGCAGGCGACTTTATCTATTATTGTAATTGACTACATTTTGGTTGCCTTTTAAAAGTTCTTTAAAATAGTTCTTAGATACATAGTTATGCGCCATATGTTGAGTTCAATGTTGTTCATTGATTCCCCTGTCAATTGCACCACCTCACAACAACTTAATGCTGTACGATCATTTCACTCTGCCAGGGCTTTCAAAACAATGAACAGTTGCAAGTGCGAAACACAGTCACTGCCCACTCCACAATGGCTTGTTCAAACTCATGAACTAGAGGCTGTACAGTAACAGTCGCAGAGGCACCCACAATCCAGTCAGATGCACAATGATCTGCTTGGGAACCACTTTAGAATCCACAAAGAGATCTTAGTAGCATTCATTGAGGCCTTCTCTCACTCCACACCAGTGTTTGTCATATCTGTAAAAATAGACAGCCTTCTGCTTCTGTGTTAGCTGTGAAGAAGCCTTGGACTGTGGGCTGTCTGTTGAAATAGACACTGGTGGGGCAACCAGGCAGTAACCCTCATCACAGGCTTCAATGTATTTTCCTCTGTAATCTTCTTTATTTCTTTCTGTGATACTTCAAACTTTTCTGTTCTAGAATTAAAATTTCCCTTCACGCTCGGGTCATTTCCACTCGTTGCCAGTGTTAAAACAAAGTATGCCACGTAGACAAGTCGTCTACGTAGACAAGTGAAATCCCCTTCCATGACTGTTAATCCCAAAATTTGCAAAAACTATGTACAATCATAATCTTCCAATTTTACTGATTACATTTTCCGGCAGTTGCCTGATTACACACAAATATAGATAAACTATGTAGAAATATATCTTCTAATTTCTTTGATCTCATTCTCAGATGGTTGCTTTGCCTCCTTTTGCAAATACCGTCATTGTACTGCTCTTAAACTCCTACCTCCACCCCACCAGGTATCAACCACTCACGCACTTCCAACTCATTACAACTTGCCACTGGACTAGCACTCCACCACTTACCATCTGACAACTAAAGTAAATTATCTTTGATCTTCACCACCTTTCTAAGTTCGGATAACTTTGAACATCCTTCCTTACTGCAGTTCCCGAACTTACTCTCACGAACATCCCTTCTTCAAATATTCTGCTCCTTCTTCCAATTTTTTCATTATGTCTTTGTTCATAGCACTTCTGGTATTTTACCACCTTTCCTCTCAATTTACTTCCATCAGTTTCTTTACGACCACCCCTTGCAATCCATGGAGGTACAGCCATGGATTCATCCCTTTAACAAACAAAACGGAGTCTCACCCGTTACAGAATGTGGTGTGGTCCTGTAACTCCATAACATTTTCTAAATCGGTTTCTCCAACTCTCATTTCTTGACACTGCCAATTGGACACTCTCACCCAAAACACGGTTGAAACGCTCAATTAAGCCATTTGCCTATGGATGGTAAACTGACATTCTATACTGCTTGACACATCACCTCTTGAGGAACCAACAGACCTCTATAGAGACAAACTGGTGGGGACAATGATCTGTTAATATTTCCACTGGACATCCTTCTCTGCAGAAAAGCTCTTCACAAAAAGCAATTATATTACTTGCTATAACTGCTTTGCCGAACGCAACCTCCAGCCACTTGCACCTAAACTTTCAAAAGGACCATAAATATCGATGGTGACTCTTTCTCATCCCCATTCCGATAAAAGCATGGAATTTATAGGGGTCTCATGTAGCACATGCGACTGATCACTACACATGCAGGCAATACAATCCCTCACATAACTCTCAGTCTGTCTGTCCATTCGCAGGCACCAAAAATCCCCTCTGGCTATCCGTTTCATAGGAGACATACCACCATGCTCTTCATGCAACAACTCCAACAATCTAACTCTCAATTCGACTGATACTATAAGTTTATCACACCTTTCCATGATTTATTCCACCACAGACAACTCCTCCTACACATTCTTATAAACCAATATATCATCATCCAGTTTCCAACCCCCAACCAATGGTAAGTTTCCTATCACCTTCATGAATGCAGGTTTGGTCAAAATAGCCTCTTTTATTCAATTGCTCCAATCAATTGAAACACATCAGCAACATTTGTCCCCATCTGCTCTTCCTCTACTTTAGTGTACTTACCCTCTACAGGTAATCAGGATAACCAATCTGCATTTATAGTTCCTATTCCCTGTACATATATCCCGCAGTGAACATGAACTCTTGTTGAAGATACTGCCACTTTGCAATGTGTAAAGGAGCTCTACCAGCTCCTGCCGGGGAGAATAAATCTACAAAAGGACTATGGTCAGTACAAAGCTCAAAATGTGTGCTCCACACACAAATGCAAAAATGCTGCACCCCCCACCAACACGCCAACGCTTCCTTCTCCACTGTGGAGTAGGCACTTTCTGCTCCTTTGAGGGTCCATTACGTAAAAGCTACTACCCTTTCTTTTCCTTTATACTCTTGCATAAGCACAGCCCCAAGTCCATATCCACTAGCATCAGTTACCAGAATTGTATTATCACTGGTATCCAAATGGGCTCAAAGTTGTAGCTACTACTATAGCCCTGTTCACTGTTTTAAAAGCCTGCTGACCCTCCTCAGTCCATTGAAATATCACACCCTTCTTCATTAGTTCTCGCAGATTATGTATTCGTACAGCAAAATGATGCACAAATTTGGAACAATACTCGGCTAGATCGAGAAACAATCTTAGTTGTTCTTTGTCACGTGGTGCGCAGCTTTTTATAAAGTCCCAACAAGGTGGAATTTGGGCCTAATTCCTTCCTGAGACGTGTGTCCCAAATATCCCTCCTTAGGCCTACAGAATTTGCACTATTGCAGACCAAATGTAAGCCCAGATCTTTCCAATATTCCCAGCACCTCTCTCAAAACGGTGTTATGTTGACATTTGTCCTGTCCCCAGATCAGCACATCATCTTGAAATACGAAAAACATTAGAAAAATCCTTCAAGACACCCAGTGTCACCCTTTGTAACGCAGCTGATGTGGAAGCAGTCCAAAGGGCATGAGAATAAACTGATATGCTCCCTCAGATGTAAATAATGATGTCAAATGTCTGGATTCCTGATGCAACTTTACCTTGTGGTAAGCGCTAAATTGGTCCATTGTTTTAAAACATTTTCCTACCATCACTTTCACCAGGACCTCATTTATACAGGGTAAGGTATGGTAATCTATCCAAATGTACTCATTTAAATCCCACAAATCTACATACATGCAGATGTTTCCGGGCGATCACGATGGGACTGAACCATTCTGTAGCCTCTATTGACTCTATCACTCCCTCCAGTCTTTGCAATTCTTCTATTAGCAATCCTCTAAGTGCCTTTGGCACATTGCACAATTTCTGCATCTTGGGTAGGTAATTTTTTTTAGAACAATGCTATGTTCACATTTTTTTAGACTTACTAACTCTTACCTAAAAAGGTTGGGAAGCACTGTGATCCATTTATCCCCATCTTGAGATTCTGTCAACACTTGTTGAGAATAATTGAGGTTTAAATTTTACCCCAACGCTCTTTGCTCCCTCCATTCTAAAAGTGATCTTCCCCTTTCAACTACATACAATTTGCAACAAGTTTTTCTGTTTTGAAATTCCAAGTTGGCCCCAAAACAACCTAAAACAGGTAACTTGTTACCACAATAACTCTTTGGTACAATATCAATAGAGCTCAATTTGTCGGACACTAAACCTTCCCAAATACTCTTTTCAATAAATCAAGAATCTGCTCAAACATGCATTTCTCTGTCGTTAATGCATATAACACATTGGGAGGATTATAAGCATTGCAAGATTCTACAGGGTGAGTGTATGTTTGGGCATCAACACTGTTACAACTAGTACTTCAACATCGACCTCATCATTGCATTTTGATTAATCTTCAGAATTAGATATTTCCAGATCTTTCACAATATTTACGGTTTGCTTTACCTTAGAAATATCATCCATTTTACACACTCTTGAAAATGGCCACTTTTCTAACATTTGAAACATCTACTTTTGGCAGCGGGACAGTGGCTGGCCACAGCAGTGTGTCTAATGCTCCCACACCTGAAACAATTGTTTCTATAGACAATATCTTGGTTTTTATTACTACTCTTGGATCAATCACCAACAATGCGTAGTAGGTAGGCCGTGGAGTCTCAGAGACCCCTCTGAGAGAGACCACTGTGTAAAGGGAGCCACTCGCATCTGAGTTCGGGGATTGATACAACTTCCCCTGGGATCACAGCTTACTGTACTTTGGACGCAGCTCTTACTCGTCTTCCGGTCTGTGCCCCCACACCCTCCCTCCCTTTTCTTTTATGCTGTGTTTCTCAGCCTCCCCTCCTCTTTCCCTCATTCATTCACTGTCTACTACTCCTGCTCCTACCCCCTCCTGCCTGAATCGCTCCCCTTGTCTGCTTTTCCTCTTACGCATATGCCCTTATTGTTTGTCTCGTTTGATCATCTTACTATGTAGCTATGCTCTAAAAACTGTTTAACCTTTGTAACGATGTAACCTGCAACAATGGTCTGATACTCATGTGTAGCGCACTGATACCTCCGGGTCTAGCCAGCACTATATACAACCTTTCAAATAAAAAAAAATATATATAAATGTTTTTCTTTGTAGTAATCCACTGGCGTAGCTAGGGGGGGGCGAGGGGGGCGGTCCGCCCCAGGCGACATTATTTTGGCGGCGGCAGCTGCGTTATACTAGTGGCCAGTCCAGGATTCACTTAGGCACATTGTCGAGCAGCACAGTGCACTGCACACCTCACGTGTATCTAAGTGCACGCGCACCTGGTCCCAGGGGTCAGACCGTCAATGTTGTAGCGCGCACAAGTGCTACCATTGAAGGCCCTGGGCAATTTGGGCCAGCCCCCGCACTGTGCTTTTGAAATGCAGAAGTAATGCGCAGGCGCACGCTCGCGCGCCACCACTACGCACTCTTGGAGTGCCGGGTATTTTCTGCAGACAGTCCAGCTACATTAAGAACACCAGTCTCATTTATTTTGAGACCGACCCCCACCGCTCCAAGCCGCCTACATAAGGAGGTCCTCCTAGGTAAGCTTTAGTTAGGATTGGATTGCACTTGTTCATTCGGATTCTCTCAGGTGTTCCAATGCCCGACATTGAATGAACTGCTCCCAAAAAGTCAAATATCCTCCTATGTTCGCCGCCCCGCCCGTCTCTCTGCTCTCGCCCCCGTCCTCGTGTGCTCTGTTATCTCACTCCCAGCGCCGCAATAAGCAAACATTCAGTTAATTACATTTTGTGGACCAGCAAGAAGGACACCAAACGTGTCTCTGTGGAAACCGGAAGCACTCCCACAGCCACAGACGAAAACCGATAGCTGGAAAAATAGAACAGGGAAAGAAAGAAGGAATGTTGGAAGAAAAGGGAGGATGAATGGATATGTGGATGAATGAGTGGGTGAAAGAAGTGAATGATGATGGATGGACACATGAAAGTATAGTAAAGTAAAGGGATGGGTGAGTGCATGAATGGAGGTGGATGGGCAAGTGAAAGGATGGCAGAACAAATGGATGAATCGTTGAGTGAATGAATAGGTGGAGGGACAGCTGAAAGGAGGATAGAGTAAAGGGATGGATGAGTGGGCGAAAGATCTGTGAATGGAAGTCGTAGTGGATGGATGATGAATGGATGTCAGGGTGAATAGATGGGTGGCAAAGTGAATGTATGGATGGATGGCAAAGTAAATGGATGGATGCGTGGCAGAGTGAATGGATTAAAGGCAAAGTGACTGAATCCATGATTGGATAGCAGAGTTGATGGATTAATGAATGAATGGCAGGATGGATGGCAGAGTGGATAAATGGGTGAATGGATGAGCGGATGGTTGGCAGAATGGATGGATGGATGGCAGAGGGGATTGATGCATGGCAGAGTGGATGAATGGGTGGTTGAATAGCAGAGTGGGTGGATTGATGGATGAATGAATGGCAGAGTGAATGGGTGGTTGAATGGATAGATAGAAGAGTTGATGAATGGATGGGTGACAGAGTGGATGGCTGGTGAATGAGTGCCAGAGTGGATGACGAGCAGGTGAATGAAAGAGTGGATTGATGTATGGATGGAAGAGAGGATAGGAGGATGGATGGATGGATGGATGGATGGCAGAGTATTCTGATGGATGGCTAAGTGGAGGAATGGAAGAGTTAATGAATTTGAAGAAAGGATGTTGATTGATCAATGAATGGCAGAGGTGATGGTAAGATAATAGAGTGGAGGATGGATGCAAAGAGAATGGATGGCAGAGTGAATAGATCAATGGGTGGCAGAGTGGATGGTTGGTTTTTAGACTATGGATGGGCAGAAGGATGGCATAATAGATGGATGGCAAATTGGATAGATGGCTAGATAGATAAATGGATAGAATGGGGAAATATTGAATGATGGATGAAAGAATGAATGGATGACAGAATCTAAAAGTGAAATAGTGGTTGCCAGTAGGTGGATAGAAGGGTGAAAGAATGAATAGATAGATGCATGGATGGAAGAGATAATGAAGCTGTTCTATTGCTATAGCTTTGCCCAGGTTTCTAAATACTGTCGTTGTTTGGAGAGTGTGGGTGTAGAGTGTGACCTATGTGGGAGTTGTTTTGGTGGTGTGCTTGATGTCTAGCGGGTGGTTTTACTGCTGTGGTCTTGTAGCAGCAGTTCAGTATGGAGTGGTGTAAGAGGAGGAAGGGATACATTTACTTATGCGTTTAACAGCCATTTTAGTGCTGGTGGGCCTTCATCAACTGAGACTTGACCTTCGAGGTTTGCTCTATCCTTACGCCGCAGTTTCACACCCTTTCTTTTCTCGCATTGGAGTAGAGAGTGGCGTCATAACTTAAACCCTGCCAATCCACCCCTGCTGCTCTCCGAAATTTTTTCCCCAGATCCACCCTCCCCGCCGCTACCTGCCATGGGCGGCAATCTGAGGGATAGCCCCGGGCGCCAGAAGCTCTAGCTACGCCCCTGTAGTAATCACTTTGCATACCTTATCTGTCTTCATATTACTTTTAGATCCAGGAACACCCAGCTCCTTTACATATTAGGAAGTGTTTTCCATACCTTTGGCCACCTCTATAGACTTTCTAACATAGGGTATTTTAGATTTAATTACTTTTCTTGTATCTTCCATTATTAGTTCTATTTATTAACTGATCTCTTATTATCTCCTCTCTAAGGTCTTTAGTTTTGCAAGTAATTGCAAACCTCCTCAAAGCAGCTATGAACATCTCAATCTTTTTCTCTTGGACCTAGGCACGAGACAAAGATGTATGTCTTTCTAAACAAAACTCTACTTTGTTCAATCATTTTTTTCAATGCTGCTAAAGCACTCTCATACACATTTTCTTCCTCTTCATCTGACCCCACATTAGCATTTCTCCATCTAAAAGCGGCTTTGGGAAGGTTTTCAGGAACCTTCTACCTTACACTCCCAAACTGTGTTTAAGGACGGCCAATTTTCTTTTTGCCACATATACATCACCACCAATAGCCTCTAAATATGTCATAAAGAACTCCTTAGCTAACCCCATGTCACTGATACTCCCCATAATCAAAAATACTGCCACATTAGAAGTCTCCAAGAAATTACTGTCTCAGCGACACTTGCAGCTCACATCCAGGGATCGCTAATAAAATGTAGGCTTCCTGAGCAACCATTAACCCAGCGGCTGCAAAATAAAATGTCAAAAAATATTATACTTCTCAGCAATGTCCACATGGTCCTCTCCAATGGTATTCCACCCTCGTCACTAATTTTGGGAATACAGGACACAGTGGAACAGTGATGTTGTTTATTTCAGCTTGATAAAACAAACCCCAGCAAGCCTCTCTGCTCCTCAGCAACTGACCTAGCTCCTGTAATCCACAGCCTGAATCCCAGGAGTGGTAGCATGCAGTTGCTAAGGAACACATCTGATTACCAGGACTACTAACTCAAACATTACAACCTTAAGGATTTAACAACTACCAATTAATAAGTCCCCTCTAGAGCAGGTGAGAACATTAGGCCTCAAAGCTATGCAAGGAGCACTGTAGACAGGCAGGGATAATTTAATAACCTTGACAAAGGCTCCAGACCATAAGGGCTCTTGGCAACGGGCGAAATATGCTGGCAAATAAAGGGGTTTTGGGACACTACTACCCCCCAAAAAAACACTTCTTGCTTTTACTCATATCGTCGGTACCCAAAAAAAAAAACGTAATCTACTTAGGGTATAATGCAAGGTATTTTTAACAGTATTTATATTTATTTCATGGTTCCCTGCTTCTATACAGCATAATATGTTATATAAGCTCTCCCAATCTTAGTTGAGTCCGCACTGGTGATGCCATCCTGGATAGGTGCCGATGATGAAGCAAGCCCCTACTTGTGGGTGAAGTGTCTATTCCAATTCTCTTTGGCTATCTTAGGTACACTAATAAGTGGATTCTGTCATCCGCCTCTTACTTTCTCAAGCAGGTAACCTTTTTGTATTTCTCTTGTGTGGGAGAACTCAACTAGGTATAGCTCTCTGTGTGTGTGAAATGGTCCCAATGCAATACACACTTTGCAGTGTAATATGTGCCCTTCTGTAGTATTTGCAGACACCTAGCAGACACCCAACAGACGCCTGTGAATTCAGGGTCAAAGGCCTGTGAGGGACAACAGACTCCTGCATTCAAAATTACACCAAGACATACTTTGTCTGAGTGCAGTTCTTGTCCCTTGAGATTGTCAAGAAAGCTAACTATACAGCCTGATTCATGAAGCAAAATTGCGCTCGCAATAGCTGCGAAAATGCTATCGCAGGCGCAATTTCCCAAATCGGTATTCACCACAAATTTAGCGAAATCGCAAACACAGAATTGCGAAATTGCTAAAAGATTCGCAGAATCCCGGCAGTAGACCATTAGCGAATTGGAAATAGCGAGAAATCACGGAATCTGCGAAAATAATAGTGATTTCGCAATACAATCGCAATCGGTATTCATGAAAAATCGCAATTAGCGAAAAAAAACAAAATCGCTGTTTGCGAGGCGCAATTTAAGGACAACCCAAAGCAGGTGGTAACCATCAAAGCCATTGTAAAAAAAAAATCGAAAAACCGTTGGCCAATCAGTAACTGGTGCAGGCCTGACCAAAAACACTTAAGGAGAAGCAGCATCAGCATAAGGAGTGTCAGAATGCCAGGACTGTACATGGTGGTCAGGCGGCGAAGGCTACAGCGAGCAGCACGGAGGAGACGCAGAATCCAGGACAGGATATTCCGCCAGCGGGTCACCCTGCTGGGCCAAACCAGAGAGCAAATATATGCAAAGTACCACCTGAATGGGGCAATGATCATCAAGCTAATTCAGGACCTTGACCCCCTGATTCAGTACCCAACAAGGCGGACCAATGCTGTGCCAACACATGTCCAGGTATTGTGTAGCCTGCACCTACTGGCCTCCGGGAGCTTCCAGGGGATAGTTGCGGCTGCTGGGGGGATATCCCAGCTCACCATGTCCCACTGCCTAGGGAGTTTCCTTGATGCAATGCTGACCCAGCTACACCACCACATCAAATTTCCCACCAGCCAACAGGATTTGGATGAGACCAAGCTTCAATTCTACAATGTTGCCCATTTGCCACACGTGATAGGATGCATTGACTGTACCCACATCCACATCTGCCCACCAGGTGCAACGGAGTACATGTACCGCAATCGCAAGTCCTAACACTCCCTCAACATCCAGATGGTCTGCAATGCTAAGACATACATCACGGACATAGTGGCACAATACCCGGGGAGTACACATGACTCATTCATATTCCGGCACAGCGGCCTCCACACACGACTGGCCAGGGGAGACTTTGGGGAAGGACACGTACTTGGTAAGTACACTTTGCCCACAATGTCACACTGCGATGAAGTAGCTGCGCTGCACAGGCACTCACCCTCTGCTCCTCTCATTCAGGTGACAGTGGCTACGCCCTCCGTGAATACCTCCTCACCCCATACCTCAACCCTGTTACACCACAGCAACGGCGTTACAATGTAGCACACATACGCACAAGGAATTGCATTGAGAGGACTTTTGGGCTACTGAAGAGCAGATTCCGCATACTGCACAAGACAGGTGGGGCCATGTACTACAGTTCTGATGTGTGCTGCCGCATTGTGGCTGTGTGTGCAATACTACACAACATTGCTACCAAGCGCCGGATACCTGTAGACATCTCTGGCAGTGAGTCGGAAGGGGACGACCGGCCACCTGCACATGTGCGTCATGCACGCGGGGAGAACCCAGCTGAAGGCCACAGATGCCACAACCACATCACAATGAACAGTTTCTAGTGCACCCACTCCCCTCACCCAAAAATTCACAATTGAATGCAAATGGAAATAATGACAGGAGGCCGATGTATGATGCAAGAATAAATATTATTGTTGAATTCACAATAATAGTGTTAAGTTTCTATCCTTTCTATGCAAGCAGTATTGCCCCATACTACTGCGAACAAAACACAGGACAGGCTTGTAGTGTCAGCATGTCCCAGCAAAAGTAAATGAAACTCAAGTGCGCCTCCGGCGCGCAGCACCCAAGCGCCTCTCTGGCTCCTCCTCTGCCACAGCACGTGACCCTGCAGTGGGCCTGGTGCTCCGGCGTAACACGGCTACCTGTGAGGCAGACAGGCTGCTCACACTGGAGGTGCCCTCGCTGGTATCGTCCCCCCCCCCGACATTGCCTGGCCCAGTAGGATGGAGTGCCAGTACGGCAGTTGTGACATGCTCAAACACTCGGGCCACGTCCTCACAGCATTGGATCAACTGCTGCTGCTGCGCCAGGGACCGCCGCGAGTGCTGGGAGGTCGAATTGATTCCGCATTCCCTATAACATAGTTAGAGCGGGTGTATGCGGACAGCCGCGTCAGTAGCTGCCGGTGGCGGCGGCGGGCGGTGTTGCGCTGCGATATGAGAGCAGCAGTGTTGGCCTCCATGGCTGCCGTCATGCGGTCCATTCTGTCTGCCACATTTGCCACATTGCGGCCAATGTTATGGAGCTGCATTTGTATCGCCCCTTGCCGTCGTGCCTGCAGTTGGTGTATGCGTAGCATCCGACGCTCAATGCTCAAGCCTGGCACGCGCACATCCATCCCCCTCCTGCCGCTGCGTGCATTGTTCTGCAGGTGAGCCCTGCCATGCCTGCTCTGCTGGCTGGCCAAAGTGGGTGTGCGCTGTGTCACCGCTGGACCAGATGTAGAGGGTCCAGCTGGTGGTGGTGTTGAGGTAGGCAGAGGTGCTGCGCCTGATGGTGGTGGCGCAGATGCTGTGGCCCTGGCTGCGGGGGTAGGTGCTGCACCTGATGGTGGTGGCGCAGATGCTGTGGCCCTGGTTGCGGGGGTAGGTGCTGCGCCTGATGGTGGTGGCGCTGATGCTGTGGCCCTGGCTGCAGGGGTGGGTGCTGTCCCTGTCAGTGCAGGTTGAGTCGCTGTTGCCACCTCCTCGGCATCCTCTGGTTGCTCGTCGATGAGCAGCCTGTCACTGTCACTGCTGTTGTCAGCGCCACCTGTGAGGGGAAGTGGACGTTCATTAGTTGCATGTATCTGTCACACGTGCAGTTGCTACATGCATGCTGGATGACATTCCCTGACTGGCTGTGGCATTGCGTACTTTGGGGCATGTCTGGCTGCATTGGGGAACTTGTACATTGTGGGCAGACTACATGTCCCAAAATGCTTTAGGGCATTACCTAATGTGCATGGATGGCATGACTTTGGAAGATTATGGGAGGCTATAGGGTCATGGCCATTGACAGGGGACAGGGTCGCAGTCGCATGCCACTTACCTAGGCTCTCTTGGGTGGGGCGGGATGAGTCCAATCTGATGACCCCAATGCACGCCTCTGGCTCTAAGGTATCCTCAACGCGGTCCTCCATGGGGGTGTTGGGAGGGACTGTGGGGTCTCCCCCTCCAGTGGCTAGGGTCTCGCCCAGCCTCTCTGCCACCCTCTCCTTGGCACGATCTTGGAGGTCGTACCACCTCTTCTTGAGCTCCTCCAGTGACCTGTGTGCCACGCCCACAGAGTTGACTTGGGCCGCTATCCCAATCCAGATTCGCCATTTCTCCGGCTCAGGCACCCTCCTGGATTCTCTCCCAAAATGTTTTGGGTGGTTATCAACCACCCCATCAATGAGGTGCTCCAACTCCTGTTCTGAGAATTTCATCTTCCTCTTGTGCCCGGTGTTGCTGGGCCCTGGTACAGCCTCCTCTGCCATTGCTGCAGTAAGAATAGTTGTGGATTTGAAAGTTTGCTGGTGTCCTGGTAGGAGCTCAGTAAGTTGCAGCCTCGAGATCAGCCTCACTGTTCTGAATGGGGGTGGGAACTGGCTGCTTCCTGGTTGTGATGTCATCACTGTGCTCGAAATGCAACTTCCCGTTTTTCCGATCTCGCCATTTTGCGATCTCGCATTTTGCGATCTCGCAATTAGCGATATCGCAATTAGCGATATCGCAATTCCTACACGGATGTTGACGGAAATAGCGATTATTCTGCGATTTCTGTAAATCGCTCACGCTTTTTGCGGCCGCGTGCGAATCGCATTGTTTACTCAGTAATTTTGATGAATGCCGATCTGTGATTTCTAAATTGCGATTCGCTGTGAATCGCAATTTAAAAATCGCAGATTTTGGATTTCATGAATCAGGCTGTATGTCTTATATGCCAGAGCTAAAATGAAGGAGCGTACAGCGAGGGTACATCTGGAGGAGCATTCAGGGAACTCCTATCTGGTCTGACTAAATGCCCAAAGCTGTCACTCCAAAGTGACAGATGCCCATCATAGTTAGCAGCCTTGACTGTGCAGATCCATGCCACCTGCTCTGATAGACGGATTACTAAACAATGCTTTGTAATCGCAATTGTGGACCCAAACCCTTCGTACATGGCACTCAGACTGGAAGGAGAAGGCAACATCTATTTTCTGATTCACAATGAGGTGCAAACTGTACTTTGTTAAATATCTAACTTGCAAAGTGCTTTGTAAACATTGCAACTCTGGATTGTGCAATCATAAAGCCTGTAATTGCGGAAAATTCTCACATTCGTCTTGTCCTTAGCCCTCAACAGTGCCTAAGCAAAGCAATCTTTGTCTCATAATTAAAGATCACCCCTAAAATCCTCTGTCCATATCTTTTCTGACTAAATGCCCATAGTTGTCACTCCAAAGTGACAGATACCCATCATAGTTAGCAGCCTTGACTGTGCAGATCCATGCAACCTGCTCTGATAGACGGATTACTAAACAATGCTTTGTAATCGCAATTGTGGACCCAAACCCTTCGTACATGGCACTCAGACTGGAAGGAGAAGGCAACATCTATTTTCTGATTTACAATGAGGTGCAAACTGTACTTTGTTAAATATCTAACTTGCAAAGCGCTTTGTAAACATTGCAACTCTGGATTGCGCAATCATAAAGCCTGTAATTGCGGAAAATTCTCACATTAGTCTTGTCCTTAGCCCTCAACAGTGCCTAAGCAAAGCAATCTTTGTCTCATAATTAAAGATCACTCCTAAAATCCTCTGTCCATATCTTTTACACACACGGGCGATTTTCGAATTGATTCTTCGGGCAACCTGAGGAAAACTGTTAATAGAGGGTGTTTCAGAAATTATGCTACACGATTAAAGTATATAATTAGTAGATTGTAATATCAAATAAGTATTTCCGGCCACATGCATCAAGGTATTTAGGAGTCGAAAACGGTGCGATGCGGTAAAATTGGCCTTTTGCGATTCCTAAATATCTTTTTAGTATGCATCAATCATTTTTGGCAAAATCGCTAATTTTAGCGATTTCCAAAAATGCGATTGCTTCTAAGAAATCGCCAATTAGCGATTCCTTAAAAGCAATGCATGATTGTTTTTAAAATTGCGAATTCGCAATTATGGGGTGCAAATGACCACGAGAGTGAACCTCGTGGTAATTTGCGAAAAAGAATTAAAATGCTCAAATTAGCATTTTAAACACTGGCTTGTTACAGACACACATGTCCTTTGGACATGTGTGTGTGAAACATCCACTTTAACATTCATTTAAGGGGTTCAGAGGGGGGTCCTTTGGACCCCCCCTGCACCCATGGAATGCATTAACATTTTGCGAATTCTAATTTGAGAATTCGCAATTCCCATTGATTCCTATGGGCCTTTTGGCCCATAGGAATCAATGGGAAATGCGAAATCGCAAATTAGAATTCGCATAATATTTGCAATTCGGTAAAAATTGCAAATATTATGCGAAAGTATACATGCATCCCATTTTGCGAATTCCAAATTGCGATTCCCAATTTTTCACAATTTGGAATTCGCAAACGGCCGGGATGATGCGTGTGGCCGTACGTCTTTACTGATGCCTTAAAAGACACACAGAAATGCACAAACCTAACAAACTGCAAAACTTTACTACTCCTAAACTGAGAAAAATCCCAACTTTAAGACTTTCGGTATTAACAGAAGGCATTTAGGAGTCCTAGACTTAGGACTCCTAACTTCTGTGAATACCGAAATGAATAAGTGCCTTCTGTGAATACCAAAATGGTAGTAAGTTTAGGATTTTGTCTGAAGTTCGTTCTGTGAATCGGGCCCTGAGTGATTTGCCCAGAATCACAGGATGTTCAGCGTCATTTGCGAAACTCGAATACTTCATTGTATAATTCATGCAATATTAACAGATGAGCACCCTCAGATGTGCCTATGCCATTTCTTCTTATACTAATGGCTAGCACGTGTGTTCACATCTTCCTATCCCTCCTTGACATCACACTGTTATTTTCCCTTCTGCCCAGGGGGAGCATTTTCTGCAGATATGCTCCTGTTTCCTAGCTTTGGATAAGGCAGTCTGCAAGAGCATGTCTCAAAAGAAACAGCTTGCTCAGTCTTTTCATCTTCTATTACCTTTATTTTCCTAGACAGTGACCATGCTATGGCGTCAGTGGACAGAATGGCCCTCTCCAACCACTGGAATCAGTCTCATGCAGGGCACTGCCATGGATTGTGGCACACAGGTTCTTCTCTCAAAGGTGCCAACAAGATTGGAAAATCTCTTCTTATCAAAAAGATGCAGAAACATTTTGAGAAAATGATTCTGGTGACAAAAGACACATGAACACTCACCACAGCACCTCGGTTTCAATATTCAGTTTACAAGTTCTGAGACAGGCCTCTTATCCCCTTTGTTATTGACCAGCCATACCTCACAGGGGGTTAATATTCATCTAACAAAGGGTCTAATGAAGGAAGTCAGGACCAAGTGTCGAACCTAGGGGTAATGGTTTCACTCCATCTCCCGAAGTCCAGTGATCCATCTGAAACTTCAAAACAATCTCAAATCTGATTCATAAAACATGACTCCCACCCTTTTGCATCCTTTTTCTCTCCACAGTTCAAACATCCCTTTCTCCATCCATGAATAAAGTACAGATTGTGCAGGATTGCGGTGAACAGGAAAGGGCATGTCAGTAGACCTTGCCTTTACTATACCGTCAACATGGCTCATCAGCGGCGACAAGTAGAAGCTCCAGGCCATGTGTCGTTTCTGAAGCCAATCGACCCTCCAGATGCTTGATCCTGCAACTATCTGCTCCATGCAGCACCAATACTACTCAGATTGCTCAAGACACCAGTGCACCAGAAATCTAAGATGTGATGCCTGGTAGTAACCTATTATGTTAGGGAGTCCAAAGGCACCGGGGCCTCATTTATGAGAAATGACGCATCACTGCGTCAAAGCAGCGATGCGTCACTTCTCAGTGCGCACTCTTTGCAACATTCCTGATGCGTCATATTTAATGTATGGCGCATCATGTCGCAAGGAGTTATAGATACATCAGTATTTCTGACGTATCTGTAAGCGCAAAGTGATGCATTGCTGGAGTGTGTCACAAAAGTAACGCAACTCCAGCAATGCTTCCTTTCAAATGAGGCAAGCCCCATGTGAAAGAGCCTGCGTCAGTCTAACTGTGAGGTAGGCGCAAGATTTTCACGCAACGCGCCCAAAAAGTGACGCAGTGAAATCTCACAGATTTCACTGCGTCACTTCTATGATCCCTCCTAGCGTCAATACGCCCCCCTTGCATACATTATACCTGGCGCAGGTATAATGTGGCGCAGGGGTTTACAAAGTGACGTATCTACCTAGATGTGTCACTTTCTAAATATGGCGCAACGAGGCGCATTTTTTACGCCACTGGTGCTTCACAAAAAGTGACGCACCGGCGGCGTAAAAGTGACGCACAGCCTCATAAATGAGGCCCCAGGTTTGGAAGTCTGTGCATTGTTTACCTAGTGAGCATTGTTGATTTCCCTTCACATGCACATGTGTCTGTTACTCCTTGGATAGTTCTCAAGGTCATATGGCATACTAACAGTAGGAGAGTCTGAAAAGGATAAAGGATTAGGGGCTGGGCAATGGTTTTCACAGCAGGCCGCCTGCCTCTATAGGAAAGATCTCCTGGGTGTGAGGTATGGAGATCATGTCTCACAGCCTACTATGTTCATGTGTAATAATCTACACTATATGGTCAGTGATGGAAAGTCTATCTTCCCAGATATGTCAGTACCTTTGCAGACCACTGGAAGGGAAATCGTGCCGTTAGCGAAGTCACCTGGTCTGAGGGTGGAAGTGTTCGTTTCCTCGATACTTGATCGTATTTATCTCACATTCTGCCACATTTCCACCCTGGAGCATGTTGGTTCAGATACCTGTGTCAACCCATCATTGGCATACACAGGGATTGCTCGGACATCATTTTGCAGCATGCCCCCCTAAATATCGTCATTCTTCTGTGCATTAGTCACCAACACCTCGGGTTCCAAACTGTATAAGAGGGTGGGCGAGAGGCGGCCCTGGATAGTAACCCTCTGAATTGAAATCGGTGGAGGTCAATTGACTTAGTTAAAATGCAGACACAAACACCAAAGCAGTCGCATGCACCTTTTACCAGAGTTCTGAACCTCCGCCTCATCCAGTCTTCAGAGCTTGTAGCAGGGACACCCAGTTAATGTGGTTGAATATTTTGGCATATCTGATAGGAGCAACAGAGTATTCTTACCAGGTCTTCTAACATTGTCAATTATGTGCATTATGTTGTCTCCTTTAGCCATCCCTTGTAGAACTGTGCCATGTGGGTTGGCAAGATTTCCATTCTCAGCCTTTCATCTATTCAGTAGAGATACCAGTCTATATGAATCGCACAATATCGGGTTTTTGCAGATTTTAGGGATGACTCAGATTTTGCCACGTAGATTTCTGAAATGGTCCCCATCTAAAGTTGAGTGGTTGGTGCAATGCCAAATATAAGCTCGTCTTGTTTGATGGTTCAGACAGTAAATAGGTCGCCATAAAAATAAATCAAGATGTGCTTTGTAGAAATTTCCATAACAGTATTTAAAGGCCTGTATTGTTTGTCTATGGTCCCTGATTGATACTTCGCTGATTTTGTATTTTCCTTGCAATTTTTACTTGCAGTTTGTAAGCCAACAGCTTTCCTGCTCTGTTTTTCCCAGCCTCATATTTCTGCCTGGTCCTGAGTAAGATGCATTCAACTTTCACTGCGTCTTGCGCCTTTAATTCAGGGACGGCTCGTCAGCATAGGTGGAGGAGCATTATCCCACTGCTTTCAGACCAGTGCAGAGAAAAATAAAATTATAATAACGGGACGTTTTTATCATTTTATTTTTCCTGTTCCTAGGTGCGGGAAGGGAGGTACCGGCCAGAGCACGGGCCAGGGGGCGGAGTGTTGAGCAGACTTTTAATGGGCATCACGGTCCCAGCCAAACAGTCCTGAACCCTTTGCATCTTCCCCACCGGGCTGCATTACAGAGCCTGGTGTGGAACATGCCCAGGCTCCCTGTTCCCATCTGAGCGCTGAACCATGGCGCTCAGACTCGTTGTGATTGACTTTGGGGAACTAATCACAGCGCTGCATTTCAGCATTGCTTTTGGCTTAGGGGAGTCTGGGTGCTTCCGGCTGCGACGTAGGAGATGGGGCGGAGAAGCAGCGGCTGGCGACGTGACGAGGATGTAAGTTTTCTTTTTTGTATTTTCACCATGAAACGACAGGTCAATCCACCCCAACCCTGCTTTCACACCCTCTGCATGCTTTGAAAGATCTTTAGATGGATCCCTATCAACACCAGGAAAACAGTAAACAAGCCCTTGTCACCAGCTAACTGGCCTACGGAAATGCATTCTATGCTAGTACCACCACTCAACTCCTAAAGAGACTCCAGATCATACAGGACGCTGCTGGGAGGCTCAACCTCAACCTTCCCGAATGGGTCAACATCACCTCCCACCTCAAGAAACTCCACTTTTCCCCGTCCTGGAGATGCCAGTTCCAGATGCTGACCCTTGCCTACAAAGCCCTCCATGACTAGGGTCCAATCTACATCAACCACCGTCTGAACTTCCACTAGCCCGCCAGACAACTGCACTCTGCCTGCCACAGAGGAGATGGTTCCTTTTCCTACCTCAATGCCAAGTCCTGGAGCGATTCTGCACCCCCCCCCCACCCCCACCCCCTCTCACCCCTATGTGGCAGACTTCAGAAAAGGTATCAAGAGTTGGCTTTTCGACCAGAGACCTCTTAGACCTCATCGCCTGGATACCCCCAAAGGGTGATAAGCCGTGCTCTATCAATGCAGTTTGATTGATTGATTTATAATTTATATAAAAATCTGCTTTATTTTAATAAATTGGTGTCAGATTTCTCTCAAGTTGAGTCAATTACTTATTCTCCATGTTGGCACTCTGAAATACTTAACACATGTTCCTCTGGTAAAGCCTTACTGCTCTTTGCCACTCCACCAGGAATGTGATAACGATTTATTAGTGTGCATCCAAGAACCATCTTTGAGGTATTGCGAGAGTATTGCATAGTAAAGCCTAAACAGCATCACTGCATAATAATCAACTTTCCTACACTGTGCCCAGGGCCGGCTCAAGGGCGGTGCGATTGGTGCCACCGCAACTGGCGGAGACTAGGGGTGGGGCCGCCCTGTTTCCAAATATATTATGGCTTGAAAACCACTTGCTGCTGCATTCCTTACTTCCAGAAATTTTGAGACATCAATAAAAATGTCAGGATAACTGGGTGATTAATGTTCTTCCTGAAAAGAGACGGGAGTTTTGTCTAGTTAAAGTCTGACTCCTCGTAAGGTAGCTCAGAGGGTTAATATGGCTGCTGCTGAGAACGTGTGACATGCAGATCACTAAGTGCATATAATGTTAATAGGTCAATGGGTTACTGCTTTTGTCAGAGAGATCTTTTTGTTACTTGCAGTTTATAAATTAAATTTCAATATAGAACAATGAGCTATTAACTGTCATCAAAGAGCTGCATGCAAACTGCAAGGTGTATATCAGACCTTTATGTGTTTTTGGCCTGGTTTTTCCTTAACCTAATCTTGCAAAAAGGGTTCATTTGGGAGAAATAATTATTATTATTAAAGAGAACCCCTAACAATAAGTGTCATGTTTGAAGTTCTTAATTTGTACTTTTCCAGACTAAGTACTCTTAAACTACACTGCCTACCAGTGTGGATGACATGCGACTCCTACATCTTATTATCCTCTGTCTTATGTAACATTTCCTATACACTGATTAACACGTGTGATTGTCTCTGTTAAATGTATGTATGATGTAAAGTGCTCTGACACCACACACTGGTATGAATGGCACTATAAAACTAAATGAATCTGAGAGACTGGTTATGGAGACTTGAGGGTCACTGCTAAATGGTGGTAGTGTGGGAATCTGTGGCAGCGGTGGTCATTGGGGCGCGCCAACAATTATTGTCGCACAGGGCGCCACCAGTGCTACAGCCGGCCCTGACTGTGTCTTTGTGGGGCCTGACCTGTTCACTGTTAGATAAATTGGGGTGTCATCAACTAATTCTATCTGACAAATGTCTGAGTGAGTGACCCTCATTGCTATGTAGTTATGGTCATAAAATTATTGATTATGGCATAGGTAGGGTGTACAACAAACAATAGAAAAGAAGACTACCCTGCCTCAGGATATATAGGCCCTAACTATGGGGTCCTGACTGATATGTATGGAGGGGTGGTTAGCCAAGGGGTTGACAGGACATAGAATGATCACATGGTCGAATCAAGAGGACTAAACAGTTCAATTTTATGAAAATATATTTTTTATTTTTATTTTTATTTTCTGATACTAAGATTTAAAAAGCTTTTTCTTGGGAGCAATATATATATTTTTTGGGATATATCACAGGTGCATAGAAGTCATAAATAACACAGACAGATATAGAAGCAATAATGTCACAAACATTCGTCCTACCCTGTAACAGCCTCTATTCACACGCACATAATCATTCACTTCATCCCTACTCACACTCTCTTTCCTAATTTCATACACCAATCACTCTATCATTCATTCTACTTTCCCTTGCAATTATAGCACATAGGTGGTCAAGTCGGGATGTTCATCCGGGTAGTTGGTTTTAGTTACAGGTCCTGGTGTAATGAGGACAATAACTGTGTTCCAGGAGACATACGCCGACGCGCGTTTCGGTGACCGGCCAATGAGGCCGCACCTTCGTCAGGGCAAGGGGCAGTATACTGGGGCGGGCACAAAGGTAAAAACTCTGCAATACAAAATACATTTTTACTATTCTGTTTGGTCATGTACATATTCAGAATACAGATCTCTTTTTTTAAAAAAACACAACAACCAGTTTTCATCCACATAGATTATTTCATTTTTTAAGTGTTTAGAAAACCATGCTTCCAATATTTCAATCAATTACTTTTTTTTTAGGCTAAACAGTTTTGGAGCAAAGCTCCTGCATTTGGCCAGAGACCGCTATGTCATGTCAACCCTCTTTAGACACTCCCTTGTGTAGATTCCCTAATAAGTGGAATCTGGAAGGCATCATGATGGCCTTGACTGTATGGACCATGGAGCACATTTAGCACAGAGAGGGACATCTTCACTTACATACAGCTGTATCTTCCTTTTATCCCACACATTCACTTGTATTTAAATTTCTTTCCATACTCCTCTAGGGTATACGCATGACTTGTTGTTACAGTCCAAAATCAATTTAGGGACAGCACTATAGTTAACCAATCCTGATTAGTTAAAATAGGTCCTAGTGGAGAGAGGCCAGGTATTTATGACCAAGGGTACAGTTGTTATATACTTTCTCCGCCATACTACTTTCAATATTTTACCTGATTCCTTATTCGGTTCTGCTGTTCAAAGGTAGCAGACTTTAGATGACATCATAGGGTACATAAGCGTCTACGCTGTAGTAATTTCACAAGACAGGCTGTTTGCAGTTCGATTCCTGTGGGGAGCAGATGGAAAGCCTAATTTATTTCTAGACTGGTCAAAATTAAGGTGCTTAACCTGAACCTTAATCTTTTCTAAGCACCATATCATACAGGTTTTATATTAGTATTTCTCTTCCATTTTTTTCTCATTCATTCAATTAGATAGAGACTGTTTTTATAGACTCCTACTAGAAGGAAACCTATTTCTTGTTGATAGCGCTCAAAATGTACTCTATAATGTTTTAATCACCTTCAAGGTAGTTAGGTTTCTCGGTGTTATATTGTGTAGCACCTTCCGATTTTAGCGTTCGTCTGGTTTCTAGATGGCAGTTCAAGATAGCAGTTGGCAGATACAGAGCCTATCAAGTAAAACATAATTATGTCAATTTCGAGTACTGGCCACCCCTAGTAGATGATTATCGCTATGAGGGGATTGTGGGGACATTTGTTAACACCTTCCAACAAAACTCCCCGTGGCAGGTGTTCTAATTAAATAAATGGCTGGGCTACATGCCTTCAGTGTTAATCAGTTTCTTTTTGAGGTGTCTAATGTACATGGGTATACACTTGTATACAACCTATACATTCTGTATTGGTGGTAAAAAGGTGTTTCAAGAAAACTGATCCACCCACCCTCGTGATTTCAATGCATTTAGGTCTTTAACTAGTTTTGTTTACCTTTCAGAATTCGAAGCGGAGTTAGAACTCTGGAGTGCCACTCGTATTCAGGTATAGGTGTTCTATCTCTAAGTGGGTTCCGGGGGCATAAAGATGCACTATTCCAGTATGCACCTGACCGTCTGCGAATAGAAACAGCGATTTAAGGTGGCTAGTAACCTCAATTATCCCTCTTCATAATTTCATTATTTTTTCTATCATATTTACCTCTTTGTAGGCGGGATGATCGTATCTGGATAACGGTATTACTAGTATTCTGTTTCCATGCTATTTGATAGAGGTGACCAGGTCTCGTAGTTCCGGGCCACTTTCAAATGGAGCCGACTGCTACATAGCCTAAAGGGAGATAGTAGAGAGATTTTAAGAGCGGAGAATACCCCTAATGGTGTTCCGAAATTCCAGAGGCTCGGTCGAAGCGCTTACCTTTTTCCCGGATGCCAGAGTCCTCAAATTGGGGTTCCGCCGACTAAGTCTGTCGACCAGTTGCTCGATGCCGGTTCTCTCGCGTTCCTGGCGTCCTACTTAAATATCGTCATGTTCGCGCTTCATGGGCATTCCTTGTCAGCTGGCCTCGATTAGAATAGTGGAAACAAAGGGCGGACTCTCGCTGCATACGTTCCTTCAGTCGCCATATTGTGTAAACCGACGGTGATCATATTAATAATACTCTGATGGAATGCGGCGGCCATTATAATGTAACCGATCGTCTCTTATCGCAATGTATTTTTCTATTATTAAGTACCTGAAGGTTATAGTATCCACATCAAAGCCGTCAACTGCTAACGCGCTATTTTATATATATCAACGGCGCTATTTCTTTTAGAAAGGTGTTGTGTGTTGTAGAAGAACAGTTATTATAGTGAAACCAATTGATAGGTTTCACACAGACTCAATCAAGGCAGCATGTAGGTCCATGGTTATTAGAAAGGAGAATGACCCATAAATCAATTATTTAAACATACTAGTGAACCCAGTAGTCACGATTCACACAACCTTAATCAGAACTTCATGTTGTTCTGTGATAATCAGAGGGGAGAGTGATCCTGAAGTTGGATATTTTGACATACCGGTGGGACGACTCTATTTCTGGCCACTACTCTGCCATCATGTTATTAAAGAAACGCCTGATGCCAGGGGCATTCCTCATTCAGGCCTTTTTTGACAGAGTCCAGATAAAAGATCCAGAAGACCTCCCGTTTCTTTCGGAGGCATGTGGAATCAGTTCCAGGGTTAGCCTTTATCTTTTCTAAGATAAACCAGCGGATTTCAGTATCTGTATGGCTTTTCTCTAACCAATGAGTCACAATAGGAGCTGCCGTCTTTTTGTTTCTTATATTGGACTTATGCTCACCTATGCGTACCCGGCATTCTCGACCAGTTTCTCCAACATATGGGAGATTGCACGGACACAGGATAAGGTAAATGATGTTATTGGTGCGACAATTGGTTAACGTGGCATTCCTGCTGACTGATATGGTACGTGTATTGGTGATAACTGTATCACCCACTATAGCCTGTGGACAAATGTGGCATGTTCCACATTTGTGGTTGCCATATATAGGATCCATAGGTAGGGTGTACACCTGAGTATTAAGCATAGTCATTTAGGACGGGTTGTTGCATTCCCCTTAAATCCTCCAACCCAGGCCCTGGAGCCAGTCAAATTAATTATTTTATGCATATCTGCATACAATTTAAACAAAAATGTGAAGCCATTTGTAGTACTATATTTATTCACGTATTCAGTACTACAGAGGTGTCCAACTGTCTCAAACACAATCTTCATGCAAGGCATTGATGAAGAGACCTGTGAACTTTTTGAATCAATAAGTGGTCCTAAGTATTTTATAAGTACGTAAATAGTGTTGGTGACAAAACTGAGGTTACCAAAAAGTCCTTCAGTCCCAGGAGAATGCAAACATTCTAGGGTTCATGGAGGAACGGACAATGTTTGCGTTTGTTTCAGACATAGATGCATGTGTGGTAAAGCTGCAGTTTAAGAGCATTTTTTCCCATGGGATGCTTACACTACCTTATATTTTATTATGGGGAGGCACTTTGTTAGCTGTTTGTCTTGCTGAACCATTGCTTGAATTGAGTCAACAAACAGACTGTGTTGATGTTGACATGGATTTAGAAGAGAGAGAGTATAAAAGCAACGCGATTTGGTGTATGACCTTCAACTGGAAAAAAACACAAAATGCTGAATGCAATATTTGTCTGGCTATGAGTGGCATTAAGGTCTGCTTTCCCAGCTTCTTCAGATGAAATTTGGGGTAACCTCAAGGTACAGCCATATCACCTATCTTTTTTCCTGCCGAGCTACAGCCTTCTCACATACACATTTACAGCATGCTTCCTCTCACCTAGATAGAGAGCTGTTTCCTGTGGGTGACATTCTTTGGGAGTCAGTGCATAAGGGCGTGTATGTGAAACTAGAAAGTACAACAGCTGTAGGCTATCACAAGCCCCAAGTTAAAGAAATGCAGATTACTACGAATGACAATCGTCTGAGGAACATAGTCAATTGTAATTAATCTACTCTGGAAATCCATCCATGAGAAGCGCTGCAGTACCTCACGTTTGATTGATCAATCCAGAGAACTGATACCCTAGAAGTAGGTATTCATTACCTTTCTACAAAAACAGGTGCCCTGTAATGGCCACTAAATCACTGCAGTTTCTACATTTGGCATTCACAATTACCAAGGTGGTCCAAACAATTGACTCCTCTGAGCATTGCCCTGAGGATGGTCTCCCATATGAAGTATAATAGATACCGAAACGTCAACGCTTCTCTAATACTTGCTTCTTTAGTAACAGATTGTGTTTGGATCATATGAGTGATTTTTTCACTAATGCACCTATGCCTGGACTTTTACTACATTGCGAGAGTGTATCAACACTAGCCTGACCCTTCTCTGTTCCTCATACTGGTATGAGTCACTTTGATGTTGTATGCTAGAACATGTACAGCCCCTTACTTTATTCATGCGATTAATTTGTTGTCATTTGTTTTGTTTCTGCTTATACTATGATAGTAAAGCATCCCTCTTTTGTACGCTTAGTTGTCAAAAATATTTTCTTTTCTTTTTTACTGTAGTTTGTTTGGATTCAATATATCTCCTTATGATTATGAATACATTTTACATTCTTTCAATTTGAACTAAAACCCACAAATAATATATTGAATAATTCCCTTTTTTCACTTTATTATTGTTCTTTACGTAAGCCCAAACTCACAAGAGGTTATTGGGTTGCCCTTTTCTGTTCTTACTTATGGGTTGACACTAGGTTGGACACTATACTTAATAAGGTCAAACATCAGTCATTAAAGTTTACAGCCTGTTGACACTTGGTGGCAGGAGTGCAACAGTATAAGCCTCTCCCTGACATGTGCAAAGTAAAATAACATTGATTGTGTCAATAGCTTTCGCCTTTATAATGCATGCGCTGAGCTATTGGCTGTGCTACTGTTTGTCAATAACATATATTTTTTTTAAAGTAAAAGAAAAAACATTCCATAATAACGTAGGAGAAGCGAAACACATATCTTATGTTATCTCAAAACAGTACACTGATTTCAACGTTTTCAATCTTTATCAATTGCATAGTTTGTATTCCAGATGTGTTTCACTCAGGATACATCGAAAACAATAATGTAAAGGGAAACACTTTCTGCAGACTCTCTGACCCTTCACAACTCTGAACTAAAATGCTCTACTACTCCCTCATTTACATCAGTATCACACTGGTCCATCGCAAGGTAAAATGGCTGCCCATGAGACGGGCGTCCTGCGTAACCTCGAAATTTCATCACTGGTGTTAATCCCGTAGCTCAAAATGATGGGGCCTCCCTGCAGAGTGTTATGAGCTGCCCTTGAGTATGCCATATCTCGCAGATATACATTGGTCTTGGGCTGAAGGGTTATCCCCTGATGGTTTCTGAGCCCCTTGAGGGTTGGGCCCCCCTCTGCTCCACAGGGCCGCAGGGGTCTACATTCCTCCACTGGGTGGTGTCCTCTTTCTGTACTCTGGATCATTGTACCTCCAACTGGAATGCCCAATGCTAGATTGCCGCACAGGCGTGGAGGCCTCTTTAATCACTAAAAACCATACGGAGGCGCTATATTAGGTTTTAGTGATCACAGTGGATGGGTCTGCCACTGCTACAGTTCAGGTAGGTGAACCACTCTGATTGGATCATTCAAGACTGCAGAGGATCCAAACCACAGCTATGCCATCCCTTCCACCCATCTTTGCCTGTGTCACCAGCCTCGATGCAGGGGCTGTGCTGTGCCAGAGACCCACAAATTCACGCCAATCCAGAATTCACGGAACAAGTCATGGCTGAAATTGATTTTAATTTAGTGATCTACTGAACAATGCTTACTTTTGTCTTAAACTCAGCTTTTTTTTCATTAGGTCGTGCTTAGCAGACAGAACATTATGTCTGGTTGCAAAAGACCTATTGTCAGTTTATCAAGAATTGACATTCGGCATAAGACCCACCCGTTGCTTACCATTGGTTGGCTTTATTTTTACTCTCATTTCCTTGCTTCTTATTCGATAGCTTCCCTTGAGTAACTTGTGGTTGTCCCACCCTTCAAGCATAGACTCTTTACATGTGAATTCCACTGCTCACTTTTAGGGTTCTACTTTTAACTTTCAGCTTAAGCACTTGATGAAAGTGAATGTGTTTTACAGCTATCTCCTTTGTGCGCTTTGCTGTATCCGGACTCCATGTTGCACTTTCTCGTTCATGTGTTTCTCTCCCCCCATGCTCTGTGTTGCTCTCTCTTGTTCATGTGCTCCCTCCACCAGTGCTCAGTGTTGCGGTCTCCCTCATATGCTTCTCCATGTGCTTCATGTGTTGCTGTCTCCCTCCTGTGGTTCTCACCCCCACCCCCTCAGTTGCTCTCCCTCGTGCCACCACACAATTTTCTGTTGCTTCTCCCAACCTGCTAGCTCCGCCCAATCCTCTGTTGCCCCACCCATCTCTGTAATTCTGTTTTAAATATACTTTTTTTTGAAGGGCCCGGCACTTAATTGTTCCTGGCCCTCCTCAAAAGCAAAAGTTATTTTTATGTTTTTAAGTGGCTGTACTAAATGTTGGCCGTAATCCTAGATCAGTGGAAAAAAAAGAAAAGACGATGACAGGCTCAACATTCTATAGGTGAGCGCCTACAGAATGACATGATGGTCAAGTCATCTTGCCCTTTTTTTGCTTTTTACCAAAGTATCGCCAAAAGCAATGGCAAAGCTGATTGATTCTAAAGGCAAAACCCATGGTGTGTGCCAGTGCTACTTTTTTAAATGGTAACGAACGTGAATTAGGTCAATGTATTATCAGGCCACTACAGCAAATACGGAGTGTACCCATTTTGGCCCAGTATTTCTCCTCGGCCACTCCTCCCATGCAAGCAACAAATATGATGTAAAATGTAGGTGTTTGCTCACTTTTTGCACTGGGGCCACATTTTAGCTAATAAGGCTGTGCTTTTTGAGCAGTGGTGCTGCCTGCGCACTTTTATCACAGGTTGCAAACCATTAGTAGAAGTTCGCATACATACACTGAACACATACATTTCTCCAAAAATATTCAAGGGTTAACTTTTAAAGACAAAGTAAACTGGTCTCTGAAAACGACGAAGGAACTGGTCCTTTAATTGAACAAAAGGCAGGTGGCATTGGAACCTAGCTCCCATGACTGCCAAGCATACTGAATGTAGCAAAGGAAATATGCTATTTACAGATGTCGAAGAGTACTAATCATTTTTCTTTTCAGCAGAGAAAATGAAAGGCTCTTCCAGCGGCGTAGGTGTGTTTGAGAATTGTGAGAAGCTTCCCTTCTCATACCAAGCGACGCCCACACAAGCCGGTTCCAGTTCTGGTCTCACCGCAGCGACCAAAGGTCACCTGGGTGGCAAACACGAGCAGAAATGCTGGCGTCCTGATATCTGGCTGGAAGAATGGCATGCACGAGTGGCGGTGAGCCGACGGGCATCGAAACAGAGGTAGGCCAGCAGTACTCTGCCTGTGCGCTGGTGTTTGTTTTCATGCCAGCTCGTCGACTCCCGCGCGCCACGCAGGGCGCAGAGAAGCGCACAAGCATGCTGGGTGTTTGCAGAGGCGTGCAGCGTGGGAAACAGGTTCTGGTATCTTTGCATGAATAGAAATGAACAGAAAACTCGTTTTTATAAGGCGATGGCGATAGCTGCAAAAACGGGGGTTCGCTTATGCAGGACAACGAGCAAGAAGGGCATGTTTTATTGTAAACACAAAGGCATAGATGCATCAAGGTAAAATCCGCTCGCAAAGGGGCAGATTCTCAAAATCTGCGCATCTGCCCTTTTGCGACCGGCATTTTTGGATTTGGGATGCATCAACCCAAATGCAAAAATCGCAAATTAAGTAATCGCAAACTTGTGATTACTTGCATTTAAGGAATCTCAAATTGAGTTTCCTTAAATGCAATGCATTAAAGTGTAAAAAATAGCGATTTCGCTAATAGGGCTCGCAAATTACCATGAAGTTGAACTTCATGGTAATTCGCAAAAACTTTGAAAAAAACACTAAAGTGCATTTTTCAAAGTTTCATGTTGCGCACACACATGCACTAAGGGTATGTGTGTGCGCAACATATGTGCACAGAGCAATTTCAGGGGTGCAACAGGGTGTCCTTTGGACACCCCTGCACCCTTGAAATCGCATTCTCAATTTGCGATTCGCTAATTGTGATTTGCAAATTGAGAATGTCTTCCCATTCATTCCTATGGGCCTTAGGAATGAATGGGGAGGTATTCCTTAATTGCGACTCGCAATTTGCAAGACGCAGTTAAAGAATTTTAAGAAATCACTATTTTTTTAGTGATTTCTTCATGCATTGCGTTTTGCTATTCCTTAATAGCGAATCGTTATTTTTCGCTATTAAGGAATAGAAAAATGGGTTCTTGATGCATCTGGGGGTATGACTGGACAGTGGACCAATTTGTTGACACAGGCACCAAAAGCAGAAGTATTCTCAATATATTAGCATGTACCACGCTATTGTTGTCTTGTTTGAAACAGATACAGGACTACATGATATATAAGAATCTTCCATTTTTGAAGAGGATCTACATTTATTTCAATACTGTGTCTGCGCCTGTGGATAGTATATGGTATGTTTCTCTATTACCTCTACCCTCTCTTTTTCCTTAGTGGTAATGACCTTCTCTTCTTCTTTCTGGTTCTTTTAGGAAGTTTGGAATTATTTGTGAAATTGGAACTTTAGATTATTTCCAGCACATGTTTATTGTTTTTGTATATGTTTGCACTTTGGCTTTTCTGCACATATAGGATTATTAATTTTCCTGCTTTGAACAGATGAGCACCTGAACCGAATTGCACATCGCTGCAATCTACAACAGAGACTCCTTTGAGCTCCTCAGCGAGGACGGGCTAACTTAGTACCATCGCCACACCCCGACCCTACTTCCATTCACTGAGAAGTTTTTACCCCCACAGACGCATCCTCAAACAGACCTTGGAGCCTCTCCAAGAACCTGAATCTAGACGTAAAGCAATTGCATGCCACTTAAAGATTCGGTTTTGTGACACTTATTAATCACTGAAGTATCGACAGTCAGCTTCATTGTTTGACACCAGGCAATTGTTAAATTCTAGTACTGATGATGATCCCTCTAATTTATGAGCATGGGATCGAAACGTCGTCGACTTTTTAAATAGTACCATAAATGTCCATTGTGTAGAATTATTGTGGATACTATTTGGTAGTGCTTGCTGTACCATACACTTGAGTGCAAGCCACCTTGGCTCTAAAGTTTTTGCCTGTTATTTCGTTTCTCTACACTGCTCTTTATCTTGTTTTTCTTTACTTCCCTCCTAAATGTTAGGTACAAGCTTGTGCCTTGTAATAATTGTTTGTGCGTTCATTCGTGACTCTATTTGAAACATTGTCTAAAAATAATTCCATGTCCGGCTGGACATTGGAGAAATATATAGTACCCATCATGGTCTATATGAATTTTTCGTAAGAATTTCTTGTTTGCTCAGGACCGTTGTTCTCTGAAATAATTATTTAGTCAGTAAGCACAATTTTCTTTAATAACTTATGTCCTAATGCAGGCACGACTTGCTTTCCCGCAACATTCAACGAGCCATGCTGGCTTTTTTACTATCCAAGTAGCCCCGGACAATGGTGGCCGCTTCTTTGCAATTCAATCGAACTTGCATTAATTAGAGATAAAGACAAAACAGATAAATAAAAGGCATTGTCATTTACAATGCCATTTGCTTAAACCCATGTAAATTCCAGACTTTTTGCATTGCAAATGCTTATTTCCTCTTTCTGTGTCTGCTGTATCTGCATCAGGATAGACACACACAGACAAATACTTCTCTTGGGATTGTTTTTGTGCAGAAAGGTTCCCCGTCCTGCCCTGCCCAAAAACAATCTTGCCTGTAGTGCAGACACCCTTGCGCCATGATGCAAGAGTACCAACTTTGGTGCTAGGCAAAATATTGTGCGCCACCGCAGGAGAGAAAGGGAGGAATGTATTTCATAAATACAGTGCAATCCGGCCCTTTCACATTGGCGTATGGCAGCACAGAAATATGACTGCCACGCTGCCCTAGGCCAATTCCTCATAAATAAGGCCTTCAGCTTTTTAACAAGCTCCGAGCTGAGCCTCCAGTCAGCAAAAGACAGGAAGCACTGCTGTGCCCCAACACTCTACCACCAGTACCAGCAAGCGGAGATCATCCAGAAGTCTATGGAGGAATGTCATTTAGGGAGTATTCCAGTGGCACAATTCAGTCCTTTAAATGGAAATATAAAAGTTTAAGTCCCAACTACCACAGAGTACTTGCTTGCTGCTTGGAAGTGCTGGTACTCTCTCATTAAAACCAGTGCACCAGTGCTGTGAATTGCAATTACTCTTCCTTTTCAGGTTACAAAAGTGCAGGTGTTCAGCTACCTGCCCATTTAAAGTAGTGGTACAACTGCATTCCATTTCATGAGGCCGGCCCATGTCTACCACGGCAACTCTTCACAGTAGGGTAGGGGATGTGGCCTAATGACCAGAGCTGCTGACCTTGGAAGTGTGCAACCAGACTCGACTCACGACATTGGCTCCACATCCTTCAATTCTGGGTGAATCACTTGATCTCCCACTGGCTATATAAAAGAGTGTAATGTTATCCGTTTCTCATTTAAAGTGCTTCAATACCCTTTGGCAAAGTTTGCGCTATAATTGCACGCAAACAAAATAGGCAATGTGTGCCAGAAATCAGGCAAAGGCAAAGGTATTTTAAGAAGCTTGATTGCTCAACACAGACACAGACACTTTCTCCAACTTTACCCGCCTTTAGAACCCTAAGCGGCTTCCTATTGATTATGCCACAGTGTCGGGTGTGGCTAGCAATGGAACTGCTGTTTCTTTCATATAGAGAAGTGGTGGTGTTTGGAGTGATGGAGAGAGAGAGCAGAGCATTATTGCACTCTCTACCAGTCCCATAACTTGAGTCTAAGGCTCTCTTTATGTGATGGATTACACACACTTAGTAATACTATTTCCTGCATTCTAGTATGTCCTTTTGGTTATATGTAAATTGGTTTTGACCCATAAACGGAGAGTCCAGGCGATATTGCTTGGTGACTTCCTCTCTGTGCATGAGCACAAGAAGCCCTGAACATCTTTCAGCCATGTTGGGCCTTACCAGTGAGGCACAGCAAGATACACAATCACCATCTGAGGATATTCACCCTGCTTAGGGAAACTCCTTGAAATGAACACTAAGTGATAGATGTAATGATTGACTTACCGTCGTGTTAGGCACATGTAGCTACAGGTCGATAGCTGGACACACCCATCCTACTGCGACAGTCTTGCTTAGAAGTATCTCAGCCCCATCAGTTCCATAATTTGTTCCTCGCTGTGCCACTACAGACACATATCAACATATCAGTCATGTACCCAACACAAGAAAGAGACAATCTGGGCCAAATTGATAGGTCATGTTGTCTCTCTCTCTGGGAACAAATGCCACCATAGACTCTGCCTCCCCCCACCCCCAGCCCCGGATCAGCCGCAGCAGCAGTGGAAGATGCTCCTTCTCCTACCTCGAGGCAAAGCCCTGGAACGACCTCCCTCTTCACCTATGGACCTCTTCCTCTCTACTGATATTCTGAAAAGTACTCTACCTGGATGAGCTTCGTCAGCAGTACTGTCAGCGCCTGGATGACCATATGGGTGAAAAGCCGTGCTTTACAAATCCAGATTTATTGATTGATTGATGTTGGCTGTATTATTCGCATTGGGGTTTTCTGTGCAAACCCTAAGGAGCAACAACATTATGAAACTTCAGCGGGTGTTGGATAGCAAGTAGAAATGGAAATCTCTGAATTACATTACATATGTACAACTGCATTTCATATATTTAAAGATTTTGGCATAGAGACATAGAGTGATTGGCTTAGAATCATATGATTTCTGTTATGCGCTGCAGCCAGAATTAAAATCTAGGTGCACAGATTCCACAGTTAGCTGCCTAGCGACCAGATGCCATCTCTGTCCATCTATGAGCTGCAGCTCAGGTTCTATGTAGCCCAATGTGCATGGGTCCCATGTCTGGGCCTACCTGTTATGAAAACTAGATGTCCCTGTCATGTAACATTAGAGACTAGAGGATCAAATCAGTACAGTTAACTCCATCTTGGATTCCAGTTTGTTTACTTTCCTGATATGATGTTACTAAATGTCTGTGGATTCATGTATTACATGTTTCGGATACTACTTTTACTCTTACTTACCAACAGAAGTACAACTGGTTGATGGTTTTTTTTTTAGTTTATTTAATGCGTTTTTATATAGCGCTGACTCAACCCGAAGGTGTCAGAGCGCTTCACAATAGGAACAGTAGTGGAACATGAGAAAAAATTACAAGTCAGCATGTTACAAGAGCAAACTTTACGTTACATAAGGCAATAGTGACAATTGTGGTGCCAATGAGGCTGTCGCCAAAATGTATGTTGTGTGAGAAACAAGCATTACCTAGTGTCTGTATGATGTTGTAGATCCCCTGGGAGCGGATATCTGGGAGCAAGGAGGAGCAGATGCATCATTGGTGTGTGAAAGATAGCCAGATGTGCACTGTAGGCCAAGTGTAGACACCACTGTGCCAGTGCAACGGAAAGCACGATTATGTATGATCATCCAAAATTGTAAATGACTATGTTATGGGAGGACAACTATTATGTAGGAATAGTCAGAATGTTATCAATAATTTCCACCATGCCCTGATTATGAGATGCACAGCACATGCATTCTGCACATCTCATATTCAAAATGAATGTTACAGTGCAGTAATACCACCAAAATGGAGGACAACTGTGTGGAGCCAGTTTTTCCAGGTGGAAGTGTGCACCATTTTCTCAGTTCCAGGGGATTAACCCTCACATTTATCACTTGCTCTGAGCAGGCCGTGAATGTGAGATTAAGGGCAGGCGCTGGATAAGGGTACAATAGCGGCTGCTATGTGTTCAGAGTGGCGGGACGTGACGACAGATGACAACACAAATAAAAAAGAAAGAAAAAAATAACATACCTGCCCACCATTCCTCTGCTCCGAGTCCTCGTTGCAGCACAGGCTCCCAAAACCCCCTGCGGGCAATCCTGACACTGCTCTCATGCTGCTAGCAGTTTGAAAGCAGCAACAGGATTGGCCTAAGCACCTTGAATTTGCGCTCCCAGGCAGACTGAGAGCCTGTACTTGCAGTCTCCAACCCGGCAATGCAGCTTGGGTTGGAGACAGCTCAGTGCGCATGTCGGTTTTGCGGTACAGACACAGCCAGCGAAACAGACGTGCACAAATAGCGGTGCCTACCACTCCCCCTCGTGACTACCCCCGCCCCCAAGACTCGCCCGGCCCTTAGAACTTGAAAAATAAAACAATAATAAACCAGTTTTATGATCGTATTATATTTCACGTTGTGAGGCTGGCAGGGGGCCGCCGCTCCTCCTCCATAGCAGAGGGGCAGCTGGGGCAGTGTAGTAGGAGGAAAGCGGGAAGAGATGCCACATGTGCAAGGGTTTGGGTATCTGTAGCTAAGCTGGTGGCCCATACTAAGGCCCTTGCTTCAACTAATGGCTCTCTACAGGGCTGACCGGACAGAGGTCCAACTTGCCAGCCATTTCCTAATGTGCCCGCTGCCGCTGATGGAAGGGATGCCCTGCCTGGTGATTCACATGGAAGTGCAGTAGTAGACTGTAGAGCTGCGCAGAACTAAAAATAACACGTTATCACATGATGCTCATGAGATGTTGGAGATTACACTGAATGTAGATGTTTCTATGTAAGTTTTTCATAAAATCGCACCACAATTGCATGATATTATGTTTTTGCCAACTTTCGGAATGGTAGGCAACCCCTGACCTCTGACTCCTCTCCACCTTTTAAAGAAAAAAAATCTATTTGTTTGCTTCAAATGGCAATAGAAGGTTGTTGCTACAGAAACATAAAATATTCTGAGCCTACGGTCTTTTTGTTGGCTTCAACAATTTCTCAGACAGTCTGATATTTGTTTCTTTCTGTAACTGAAGCCATTTATTCACTTCTCACAAGTGCATTAATAGAGGAAAGCTATAGATGTGGATATTTTCCCAACAAAATTGGGGATTGATGACATTTTGAGTTAGTGAATATACAATTGACCCATTGCTTAATTCAGAAGTATCCCCACTTTTCATTAATTGTACAAGCTTAAATTTGGCCATCGTTATGTTATGTTATGTTATGTTATGTTATGTTATAGTGCATTTTTATAGCGCTCGGCTACTCTAAAAGAGTGTCCCGGCGCTTTCCACAGGCAACTTACAGTGTAAGATCAACATAACAAGTAAAAACAGACCCCGAAAGAGAAGGAAAAAGAAAACCATCTAAGCAGAGAGATTAAAAAGCCACGTCTTTCTATCTTTTTCACCCAGTAAGTGTAAATACATAAAAATGCCTATACAAATTCACTATGAACCCCTTTTTAGAGCTCAGATAATGAGAACTTTGTGAATGCTAAATATTTGTTCTTCAGAGCGCACTTTTTCCGGTCTTTTAGTGGCAAGCAATATGTTACTATATATTTGTTTGTTCACAAACCAGTTTGAAAAAAAAATCCGAAACGCTGAATATTTGCCCACTGCACCATTAATATAAACAAAAGTTTGCCCACAAAGAGGCCCAAATAGCAAACAAATATTGGCAAATCTAACAGTCTCACCACTGAGGCATTAGCAAACCTGTTGACTTTGCCAGTGCTTGATGCTAAGATCGATCAGCAGCAGCAAAAAGAAAAAATGCTTTTCGCCTGTGGTGAACAGCTGAAGAGCCAGAATGGTTGGTACCATGATGATGTATGCTTATGCATGCTACACTACACATGCCTGCATATGTCATGATACTGAGGTGGACATTATGTTTTTTTTAATTAACTTTACTGTTCCAAAATGGCAAATTTGGAGTGAGGACTTAAAAAAAAAGACTCAGAGGAAAAGGTGCGTGGAAGCACAATATAAAAAAATGAAACAAATTGCAGGAGCCTGACCATCCAAAACAAAATAGTAAAAATGAGATGAAGAGGATTGTAGGAGCTACACAGGAGTAGGGGAGCCGGGCAATTAACTGAACACTGCTGAGCGGCATAAAGCAACAACATGGAGCAGGGAGGGGTGGGGGAGCAATAGAGCTTGGAAGATCTGAAAAAAAGGAAAAAAGGCAAATAAAAAAACAAAACCCAGCCGGATAGAAAGGGGCATCAAAGGATGAGCTGGCAAAGGGAGGAGGGAGAATACGGAGAGCACGGTTCTGGAGATATCAGGAGAGAACCAGCACACAGGGGAGAGAGCAAGAAAAAATATGCTCTCAAAGAGTGCAGAGAGAAAATGAAAAGAAGAAATGGTCTCATTACGAAGCCGACCGTCGCCTGGATGACGATGTGCATTTTTGACGAGCCGACTGTGGCGGTCCAAACTGCTGCCTCATCTTGTCGAAATCAAAGGATTTGGGGTGCATACTCACCCAAATCAGCTTCTCTGAGACAGTCTCTGTTGTGGATCCCTTTATCCGGGTCCCCTTACACCGCGGCAGTTGAACCCCAAAGTCTATTAACCTGCAGCCGCCAGAATGATGGTAAGTCCGTAGATGGAATCTATCTCCAGTGACTGGACTGTGCATAGATCGCCACACTCCAGCAATAGGGTACGCACAAGATACATCCCCACATATGTCATACATGTGTGTACATATGACATGTTTCCTGTGGGTTTGTATGCACTTGCAGTGACTAATAAATAAATAGACAAAGAAAGTTATATACCTGTAACTCTGAGTGCCACCCACCTAGCAGTAACATGGGACCCAAAATAAAGGAATTGTTTGATGACCTTGAGGATTTCCTTGAGAGCATAGGAGAGAAAGATGAAAATAAAATGCTGCTGACAATGAGCAACTCGATAGTCAAAGATATTTGAAAAATAATCACAGAACTGCTTTTCAGCTCAGTCCTTTGCCTATCAAAAAGTAGGACAAGTGTTGAATGCAAGATTTGTACCCACGTAAACTATGAGCGATATATACCGCGAACCTGACATCGCAAGACACAGGGTGGTCCATACGTGAATTCATCACTCACCACTGCTGAATGCTTCAATACCGTGAAGTCCACAGATGATCTGATGCTGAAGTCATCAAAGTGTGAGTCACTGAAGGTTGTCAGCACTTGGCAAGAATGTCACAAATGTGGCAAGGATAACCATTTTGACAGAAGAAAGCAAAGACAGTCACCGGAAGACAAACAGCACAACAACACATCACTATGCAAGGGCTGCCAGAGAGATCATAGTATTTCCACATCCTGCTTATCATCACGCGCTACAACATGATCAATAGGATCTTCATGCATATAGTAGTTCCGTATCATCATTGTAGCTGACAAGCACACTAGAAAGTAAAAAACTGCCCTCTATATCTGATGATGGGTAATCACCCTGCTTGAGGGGTAATCACCCTGCTTACTTCATCCTAGACAGTGGAGCAACTTTTAACTCCATGTGTACTGCTGAATACAAGACGATGACCTCTAGACCAAGGTAACACAGCCACATGTTAGAGTCTTCTTGTGGATGGCCAAAGAAGCACTTTTGTTCCTTGGCAAATTTAATATGGCATTTGTGCACAAGGATCGCATGACTGAAACTGACATACGTGGGATGAAGGAGCCAATTAGCCTGCCGATTAAGGAGCAGTTAACCTTAATTGCTGTTTTCTACATGCTGGACAGGGATTAATCTTTAGTTCAACAATAACTGAAACTTTTCAGTGAGTTGGGAAAAAGGAAAAACCTCACATTAAAGTTACACATAAATGAAAACATCATGCTGGTGGTCCAGCACACCACAGGGTTCTGTTTTATTTACAGAAAGCAACATAGGAGGTACTACAAGAACTTCTCTTAGCAGGCATCATTGCACAGTCTCGAAGACCAACAGCAAGATCTCATCTCATAGACCTCGCTTTGTAGTGTAGTTCCTAGTTTCCCACTAGGCCCTGCGCATTGGAATAACATAAACAGTAGTATCGACGTGGAACTGCGGATATTCCAGGCCTCCACTGACTATGCTAAACTTAATTGGGTTGTGTTACCAACTAGCTCAGAGGTCACTGGAAACTTTCTTCTCTGCATAGGAAGTGATCAGCTTCCTTTGCACAGACAAGAAGGGATTCAGTTTTCCAACAACCGTGCAACATGAAAACTTTGCTCCTCAGATCAAGAGTCAATCTCTAGGGTCGTGTGAAACAATAGACATATATTTCACTCAGTCAGTCTAGTGCAGTTTACTTTCACAGTATGTAGAGAATAGAGAGACGGGCGTGTATCAATAAAGGTTTAACATTTATTGAACAGTCTTTCTTCTCGTACAAGAGAAATGTATTGCCACAATTGCAATAATTGTTATTATAAAAAGTACGTACAGTAAGATAAGTATTGCGAAATAGAACTGTAAAAGCATTGATATGGTTTCTTAGCCATACAATGATTTAAAAGTAATAAAACATATATACAGTCATATATACATTAGGCTAACATACTCAACTGGTGCTTCTAACTAAGCCTACCCCAGTGTGCCTGACCTAAGCCTAACACGTGAAAGGGGAGTAAGTAAGTAGCTTTAAGTTAAGTTGGTTTTGCCAAGGTTTGTTTCAAGAATTCTCGTCTAAGGGTTTAGTCAACACCATACCTCTGAATAGAATGATGGAGGATTGGTATCTCCTTCAGGGGTCTCTCTCGATATCCCAGTCACCCGCGAGGGTAAACCGGAAGCGCCGGGACTGGATTTCTCTGCACGAGAAATTCAGCGGCTTCTCTTCAGAGCGTCGAGGAAGGAGGGGTGACAGCGTCCGCGGGCAGCTGGAATCTGCTGGATGTCTTCGCAGAGGACGGCTGTTCAGCTCCTTAAGCGTACTGCACCATAGGTCGCGCTTTAGCGGCGATAATGGTAATCAGCAGCTTCACCACCACAGGATAGCAGGCTGCAGCGACAGAGTGCTAGATTTACCAACACAGGGTCATGCAGGCAGCTGGCATCAGCAACAGGCAACGAATTCGCATTGCTTAAGGCAACGTTGGTAATATTTATACCTGACAGGTGCCGGGTTTGACGCAAGCTTGCTGGACATAAGACGTCAATTAAAGATGTCACTAGGAAGTGACAGTTATCAGTTGCTCATTAGAGTTCCATTACTAATCAAAACATAGCAAGCGGGGATTTCCAGGTTTGCTAAGTTTTTATCTTGTTGAAGAACTCGGAGTGTTATCTAGGAATATCAGATAGTGACTGCTGCTCTGTCATTGCACTAATTGGTCGCAAAGGAAGTAGCAGAGAGTCATGCTGGAATGTGGCTCTGTTCGTGTGAGGCCAGAGATGACTTTTCAGAAAATCGCACTTGAACGGTTATGCCAATATAGGGAATAAATGGATTCATAGCCGAATAGGGGCATAAAGTCACAGTATCGATCAGGAACCTAGATAAGCACGCAACACCCACTCCACGTTTTCATGTCCATCAAAATTACTAAAACTAAGCAATAAGATGCATGTGTAACATTGCCCACCCCAAAATACATAAATGCATTCGAAATAGGCGTACTTGTAATACATGGAATTTAGGTACTGTACGTTTTTTTAAAGCATAGTAATCATTCAAAAAATTATTGCATATGAAATCAATGAACGATTATGCAAAAGGAATTACACATGAAGTATCTCTGACAGAAGAAAGGCGAGATAAATCATCACATAAAAATGCATTGTAATAACATGTGTGCTAGAGGCTGGTGTTATGTTGTTATGTCTCTAGATGTGTTTAGAAATAGAAGTGTGAAGATTCTGTTCTCTAAGAATAGTTTTTACGTTAAGCAAAGAATTGTTCGTGCCAAAAAAAGGTCAATTATTAAAAATGTCCAATTCAAAAAAAAAAAATTTTAATGCTTGAACGGGGAAACATAGAGTTCCAAAGTTTATTGCAGTCTTTGTTGATCAAAACTGAAGGCCGAATTCAGAGTTCATGGGAACGCTGTGTGTCGGAAAGCTTCTCAAAAAGTTATTGTTTCTCTGTGGGTGAGAACATCGTATCAGACAGGCTCTCAAAGAATTGGTGTACAAAATCAGGTGATCGTTCAACCAAATTAGATAGCGCTGTAACTTGGCAGGTGTGAGAATGATTGCTGTCATCGAAGGCAGGACCAGCAATGCTCACAGAACGTTGTACCTGGATGATGTTGCTTTTGTCACTCGCTCCACTGTTACCACTTAGCTGTAGTACAGGAGTCTCCACAAATGCCGTCATCAGGATTGGTAGCCGCTGGGGACAACACAATGCGTGAGCCGTTATTGGACTGAGCAAAGTATCGACGTCCATTGGTACTGCTGATGGAAGTGAAAGACAGATGTGCAACACGCATTCATCGCCGCAAAGCATACACCGTAGCACAGGTAAAATGCAATTTTGCCATATCGGTCTGAATGAAAGGAACCAGGTCATGTTTAGATCTCTCAGCCTGGCCAATCCGAGGACGTTAGTTATCCTGTCCCTGTAGCGCATTGCTAGGATTGTCTCTTCCATTCCCATGGGAGCTATGTCTGAGCCGAGGCTTGCCATAACGTAGCAGGCGGGTCAAAAATAGAATCCCTGCAACGAGTCCCAAAAATAGTGGTATGCCGCCAAAAATGGAGTGCACAAAATTAGGAAAGATTCCCAAAATTGCCTGGAAGGGTGTTAGCAGTCCCGTGAAGACTGTCTTAAATATGCCTGGGATGCTTGTTGCACTAGACATGTTAAGGAGTTGGCTGAACATTTCTACGAAATGCACGGGGCAATTTGTTGATAAAAGGTCATGAACCTCAGTAGCGGTCCTTGCGACTAGAAGATCATACGTCTCTTTAGATGACGTTATAGGCACTGTTGTCTGTAAAAGCACAGATTTCATTTTGCTTAATGTATCAATTCGTATAGAATAGAGATTCAGACGAGGCCAGACGAGGCCAGAGGGGAGTCACTATGTCTGGAGGCCCGCTCGGGAACAATGCTTGCATACAACATTTGACCATGGACGTAACTTGTATTAGATAACTTTTCCCTGGCGTCAGGCCACAACATCTGTGATCCGTTCTAAGAATGTAACTCCCGTTTGCGAGTTGCATAAAGAAGGGCTCTATCTGAGTTGCAGGTGTGACTAGCTGGTGGCATGAAAGGTTGTTTGAATTTCCATCACATGCTCCGTGTAAATTAATACCCTGACACAAAAGTATACCGCTTAGTGAGTGTTTACAGTTGTCACCACTAAGAAATACATTTTTGTCACTGTCACTATAGCAAGAATGAGTGTATGGTAATTTCCATTCGGATTTTACATATCCCTTACCCAATTGTTCATATTGGCCAGCAGGTATGTACTCAAGGCACTTTTTAAATCGGAAAGTTGTTATCGGAATTGTGATAATTCCGTGTATTATCCATTCAATGACAGGACTCTCTGACATTGTCAATGGTAATCTCTCGAGTTTTTCGATGCTCAGGATTGTATAGTCTGCTCCTTTCTGTGCCAAACTGATCTGTTTATCAGTAAGGTTAAAACTGGAAAATAATGACGTTGTGTTGATTAAACGCCAAGGCACATAGCCTGAACGAAGATTTTGCAGCGTCCAGCCTAGTTCTATAATAGAGCGTAATTGAGACTGGCCATGTTGTAACATTAGCAAATCTCTGTCTATCACATCAAAGGCAGAGGATACAATATTGTCCAAAGAATATATTCTGGAAGACAGAGTCGTTAACCCATTGTCTACCACAGAAAGTGATTTCTCCAAATTAATACGATCAATTTCTCGTATTTTTTCAGCAGTTTTCAGCAATTTGCTTTACTTTCCAAGCCTCGTTGTAAGCAGCATAGATACTGGTCGCTATGAAACGCTTTTGACGCTGTTTGCGTGGTCCAAGAATAAAGTCGCGCAAATCAGCACCATCTTTTAATAAAGACAAGTGTTGCTTAATTTCAGCCAGTGTGGATGTAGTTAGCCATTCTAGGCAGAGTTTCCCTACACTGTATGTTGTTATAATCCCTGGATGTTGTCTCTGGGAGTATCTAGGGTCTAATCTGGTCATTTTTAACCCCTGTGTTTTATTCAGGAACCTATCTTGACAGCTATTTGTGTCTGTAGGCCAGATTAACCACTTTTTCCAATCAGGATGTGTTCTGTTGAAATGTAAAATTTGTGACACGTCTAACTCAATATCAGCGGTTGCATTTTCAGGTATTGGCTTTGGTATAGACGGTGTTTTAAGGTCTTTGATCTTAGCTAGGCCAAGACAAGATGTTTGGTGTATTGTGTCATTTAAAAACAACATTTGTTCAGGTATCATGCAGGTTCTAAATAGTGCTTCAATGCCTTGCACCTGCCAATCTTTTGTACCCCAAATTGTTTTCGTTTCAATATTATTTTTCCAATAATCAAAACCAAATGTCATCATTTTGTCATAAAATGCTTCTGAATATATCAATTTAGAATTTGTCAGCATTGTTTTCATTCCTGTTTTATCTAACAGTTTATAATAAAACGTTTCTGCATTACTTGTGTTAAACCCTGAGAAGTATTTGAATTTCTCAAAAAATGCTTTAGAACTGCTTTTAGGTGGTGTAGCACAATGTTCCCATTGATTATACATAAAAACATTTCTAGGCTGTGCAGATTTATGCAAGTAATGATCCCCATAGTGGGTATAACAGAATAACTGCTCATAACTAGATGAACCTTGTAAATAATCATGATCTGTGAATCTAGCTGACATTACTAAATCAGACATCATGTCATTAATACTGTTAAAGTCCCAACCATCAGAGAATGTACTTGGTGTCACAAAGTCACTTAAGGAAACCTTTAGTTGATGAGGATACCAATATTTCGACCGGACCATATATCTCATATTCTGTTTTCTCCCATACTACCCCACCAGGTATTGGAATTGCTGTGACATTTACTGTTGACAGTTCTCTTTTCTTCACGTGGGATGATCTGTGTGGTTTCAGGACTAGGTTGATGTTCTGACTTGCTGTGTCTATTGTAATATATTTTCCTTCAATGAATTTTCCCAAACACAGTACCATGATGAGCCAAAGCAGGAGGAAAAATATACCTAGACCGAACCAGAACTCTAGCCAAGGGGAAATTTTGTAGATTTCCTTCAGTTGATGAAAGAGTTCCGTTGCTTTTTCTTTAAAAGACTTTTTTGTTTCTGGCATCACTTCGGGGTTGTTTAAATCTTCAGAGAAGTTGTCGAAGTTGATGAAATAACCAGAGGCAGTTCTGTCAATTGATGGGATTGTTCTTTCAATCTGTCTCTTGGTAGCACTTTCTGATGCCACATCATTGTAGACTGGTGTTGTTTCTTGACGAACTGTTTCAATCTGTGTTTCAAGAGGCACGAGTTCCATGGCATTATTGCATAGTCCTTCATTGTGCACTGCAGGCTGATCGAATGTGATTAGTCTTTCAGTTTGAACCTCTTGGATTGTTGCAAGTTTGGGTATTCTGTTGTTTCTTGGGAGTCCACTGGGCCTACTGTTGATTATAGGCCACATGCTTGTGGTTTTACCAGATCGATGGACACAACTCTGTTCTCCTTTTTACCAGCAAGGGGCGGTAGCACAACTGATCTTGTTCGGTGACTGCTAAGACAGGTACTGCTTTTCTGTAAGAAGGCCCAAATTCCTTCTTAACCGCGATCTTTTCTCTGACTAGATCCCCAATCTTTGTAATCCAGACAGGCCTTGCCGGGGCTGTTGCGGGTGGTGCCTCGTCAGTGGTACTTGGCTGTTGCTTTAACTTTATGTTGCTTAATGATTTTCTTGTTTCATTCAGTTCCTGTAAAACAGCCAAACGGTCTTTTACATCAAAGTGCGTTGTTTCTTCTTGTACCACTGACATCTGACTATCGAGGTCCTGAACTCTCATTCTAATTCCGAACAATAGTTCGTATGGGCTGAAACCTTTTAGAGAATTTCTTGGCATGTTGTTAAGACTAGTCTGGACACTTATTAAATGTTTGACCCACCCAGCGCCTGAACCTAATACCTTCGCTGTTATAGATTGCTTTATGTCACGGTTTTTTCTTTCTACCACACTATTCCCTTCCGGGGTATGATGGATAAGAATACCGCAACCCAATTCCCATGCTGGCCATGGCCTCCTTATAGGCTCGAGAGCTGAAAGCAGGACCCTGGTCAGAATGGAACGTGGTAATTGCGTATGTGCCGATATTGACTCGCAAATCTTTTATAACCGTTCTAGCGTCAGCCGAGCGCTGGGGACCTCATTTTTTAAGAGCTTTTCGTCTTAACTATTAATAGGATGCAGGATGGGGTGTAGGCAGCGTTACGCTCTTTCTGACTGGTAGCCGGTAGCATGGTTCCTTACTGCGATCCCTATTACAGTTTTCACAGTTGTTTGCATATATTTGGTGTTCTACACTCATTCCCGGCCACCAGAATACTGATTGTAATTCAGTAAGTGATTCCTTGATCTCTCTGTGCCGTAGACCCAAACCCATGTGTGCGTCTGCTATTAAAAATATTCTCCTGTTCATGTTTGGAATTACTCTGTCCCCCACTCCAGGGATTCGAGCAAAAGGAACGGAGTTTGCATCGATTATGTATGCATAATTGAGTGGATAGTTTACGGGTAGTGCTGCACAGTCGCCTTTTACGGTCGTTTTTACTGCTAGCATGGTTTCCCCGTCTATGTATTTATCTGTACGCTTTTCTGTGGCTACGGAAGCCGGGTTAGTTGCTTCCGCTTTGGCTGTATTAGCCAATGAATTCCCTGCAACGTGAACGCCATCACGTTGAAGACTCTGTGCGTGAATCACGTGAGTCTTTTGTAGTTCTTTACTTAAAAGAGCTACCTCGTTCCAGAGCAATTTATGCATTATTGTGGCACCTGTGTCATCTTTGTAGTCGTTTTCGATCCAACTCTGCAGTCTGTTATTGTAAGAGTTGACGCAAAAATGAGAATCGCACACGATAAGTGTCGGGAATTCACGTTCTGCATTTTCTAGCGCCATCTTTAAAGATCTGATTTCAGTTCTTTGAACCGAACACTTTCTTACAGATTCAGTTTTTGTTACTTTCGGTCTGAATTTACCGCACAGCCAACGACCTTTAATGATCGCACACGCTGCATCGTAGGATTTTCTCTCTACGTTGAAATGCTGTACAAAGCTATCTGTATAGATTATACAGGCGTATTGTGGGAGAGGCAGGATTTCGATTGGCAGAGGATATTCTTCTTCATATTCTAAATCATTCAGTTCTTCAAATTGCGGGGCGAAATAGTATTTCACGTCTTCCGCTCCTAGAGAATCTATGCACTGTATCCATTTCGGGTCCAGTGACACTGTAGGCAGGTTTACTGGGCTGAATAGCGCTTCGAAGGCGGATTCCGCTGTAAGGATATTAATCCGTTTGCCGTGTGCTAGTTCTCGTTCATTTGCTAATGCGATTTGCACTGCGTTCACAGTTCTTTCTGTGTGACTGAATGTTTTTTCTGCTTGTGTGTACAAGTGAGATTTAATTGAAATAGGTACCTTTTCTCCCTCATTAGAGGTCAGGTACGTAAATCCGCATCTTCCTGGGATGACTCGGATTACAAGATCACGTGTGTTGTCACGTGTATCTAATTTAGTTTTTGCTAACATGTCTGTTTGCAGTGATATCAAAATTTCTATGTGTTTTTGAGTCCAATTGATTTGTTTTAAATCAGGTTTTATTAGTTCGTAGAGAGGTTTAACCCTCTCTGCGTAATTTAGTATGTAAGTTCTTCCGAAATTCAGAAAACCTAGAATGGATTGTAAATTCTTCAGCATTTTTGGAGCTTGGAGTACAGCGCACTTCTCTAAGAAGTTGTCCGCTAGGCTTTTCCCTTCACTTGATAATTCGTACCCTAAAAACAGTACTGTCAGATGGGCAATTCGGGACTTTTTAAAGTTGAATTTGTATAATGGTGTTCACTCTTTTCAAATGAGTATCCAAGTCGTCGTCTGTGAGATAAATATCATCTACGTAAGACAATGCTTCATCATCATACATTTGTAGTAACTCTGTTACCCTAGCTGAGAATAGTCCTGGGCTGTTCTTGAACCCCTGTGGGAGTCGACAGAATTTTTTCTGTGACCCAAATGCGGAGAAAGCGGTCAAATATCTGCTTTCTGGTGCAATGTTTTGACAAAAGAAACCATTAGAAATATCTAATGTCGTTTTGTATTTTTTCCTAACTATGTTATTCATTAGGGCTGCACTATGCGAGTTTTGTACTGCAAAAGTTTTGCAACATGTATTAAGGTGTCTGTAGTCCAAAACTAGACGATATGAATTGTCTGGCTTGGAGACAGGAAACAAAGGATTGTTCATTTGAGAGGTGCATGTTTCAATCACCCCCTGGTACTCAAGTTGATCTAAGATCTCCCTGACTTGTTTTTTAGCTTCTTGCTTTATGGGGTACTGCCGTTGGGCAGTTGGTTCACTTTTTAGTTGGATTTTGTGAGGCGGTGAATCCTCATCCCATCCTACATGATTTGTATATAATGCAGGTGCCTGGGCTACTGCCCATTTCCTTGCATATGTGTATTTTTTGTGAATCGGTATGTGATTCGAGAAGGCAGGCATAATCACTTCTTCGCCACGAGGGCACTCCCTGACAAACTCCGGGGGCCAATCTTTTTCAGCTAACAGAATATCATAGCCTTTTGAGAGCTTATCCCAAAATAGACCCTTAATTTTCCTAGTCTTATCACCCTCTATACGCAATGTTATTTCGTATATGTTATGGGGCTCGCTAAGTCTGGCGTCGGCAGTTTCAACTTGAATGTATTCATTCGTGTCCACTGTCTCCAGATGACTCATCAAGATCTTGCGTGCTATACTGATTTCTGCTGCACTGTCCAACATTGTCAATGCCCACTCCCCGTTTTTCAACTGTGTCCTCAGTATTCTCGGCATGGTTGATTACTCTAATACTGGCTACCTTCTTTTTCTGAAATTGAGATTTCTTATTTTGAGCAGGTTCCTTGTCTTTGGACTTGGTGTGCTCTCCTGGGTCTGACCGTCCTCTTCTTTCCGAATTCTGTGGAAAAGATCGAGAGGGACGTGTATCAATACTTTGATATCTATCAGGTTTTTTTATATTATCCCTATTTCTAAGGTTATATCTTTTCTCAGAGGGCTCCCGCTGGGGAGACTGGCGTTCTCGAGTCGGAGTTCTTTCCCTCCGTCGAGGAGACCTTCCTCTGGACTGGAAAATGTTTTCCTTGGGAGTGGATTGTTTATTTCCATCCCAGCTCTTTTTAGGAGTATTTAAATTATTTTTAATAAATAATTTTTCAGGATTTTCGAGCAGTTGGGGCTTAACTGGTTTTCCACCCAAGCTGTCTCTACCTAATTCTTCATAGCATTTTTCTATGATTTTTGCAAGCTCAACAGGATCTTTTATATCTGTTTCCTTCAACTTCTGGCGGATCGCCACAGATGCTGCTTCTCCCTTTATGTTGGCTAATAATATAGCCGTGACCTGCTTGAAGTCTTTCAGTAATTTCATACCTAGATTTAAAGCGGGCTCTGGACCGAATTCATTTTGAATCTGTTTTAGCACTTCTGGTATTACCGCCATAGACGGAACACCGTGTGTTTTTGTGTAAATGGAAGCAAAGACTGTACCCCAAGTGTCACAGTCCTCCACGTGTGGTGCGATTCCCATAGGAAGGCAGATGGTCAAGATTCTATGTTTCTCAATAGGGGTAGTATCAGGAAATACTGCCTCTATTTGAGTGATTTTCTGGGCTAACCAGAAAGGAATTTGTTCCCGTTTTACGGGTGTTTTACCAAGACATGACTGTATGTTCTGTGGTGTAATTTTATTTGTGTTCCCCTGATGAGGGGTCAGCTGTGGTACATTAACAGCTGGCTGGACTGTTGCAGTCCGCATTACATATTGGACTAATTGCCTATGTATTTTTATTAGTGTTTTGAGCTGTGCTAACAGCTCTTCCTTAGATATTTTTGCAATGTCAGGATGTGGTGTGTAGCTGGCTAGAACCGGCCACGTTGCTCCTGGTCTACCTAGTGGACCGAGCCTACTTATTTGATCAGTGTGTTTTAGGGCGCCATTAAACCAGAGCAGGTGCTCTTGAAATTTAAGTGGGATTTCAATCTCCTCGAAAGGAGCGTACTCTCCCGGAGGTTCCTCTATTTTGTAATAGTGAAACTCTTTTGTTATAGCGTTTACCGCTGGAAAGTTTATCCATGAATAGAATACCTCTGTCTGCCGATACTCGTGAGCCTCTATCACGAAAATTACTGTACCACCTAGAAGTGTCAGTCCGTTTTCTATAAGTTTTAACGTTATAGATCTTCTTAAGTGGACCGGGATGATAATAGCATCCGGGTCTGTGTATTCAGGACCTTGCTGAGTCGCATCTGCTGCGCCCCCAGTAGTTCCGTTATTTTCTACTGACATTGTATAAATGCAGGTTTTGCAGAGTAGGTCTCCAAGGAGACAAAGATTAGGTGCACAATATTTTGGAACACTGTATCCTTCAACGTTGAATAAACCAGAGCTTTACATAGGAATGTCTTCCTACTAAGGTCGGGCGGATTTTAACCTTTCACCCACTCCAGACGTCTATTGGAGTATTTACGGGAGAAAGGGGTGTGAAATATGCACGACTGAGTTACTCTATAAGTCTTGCGTTAGTTTATCGCCTTACCAAACGTTGGGCGCCATGTAGTGTAGTTCCTAGTTTCCCACTAGGCCCTGCGCATTGGAATAACATAAACAGTAGTATCGACGTGGAACTGCGGATATTCCAGGCCTCCACTGACTATGCTAAACTTAATTGGGTTGTGTTACCAACTAGCTCAGAGGTCACTGGAAACTTTCTTCTCTGCATAGGAAGTGATCAGCTTCCTTGGCACAGACAAGAAGGGATTCAGTTTTCCAACAACCGTGCAACATGACAACTTTGCTCCTCAGATCAAGAGTCAATCTCTAGGGTCGTGTGAAACAATAGACATATATTTCACTCAGTCAGTCTAGTGCAGTTTACTTTCACAGTATGTAGAGAATAGAGAGACGGGCGTGTATCAATAAAGGTTTAACATTTATTGAACAGTCTTTCTTCTCGTACAAGAGAAATGTATTGCCACAATTGCAATAATTGTTATTATAAAAAGTACGTACAGTAAGATAAGTATTGCGAAATAGAACTGATTGATATGGTTTCTTAGCCATACAATGATTTAAAAGTAATAAAACATATATACAGTCATATATACATTAGGCTAACATACTCAACTGGTGCTTCTAACTAAGCCTACCCCAGTGTGCCTGACCTAAGCCTAACACGTGAAAGGGGAGTAAGTAAGTAGCTTTAAGTTAAGTTGGTTTTGCCAAGGTTTGTTTCAAGAATTCTCGTCTAAGGGTTTAGTCAACACCATACCTCTGAATAGAATGATGGAGGATTGGTATCTCCTTCAGGGGTCTCTCTCGATATCCCAGTCACCCGCGAGGGTAAACCGGAAGCGCCGGGACTGGATTTCTCTGCACGAGAAATGCAGCGGCTTCTCTTCAGCGCGTCGAGGAAGGAGGGGTGACAGCGTCCGCGGGCAGCTGGAATCTGCTGGATGTCTTCGCAGAGGACGGCTGTTCAGCTCCTTAAGCGTACTGCACCATAGGTCGCGCTTTAGCGGCGATAATGGTAATCAGCAGCTTCACCACCACAGGATAGCAGGCTGCAGCGACAGAGTGCTAGATTTACCAACACAGGGTCATGCAGGCAGCTGGCATCAGCAACAGGCAATGAATTCGCATTGCTTAAGGCAACGTTGGTAATATTTATACCTGACAGGTGCCGGGTTTGACGCAAGCTTGCTGGACATAAGACGTCAATTAAAGATGTCACTAGGAAGTGACAGTTATCAGTTGCTCATTAGAGTTCCATTACTAATCAAAACATAGCAAGCGGGGATTTCCAGGTTTGCTAAGTTTTTATCTTGTTGAAGAACTCGGAGTGTTATCTAAGAATATCAGATAGTGACTGCTGCTCTGTCATTGCACTAATTGGTCGCAAAGGAAGTAGCAGAGAGTCATGCTGGAATGTGGCTCTGTTCGTGTGAGGCCAGAGATGACTTTTCAGAAAATCGCACTTGAACGGTTATGCCAATATAGGGAATAAATGGATTTATAGCCGAATAGGGGCATAAGGTCACAGTATCGATCAGGAACCTAGATAAGCACGCACCAGCTTCTCAGCAGAGCTTTGGAAATGAGCCATACTAGAGGTTGCTGTAACTTGTTCGTGCTGCTGAGACTACAGTCATTTTGAATTTTTTAAGAATAGTGCTCCCTGGGACATCATTATGCCACACTTTGGAGGAAGTGGTCATGCTCTGGGGTGTTGCCCTGCACATCCATGGACAGGAGCACACTCCTGTTCGACCCCAGAGAACACTGAATTAGTATGTGAGAGGGGCAGAGCGTCTCAGCTTTGTTGCTTAACACTAAGAGAAGATGAATTGAAAACACATCTGTGACTTTTCTGACACAAAATATTAAACTACAGAGTTCTACAGCAGCAGAGGTATTCCAAGAGGCCATCAGTCATAATTACAGTGACAACATCCTGTATTTACCACATCAGTGGAGGGACATAACCAAAGCATTTGAGCAAGTATGTTGAGCCCTTATGAGATGCAAATCTAACTCTCAACAATGTTTAGTTCGAATTTCATATGAATCACTAAAAATTCTATGGACACGCACTCTTGAACCAAGAAATGTGCTCAGATCCGGACAAACCCAAGGCTCTCAGTGAAACCCCAGCTCCTAGAGATGTCAGTGTATTTTCTCATTCAAATAATAGTCAGTGGCAGCTCCAGGTAAATAGAGACCTACATTAAGATCATCAGTGCACTCAGAGATCTAACCAAACAAGCGCAAACATTTGAGTGTGCACCGGAGTGCACCGGAGTGTTGACACATATATCAAGAAAAATAAAAAAACATGCTCTGTTTACTGAACCTACAGTGGAAGCCAGCCTGTTAGGGCTAGGATCCATTCTAGCACAACATTGCAAAGCTGATTAGTCTGGCCAAATTGTATCCTATGTCAGCTGCCAGCGTTTGGTGGACATTGAACAGGCATTATTCACAACCTGAGAAATAAAGCCTCACAATAGTCTAGGCATTTGAATTTTATCCTATCTTCATCTATGTAAACACTGCTTGCAGTGTATTATATAAGGAAAAAGTGGGAGAAAAAATATGAATTGTAACAAGATCTATGATTACAGCTGGCACCGATTATGTTCATTAGAAATGTTTATACAGTGTAAAGATATATATATATATATATATATATATATATATATATATATATATATATATATATATATATATATATATATATATATATATATATATATTAGAATTTTTAAATAATACACATTTTATATCCTTTATTGTGATAAATTCGACTAAGACATATGTAATATCTGTATCTAGTGCAGTACTTATGTATATAATGGTTTTAAAAATATTTTATGACTGCATTTCCTGTATCTTTTATGAACTTTTATGATACCTTTTATCGAAATAAAGTTAATTGATTTGAATTATTTGAAAAGAATTTTGACAGAGTCACCAACCACCATGTATTCTTGACACTAAAAGTAAAGATAGTTACCTCCTGTAATTGAACGATGAGGTATCTGTTTACAAGAATACTCATTCACCATTACGCATATACTGAGAGAGGGCAGCAACCTGGCAGACTACATGTCTCGACATCCGTTGACTGATAACATGCAAACAATCTTTCAGCTGAAGTATATGTTGGGGTGCCAAGCAACACCCCCATTTAAGTCACTTCTAGATACTGGAGAAGCCACCAAAACAGGTTCCATGCAGGTGGAGGTCAAACGAAGGGGGCAGTGGTGGAACATTCACCATCTCGCAGTAGCTATGGACATCAAAGAATTGTCTGTGTTCCGAAAAATGCATGACAAACTAGCACTAAGTGTATAAGGAATCCCACTGCGAGATACAAGAATTGATATCATGTTGGCTGTCTAAAGGCATGGCATTAATCTGGCACAGAAAGGACACCAAGGAATCGATGTTCATGGACGATTATTCACATTTTCCCATAGCGGCAGCGACTAGCAGAAAGACAGAAATCTCAGTCTTGAATAAAAATCTTTACAGCATGGACTGTCCTGGACTTTGTGGTGACTGACAATAGGCTTCTTGTCAGTGGGTACAGTTTTAGTGAATTAGCCACTCTTCTTGATTTCAGACATTAGAAGATAAGTACCCCGTGGCCTCCATCACTGACCTGGAGTGGATCAGCGGTTCTTGTAGTCACACAAAAGGACCTAAGAGTAAACACAAACTGTACCCCCACCAGTCCAGCAGACGTTGTACATGATACTGCGAGCATATCAGATCCTCTCACAGTGCCACTGCTCATGGGTAAGCTACACTCATGGTCGTGATTCAGGACAAAGGTACCAAGCTGGAAGCACAAGTAAAAATACTGGCAAATGCTCAAGTCACACTTTGAGTCATGCATAATAAAAGACCAGAAAGATAAGCATAAATGAAGAGCTGGCTCTTGAATGTAAGCACACTCATCTGACCACAAAGGCAATGACTGCACAATAGTCAAAAAGCACATGGGTAAATATCAATTCCCAAGTATTCCAACTGGTCATTGCATTTGCGGGCTCGCAAAGGGATGGTGGTGACCGTATGTGATGTTTCTTGATTTAGCGCACTCGGTCACTCCAGTTGGCGCATGCACTTCAATTATGAGCTCAAAACATTTAGATCTTTTTTTCTTTTTACTCTGTTCTATTTTATATACAGAAAAATTACCCACATTGTAATTATTTTAATTAATCGAACAATAAAGAACCAAGTTAGAAACAAATAAGTGACATTCAGTGCATCACGTTTCAAGGTATACTGACTATACTTCAAACAGCAAGACAACCATGAGTTTGAGTGAGCCCATCCTTATGAGATGCTCTAACAGGCAACTCTGAAGTTAAGGCAAAATCACTGAAGAACAACATGGGTAACAGAAGAGATATGAACTGAAAGGATGAAAAGAAGCAACAATTTTCTGAAAGCGAGGGGGTGGAGTTGGAGGTGTTATGTCATGTCATGTCACCATCCATCCCACAGAGTCTACAGAGGCACAGTGTTCACCAAACCAGCCTGAAAGGCGACACCACGTCCTGGACATGGCCAACAGACAAGAATGAGAAAGGACAAGGTATTGGCATGAGTATATGGAGGACGCTAGATCCCCGGTTGAAGGTTGCTCATGTACTTGGTTAGGGAGGAATAAACAAATAAAAATGTGAGTCTTCTTGTGGCTATACACAACATCTATAGGAGTTAGTTGGTTAATGAATTAATAAAAGGTCAACTTTGAGCAAATAAATATCGTAAGAAACAGAATTTATTTTGGAAGGAGGGTCTAACCGCATCTTTGTGCATGAAAAATTGAAATGCTACAGAAGGAATAAAAAACAAATATATGCAAAAAGACAGTTTATTTGACAACATACGTAGAACAGAAATTTGCTGGCAAAATGTAGTTTAGCAACAGTCTCATTGCACAGATAGGCACATACACATGTACACACTCTCTTTTCCACCATACACAATAGAGTAGTTATTTAAAGTCAGACATTATTTGATAATCTTTGAACACAATGTACACACTGGGCATTCAACAAATATATCAAAATATAGCGCAGTGACCTGGCTCTTCTACAAACAAGTATATAAACTGTGCTAATAACCTGTGTTATAGATAGAACCATTTTTATCTAGACACCATAGTAGAGAAGCAAATTCCACGTGCTACTCATTTTAGCCGTCCTTTTAATCACCTAAGCCCTAGTCAAGACCCCTCATTTTTCGCCCACCCTTTGAGCCTGTTCCTGACTCATTTTTGTAAGTATTTAATCTTCAAATTCTCCTATTTGAAGCACCGCTTACGTTGGAAAGCCTCTTTTTGTATATCAACACAAGATTTTTTTTTCACCTTTACTTCTTTTAAGTTTAAACTGAAACTAGATCTACATCTTTTCCAAATACTCAAAAGAAGAACCGCTTTTTGGCAAGTTATATGTAATGCTGCCAATCTTTACATTTGTATTTTTACAGTGGGAAAATCCCAATTCTGCCTCTGGGTAGATTTGTTTGAAAGTATTTGCAGAATGAAACAGGATATGGCGCCCCTGCGGAACGTGGCAAGGTTTCTCGAGACTCATATCTCACAGATACTCATAGCATTGGGCTAAACTGGGGGCTCCTGAAGGTTGCCCTCCCCCCCAGGGCCGGCTTTAGGGCAGTGCGACTGGTGCGGTCAGCACCTGTGGAGGCGGCGCTGTGACCTCAGGGGGGCGCTGTGTTTAGCAATATTTTATGATAGGACAGATATGGGCCACTTTTGCAGGTGGTAGTGAGAGAATCTGAGGAGGCGGTCATGGATCAGGGGCACCAAAAATGATTGTCGCACAGGGCGCCACCAGCGCTAAAGACAGCCCTGGGTCCCCCATGCTACAGTGGCTGCAAGGGCCTTCATTACGCCACTGCATGAAAGGAAGTGTGCTACAGGTAAGATGACCAGATGGCACTGTCTCACTACTGTAACAAAACTTTAGCCCCCCCCTACTAAGGGGCAGATTTTTGACGACTGGCACATCTCTGCAAATTAGCAGGGATGTGCCAGGTAAGATGCGTCACGCAAGTTTACCCTTGTGCCACCATAGATGCGCCACATTTACTATGCGTCGCATTGTGGCGCAAGGATAAACAGATGCATGATGCATCGCCTGTCGGAAAGGTGGCGCATTCCTGGAGTCGTGTTTAAGCATGACACAACTCCAGCAATGCTCGTGGCCTGCCCATACATAACGTGGTGCATCACGCCTTACGGCTGCTTCAAGCAGGCGCAAAGTTTTGACACAGAGGTGTCGCAAAAGTGACTGAGTGGAATCTTGTAGAGGCTTTACTGTGCCCGAACGCCCACTTGAAACCTGATACAGGTTTCATGTGGCGCAGGGCTTTACAGTGTGACGCATGCGTCACGTTGTAAATAGGGCGCAACATGGTGCATGGTTTACACCGCCGCTGCGTCACAGACGTGACGCAACGGCAGAGCAAAAGTGGCACTAGAGGCTCAGAAATTTGCTCCTTAGTATATAGATGGGGCCCCCCCCATGCTCTGGACCCATTAAGGAGCTCTCAGCCATCCTACCCCCAGAATGTAACCCACTGTTTTCTAAAACGCCACCCAGAAGGTGACGCAAGTGAGAGAGGGGCACATGATAGCCATGATTTTCTGTATGACCTGCAGATGGCAGATACAAATCCAAGTACATTTGCGAATTGCAGAGAGGTCTTTGGGCATGATATACGTGGCGTTTTTCTGCTCGCAAACAGCCCAAAATAGGGTTTGCAATTCAGTGTTAGGGCGTCCCTTTCTAATAACAAATTGCAGCAGTATGTAAGAATGTTTTGCGACTGAATTGCGGCTGCAAAACATTAGCATTCTACCACCAACTTCAAGTTGGTAGTAAGCCTTTTCAAATAGGTAGAGGTCCCCAAGTGACCTCTTCCCCTTTGTGAATGGTAGTACAAAAAAAGTTTCAGAGCAGGCAGTAGTCCCACGGCGCACTGCCTGTTCTTAAACAAGCATTTGCAATGCAATAGATCTCGCATTACTGATAGTGTGAGGTATTGGCGTTGCAAAAAATAATGCACAGTCAATATCTCATACTTTCAGCAATGCAAGGCCTAGTGCATTGCAAATGCTTGCGTAGTGAGCCAGGAACCAGCACTGTATGTCTCAGTGCAGTACCGTAAGCTGCTCTTAGAGGTCCCTAGTGAGCAAGGCACCAGCATTGTATGTCTAGGTGCAGTACCACAAGCTGCTCCTAGAGGTCCCTAGTGAGCAAGGCGCCAGCACTGCATGTCTAGGTGCAGTACTGCAAGCTGCTCCCAGAAGTCCCTAGTCAGCAATGCACCAGCACTGCGTGTCTAGCAGCAGTACCGCAAGCTGCTCCTAGAGGTCCCTATTGAGCAAGGTGCCAGCACTGCTTGTCTAGGTGCAGTACCACAAGTTGCTCCTAGAGGTCCCTAGTGAGCACCATAAACTTTTGGCCACATATGGTACTGCACCCTGCAGAAGATATGGTAATTCCACCCTACCCATAATGCATTGCATGCAAGACAGTACGACAAGTACTTTCTTTTTAAAAAAAATGTTTTTATTGGTATTTACAAGTTACATACAGTAAGATATATACGAATAACATATCGTAGGTGGTTGTGTAGGGCCGCAGTGGTACACCGCACTCAGACACACACCCTGGAGGCACCCCAACAGAGAGATGTGGTTGAAACGACAAGTACTTTGAAATAGCTATGTACATATATACAATTAATAGCTGTGAAATGTGACAAAAGAATGATTATATTAATTCCAGATTAGATGTACCCCCTATGTGGCGCTGATGTAGTGACATTTATAGAAGATATAATATGAATGTGAGATGTGCTAGCGAGTAAAGTAACCACTGCCAACCTAGTTTAGGTCCAAGTGAGTGTTCTGTCTGAATTTCTTCAAGAAAATAGTGCCTTGAAGCTGTAATTAAAACCTAGGGCATAACAACACATGTAACAGGCAGTGTCCTCATGGGAGGTTACAAGAAGAGACAAGGCGGTGCTAAGGAGGGACTACTAAGCCCAATGAACAATGAATAGCCACGATTTACAAGGGGCAGGGACAGGAGTCAATAAAAAAGATAGGCGGAAAGTAAGCTGATCTTTATGCCCATATCTTGAATACAGGATGTCTCAATGCGACAGCGTAAGCACTGCCTAGGCAAGACCTAGAAAAAAAAGGCAAACTTTAATTTTTATTTTTGAAATGCACATTTGAAAACAAAAATTGTTTTATAGTAAAAGCAATCACAGACATGGTGATCTGCAACCTAGGAGGCTCCCATCCCTGTGCAGTTAGCGATTCCCAATGGGGCGCAAATTACGACCTACCTCATGAATATTAATGAGATAAGTTTATTGCACCCCATTGTACATTGCCATTAGCGATTTTCTAATTGCGAATCGCTAAAATTCGCAATTAGGAAATTGCAAACGGGATTCTACGTACATCTGGCCCTTTGTAACAAGCAGATTACACATCCACAAGTTGTTAATGTGTATTTTGAAAAATGTGGTTTACCCTGATAGTCACAGATGACATTACTTGTAATATAGCCCAGACATTAATGCAATAACAAGTACACATCTGTTACCTGCAGGTGACAGATACCAGTTCCGGTAAAATATTCAGTGTGTTGTACTGCCAAGTACACTTCACACATTAGAGTACTTGCAAGACAAGTCCAACCTTTCACTGTGCAAAAGTCACAAATTGAGTGCATTTGATATAGTGATAATTATGTTTAAAATGTAGCTGTTGGGGGGGGCGTGGCCAAGATGGCGACCTGATCGGACGCAGGTCTCTGTGGCTCCCTGCCCTGATCTCACTAAAAGCCCTTAAAATTGCAGACTAACCCCCAGACCCGCGTACCTTTCGCTTGGGAGCACTGGAGAGCGATTGCTGCCCCCCAGGAGTGGTCTCAGAGTGGAGGTAGCACCCGGAGCAGCTGGCCGAGTGAAGAACGGCTAGGCCGCGGCGTCTGAAATGTCGGCCATGCAAGAGCAGTGACGGTCTTTGCTCCTGCATATTGTTGAGCCCGACTGGTGAGAGGAGCCGAACTGCCACCGGCGAAGCCCCGGCGGGGGGCCCCACTGCCCGCTGGCTCTAGGGTAGTGCTGAGGAAGGGTGAGACGATCGCTGTGACCCGACCGATGGAAGGACGGAAGACCTGGTGAAGGTCGTGGAAATCGAGGCCCCGGTCTTGTGCCTTCAAGAAGAGCGGGCCCGGCACCGGTGCCGAGGACGGGCCTAGAGGTGCAGACTGCCTGTCCCCACGGTAGCTGCCAGTGGAGCCCAGCGGGCGGAGGCCGGGACCCACGACGGGGCCTGGGCACCAAGAGCAGCCGTCACTGCCCGACGGAGGGGAAGCGGGAAAGCGAGCCGGGAAGCGCCCCCTTGCGGCCATCGCACGCCAACACAACCTCAACATCATCTCCTACGCCGACGACACTCAGATCCTCTCCCTCACCAACGACCCCGCCACCGCCAGAGCCAACCTACACGAAGGGATGACAGACGTAGCCGAGTGGATGACGACCAGCCGCCTAAAACTGAACTCAGACAAGACGGAAGTTCTCATCCTGGGCTCCTCACCCTCCGCCTGGGACGACTCCTGGTGGCCCCCAGCCCTGGGCAGCGCACCCACACCGACAGACCACGCACGCAACCTGGGCTTCATCCTGGACTCCTCCCTCTCCATGACCAGACAAGTCAACGCCGTCTCCTCGTCTTGCTTCAATATCCTGCGCATGCTACGTAAGATCTTCCGGTGGATCCCCACGAGACCAGGAAGACGGTCACCCAGGCCCTCGTCACCAGCTGACTTGACTAAGGCAACGCCCTCTACGCCGGAACCACCGCCAAGCTCCAGAAGAGACTCCAGCGGATCCAGAACGCCTCAGCAAGACTCATCCTTGACATCCCCCGACACAGCCATATCTCCGGACACCTGAGAGACCTGCACTGGCTCCCGGTCAACAAGAGAATCACCTTCCGTCTCCTCACCCACGCTCACAAAGCCGTACACAACCAAGGCCCAAGATACCTCAACAGCCGCCTCAACTTCTACACCCCCACCCGCCAGCTTCGATCGACCAGCCACGCCCTCGCCGCCGTCCCCCGCATCCGAAGAGCCACAACAGGAGGAAGGTCCTTCTCCTACCTGGCCACCAAGACTTGGAACTCCCTCCCGACCCACCTCCGCCTGACCCAAGACCACCTCGCCTTCAGGAAGCAGCTCAAGACCTGGCTGTTCTAGCAGTAGCGAACCCCCCCTCCCAAGTGCCTTGAGACCCTCCGGGTGAGTAGTGCGCTATATAAATGTTTTTGATTTGATTTGATTTGATTTGATTTGATTACCCGGGGCCCTGGTCTGGGGCCTAGCAGGACGGTGTGGTCGGCACCCTTGACGAGTTGAGCTGAAGGGCCGGAGGTGAGGAGCGGCCGAGGTCCAAGGGGCCCGTAGACCTGGCGACGGGTCGGTCTGACCGTCAGAAACGCAGGAAGGGATCGCGGAGTGTGCGACGCTCCCGAAAGCGGCGGCAGAGATAATCGAGGCCCCGGTCTTGGGCCTCGAAGGGAAGTGGGGCCGGCGCATTAGAGGAAGGGAGCGAGGCCCGGTGAGTCACACTCGAGGAGGGCCACACCGAAGAGGAGGGGGCGAAGCCCGACGGACGCCTTCTGCACTGCAGTGCACTGACGGGAGGTGGCTGGCCGGTGGGGGACAGCAAGAGTGGCGGCCCTAGCACTGAACCGAATTGACTACCGGTGGAGGAACGGCGGAGTCGCGGAACCCGAAGCACCCCCGGAGACATCGGGAAAGAAGTCCACCTGAGGAGCCGGGACCCGCCGGCGAAGGAGAAGCAGAGGGCAGCTCCGAAGAGCCTACTCGAGGGCCGGCTTGGGCCTCGGCGGAGACTGGAGCGGGGCCACTAGAGGTCGGCCGAAGAACCCAGCACCCTGCCGATTCGGCACAGCCCATACGCAGGTGAGGAGCGGTGGTAGCTCGGGGGGCCTGGAGGTCGCGCCCCCGGCGGGAGGTGAACGGGAATCTGCCCGGATTCGGGCCCCTGATGCCAAGATTTGGGGGGCAAAGCACATATTACGCGCACACGGACAGGAGAGACACTCCAGGAGCGCTGAAGAGGCGCTCCCTGCAGGCGCGCTGTGAGGCCTCCGGGTGAAGTTGCGGCGCCGCCTGAGGCGGCGCTTTGAACTCGGGGGGCGACAATCGAGCCCCCGCGGCCTACTAGGCCCCAACATCTACACCCCTCAAAGTAGTCAAAACGGAACTTGGGGACGACCAAGGGCCCGACTAAATACACATAGGCAAGGGACAGGAGCACTGGACCCGAAGGGCAGCCGAAGTGGTACAAGTGGCGGGGAGAGACGCCGCTAGCCCAGAAGGGGGCTCCCAACACCCCGAAGTTGACCCAGCAAAGCCGACCAGCCTCATTGGCGTGGAGCACGCCCTGGTAGAGTGGACGATAGGTTGGGGAATGACCACATCAGCTGCTCAGGCACTTCGCCCGGGTCGACATTCCCCATATGCACTAGGCCTCTGGCACGGCCACATTGCCGAGGCAGAGCAGGCAACACCGGGATGGCTAACTCTAGCCGCAGAGGGGGCCGCCCGATCATGGAAATGCTGATGAAAACTTCAACGAAGGGCGAGAAGTCCCAAGCACCCTCATCACCGTTGGCGCCTGCGGTCACACCAAGCAAAGACAGTGGGGAAGCCCCCATTACGAAAACCTTCCTTGAGACCCTATTCAACACACTGCGTGAAGACTTTCAGACCTTAAAACAAGACCTGGTGTGTCAACAACGAGAGCTCCGCCGGGATGTGGACGGATTGGGAGAAAGAGTGGCCACAGTGGAAGACTCGAACCATGCCCGCTGTGAAGAACTAGTACATCTCCAGCAAGAAGTCCTCCGCCTTTGGGAACAGCAAGTGGACCTCCAGGCACACACGGAGGACCTCGAGAACCAATCCCGGCGGAACAACATACGAGTCCAGGGTGTGCCGTCGAAAGCAGAAGGGAACAACGTTACTATGTACCTACAGGACTTATTTCAGGAGATTCTTAACGAACTGCTGACTTCCCCATTCGCATCGACCGGGCGCATCGCGTGGGACTAGCGCGCCGCGCCCCGGCCCCCCCTCTGGACATCCTGGCTTTCCTCCTGGACCTTCCCTTAAAAGAGAGGATGTTGAGGGGAAGCTCGCCAATCTCAACCCTTCCGATTTCGGGATGCCCCTGTGGAACTTTTCCAAGACCTTTCAGCAATAACACTCCAGAAACGCAAAGACTTTAAGATCGTCACCACATTCTTGAGGGGCAAAGGGGTGCCCTACTCTTGGGGCCACCCATTTCGTTTGTTCTTTAAATGGGAAGGAGTCCTCCACCAGCTGCGCTCCCTCCAGGACACCTGCGCCCTATTGGGTCTAGAGATGCCAGACGATGACCATGGAGAGGATTCCTTCCCAGGGCAACCTGATGCAATCCTCCCAGGATGGTTGGCAAAAGGTATGGAGACGTCGCCAACCTAAAGCGCGTCTCCGCCCGGATCCGATAACAATCGCCGAGGAGCACGCAGCGGCCATCCAGGAGGTGGCCAAAGACACAGTGGTGCCTCCTTGAAATTGCAGAGGTCGGGGGTTTACATTTGATGCTTGAACTTGGAGGGGTGGGGGGCCACATGGGTCGCCACTGCCACAATTTCCTCCATTTTCTGACTCTATGGGCCTGGTTTGACTCTGGACAGGCCTGGGACTATGAATCAAGTGTGGGACTTACAAGATGGGGCTGGGGAGAGAGAGGGTGGAGTGGGTTGTTGGGGAGGTGTTGGGGGGATCAGTTTTGGTCACTGGGGGGGACAGTACTGGGAGGTTGGGGTTAGGGAGGGATCCGGGAGGAGTGGTGGGGTGGGGTAGGGGGTGGGCTCTCCTTGTCCAAGGCCTTTTTCTTTTGAAGTTCCAAGTACTATTATGCAAGACGCGCTGCTCGGCACAGGTCCATCTATCCGATTAGGATGTCCCGTCCACTGACTATTCTTTCCCTCAATGTGAGAGGGCTCAATAACCATATTAAGCGCCGAGCGATACTCTCCCTCCTGGAACATACTGCGGCCGATATATGCCTCCTACAGGAGACGCATCTGCTGCCAAAGGACCATCACCGCCTTAAATCTAGGGCCTTCCCCTTGCAGTGTTTCTCCTCGGCAGATAAGAAGGTGGCAGGAGTTATGCATCAACCTATTTAGGAAGTGCAAACTGTGCGAATCGGTAAATTCGGCCGTTTGCGCTTCCTAAATATGTTTTTGGGATGCATGAAACATTTTTTCAAAATTCGTTTTTTTTTGCATTTCCTAAAAATGCGAATGCATTTAAGGAATCGCATTTGTGCGATTCCTTAAATGCAATGCATCATTTAAAAAAAAAAATGCGAATTTTGAAATAGGAAGTGCAAATTAACACGAGGTTGACCCTCGTGTTAATTTGCGAAATTGTTTCAAAAAGCACAAAAATGCATTTAGAAAAGTGTCATGTTACAGACACACATGTCCTTAGGACATGTGTGTGTGAAACATGCACTATAAAATACATTTCAGGGGTGCAGGGGGGGTCCTTTGGACCCCCCTCTGCACCCTTGCAATGCATCAACAAATTGCGATTTCCTAAAAAAAGAAATGCAAAACGGCATTGATTCCTATGGGCCACTAGGCCCATAGGAATCAATGTAATGCCATTCCTTAATTGCGATTCGCAATTAAGGAATCGCAAATTCCGAAACTTAAGAAATCCTAAAAAAAATTAGGATTTATTGATGCATAGGATTTTGCAATTCCTAAATAGCGATTCGTTAATTTTCGCAATTTAGGAAATGCAAATTCCTACAATGATGCATGTGCCCCAAAATCCTTTCAGGGACAGGCCCTACAGAAGGAAGCAGAGCTCAAAGGCAGGCTGCTGGTACACCGCTTTATGATTGGGGGGCACACATTATTAATAGGTTCTATTTACGCACCTAATGAGGGCCAGGAGAAATTCCTTCACACAGCACTAGAGACAGCCACTGCCAACACGCACCCACACCTGCTCCTGTGCGGAGATCTCAATATAGTGTTCCACAACACAGCTGATCGCTCTAACCAACGATATGGGCAAGTAGGGGCACTTACTGGGGCGGGTCATACACATCTTACTGACCTGGGTTTGGCTGATTTATGGAGACACCTTCACCCACAAACCACAGCATACACTCACTACTCGGCAGCTCATAAGTAAATAAATGTAAATGTACATGTATTTATATAGCGCAAATCACTGACCGAGGTCGGTATCTAAGCGCTTGCTTAGGGAACCCGTCCTGGTATTCCCCTGTGAGATAACCCCGGCAGGGTATCCACAAGGTGAAAGCCAGGCATCCCGCCGCGAGGGGCCGTTGTGGAGATTAAGCAAGCTATTGCCCAGAGTCGCAGAGTGTGAACCCGTGAGTCGAGAAGGCACCGGAGCGAGAATTATCGAGTCCGTGGAATATTTTTTTTTAGCCCAAGACCCGCCGAGGCGGGGAATTGAACCCTGGTCCAGGGCCGATCTCAGCTTCCGGGTCTGCCGCCTCTAACCCCTGAGCCACACTTCTCCACAGTCATATGCGAGGCTTGATTATTTTCTATGCTCCCCACAATTGGTCCTCCGCGCACAGGATGTAGACATTCTATCGACCTCACTGTCGGTCCATTCCCTGATGCTGGCATCCTTTCTCTTTCCGAGCACACCCAGCCCGCAACGGTACTGGCGCCTTCGGGACAATCTGCTCCAGAGCCCTGCTAACGTGAAACAGATAGGGACCGCCATCTCTCAATTTCTCACTCATAACGCTAATGCAGATACTACTAAGGCCACCCAATGGTCCGCACTTAAGGCGGTTCTCAGGGGAGAATTTATTTCCATAGCCTAGGCCAACAACAAGGAACGTGCTCAGAAAAGGGCTGAATTAGCCCAACGGGTCAAGGAGCTGGAGCAGATGCACAGGCGCACGGGGGCGGCGCGAGCTTGGCGCCAACTCTGCACGGAGAGGAAACTGCTGGCGGCCCTAGACCAGGATGTGGCGGAATACGCCGCCATACGTCTTCGGCACGCCTACTACACTGGAGGGGACAGATGCGGGAAACTCTTGGCAAGCAAGCTACGCGAGCAGCGCCAAAGGCAGGGCATCCGTGCTGTTAGGTCCTGCCGGGATGAGCAGATCACGGAGACTTCTATACCAACCTATATGCGGCAGACACGCCCGATATGTTGGCAAGCCAGGGGTATCTGGACAGTGCGCCTCTCCCATCTCTGAACGAGGCACAGGCAGAATTCTTGGATCGGCCTATCGGGTTGGAAGAGGTGATTTCGGCGATATCCCGCCTCAAATTAGGGAAGTCACCTGGCCCTGACGGCTACTCAGCGGCCTTTTACAAGATCCTCTTCCATCAGGTGGCCCCGATTTTACGGGACCTCTTCAACACCTTTGACCAAACAGGGGCAATCCCTGCAGACCTTTTGGAAGCGGCGATATCAGTTATACCCAAACCAGGCCGTGATCACACCCGATGTAGCTCTTATAGACCGATCTCGCTTCTGAATATTGATCTCAAGCTATATGCGGGTATTCTTGCGAATAGATTGTCACCGTATATGCAGCAGCTGGTGGAACCTGACCAGGCGGGCTTCATTCCCCAGCGGCAAACCAGTGACAACACCAAACGAGTCCTTCACCTCATAGAGGCAGGGTCTCGAGCACGGCCAGACTGCATGCTGCTCACCATAGATGCAGAAAAGGCCTTCGATAGGGTACACTGGCCCTTCTTAGAACTCGTGCTGCAACGATTCGGTTTAGGGGAGACTCTCTGTAACCGCATATTAAACTGCTATCGCCAACCTAAGGCCACACCTTCCCGCGATTTCCGATCGGCAGAGGCACCAGACAAGGGTGTCTTCTTTCTCCAATCCTGTTTGTGCTTTATATGGAGCAGCTGGCGCAGCGGATTAGGCAACATGACCTCATCAAAGGGATCAAATTCGTTGGGGACGTACACAAGATTAGCCTATATGCAGACGACATCCTGCTTTCCCTGACTGAACCGATGCAATCCCTTAGGGCCCTTTTTATTGAGCTCCATACGTTTTAGGCAGCATCCGGTTTTAAAGTTAACATAGAGAAGTCAGAGGCCTTGAACATATCCTTGTCTGCAGAGGTACTCGCCGACGCCAAAGAAGAGTTTGACCTGAAATGGTCCGATTCCACGATCCCATACCTGGGAGTCCTATTAGGCCCGACCCTGCAAGCTACCGCAGACGCGAACTACACCAGGCTCCGCTCCCGCCTTACTGACGAACTCAACTCAACTGGAAGCGGCACTCGCTCTCCTGGCTGGGTCAGATTGCTGCCGTCAAAATGACCCTGTTGCCACAATTCCTGTATGTGTTCCAGACCCTCCGGCTACACCCCCCACTGGGCTGGCTTCAACGGGCGCAGGCTGATCTGGCACGTTTCGTATGGAACGGCCGCCGTCCACGCTTCAAGCACGCGATCGCAGTACTTCCCCCTGAGCATGGCGGGGTAGGGGTTCCCGATCTTACTTTGTATTTTCAAGCGACGCAGCTCCGCACCCTGGTAGAATGGCACCAACTAGAGTCAGGCAAAAATTGGCTCTTTCAAGACCAAGCGGTGGCGGCCATGCCTCTTCAGGGCATTCCGTTCCTGCCTAGGGGCCATAGGCCCCCCAACCTCTATGCGTCCCAAATCACAAACACAGTCTTGGAGGTGTGGGACAAGGTGGCGGTTAGGCATGATCTGACTTTGTTCCCCTCCCCGATGACCCCGCTCTTTGATAACCCCGATTTTACTCCAGGCCTGGACCCCAAGGCATTCACGGATTGGAGACGCACGCCCATTAGAGCGCTAGGGCACATGTTCGATTTAAACAGGGTCCTACCCTTTCAGAAAGTGAAGGAGGATTATGGCATTCCGGAAACGGATCGCCTGCCCTACCTACAGGTGCGACACTGGGCCTTACAACCAACGATCAGACCCGGCGCACAACGCTTTCTCACCGCATACGAGAAGAGGCTCCTGACACGTTCCTCAGATAAGAAACTGATCTCAGACCTATACCAACAACTCCTCCTCACCAACAAATACACGTACAACGCAGGGAGGGTTCGGTGGGAGAGAGACCTGGGAAGGCAACTTACACACAAAGAATGGGGGGGTATATACCACAGGGCCAGGCACTCGGCTTACCACACTGGCCTCACTGAGACACTGACTAAGGTGGCCACCTACTGGTACCATACACCGGAACGCTTACACCAATGGGATTCCCGAATTAGTGACCGTTGCTGGAGGGGCTGTGGAGAACAGGGCACCTTAGAACACTTGTTATGGAGTTGTGACCGCCTGCCACCCTATTGGAAATCCATTCTGGACGAGATAGACTCCCACTTAGATACTCAACTTCCCAGATTCCCGGCATATGTTTTACTCGGGCTCCCTAACGTGCTAATGTACCCCTTGAAGTCCAGGAGAGGACGACTTATAGCAATAGCGCTGGGGGCGGCCGTACAGAATATTGTAGCACACTGGAGGTCCACTCAACAGCCCCCACATTCTGGCTGGCTACATAGATTGTGGATGATATTGGGGATGGAAAAGTTATCACTGGCAAAGGCGGGACGGGGCGAAGAGTTTGCTGCTCTTTGGCGACCGTTCTTGACCCTGCTTACAGGCGAATTCAGGGAGCTAAGTTGCCCCCGATACCTGCGCTTGCTGCGCCTAGCAGATACCCCAATTGAAGAAACCAAAGCTCAGCCGCGGAAGCGGAAGAACACACCCAGGGTCTAACGTACATTCCTATATCCGGGGCAGAGGACTATCTTCTTATACTTGGTTTTTCTTTTTTCCTTTTTCTGGCTTTGCTTAACTGGACAAGGAGGGGACAGGGGAGGGATGGGGAGGAGGGGGAGGGGGGCGGAATCCGAGACCCGTGCTTCCCGCTGCGGGGACCCTATCCTGTGGACACTGCTCGTATTTCTATTGCATTACGAATGATGGAGGTTCCCTGCATGTGGCTCAGAACTGATGTACCGATTGACGAATGTGGTCTCTTTGTTTTTTCTGTTCTGATGAAAATAATACAAGATTTAAACCATAAAATGTAGCTGTTGCTCCAATATTTTACGTGACTCCTTTAGTTAGCCCTGTTTATATCTGGCACTTGTTATGTTGGTTTTACATTGTATGTTGGTGGTCAAATAGTATGCAGAGAGCCCTATTGGCTAAATAGATTCGGGTGTCTGAAAATCTCGTACACGACATTGCCAGATATGCTTACGCGCTTCTGTGTATTAAACCTTCTTCCCCACTTTCCAACAGTTTAAATTACCCTCAAAATACATTGGTGGTTGTATAAAAGTACATTAATAATGTATAATATTTAAACACAAGATTATTGACATATTTTTTCTTATCTTCTCTTCCTCCCAACATCACTACAAAAAAAGCAATGCTATGCAGTCAACAGAAGTCTCCCATTGCAGAAACAAAAAGAAAAAAAAGAAAAAAAGATGGAAAGGAGCTTGACCTCGGAAATACATGGCTGCTCTTTAAATCAGGCCAGCCCGACCCAGCCTGATTTCAGTCTTAAATGGGGGTTCCACCAAGGTTTCTGCTAAGAGAAATAGGGTGAGATTGCCACACACGTTTGAGAGTGGAGGGAAATCCATTTTGACCACCCTCGGTATGACTGAGGACCCAGCGGATGGAATCAGCCAGTGCTTAATTTAAGCCGGTGGTTGCCAGTGGTGGCCACCAGCACCCAATTTTAGGGACTGGCACTCATTTTTCCTCATCAGACTTTTTCCGAGAGCAAGAGAGGGAAAAACACTCAAATAAAAAATAGCAAGAAGAAAAAGACGGTAGAATGTCACAAAGGGGGTAAACAGGACCAGTAAGAGAGGGTTTGAGGGACAGGGAGTGTCTCGCAGTGTATTAAGCAGGCATGAGGTGGTTTGAAGACTATACATCCTTGGTATTCGGTACTCTGACATTTAATAGCGTCAACTTCACATTTCTGAGCAGCGCTTTGCGCATATTCACTCATTAATTTACAAATTAAGCACTAGGATTAGCACTCCTTGTCTACAGGGCTGTTAGCATTCACAAGGCTGGGTGAGCCTTATATTATCAAACATCGGTTGCCAACGCTTGCCATGATCGCGCGGGCTGTAGAAAGGGTGCCTTTTTTGGCTGAGAGTAGTTCTCGCTAGCCTCTTCTTCCCTGGGACGAAGACAACACTGGCTCTGGTAAGACTGGCTGCGACGAGAATGCTCAGTGAGATGGATGGAATGCCCACCTCTCATGCCCATTTATTTATTTTATGCATTTTTATATAGCGCTGACTTTACCCGAAGGTGCCATAGCGCTTCACAATAGGAACAGAACTGATACATGAGGAGAACATTACAAGTGAACAAATTACAAAAGCAAACATTAAGTTACATGAGGCAAAAATGACATGAGCAGACTGTGGCCCTCTCGAGCCGGGAGGAGGCTGCTGCTGTCCAGGTTCTGGTGTGTCGGCCATCTTAGATTTCTATGGGCGTAATTTGATGATGCTACTCATTTACATGACAGGGTCATTACCTCAGCTACTGCTTTTTTCTTTTACTTCTCCTTCACCATCTCCTACCTCCAGGGGCACTGAGTGCCGCCTGCTGGCCTGAATAATAAAAGAAAGTTTGATCAATTGCACCTTTATCTTCTACCCCATGTGAAGTTGCATAATGCCACACCATCACTGACTGTGGAGATTGGTGCATTTTTTTGCACCAGTGCAGGAAAGTAAAATAGACCATTTGGGTGAAACTAACTTTACTCATGCCATTTTTGTGCCAGAGCACACTCTGTGGCAATGAATAGCTATGGCACTGTGCACAGAGTCCTAACACCAACAACAATAGGGTCTAGAGAAAGGTGAAAAACAGGGGTGACCTTGCAGAAAAGGATTATACTACACAGTTCCCCTCGAGCTGAGATGTACGGTAGACTAATCATTCCCTTTTTGGACTGCCCTAAGCCCTAAAAGAGGACCCTTGCGTGACCCCTCTTGGACCCCAGCCATTTTAAAAAATACCCAACCCCAGCCCAAAGCCCAAAAACTATAGCCCCCACCACAGGACTAATTTTCCTTACCTCTCCACGATAACTGGGCAACTGTTTGTAAAGTTGAAGCAGAAGGGTCTCTTTGTTTCCTCTAATGGCACTGATAGCCTTCTCCACTCTTACCACACATATGCCCTTACCACCGGTACCACACATATACCTTTACCATACATAACTGTACAATGTCATTTGTTGTAAAGGCACGTGTGGTGAAGGCATATGTGTTGTAAAAAACTGCATGGTAAAGGTTTTCTGTGGTAACGGTGCATGCATTGGCGTGTGGTAAAGGCTAAGCGTGGTAACAGACGCGTTGTAATGGTTGTTTCCCGTCATCACCTACAATTTACCACAAGAGCCAACTATAACAAGAATTTCTTCCAGGAGGCCAGCGCTGGCATTCTTCATGGGTGCGCCATGCCAGAATTTGCCTTCAGAGTGCCAGCAGTAGCATTTTGCCAAAGGGTGCTTCTATAAGGCTAGAAGCATGCCAGGGCCAACAGCGGATCTACAAGCATAACAGCACATGCTCACTTACATTCACTTATTCACATTCATCTGTCATTGGCACTTACTTGCAAGTGCAAGTGAGTGCTAATGACAGATTGAATGTGAATTCATTTTCACCTATCTTCGTGCACTGTTACGTTATGTTAAAAATGCTCTTTTATAACGCACGGCTACTCCTAGGAGTGTCCCGGCGCTTTGGCAAAGAGCCTGAGGAATAGAAAGAACATAGCACAACGGACATAAAAAAGGAGGCAAAAACCATTACTGAGTGAAAAGCCAGGTTTTAAGTCCTTTTCTAAAGGAGAGGAAGTCATCAGCTTTCCTGAGCAAAACAGGCAGGTCGTTCCAACCCTGAGGCGCTAGAAATCGAAAGGAGCGTCCTACGATTCTAGTCAGGCGGATAGGGGGGATCGAGGCTTTGAATAGAGATGCAGATCGTAGCGTCCTGCGAGGCACATAAAAAGCCAAGCGTTTCTGAAGATATTTGGGGCCTATCCGATGAAGGGACTTAAAGGCAAAAATAAGCGCCTTGAAAGCGATCCTTTTAGCGACTGGGAGCCAGTGCAATTTCTTTAGCAATTCTGTGGCTCCAGCTCTACGCTGGAGGCCAAAAATGGCTCTAGCCGCAGAGTTCTGCATAATCTGCAGTCGGGCCAAAAGATATTTGGGCAGACCAAGATAGAGAACGTTTGCGTAATTCAGACGCAAACCTATCAAGGCCTGCACGATAAATCACTCATCTCATTCTCACTCACTCACTCACTCTTATTCTGACTCACTTATACTTACTCATGCATTTTGACACACAAACACATATACAACCATGATCCCATATACAAACACACATGCGCACAAATATATATGCTCTCTCACTCAAACTCACTCTCACCCGCATGCACGTACACAACATACATTAAAACCATTTTATTTTTCTTATCTAAGATGCCAGTAAAGGTACAGATCTTGCTTCTCACTATTTTTATTACATCAATAGTGAAAAATAAACTATCATTCACTATCAATGTAATACAAATGAGCAGAAAACGAGGTAAGAGCCGTATTCGGATAATGCGAGACACCCCTATGTTCTTGGCACTGATTGTGCACATCTGAGGCCAGGGGTCGCAAAGGTAGTGCCAGGGGTAAAAAGGGGAAACTAGGAGTCGCAACTGCATCCCCTGGCAACCCATTTATTTTATTCATAAAGTTTTATATAGCGTAAATGATTTCCATGAGTGCATCCCATAGTATCAGCTACAGATGCACAAGCATCTACATACCATGGCTCCATCGCAAGATCAAACTGTGGACAAGAATGAGATGTATGTTTCCCCTGTAAAAATGTTTCTTTCGGTCCCCTTTTTTTTAAACACATAAAAGTGTAAAGAGTGGCTCCTACAAATAATTTCCGAAATGGCTGTTTGCAAGTTTTTTAGTGTGAGATGTTTAGTATGTTCTATTCTATTTCAATTTCATCTGGATAATTACACTTTGTGTAGAAATACAGTTTATAGCTACCAGCATCAGAATAATAGGAACCATACCTAAGATTTATCTTAGCTCTTTTTTAGACTCTGCAATTAGTAGAATGGGTTTGCGATGAAAGGGCCCCGTTTTTACTAAAGATTCACCATGGCATATCATGCATTGAAAAGCCCCATGTAGAGTAGGGTGCCTACACTCGAGCTGTAGGGATTTTGTCAAAGTCCTATTCTGATTCTAGCTGTGAACCTAACACGTGGCCCTTTGCTGATTCGTAGAATCAGTCATCAATCAGAACGCTGGGACAACAGAATCTGGTTGGCCACTCTTAGACACAATTACACAATTAGAAGAGCACTATATGTTAGGTCCATTTTAATTGGTTATTGGCACCCAATCAGAGTCTCTAAAGGGGGCCTATGGAGATTTGAACTGGCTTTTGTAGTGCAGGGAATCACTGGCAGCCTATCAGATAGATAATAGTATTCAGACATAATATCTGTCAATGTCCCAAGTCAATTTGAGGACTGGTTGTTGGCATTTTAAACTACATTTGATCCACAAGCAGACTTTGTAATAATAAAAGCACCACCATAAGGTTTATAATCCAACAATTTTATTGATAAGTCAGAGATCAGGAGAAAACCCAACTGCACGAGCAACGCGCAGCCTCCCATGTCATCATCAGAATGTCCTGAGGTCCTGAGGTCACAGTGGTCTCGGCCCGGATGAGGTCCAGCTAAGTACAATATGACATATCTGTCCATTTTCCAAGTCAAATTTGAGGACTGGTTGTTGGCATTTTAATTGTGATTCTCCTATTACCATGACTGGAGAATCTGGATTTCATTAAAGACATGGAGGCTAACATTATGCATAATACTTTTAGTGTAGTCTCCAAGCAGCCGCATACATCACAAAGTAAAAGGTTCCTAGAACAGAACATTAGGAGCGTACAATAGCCATGCGCCAACAACAATCTGCCTCTTTTAACTGTGGTGGAGAAGAAAAAAAGTCCCAAACTTTATTTTTCCAAACACTTGTCTCAGACCAAACGCAAAATGAAGGACCAAGAAGAACAAGGAAGGAACCAAAAGGCCAACTTTCTCGAACTTATGAAAGGATACCTGAAAAGAGAGAGAAGAATGAGCATTTCCAGAAAGTAGAGAATGACAAGCAATGCACAATGCAACTTAAACAATATATTGAAATTATTAAAACAACTATTTCTTAATAATAATCTTTGAAACAATAGAAAACATTTTTCATCAAAAGTATTAGACTTAGATAAAAATATCAAGTAAGCCTTAGCCTTCCTGGCAAAGGGACGGGTGGGATAATGTTGGCCTCTGTGTCTTTATTGAAATCCAGATTCTCTAGCCATGGTAATAGGATAATCGCAATTTTATTTCAAGAACGGAGTCTACATTATGCATGTTGGTAGCTTTCTAAGACTACATCAGACATGTGTTAGATTGGTTTGCAGTAATGTCGTGCGAAAGTGCCAGCCTTAGACCAGTCGGCAGCTTTGAGAATGTTGTCCAACTTACCACCAGACCAGAAAGATTTACTGGTCATAGCACCTCTAAATGAGAAAGCCTGGAATTTTTTTAAATCAATACCTGCTAAATTCATGACAGTTTTGACCCATGTGGCAGTGGAGGTAGAAGTTATACCTCTATGAGGTTTAACAAAAGATATAAGTAACTGATTCCCACCCTGAGCACGAAGACCATTCATTCTGCAATCGTACTCTCTCATGCAGTCTACCACACATAGTTTAGGGAATAAATCAAAGCGTGGATAAAAAATTGAATCAGACATAGTCTTGGTTCTCCTAATTAGTTCTAATTTGACACCAAATATATTATAGGATCTATTGGTGATTTCAAGTGCTTTGACATCAGAAACTCTTCAACAAGGAATTAAGCATAGCAGTGTTGTGAGCATGACGGATAATGATTTCCTATTCAACTGAGTATTATCAGCCCAATTAGAGAAAAGAACCAAAATTAAGTTAACGTCCCAGAGAGAATCGTATCCAGGTTTAGGGGGTCTTCTTAGTTGAATACCCTTCATTACTCTACAAACAATGACATTCTTACCTACCGTTTTAACGTTACCGAGGGTACGGCCTGCGGAGATAGCAGATCTATTGCAATTGATTGTTCTATAGCTGAGACCCTTCTCGAACTGTTCTACAAGGAAGTTTACTATGTCAACAATAGGTGCCTCCACAGAATCCAGATTCCTTTCCAGGCACCAACGTATCCAGCATCTCTATATGTTGTTGTACCTGTAATGAGTGTCTGGGGCCCAGGACTCTCTGAGGAGAGTTGTAGCAGTCGGCGAAAGTCCTGAGACTTCAGTGGATCTCCTGACACTCTCCAGGCAAGAAGGTTGAAACTCCCGATCTGAATTAGGAGGTGATCTCCTCCATCTGGGTCTGTTAGAAGATTCACTTGGGTAGGAATCAAGAAGTGGGGTACGCAAGCTAGTTCTAGAGTGGTGAAGAACCAGGCCTGAGATGTCCAGAAGGACAAGGCAGCATTGATCCTGTCTCACTTTCTGTAGAACTCTCTGTTAGTTCTAAATAGTTTATGTGGTGAGAGAACTCTTCTTGCAACCAGATACTGCCTGTATTCTGATTGAGAAAGCAAGCTCCCCAGCCATGAAAGCTCACATCTGATTCTAAAAACAAACTCTGGTACCGAACAAAAAATTGCTTTGCTATTCCAGGCGTCTAGATTCACTAGCCACTAGGCTAATTCTGATCTGGCTTCCTGGTCTAGAATAATGCGATCTACGTACCAAATGCCGGATCTCAGAGCTCTCGCTAATACCCTTTGAAGAGCCCAATAATTTAGGGTACCCGGAAAGATGACTTGGATGGAGGAGGAGAGGAGACCCAGCAGTCTGGCTAGTTCCCTTAATGTTAGGTTTTCTTGTTTCAGGACATGTCTTATTTCCTTCCTGATCTTGGTTATTTTCTTTGATGGGAGAAAAAGGAGACCCTTCGTTGTATCTACGGTGTAGCCTAGGAATTCCAGGGCTCTGGAGGGAGACAAAATCGATGTTTCTATGTTTATAATTAACCCCTAGCATTCTGATAGATCCATTACGGTCTTCAGTTCTTGGACTATCTGAGTATGTTCTTGGGACATTTTTAGGATGTGGTGTAGGTACACGATTAGGTGAATACCTCTTTCTTTTAAGGAGGAGGCGATTGTTCTCATGACCTTGGTGTAGCACCATGGGGCAGAGGATAGACCGAATTGAAGGGCTTGAAACTGGTACGGGTGGTTTTTCCACATGAACGGAAGGAAGGGTAGGTGGATTTTGTCCATAGCGATGGTAAAATATGCATCTTTTTGGTCTAGTTTGACTAGCCAGTCTCCCTCTAGTAACAAATCACTCAGGAGATGGATGCCTTCCATCTTGAAGTGTCTGTAAACCAGATATTTGTTTAGTTCTCTTAAATGTATAACTGGTCTCCAGTCCTTGTCCTTTTTCTCTACGAGACAGAGTGTACTTATAAATCTTAACGTTTCCATTGGGACTTCTATTATTGCTCCTTTCTGGAGCATAGAGGATATTTCCTCCTCTACTATTTTTTAGTTGATCTAGAGTAAGCGGGATGTCTCTTAGGAAAGACGTTTGTGTAGGGGTTTCTACAAAGTCTATCATGAAACCCTTGACGGTGGTGTTTTGTACTCATGGGTCTTGAGTAATTAACTTCCAATTCTGAAAGAAGACTCAGAGTCTGCCTCCCACCTTTTGGGGGAAAAAAGGAGTAGGAAGAAGAGGTAAAGTACTCACTTTGGGATTGTTGCTGTTGGTGGATCCACGTGATCTAAAAGCTCTGTTACAAGGGCATCTCCCTCTCTGGGGGTAGGATTGAGGAGGATTGGTGGGTTGGTAGCCTCTTCCGTTGCCACGAAATCTTCAGCAGGGCCTTTGGTTGAAACGGCCAGAAGAGAGGCTGTTTCTTCTGGCCCATCCAAAAAGATTAGGGTTGAATACTCTCTTCATATTATGTTGTGCCTTATCCAGGACGGTAAATGTCAAGATGTACTTCCCTAATGACTTTATTAGGTCTTCGCCGAAGAGTAACCCATTGGGGTTCTGAGAGGGATCTCTGTCCACCATATCATTCAGCTTTGGGTTCATTTTTGTCAGTATGACCCTCCTACTTTCCGTGTTGAGGTGTTGAGGCTGGCGTTGGCATTGCCCAGAAGTATCAATGCTCTCTGGCACCATCCCTTAATGAAATCCTTGTCCAGTGGTGTGCCATTAATGTGGCTTTCCTTGGCAGTGTCATTGGTCCTGGTTAGAGGTCTCAGGACATCAAGACGGCAGTCTTGACACCCTTTCAAGGATCGTTCCATCCCTTTTCTCGGGTCTCTGCCGAGCTTAAAGAGGAATTTGATTAACTCTGGGTCTAGGCTAGGGGTTTGGCAGGTCTTGTCCTGTATTGAAGGTCTAGAGCATTCAGTACTGAGTATATTCTGGGTGTCTTTGATTTCTTAGCCATTTTTTCATAAATTTGGCCATTTGCTTCTGTGACCACCATTCCGAGCTTCTCGAATGCTTGATGTTAAGCGGGGGAACATTTCCTTCCTCAAGGGGTTGAGGATGCTGTCTTTCGACGAGAATGGGAGTTCCTCCTCGGTCGGTTGGCTGTAAAATTCATGGATGTCATCCTCGTCCAAGTCTAGGACATAGTCAACGAGTATTTACAAAGCCTCCTCATCTTGAAAATCATTATCTCCCATTTCATATCGAGCACCAAGATGTTTTGTGCCGCAAGGGACACTCAGATGTTTTATGCTGCTAAGGACACCAGTATAGGTCGTGTCGCTAATGCCACCCAGGGAGTCTGAGGCATGAGGACCTCCATTAATGTTGAGGGGCTAAGACCTCCTAAATTAGTTGAGGTGCTAGGACCACCTCTTGGGGGTTTGATGTTCAATATATTTTTTGTTGTTGTTGCTTTTGTCTTTTTCCCCTTATTTCAGTGAGGTCATCTTAGGTGTGGGAGCTCTGGTTCCCTGTAATGTTGTGCTCCTCAGTAGGGTAGGACCTCTTTGAAGTCATCATTTGTCTCAAGCATGCAGGACCTCATTTCCTTATTGATGATTTTTTTAAAGGCTTCATTGTCCATGCTAGGGATAGGGCAACGGCGTGGTCGTCTAAATCGATGTCAGACATTGCGCAAGTAATTAGGGTGGCCTATGAGTTGGGAGTAATTGACAGGAGGTTTTGGACCCTTTTGTGGTATAAGACTCGTTGTAAGAACTTAACGCTTGTTGTAGCAAGGCTTTCCAGATTTGGAGCTCTATAATGGCACAAAACAGGATTATAGCTTTATAATCCCCCTTGTTTTTTTGTTGTTGCAAATAGTTAATTATAAGTCACTTGCGCGTCCAGGGAGGTTGGCAGCAGCTGATCGTAGTCGGGAATTGAGCAACTGACGCTTGCGTGCTTGAGCGAACAGCTGCTGCCAATCTTCATGGAGAAAAAGTGCCTCGAGCTCAATCGTGTTTTGCGATCAGTTGGAGGCAAGAAATATGAGGAAGAATGGCCCCGGGCAACGCGAGGACGTAGCGTCCCCGTTGCCAAGGAGCCTTCCTCTAATGCCTTGCACGGAGCCTAGGCCTTCATCTCGCCTCTAAAGAAAGAGGGGTACCGCAGCTGAAGAGGGTGTCTTTGAGTGGTGGCAAGCGTTGTTTCAGATAAGAACTCCTGAGTATTTAGGCTATTTTTATGACAATCTTGTATATTTAAACAATAAATTCATTATGGCGATTTAAATAAAACTTACGTTTTATTGGCAAGAGACGGAAAATAATGCTAACATTTTGTTGGTAAGAGACGGGCGAGAACAAGATTGAGATAAACAAGAAGCGAAGGATTTCCGCTCATATGGACTGGGAGTGGTACCTGCGTAAATAGGAGATCGGTATCGAGGCAAGGGTTTGGGAAGTATGGTAGTTCCCACAAATCAAGGAAGAGCTTTAAAATAGATAATGATAGTAGCAATTAAAAGTATTATGCAATGTAGCCTCCGTTCTTGTAACTAAATCTAAATTTTGCTACACAATCAGATTAAACAAACACCCATTAGTAAATCTTCGTATTCAATATATTAGTTTATTTGCTTCTATGAAAAACTAAAAAAAATCTGGTTCTGGAGGCACTTATGAAAAGGTGCCAGGAATAAAGGGCACAATGAGTGTATAGCAGAATTAAAGGTTGGCGGGAGACATTAGGGGATGATAAACTGGGAAATAAGGAGTACACTAGGAAAGAAGAAAGGGGGGAAGTAACAGAGCAGGCTGAGAGGGGTGTATTTGCAAAGTTGTCCCACCTGCAGTTCAGTCCAAACATCAGAGTCCAGGTTGAAGGTTCCCTCAAACCCGCCATTAGCCTTTAGTGAAAGATGAATACTCCACTGATCCAAGCTTAGAAGTGATTGACAAATTTCACGCAAATGGGTAAAAGAGGCTTGTCAAAGAAAGCCAATTATTGAAAGAGCAGACCCAAAGGCCACTCTATGTACATTGTAAGCAATAGATCTGTTTGAAAACTGCACTGTCAAAACCCAGTCCAAAAAAAGGACCGATTTCATTTCGGCTTCTTTACCCCTACCAAAGATCTGGCAAACGATTACACCCTTACTCTTCAGGAAATGACTGAAGGCCATGCCCTACATGTAACACCTCATTGGGGTGAAACTCACTGGATGAGGAACCCCAGGTGATCCCTCCCTTCTCTGAATTCCTGCCTTTTCACTGTGTTCTGCAGCTCCTGCTCCATTGCAACACCTTTGATTATGCACTCTGTTGCTTTGCAGCTAGGGTTGGGCTCTATAAGCTCCAGTACGGACATCTGAGGACGCTTCCATATCTGCGGCTCCCACACTCTGAGTGGATTGGTGGGCTGCCGAGGAATGTGCAAATAGCCGGCATATGAAAGCAGGCTTGTGCCAAATGTGAGCAGTGCTCTCAGCTGATTAATATCTGCTATGACAGGTTGCAATTATAAACCTCCCAGGGCGATTTCTCTCCCGAGTCGCTTTCAAAACGACAAAAATCACAAGTATTTACTAGTTTTCATTGTCTAGGCCGGATCTTTGTTGTCAGTGAAAAGTCGTGAAAACAGTGGATTAGGCATGGCTTAAAATCCCATTATTACTGTTCCCAGTGATAAATAGCATTTTCAGACTAGTCTCGCATTGTGAGAATTCTTCTTTACGCCTCTTCATAGACACAACCGAGACTCGAAGACGGATCCACTTTTATTTATGTTTCTTTACACAGAGAAATACTTTCTCTTCTTGAACATTGCTCAAGTGGCTTTTGGCAAGATACTTTTAGGTTCACGCTATATAAATACCACTGACATTCATACATACAGTCTTTTTTCTATCTCTGGTTCTCACATTCAGGTGTTTATTGGCGGCCCTGTTTCTGACCTGGACAATATTTTGGTCTTGTAGCATCGGCTGGTGTCCCGGTTTTCTCTAATGTGGTTTTATCACATATTCTGATTTGAAGATGGGAGTGAGAGACAGCATGTTAATATTATATGTGTTCCCCCTTTTCGACTGCAAAACTGAAAGCTATGTTTACACTCTTTAATTTCACGTCTTTTCTCAGAATAAGCCCTTCAGCAGTGACCAGGAGGCGGTTGGGGGGTCTAAATCTGGGAAATTCTACCTCCTGTCCTTCTTTGTTAGAAATTGTGTTTTTGGTTGAGAATGGTGTGAACCTTTCCCAAGCAACAACTACAGCCCCATCAGAGTGATCCACAAAAAGTCACTGAATTATCCTGTACATAACTCTTTAGTAGTTTGGTACAAAACAGCCAGGCTTAACTCAGATACAATGTGTTAAGTATTTATAGGGCTCCTAAACAGTAATAAAGTGAAAACACAACAAAAGACAAAATCCCACACCAAATTTTAAAAAAACAGAGCAAAATCAAATAAATGTGTTGATAGTGAAACAACAAAAATCCAATCAGTGGTACAGGAGGTATTCATTTTTTGTTTTTAGTAGAAACTGGTGCCAAAAATATGTCCTGCGAGACCGGGGCAAAGTCAACATTTATGCCTGACTGCGATGAAGTAGGTTGGGATACACAAAGCTGATTGAGCTCGATCTTTGCTACCCTCCGGACTTATTAGAATTTTTGAAGAAAAATGCATTTGAAGGCACAGTTAAGCGGGGCAAGGCAGTTGGCGGTGTACAAGGAGGAGGTGTCTTCATTGTAAAGCTGCTGGAAGAAGGGATTTCTACATTTGGTTTGAAAGTTAAAAATCTCCTGTGGGACGGAGCTGCAGGGTGTAGCTGACGAGGGCTCCATGAGGCCAGATACCCCTTCTGCGTGGAGCAGCTAAACAGGATTTGTTGCTGCGGAGAACATAGTGGGAGCTACCATAAAAATGAGGCCTACCGACAATGTACCTTGGGTGTATCAGTGAGCAGGTAAGTTCCAGTCTCCTCACGGTTCTCAGGGCACTCTTTGGCCGAATATTTTCAAAGTCCAAAGTTTTGGTTTTTGGATGTTTGGGCAAATTTGGCACTACTACCAAGGTCCCAGGACTGGGTGGGCACACTACTTGATGGTAGAACTCACTTCAGGCAGGGTCGAGGTGCAGGGTTCAAGTTGTTGGATTGTGTATCCATAGCTCAGAACAAGAGGACAACCAACTAACCCTTGGAATCACTCTGGTAGTCTGGGGTTCTAGCAGTAAGGCAGTACCCCAGCAGCAGGGCAGCCATCTGAGGGTTCAGACTACAGCAAGCAGAGCAGTACTCTGAAGTATAAAGCAGGCCTTAGGTATCATAGAAGTCATCTGTAGTGCAGGGCAGGGCTTCTGAGTGTCCTCCATAGATCCAGGAGTGAACAAAGAGTGGGTCTGAGGGTTCAATTTATACCTGGTGCCAGTTTTGAGGTGGAAGACACGTCTTGAGTCCCCCCCCCTTATCCTCTTCCCCACAAATGGTCTGGAATTTCGTTTCTCCCTGCCAAGACTCCAAAAGGTCTGGATGACAAAGGCTAGTGTGCAGTTCTTTGTGAGTGTGCTGAGGCCTCTCCGTTAAAATATATGAGGCAGGGAACATCTCTGATCCACACATCCTGGCAGAATGGCCCATCCTGCCAACACCTAGACCTCCTTTGTGTTACTGACTGGGAGGAATAAACAAAGGCAAACTGCCATGCTAACCACACTCATGTGACCCAGGATACATGCACCAACAGGTTAGTACAAGAAAATGTCAGCTTACTATAAGTGACATTTTCAAAATTGTGACCTCAAATCCAACTGACATTTTTTTTTTGAGTTTTATATAGTGCGAGCTAGACCCGAGTCATCGGGTATCAGACCGCTTTACATGAGCACCAGTTTCATTCCATGAGGACACTTTCATTTTTTGGCACGGGGAGATTAAGTGATTTTCCCAAAATCACGGGATGTTGAGTATCGCTGCTGAGACTCAAACCCAGTTCCCCAGCTACGAGGTCGACCGCTCTAGCCGTATGGCAATATCCTCTCGCCCATTAAACTTTACCATTTAAGTGAATTTTAAAGTACAATTCTACAGAAACCCAAACATGATATTTATTTCTGTTCCCAAACAAAAGTGATCACATATTAAGTGTAATAAGTTAACCCAATGTTATCCTATGAGAAAGGTAGGCCTCACAGTAATGAAAAATTTACTTAGAGGTTTTTCATGAACAGGCTTTGTAAAAATTTAAAGTACATATTAAACGTTGTAAATACAATGCATCCTAGTCTATGGACGCTATAAGACCTACTTTAGGGGCAACTTATTTGCACTAAAAAGAGAAGTTTCAGCCTGGCAAAGTGATTATTTGCCATGTCGAATTCGCCGTTTAAAACTGCACACAGGCTGCAATAGTAGGTCCAAAACATGTTTTAAAATTATACTTAATTAGGGGGCACAATAAGTGCTGCAGGCCCACTAGTAGCAATTAATTTAAAGGCCATTGGTACATATTGTACCCCTTTACTGGAGACTTTTAAATAAATTAAATGTGCCAATGTGGTGTAGATCAATTTTTTAGGAATGAGCAAAAACAATTGACACTGTCTGGCAGTGGTACAGTGCACAGAGTTCTAAAGCCAACAAAACAAATTTCAGCAATCAGTAGGAGACTAGGCAAAAGGTTTGGGAGAAGACTACCCTTAGGCTGACAGGTTTTACACTCTTCTATGCTATTAGCAGCGTTTTTCCCTCTGCTAAATCAGTAGGAGAAAAATGTGAACTAAGAATACATCAAAGTGTAAACCATACAACATGGAGTATTCTCATGCCATATGCTTTGATACCAGTAAAGTTGTGTGCAAAAAGAGAGATCCCCAAAGGCACGTTGTGGAATGCAGAGAGAGTGGCATGCCAACCCAAATGTCCCAATTTGTTGCCTCTTAGCCCCCTATGGCTGGGCCCATTACTCTTCTAGAGTGTCGTTTATGGCCCAAATATAAGAGAGGGCAAGAACACGAGAGAAGAGGTGAATGCCTTTTGGGGTTGTGCTGGTAATTTCAGCTATATATGTGCTTCGTGAGACAGAATTGGGAATCTGAACATGTACCTGTGTAATTGTGAGGCTACACTTGGTATTTGAGGTTTTAGCTGGGCACTGTGCAGCAACAACGTGTGCTGAAGGCAAAGGGCTACACTGGGCATTTGTGGCTAACTCTGAACAGATGTAGAGGACATTAGGAATCTGAAAATCTACAGATGCATGTAGAAGAACCAGGCAGTAGAACATTATCTCTACCATGGGAGACTGTACTCGAAATTTTAAGCCAAACCTGTGCATGGGGAGGCAGCTAATAGCATTCAATGTTACAGGTCAACATTGCGAGAGAGCAATGGGTATGTCAGGTTGTATGTGAACCGTTGTGGCTAATTAAGCTTTATTAATGATTGTAATGGCTGTGCACAGGGTTCTGATGGTTGAGCTGGGGCCTTTGAAACTGTTGCTGGCATTCGAGGTACTGTCTGCACATTTGGAATGTTATTTGGACATATCTTTGTGTATGGGTATATGAGGCTGTACCTGGGCATCTTTGGTTGTGAGCAGTAGTTCAAGCTATGGTACAGTATATAATGAATGTGACATGGAATTTACAGCCAGGTTCATCACACCAGAATCGGCTCGAAAAGGACCAAATTCTGAGAATCTGGCCCTTTGCGAGCGCTATTTTTGCATTTGGGATGCATCATCCCAAATGCAAAAATCGCAAATCTAGAAATCGCTAAATTGCGATTAATTGCATTTAAGGAATCTCAATTTGAGATTCCTTAAATGCAATTCATGAACCATTTTTAAATTGCGAAATCGCTATCTGGGGCTGCTATTTACCCCAAAGTCTAACTACGTGGAAAATAGCAAAAACTTAGAAAAAATGCACTTTACCATTTCAGGGGTGCAACAGGGTGTCCTTTGGACAACCTCGCACCCTTGGAATTGCTTCCTTATTTGCAATTCGCTAATTGCTAATCGCAAATAAGGAATGACTCCCAATTCATTCCTATGGGCCTTTAGGGCCATAGGAATGAATGGGAAAGCCAATCCTTATTTGCGATTAGCAATTAGCGAATCGCAAATAAGGAAGCTGTAGAAATCGCTAAAATTATTGCGATTTCTACATGCATCCCGTTTTGCGAGTCTTTAATAGCGAATCCTTTAAATTCGCTATTAAGGAATCGCAAAATAGGACTTTGATGAATCTGGGGGTTAGGCCTGTATCTGGGCTTTTCGGATTGTGCCAGAGCAACTGACAGTGAGTCCAGGACGTTTTTAGCCATGCCTAGGCACAAGGAGGCAGATTTACCATTCTTTCATGTAACGCAATACAACAATACAACTAGCTGCTCTATGTCGAAGGGAGAGGGCAGAAATGCCCCATCTTTAGAAAGATTTTTAGCATTTGCGCTCTCTCCTTGAGCTGGCACACTGTGTTCTGCCTTATGCCAACGTAGACACCCTTGCTTCATAGTTTCGGAGTCACACGCAGGATTGTTTTTGTGCAGGAGGGGACGACTTCCTGCACTAAAACAATCCTTAGAGGCATATTCCTCTTTCTGTGTGTGCTGCAGAATACAACATGCGTTAAAAAAGGACTTACCAAAGAGAAATAAAGAAATGTTTCCTGGTCACACCTCTGTCGGGTAGGCACACCATTTCGGTGCAAACTGAGGTTTAGAAGTCACAATACATGAGTGGATGCACGGGAAAGCCCGTGCTTCACCCATGTGATGCCGACCCACCACAGAGTAAGGCAAGGCAGCGCTATGCTGCGTTACTTTGTATTTACTAGACAATGACAACAGACCACCCTGACTGCAGTCTACGTATAGGGCTCCCACAGTATGAAGAATAAATCGCTTAGCTATATTGATAAACAGCCCACACACTAATGGACTCTAGGTAAGGGCCTGTGGATACACTGTATTGTCTTCTGCAGTGTCAGAACCACTCTCGTTTAGAATTTCCCTTACACACAATCAATGACTACAAATTCCAGTGTCTGTTTTAAGGGGTAAACAAAAAGGCCAGGAGCTTTAGACTCCTCCTTCCCGTAATGGCGGACGCATTCGCTGTAAATGTTGTTTCATCTGTGTTGAATGAGTGTAGCACTACTGGACCTGTCTTGTGTCGCTCAGTGGTTTACTGTGTCTGGGTGCAGAGAGCTGGTTGGTACTTGCAGCTTCAGTCTTTAGACTTAGGGGTGGCAGTCAGGTGCCTCTTTACCATTAGGGGTGATTTGGTCCCAGCTGAAAGCTCACAGTTACTTTTCCCCTCATTTGTCCTTGACCTGGACGATGACCAGGTGCCGGCAGTACAGTACACAGTGGTTGGTTGCTGCTTCTGCTAGTTGACATCTTGTCTGTCTAGGAGAAAAACTTGGTCCAGATTGCATGTCACTCAGCAGGTGGTTTGGAAAAAATATATATTGCTTGATAGCACAAATGTGGTTTGTCTTAGCACCGTCAATAACAAGTCTTACTGTAGTCCAAGTTAATGGTAAATGAGTTTTGCCAGCATGCGAACTATAATCTGCAGGTCGCACAAATATCAAGAGCAAGGCTATTACCAGGTGGTCTACCACCTTGGACAAGCTCATAAATAAACGAGCAAAACAAATAGTAAGAAAGGAAATTTCACAACATTCATTAGTAAAATACCTCGACCTGTACATTTTGCAATACAAGATTTTACAGAATTATATCCAAAAGGCACGTTTGCTCCTATACAATGCCACAGAGCCGCTACTCCCTTCCTCCTCTGATTGGGCGACATCCAAGCAGACTGCTCTAAAACCGCACAGCCTACATTCCCAGGTTATTAAATAATAGGGCAGGAAGAACAGCTAAACACAAAAAAAAGAATCCTCCTAAATGTGTGATTTCAGTCAACACCCACCCCACCCCGGGCCGATTGTCTGGGCTTGATGGAGAGGTGAGCTGGAGATAAGCCCAGGGAAACATTCAGGCAGCCTGCCTTTAAGCAGGGCTCCTGCTTGCACGAGGCGTGGAGTGGCAGGGAGTATTAAACCATGCTTATCCTATGTCTCTTGTGAAAGTATGCCGCTGCTGTATGTGCAGTGCCCATGGCCTGTGCCTCAAGATAGCCTAAGACCGCTTCAGAGCACCCATTGAACTGTGAGCCCCATGCATTGTGCATAGTCAATAATGGGGATCCGAATGCATTTACCCACCACCGATGGTGATGATGAAGTGACTACTTACCACTCTGACATCCTCTCGGATGAAGACAGCTGACAGGTTTGGGGAGGAATACTAGTGCTGGGGAACCTGTATGCTGATACAGCTATGCTATCCATCACATTCGTCTGCTTGTCTTTGACAGCAGCTCATTGCCATAAGTAGAGTAGGTCAGTGTTATTGACTTTGAGGCATATTACCATCGCCGCTTTAAAGCGGCGATAATTTTATCGCCCTATTACCTAGCTGTCGCTAACACCACTTAGCGACAGCTAGTAGGAGATAGCGACCATCTTGGGGCCCACTTTGCATGTCAGCGATAATTATCGCTAATGACATGCAAAGTGGGCGTGCCAGATGTTAGCGACTGGAAACAGTCGCTAACACCGCTATCTCCTATTACCTGCTTTTGGAAATATTCGCGCTAAGCGCAAATATCTCCAAAAGATAACGCCTGCCCAGAGCAGTTCTTAGCCATGTTATCCAATGGTAGGTGGATAACAAAGCTAAGAGCATTTGTTCGGTAATGAATGAATATCGCTGACTTTTCAGTGATATTCAAGCATTTCGGCCGATTTTTATCGCTTAGGAGATAAACCTTGATAATAGCAAGGTTTCTAAGCGATAAAAATAGGCGAAGCACGGCGATAAAATTATAGCCGCTAACCAAGCTTAGCGATAATTAACGCTTATTCTTGGTAATATGCCCCTTTGTTCTGTATTCCTTTGCGATGGGACACAGGTCCAGCGGATGGACACTGACCCAGAACATCTGTAAGAGAACGTTTTCACAGCAATCCTTTGGTTTCTGCACTCCGTGGATCTTTGTAATTTCTCAAAACCAAACCCCAAACCGAGTAAGAAATGGAGCAGATGTAACTGGCAATGCTGAAATGGGGTGCCTGTTGGATGGAGCAACTTTGTAAAAAGACATGGTGGAAGAGGAAAGAGAACAAACAACGCTGTCTCTAATCGGCGAAAGGCAGGGCGCCTCGCTAAAGTTTTCAAACATATGCTCGGTGCCTTTTATACAGAAATTGCAAACATCACAGAAATGGAAACTACACTCCTCTCTAAATACTGTCAAGAAATCAGGATGAGCAACAATGTTTAATCAGCGTAGGTAACATTTGCTTTCTCAAAGGTGACTCTGTTACTGCAAATGAAGAGGAAGGTGTGCTGCCCCTATTGGGCCTCCGTCTCTGTATTCGCCGCTGGCCACAAGGAATCACAGACGGAATCCTGGCTCAAGAACACTGATGAGAGAGGATTTCATTACACCCACAAAGAACAAAGACAAATGGCTACATTTTATCTCAAAAGCGGCACAAACACAGTACTGTACTGCGACCTAGCTAAGGATAGGTATATGAATGTACGTATATGGAATTTATTTAGCACAAACCTGGCCATGAGGCAGAAGTACTTTTTGGATTAAAGGCAAAGACTGGGTCAATATGTGTGCAAAATAAAAACCAAACGGATCAGGAAGCCCTCCAGTCTAACGTGTTTAAAGCAAACATATCAAGCAAAACAGCAAAAAAATAACAATTTCCATTTCTACTAACCAGATCTCTCGCTAGAAAACGGTCAGTAAGAGCCACATGCTAAAATGAATGAAATGTCACACAGCATCTGCTTGTTTTCTCTCAATGCAAGTCTATGGATCCTAATCGTGTGACAAAAGTGGGTTACTGTCAGCAAAAACGTACCTTCTGAGCTGGCGGCAGCGGCTTCTTCCGGAGGAGGATCAAGACATCTTTAAGGAGTAGCTATTATCCAGTTTCTTTAGCAGGAGAGCTGGCAGCAGGCCATCTTGGTCTTCTTGGCGGTGTGTACCTGGTGGGTGAATCGGTGCTCAGGATGAATAGCAGTGGCTTGACATGTGACCCAAGATATGGACATTCTGATATTGAGCATATATCGACGCAACTCGAAATGTCAGAATTGTGATTCTTTGTCAATTGCAAGACAAATGGAAATGCAAATGGGCCTTCTCTACTTCTTTTGAATTTGCAAGGAAACATTGGGCTGCAACTGCTCTATTGATTTGTGGATAATTTTTCTTAACTTATTGCCTAAACTAGAGGAATCCATTTGACGTTTGATCTAGCTCCATTGCCTGAACCGGTACAATCTGTTTGCTGTGTCGTGATTTTTTAAATAGACGCATACAACAGTGTATAAATGCAGATGGAATCTAATAGTGAACCACAAGAACGAATGGTGCAATAAAAAGGATAGATTTGGGGTGGGGGGGATATGGTGGGAAGGGGAGGAGGGGGCGGTGAGTGGAAGGGGTGCAAAGCGGAGGACATAGGTCTCTATTGAAGACAGGTTATTGATCAGATGCGCAACTGAATGAATGAATGAAACAGTTCTTGTAGATGCGCGGACTTAGCCCAGTGGGCGTCAAGGCGCCTAAATCAAATGCAGAAGCTAGCAAACTAGGAAGTCCTATTTACTCATGAGTAGGCCCTCTTAAAAAAGTAGGTTTTGAGAGCCTTTTTGAAAGACTCGATGGTCGGGAGCATTTTTATTTCTGTGGGAATGGAGTTCCACAGCTGCGGAGCAACCACGGAAAAAGCTCTGGCGCCCCATCTGGCAAGTTTGAAACGAGGAACAACCAGTTGACAGAGACCCCCAGATCGGAGGTTTCTTGTGGGGATGTAACGCATAAGAAGAGATCCGATAGCACTAGCAGGACCGTCCTTCAATGCTCCTTGGGTCAGACAGAGAATTTTAAAGGCAATTCTGTGCTGCACCGGGAGCCAATGAAGCTCCTTCCTGGCTGAGGTGGCAGAAGATGCTTTCGGGAGATCCAAAACAAAGCGTGCTGCAGCGTTCTGGAGAATCTGCAGACGATGTATCAGGCCTTTATTGGCTTCCATGTACAGGGAGTTGCAGTAATCCAACCTTGAGCCAACCAGGGCGACTGCAACCTGGTTACGCGCCTGGGGAGATAGGTATCCACGGATTTTATTGAGCGTCCTGATCACACCCCAGCAGGTGGCCACGGTCCTGTTGACTTGCAGGGACATAGAGAGCGAGGTGTCAAATAATACTCCAAGATTTCTGGCGGAAGGGGAGGGAGTGGGGCAGATGCCAAGAGAAGAAGGCCACCACTCACTCGACCAAAGATTTTGACTCTTCCCGAAGACCAACACCTCCGTTTTATCGCCGTTTAGAGTGAGGGAGTTTATAGTCATCCAGTCTGCCACAAACTACATGCATACCCTGAAACTAGCGGCAGCTGTACTGACAGAGGTGTGAGCTAATGATACCTTGATCTGGGTATCATCTGCGTAGGATACGTAGTGTGGCTCACTGGTTAGAGGCGGCAGACCCGAGAGCAGAGGACGGCCCGGGACCAGGGTTCGATTCCCGGCGCGGCAGGTTTCTGGACCAGGGTCAGCGGACTCGATAATTCTCTCCCCTCGGTGCCCACTCTGATCAGCGATCACACTCGGCAACTCTGGGCATTAGCTTGCCTCATCTTCACTAACGGCCCCACCAGACCGCCGGGGATGCCTGGTCTCACCCTGGAGATACCCATTAAGGGACCATCTCTCAGGGAAGCCAGGAAGGGTTTCGCAGCGGTCGAAGCGCCTTGGGACCCTCCGGGTAAGTAGTGCGCTATATAAATGCCTATACATTTACATTACATACATTTACATCCCCTGAGATTTAACCAGTCTTGCAAGGGGGGCCACATAGATGTTAAACAGGGTCGGACTCAAGGCCGACCCTTGTGGCACCCCACACTGCAATGACTTGGCAGGGGAGAGGTGGTTCCCAAGCATAACTCTCTGTTCCCTTTCGGTCAGGAAGGAGTTTAAGAGGCTCAAGGCCGGTCCTGTGACACCAGCTTCCCTCAGCCGAGATGTAAGAATGGCGGGGGATAGGGTGTCGAACACGGCCGTGAGGTCTAAAAGGACCAGAATAGTAGTTTGGCCAGAGTCCACCGTGCGTCGGATGTTATCGACCACACAGGTAAGGGCGGACTCTGTGCTGTGGTGTTTTCTGAATCCGTGTTGTGTATTATCCAGGTATTCAGAGGAGTCCAGGAAGGAGGACAGGTGGAAGTTCAAATGTGCCTCAAGCATCTTCGCGGGCGCTGGAAGGAGGGAGATTGGCCTGAAATTTTTCAGCAAGGCCGGATCCAGGGGCGGTTTCTTGAGAAGAGGTTTAACAATTGCTTTCTTCCATATAGGGGGGAAAGATCCTTGAGAAATGGCCTGGTTCAGGACCTGAAGCAAGGGAGGAAGGAGGCACTTTCTGCATTCTTTCAGTTTATTAAGCGGTATCGGATCAAGGGGAGAAGCCGATTTGGTCCTGTCCAATAGTAGGTTCAGTGATTCAAGGGATAATGAAGGAAATGTCGTGAGTAGGCACGTAGGGTCTTTGCCTAGTGAATCAAGACTGGAAATGTCAGGTGGGATTTTTTGATCAAGAGCACGACAGTGGGCTTCAAGAGAGACATGTATGTCATGGATTTTGCTATGAAAGAAATCAGAAATATCGTTGCAAAGTTGTTGAGAGCGGACTACAGGGTCAGGGAGTTGCAGGGAACATAGAGAGTCGCGATTTTAAAGAGCTCTCTAGAAGAGGAGAGGGAGCTGGTCAGATTGGAAAAATATTTCTGTTTCTCAATTATCACTTGGTGTTTGTAGGCCCGCAGAGAGGATTTATGAACCTCTCTGTCATTTGGGTCCCAAGATTTCCTCCATTTTCCAACTAGAGTCAAATTTCGGGTGGGGCTAAAAAAACATTTCGGGGGGCTGAATCTTTAGGCAATCGGCAGAGTCGAGCTGCAGGGGCTCTTAGAAGGGATGAAACAACAGCAAAGCCCCATTAACATGCACAAGGTCTTTTAAAGACCTGTGAAGTGCTCGGGTGCGGCTGTGAGCGAACCGGGAAGTGTCTCATCCCAGGCTGCCACACACGACGGGGGGGGCTGAAGCCCTTTGAGGCCAATGGGCGCTGCGAGCCTGGTAATCATTTATCCTGTCTGTGTATGCCGTACCTCCCAGTATTGGTCACGGCAAAACAGGTATGTACCCTTCTCTATTACAAGCAGGGTGTAGGTCCTTGTGCCACGGTACTCAGGTAGTACAATGCACAATGCAGGTGTGGGGGGCGAAGAGGGCAGTGCGAGGTGGGGGGAGGCCGCCATCTTTTTTGCAAGGTGGGGTAGACCGTAAGCATGGAACCATGAGGAAAAATTATCGCAACTGGTGGTGGTGAAGGGGGACGGGTGGCAGGATGGGTGTGTGTGGGTCAGGGAAGAGGATCAGGAGGGAAAGGGGGTGGGAGAGGAGGGGGAGTCCTATTTTGCTGGTGTATTGCTGTGCCCTGTGCGCGGTTGTACGGCATCAAGTATCTCCGCCAAGAGAGTAATATCCAAATGTCTGTGTGTCTAGTTGTGGGGGGAGTGGGAGGAAAGAGGGGGAAAGGGCTAGTGGGGAGGAATGGAGAAGGGGATATAGGAGGGAGGGGAGTGGGTCGTGGCCCTAGGTGGGAAGGAGCGGGGGTAGAAGAGGCGTGGTGGGTCCATGAGGGAGGCTGGGATAAGTGTGTAGGCCGAGGACTGACCCTGGGGGGATGGGTGGAGGATAGGGTCCTGTATCACTGCGTCGGGTGACTGGTTGCCTCTGTGCCCTTGGAGAGCCAGTGACATTGCGGTCATCTCTACGGGGTATCCTGGAGGAAAGTCGCCAACATCTGAGTGAATACCTCAGTCTGGTCTTGCCTACCATAGATGACTCGTTCATAGAACGTCGTCTATATCATTGCCTCCATACAGGCCTCCTGAGAAGGGGGTGTGGGTGAGCACCACTGGCGATGGGCACAGAGCTTGGTTGTGGACAGCCCTGTGTGCACAAAGCTGCGCTGAGAATGAGATGGAGCAGGGATCCTCTGTGATTGTGTAGGAGGACAACGGAAGGAGTGAAGGGCAGTTGGAGGGTAATGCACAGCCCCAGGGTATCCCCTACCTAGGTCCAGAGGGATTGGATTGCAGGGTAATCACATAGGATGTCAGTAAGGTCGAGTAGGGTCGGAATGCTAGCCCTTTGTCATTTTTGTGGTGTCCAGTGCTACTCATGGAGTGTTTTGAACAAGCAATACTTCAATGAGCTAACCGAGCGCCTTAGTCCAGGGCTACCAGTACCACAGGCCAGTCCTCTTCCTTGATGGTATTCTGAAGGTGTCCTGCCATTTGCTGTGGAGGATGAGGGAGAGGGGTTGTGAGCCGTGGTGGCTCGTGAGTTTGCAGTAGTTACACCCCGATGTCAGACCCATGTGAACAGGTATTTCACCACCAGTGAGGAAGGCAGGAACAATGGGCGGGGACCCAGGCAGCGCTGCAGGCAATGTAGCAATTGCAGATATTGTTAGGCCTATCTTGGGTGTAGTCCAAATTCCTCCTTCAGAAGGTTAAATAGTTTCAGGTCTCCGTCCAGCAGTACCTGGTCCAAGCCCGTTATGTAGTAGATGATCCAGTCCAAAGAGGCGGTGAGCACCGAGCCAGGCTCTAGACATGGCCAGCAGCACTGGGTGTGGGTGTGAAGGTTGGGAAGCGTAGGCCCCATAGAGAAGGCCGAGTCCATCGTCATGTGTAAGAAGTAAACATTCATTACAAACCCATTGTGGGGGGACCGGGATACCCAGCAGTAAGAAGGTGAGTTGAGAAAGGTGTAGGGCCAAAGAATAGTGTTACACCCATGGTAGGCCCAGGCCGCTGCAGTAGCAGCGTGCCAAATGTTTGGCTGTAGCTAGTCGAGCTGGGTGGATCCCCTCATGAAGGCTCGGATCCGCGAGTTGATGAGACATAGCGTGGTCAGTGGCACCGAGCGTGTAGGTAAAGCACTACAGTGTAACCATGCATACTGCTTATGCCCTTCCCACATAGAAAAATCCAGCTGTGACCATTTTTCAAAGTCCTGTTTCATCCGTGTAATAAGGGGGATCAGGTTGTCTGTGACTGTTGGACCTAGATTACCCAAGCCTACATATGGTAGCTTGGCACAGTAGTGGTCTACAGCTAACTCCAAGCGTTGGCTAAGTACTTACAAGTCTTACCCACAGTAACACAGTGATGAACCACTAAAATAAAGACACAACACCTCTGTTTGTAAAAATACCGTTACCTTTTATAAAAATAATATGGCTCTTTGGATTTGAAATCATACAGGTTATAACATCAATTGCTTTTAGGAATAAATATACACCTTTACTAGGGAAGTTAGTTTTCACTCTTCCAGCTGTGGAAAAAGACAGTAAACCACATTCAATTACAAGGGTTTAGCAAGGTATAAAAGTAACTTGTTTGATAATTCAAGGGAAACCCATTAGTTTCACCCTATGCAGGATGATTTACATTAGTACACCATGTCAGCAATACTTCATCAATACAATTTGCCAATTCACTGGTTAGTTTATAACATGCAGGGCAGTGCCCTTTATCTCTTTATCTGCACCTTAACTTTGTGCTAGCTTACACACACAGGGTGGTCTGCAAGAATACCCCTGGTTCTACAGCTTCTCACAACAATTGTTAGGAGTTTCTGAAGGAAGCTCCCTTCTAACCAGACTTATCAGCGCTCTTCTGACATTAATCTGAGTTCCCTACTAATTTCTAGCTTAACAGCAACTTATCAGAGCCTACAGAAATGAGGTTGGGGTTATGTAACTCTTTCTCTCTTCACCCCCACCTCGCTGATTCTATCACCGTGTAAGATTCACCGTTGCTAGGATAACCGCCCCCTTGGTCAGGCGCTGTGACTTATTATCCTAGCGCTACACTCAGGAAGCTTTAGCACTCTTCCTTCTTAACCCCCCCCTCTCTCCTTACTGTCTGGGCGGCTAGTGCCACAATTCACCAGTCTTTACTTGGTGCCTGCCTCCAAGGCTGGGTTGTAGATCGGCCCGATGGTCCGTTTACCACTGGGACGCTAGGGCTGGCCGGTCAGTCTTGCTCACGTGCTCTGGCCTCGCCGGTATCGCTCACACGCAGGGAAGGGTAACGAAGACGAGGCGGTGCTCTTGAAGATCTCCCGGCGCCTCCTCAGCTAAGTCGGCAGTCGCGCTGATCCTCCGGACATGCGCATACGCTCTCGTCCCTCTCCCGCCTCCGCACTCACTGACAGGCAGGACGCTACTCCACACGTCGCCGCTGCTCTCCTGGGCCTGCCCGACCCTAGGCCCCTCCTGCTTTTGATAGCGGGCGCGCTCAGGGCATGCGCGAAAGCATTTCCTCGCTCCTCCTGACGCGCTTGGTGCCCCCGGGGTCCCGCAGACAGTCCACACAGCGCCGCTCCTCACACGCTGCCGCTTTCCTCACCCGGCTCCAGAGGAAGTACCTCCCTGATCGGGCACTCGCTCCTCCAGGTGTTTCAGGCTCCACAGTTCCCCAACCACCTCAAGGCACTTCAAGGGGTCCACAAATGACTCGACACCCTGGTAGGTGCAGCGCTGGGCAGGGGATATGGGATTGAGTTTCAGGAAGCAGGTCCTGTCAGTTTCTACAGGAATGTTGATCCAGAAGGGTCTTTCTTCTCACGTGGCTCGATTCATTAGTCAATAATTGATGTCTTGGTAGAGGGATCGGTCAAAGGCTGAAGGGGGAACAATCCTCTGAAGTAACTGTCAGCCTCAGTGACAAACTAGCTGCTCTCAGTGTGTCCACCTCCTCTCACCACTGCCTCACTCCTCTACTCTGGGGTCAGCACAAAATGGCTGCTGGTCACTGGCCTTATATAGGTTGGCCTGAGACCTGCAGAAGTCTCTAGTAGATTCCAGAAAGTTCCCTAATGCTATCCTATGGACCTGTCCTCCAGTAGTGTCCGTTATGGCAGTTGGTGGACACCATTTTAGGTCTCTGGAGATCCCTAAGGTTTCAAGGGGGTGACTAGGCCTCACAAGTGATGAGGGAAAAATGGCGTCATCGCCAAGGAACACCTAGCCCCCTGACAGCATAAAAAACTCCTGATGGACACATGTAAAAATAAAAATAGAAACTCTGGGAGGCTAAGGGGGACAAAAATAAATCATGGTGGTTAGAGTCTTCCCAGAAGCAGACAGGTCTAACACGCGTCCCCCCCAGCTGAAAGTGGGGAGAACTACCCAACCCCTTGGGAGTCCTCATCACTAAGGCGGAAATACCTGGATAGACCGTCTGCGTTGGCATGGTCTGCCCCAGGTCGATGTTCCGCCCTGAAGTCCATTCCCTGTAGGGAGATGGACCACCTTAGCAACTTGGGATTCTCCCCCTTCATTTGCATCAGCCAACGAAGGGGGCGATGGTCAGTCTGAACCAGGAAGTGCGAACCAAACAGGTATGGACGTAGCTTCTTCAGAGCCCAAACCACCGCAAAGGCTTCTCTCTCAATTGTACTCCACCTCCTTTCCCGGGGGAGTAGTCTCCTGGACAGGAAGACCACGGGTTGATCCAAGCCCTCATCATTTAGCTGCGATAACACTGCCCCAATGCCATGTTCTGACGCATCTGTTTGGACAATGAATTCTCTAGCAAAATCAGGGGCCTTGAGAATGGGAGCGGAACACAATGCTTGTTTCAAGGTCAGGAAGGCTCGCTGGCAAGCCTCCGTCCAGACTACCCGTCGGGGTTGCTTCTTGGAAGTAAGCTCAGTGAGAGGGGCCACAATAGTGCCATACCCCTTCACGAAGCGACGGTAATATCCAGTGAGGCCCAGGAAGGCTCGGACCTCTGTTTGGGTCTTGGGGGGCTCCCAGGCGATGATAGCCTCAATCTTTGCCTGGAGGGGCTGCACCGTCCCTCTGCCCACCAAGTGACCTAGGTACACCACCGACCCCTGGCCGATCTGACACTTGCTGGCCTTGATTGTCAATCCAGCCTGTTGCAGGGCATGAAGAACAGCTTGCAGATGCTGCAAATGGTCCTCCCAGCTGCTACTGAAGACAGCAATGTCGTCCAGGTATGCAGCAGAAAAAGCTTCCATTCCAGAGAGGACCCTGTTCACCAGCCGCTGAAAAGTGGCAGGGGCATTCTTGAGCCCAAAGGGCATCACGCGAAATTGGTAGTGTCCCTCAGGTGTAGAGAAGGCTGACCTTTCCTTCGCCTCCTCTGTAAGGGAAATCTGCCAGTACCCTGAAGTTAGGTCAAAGGTACTTAAGTATTGAGCAGCTCCCAGCCGGTCAATCAGCTCATCCGCCCGGGGGATAGGATGGGCATCAGTTTTGGTCACTGAGTTCAAGCCTCGGTAGTCCACACAGAACCTCAATTCCGGTGTGGTGCCTGGTGGGGCAGCCTTTGGTACCAATACCACCGGGCTAGACCAAGGGCTTCCAGAAGGTTCAATCACTCCCAGCTCCAGCATCTTGGCGACTTCACTCTTGATGCTAGCCTTCACCTTGTCCGACAGCCGGTAGATTTTAGACTTCACAGGTGGGCTGTCTCCTGTGTCCACGTCATGGGTACACAGGTGGGTCCTACCCGGGACAAGGGAGAACAGAGAAGAAAATTGCTCCAGGGTCTGGCGGCAATCACTCCGCTGTTCAGGAGTTAGGGATGGCGAGAGAATTACTCCCTCCACCGACCCATCCTTTTCTTGGGACGAGAGAAGATCAGGGAGAGGTTCGCTTTCTTCTTCCTCTGCTCCATCGGTTACCATCATCAAGACAACCGCGGGCCTCTCATGATGTGGCTTGAGGCGATTGGCATGCAGCACCCTGTGGGGCTGCCTCGGGGCCTTAAGATCCACCAAGTAGGTGGACTTCCCCTTCTTTTCCAACACCTCAAAGGGGCCTGTCCAACGGTCCTGGAGGGCATTTAGCTCTCCAGGTTCCATCACCCACACCTTCTGTCCAGGCTCCAGTTCCACTGGGTGAGCGTTGTGGTCATACCACTCTTTCATCACTGCTTGGCTGGCCTCCAAGTTGTCTGAAGCTTGCTTCCACAACTTAGCCATTTGGCTCCGGAAGGCCAGCATGTAGCTCACCACGTCCTGGGGAAGTTTTCTGGGAGTCCGTTCCCATCCATCCTTCACCAGGCTGAGAGGTCCCCGTACAGGGTGCCCGTACAAAAGTTCGAAGGGGCTGAAGCCCACTCCCTTTTGTGGCACTTCCCTGTAAGAAAACAAGAGACAGGGTAGGAGGATGTCCCATTTCCTCCGCAGGCTCTCAGGTAGACTCCTGATCATACCTTTCAAGGTTTTGTTAAACCTTTCCACAAGACCATTGGTTTGTGGGTGATAAGGAGTGGTAAACCGATAGGTAACTCCACACTCCTTCCACATAGCCCGCATGTACGCTGAAAGGAAGTTAGTCCCCCTGTCGGACACAACCTCCTTGGGGAAACCCACTCGGGTAAAGATCCCCATCAGGGCCCTTGCCACCACAGGTGCAGTGATGGTCCTCAGAGGTATTGCCTCTGGGTACCGTGTGGCATGATCCACCAAAACCAGTATGAACCGGTGACCAGCTGAAGTTGGTGGATCCAATGGCCCAACAATGTCGATGCCCACCCTCTCAAAGGGGGTGCTAACGACAGGTAGTGGTTCCAGGGGAGCTTTAAGCTTCACTCCTGTTTTCCCACTAGCTTGGCAGGACACACACGTCCGACAGTATGTGTCAGACGCCACTTTCATTCGAGGCCAATAGAAGTGGGGGACAAGCCGGGCAAAGGTCTTGTCCTGTCCTAGATGTCCTGCCAATGGTATCTCATGAGCCAGTTCCAGTAGAAAGGCTCTAAAGCATTGAGGGACCACCAAGGCTCTGGCTGAACCGTGGCCAGGTGCCTTGGGCTCACTGTAGAGGAGTCCATCCTCCCAGTAAATCCGGTAGCTCCCTTCAATGTTTCCTGCTGCCTGGGCGTTGGCCTGTTGCCGCAGCCCCTCGAGAGTAGGACACTCTTTCTGAGCTTCACAGAATTCCTCCCTGGAAGGACCTCCCTCCACATGCCACTCTGTAGGGATGGGTAGGTTCTCCAAGGAAGCAACATTCTCCCCTGTGGACTCCAGATCCACCTCCGCAGGTGGTCCAGCTGTCTCACGAGGCGGAGATGTCGAGGCAGGGTCCTCCGGCCTCTTGTCCTTCTCCTCTCTGGCAGCCGGCTGGGCCATTGTTCCAGGCTCCAGCGTAAACAACTTTTCCCTTCGGGCAGTTGCTGACCTTGTGCTGACACAAGTCCAGTCAGGGGGTCCCAGCATCTCAGAGTGAGTCTGGTACTCCACCCTCCTCCAAGCATTGTGCTCCATATCATTCCCTAACAGGCAGTCAACAGGCACGGCAGGGCTTACGGCAACTCGAAGTGGACCTGCAACCCCTCCCCACTCAAAGGGAACCTCAGCCACAGGGTAGTGGCCCAATCTGCCGTCAGCCATTACGGCGGGATGGAGTACATCTGGGATTACCTGCTCTGGAGACACCAGCTGACTCCTTACCATAGTCATGCTGGCTCCTGTGTCTCTCAGAGCCTCCCCTCTACGGCCATTGATGGTGACCCACTGCTCATACTTAATAGTATTGGAGGGCAGCTGGGTCTTGGGAACCATCTCCTTATCTCCCAGGGACACTAAAGTGACACCCGCCCGCTCCCCTCCATTAACCAAAGGCATCTCCTCCCCGAGCACTACACTAGTGATTCCCGGGGCTTTTCCTCCAGTGGGAGGGGGTGGTCTTTTTGGGCATCTCACATCTCCTTTATAGTGTCCCACACCACCACACTCAAAACAATGAACAACCCTTGGCTGCTGGCTTTGGCCAGGGGTAGGGTTGCGAGGGGGGTTACTCTTGGGGATGAATCCTCTGCCCCTTCCTTGCGAAGTATTTTGTGGCCCTTTAGAGAACTCCCTCTTAGTTTCCCCTCCCTCTTTCTTCTGGGGGGCGCCCTGTCCTGGCTTCTGGGAATTCCCTCCAGTCCCCTTAGTCGACACCCGGGTACTAACCCAGATGTCCGCCTCCTCAGCAAGCTTCCTGGGGCTGGTCAGCTTGCTGTCCACCAGATGCTGTCTTAGCTCGGGAAGACACTTCTCGAGTAGGTGTTCCTTGAGTATGAGGTCATATAGTCCCTCATAGTCCCCTACATCGCTGCCTCTTACCCAACCCTCCAGGGCCTTCCTGGAGTAGTCCAAGAAATCTACCCAGTTTTGTGTGCCCAGCTTGTAGCTGCCCCGGAACTTTTGTCTATATTTCTCGGGGGTCAACCCAAACTTCTTGAGCAGCGCTAATTTCATAGCCTGATAGTAGGTCTGTTCACTCTGGTCAAGGGCCAACAAAGTATCCCTGCCAGTGGGGGGCATGTATTTGTATAACCCACCTCCCCAGTGGACTTCCAGAATCCCATGGGCCCTCAGCGAGACCTCGTAGGCGGCTAGCCATTTAGCAATGTCGTCGCTGGGTACATAACAAGCCATAATGTCTTTTGGTAGGTACGGTCTAGGTTCTCGGGTGTTGGTTTGGTTATCGCTGCCACCATTCTCTGGTTTGGGGGTACGTAAGTTTAGGGCTTGCAAATCCATCTCCTTGATGGTCCGCTCATGCTCCAACCTCTTTTCCTCCCTCACCATGTCCATCCTGGCTAGTTCTATTCTCATCCTCCTCTCCTCCCTCCTGTCTTCTAACTCGGCGTCGGTCAGGCCCCTCTCTGACACACTACTGCCCACTCTAGAAGGTGTTCTAGGACCTGTTACTAGGTTCTCCCCTCCCGCCTGGTACAGTGTTGTGGTCTCCAGGACAGTGTCCTTGTCACTCTCTTCAGGATCTACCTCCTCCCCGGAATGAGCCTCTACCCATGCCCGAATACTGGTCAGCAGCTCAACTTTCCTGGCGCCTTTCTTGAAAAACACCCCCTGCTGCTGACACCATTCCTTCAATTGAGGCACAGTATAATTGTCTAGCTCTTCCACATTTATCTCCATTCTTATTTGAAGTATAAAATGCTACACAGGAGAAATCCACAGAGTGACCTGAGGTCAACCTCCACCCACCGCCAGAAGTCAATTTAGAAAAACCAAAAATGTAAATTAGGAGGGCCGCAGGGAGAAAACTCCAGGTGGGGTCTCGTGGTTGGCACTGCGTTACTAATAAGTAAGTGTAAGTACAAATCCGCTATCCCACCGCTAAAACACCAATTATGTTGGACCTAGATTACCCAAGCCTACATATGGTAGCTTGGCACAGTAGTGGTCTACAGCTAACTCCAAGCGTTGGCTAAGTACTTACAAGTCTTACCCACAGTAACACAGTGATGAACCACTAAAATAAAGACACAACACCTCTGTTTGTAAAAATACCGTTACCTTTTATAAAAATAATATGGCTCTTTGGATTTGAAATCATACAGGTTATAACATCAATTGCTTTTAGGAATAAATATACACCTTTACTAGGGAAGTTAGTTTTCACTCTTCCAGCTGTGGAAAAAGACAGTAAACCACATTCAATTACAAGGGTTTAGCAAGGTATAAAAGTAACTTGTTTGATAATTCAAGGGAAACCCATTAGTTTCACCCTATGCAGGATGATTTACATTAGTACACCATGTCAGCAATACTTCATCAATACAATTTGCCAATTCACTGGTTAGTTTATAACATGCAGGGCAGTGCCCTTTATCTCTTTATCTGCACCTTAACTTTGTGCTAGCTTACACACACAGGGTGGTCTGCAAGAATACCCCTGGTTCTACAGCTTCTCACAACAATTGTTAGGAGTTTCTGAAGGAAGCTCCCTTCTAACCAGACTTATCAGCGCTCTTCTGACATTAATCTGAGTTCCCTACTAATTTCTAGCTTAACAGCAACTTATCAGAGCCTACAGAAATGAGGTTGGGGTTATGTAACTCTTTCTCTCTTCACCCCCACCTCGCTGATTCTATCACCGTGTAAGATTCACCGTTGCTAGGATAACCGCCCCCTTGGTCAGGCGCTGTGACTTATTATCCTAGCGCTACACTCAGGAAGCTTTAGCACTCTTCCTTCTTAACCCCCCCCTCTCTCCTTACTGTCTGGGCGGCTAGTGCCACAATTCACCAGTCTTTACTTGGTGCCTGCCTCCAAGGCTGGGTTGTAGATCGGCCCGATGGTCCGTTTACCACTGGGACGCTAGGGCTGGCCGGTCAGTCTTGCTCACGTGCTCTGGCCTCGCCGGTATCGCTCACACGCAGGGAAGGGTAACGAAGACGAGGCGGTGCTCTTGAAGATCTCCCGGCGCCTCCTCAGCTAAGTCGGCAGTCGCGCTGATCCTCCGGACATGCGCATACGCTCTCGTCCCTCTCCCGCCTCCGCACTCACTGACAGGCAGGACGCTACTCCACACGTCGCCGCTGCTCTCCTGGGCCTGCCCGACCCTAGGCCCCTCCTGCTTTTGATAGCGGGCGCGCTCAGGGCATGCGCGAAAGCATTTCCTCGCTCCTCCTGACGCGCTTGGTGCCCCCGGGGTCCCGCAGACAGTCCACACAGCGCCGCTCCTCACACGCTGCCGCTTTCCTCACCCGGCTCCAGAGGAAGTACCTCCCTGATCGGGCACTCGCTCCTCCAGGTGTTTCAGGCTCCACAGTTCCCCAACCACCTCAAGGCACTTCAAGGGGTCCACAAATGACTCGACACCCTGGTAGGTGCAGCGCTGGGCAGGGGATATGGGATTGAGTTTCAGGAAGCAGGTCCTGTCAGTTTCTACAGGAATGTTGATCCAGAAGGGTCTTTCTTCTCACGTGGCTCGATTCATTAGTCAATAATTGATGTCTTGGTAGAGGGATCGGTCAAAGGCTGAAGGGGGAACAATCCTCTGAAGTAACTGTCAGCCTCAGTGACAAACTAGCTGCTCTCAGTGTGTCCACCTCCTCTCACCACTGCCTCACTCCTCTACTCTGGGGTCAGCACAAAATGGCTGCTGGTCACTGGCCTTATATAGGTTGGCCTGAGACCTGCAGAAGTCTCTAGTAGATTCCAGAAAGTTCCCTAATGCTATCCTATGGACCTGTCCTCCAGTAGTGTCCGTTATGGCAGTTGGTGGACACCATTTTAGGTCTCTGGAGATCCCTAAGGTTTCAAGGGGGTGACTAGGCCTCACAAGTGATGAGGGAAAAATGGCGTCATCGCCAAGGAACACCTAGCCCCCTGACAGCATAAAAAACTCCTGATGGACACATGTAAAAATAAAAATAGAAACTCTGGGAGGCTAAGGGGGACAAAAATAAATCATGGTGGTTAGAGTCTTCCCAGAAGCAGACAGGTCTAACAGTGACTGTCTTGGTAAGGCCCCTGTTGATCTAGATGCCCGGGTACTTTAGCCGAGAGGCTTTTGGGCAGAAGGGGTATCCATGGATTGTCGCCATTGTGTTGCATGTCACAGCAGAAGGGCTGCTCTGTTGTCCAAGTTTACCTTGTAACGGTACAAGAGTGCAAAGTCATCTATGACTTCCATTAGCGCTGGTAGGAGAGTTTCGAAGATCTCTAAGGGTGAGCAGGATGTTGTTGGCATAAAGATATATCTTGGAGCTACCGTCCTTGAAGGGGATGCCAGCTATGATTGGGGAGTGGAGGATGACGGTTGCCAAAGGCTTCATTGCCTGTAGAAATAGGAGTGGATTGACCAGGCAAACTTTGCGTGAGCCCTGGGTCATCAGACAATCATACAACAGCTAGATCTTAGAAATAAATTGCTCCTTCAGTAAGTTCCTGGCGGTCCATAGAGTATGTGACAGGGCACAGTAGTGGTCCATGGAGGAACGGCCCGGTACAAAGCCAACTAGTGAATTGTGAATGAGGGAAGGGAGGGGAGGACCGCTTTTAAGCATGATGCCAGTATGCTCACGAGGATCTCATTGCCACTATTTAGGAAAGATATTGGTCAGTAGCTGCTGCACAGAAACGTGTCTCTTTCCGGTCTGGGGAGAACTGCGATCACTGCTCTATTAGAGAGGGATCCCATAAAGGCATCTGCGCTGTCTCTTGAAAGGCCGAGTGGAGGGAGTCAATCTCTCTCCTGCCCTTCGATAGAATTCAGCCGGGAAGCCATCCTCTCCCTTGGCTTTGTGATAGGGTAGCCAGGAGATGCCTGCTGTAATCTCCTACTTACTAATGTCCCACACTAGAAGCTCTCGACCCTTAGGTGCGGGAAGTCGAGCATCTCAAGAAACGCGGTAATCTGATCTTCACCCACCGGTGTCTCCGGTGTGTTGAGTGTGCCATAGAAAAACGCAAACTCATTAACAATGGCTTGGAGTTGGGCGAGTATCTTCCCACTAGTTGACCTGTTGGCCGGTATGGCCTTGGCAGTCTCCTGCTGCTGCACCTCGGCTGCTAGCAGGCAGACTGATTCTCCCCTGCTCATAGCGCCTCACTTTCATGGGCTAGAGGGCATTCTGAGCCTTAGGGTTATAAAGCTGTTGAGGGATATACAGGCATACTCAAGGCAGGGGTGGTTGGGCATAGTGTGGTGGGAGGAATAAAGACGGTTACTAACCTGGCGCTGAAAAGAGAAGCTTGCTTATTGGCCATGATGGTGTCTCTCATTAGTTGGCCATGGAGGGATGCCTTTGCGGCCGCCCAGAGCACCAGCTGGGAGTCTACAGAGTGCTTGTTATCAGTCATGTATGCAGAGACATGGTCCCAGAGTTGGGCTTTTACCTGGGGGGAGCAATATCTATGTACTTTCAGCCACCATGGTTTACGACCTGGGGAGGTCAAGCCCACATCCAAGGATAGTAAAAAAGGGAAATGGTCTGATAAGGCTGCTTCTAATATACGGGATGCCTCAACAAGTGACACTGTTTTGTAGGTGATATGGAAATAGTCTAGTCTGGATTGTGTTTCATGTACAGAGGAGAGGAAGGTATATTCCTTGTCAGTCCGGTGGTACTGCCACCAATGATCGACGAGCCCATGTGGGAAGCAACAAGAGGTGGTGAGTGGCAGTCGGGGGGAGGGGATAGCCTGCCAGGGTGTGTGGATGACACAGGCGGCAGACAATCGCGAACAGTCGTAGGAAAGAGTTAGGGGGAGGAGGTTAGAAGGTGGGGGAGGGGGTGGGAGTGGGGACAGAACAATGGTCGGAAGGGAGGATGGTGTTGGTCGACATAGGGGGTAGAAAGGGAGAATGGAGATGGGTGTGGTGAGGGTGGGAGAAAAGAGGGTGGGGAAGAAAGGAGTGGGGGAGGGCTCAGGTAGGAAAGGTAGTGGGTGTGTGGGGAGGGCCGGGCATGCTGTAAAGGCATCTGTAGGCAGATATCGGCCAGGGCGGGGAGGCGTTCTTGTGGCACTAAGACACACAGGGGAGTCAGAGGGTGAGTGTAGTGGTGGAAAGGAGGTGAAAGAGGAGAGTGGGTTGTGTGGGAGGGGCATAGCGGGGAAGGCAGCGCCTGGGGCTCTAGACTTTGCACTGCGGGTCTAGGATTGTGTTAGACTTGGCATCTTTTAGCGTGTTTTCCCTAAGTTTATGCTTTCTGACCTCCCAGTTTAGACTCCGTTTTTGCTGGCGTAGTGTTTCTGTGCACTTTTCTCACTGCTGATCAGTGGTAAAGTGCAAGTGCTCCTGTGGTAAAATGTGGTATGTATTGGTGTTTCTATTATTGGCCCGTTTTGATTTTTGTGTCAGTCTCTAGTTAAGTGCACTTAGTATGCCAGGGGCTGTTAATCAAACGCTGTTAATGGACTGCAGCACTGCATTGGACCACCCACACAAACAGCCCATAAATGTAACTCGGTCTTGCCATTGCAGAGCCTGTGTGCAGTCCCGGACTGCCATGTCGACTTGGCAAGTGCACATACTTGCCAGGTCCTAACCTTCCTTTTCTTACATGTTAGTCACCGCTAAGGTAGGCCCAAGGTATCCCTGTGGAAGGTGTGCAGTGTATTTGTAAGGTAGGACATGCCCTCGTGTATATGGCATGTCCTGATAGTGAATTACAGCCCATTTTGTTTTTCACTATTTTTGTCCCCATAGGACAGAACTGGAATTTTGTTTACAACATCTTATAAACATAAATGACCCTGGGAAATGGGTACGAAAACCAAGTTTAGTGAGCCTGGACTAAGAATATATAGATGCATCTGATAGTAAAGGTGATTTTTACATTCTGTGTTTGAAAATACCACTTTTAGAAAGTAGGTATGTTCTTACCTTACCATCCAGTGTACCTCTGCTCGGTTTGTGGAATGGTTGTCTAGGTTTTGGATGACAGAGGCTGTGGAGCAGTAGTGGCTCCGGATAGTTTAGGTGGGTCAGGAAAGGGCTGAATAGACCTGGGCTGTATTTAGAGTAGGGAGGGGAGATTTCCTGGCACCTGAATGGGCTTAGTCTGCCTCTGACAATGCTGTCTCCACCTCCTGCCAGGAAGCTACACCAGAAGGGCAGAACTGGTTTTGGCCAAGTACAGACACTCTCTACCTTCAGAGATCAAAGGATTTTGTGGTATAAATATTTGGGCCCAAACCCCTGAACTTTAGAACTCTTCTAGACCAAGAAGACTGCCAAGAGGAAGATCTGAAGAAGCTGTGAGGAGGAACTACCACTTTGCTGTGTGTTTTGCTGTGCTAACTTGCAGGGGCTGCTTCTGTCTTGGGCAGTGATAGGACTGGACTGAACTTTCTGCAATCTACTGTTGTGAGTTTCTCCAAGGGCTTGAGGGAGAGCTTGCCCCTGTCTCAAGAACAGCTAAGACAACAAGCTCGTGTGCCCTCACCACTGGGTACTGTTTGTTTTGTCCTTCAACAGAAGAAAGAGCAACCCGAAGATGTTGACGCTGCCGCTGCCGACTCCATGTCCTGACGGCACCGCAACCCTGGTCTTACCGACGTCGCCTGCTGACGCCGCCACCATGCCGCTGCTCACACCACGACCTGTGGGCACTGCACTCCACATCACGACGATACCTTGGTATCCACAACGACGCCGCTCCACGCCGAATTCTACGCTGCTGCTTGCACCGAGGTTCAAGGGCACCACTCATAAAGTTATACAACGCACTATCCTCATCCCGCACTGCAACCTAGGCCTACCAACGCCGGCGCCATCGGCTTCAGTACGTAAGCCGATGAAATCGCTTCACAATGACAATGCTGCTTGCCCCACGAACTGCCAGCACCGCAAACCTGGTCTCACCAACGACGCCATCTAACGGCGCCACCGAGCCACTGCTCGCACCGTGACCTGAGGGCACCGCACGCCTGTCGACGCCAGCGCGCCTGACAGAGAGGAGTTCGATCTGCAACGCGTGTGACTACGAGAGCCCGACGACTTCTGCCTCGACCTCCGGAACCGATGCCTGGCTTTCGGAAGCTCAACCAGAGGTCGCCGATGCCCTGCATCTCAAAAGGTACTGTTTGCAGGTCTTCCCAACACCATAACTGACCCGCTACACCGTGGTCAGTCAGAACTGTTTGGATTTGTTTGTTCACGTCGCCGTAATAGCCCTGGACGGAGCGTTCAACATCAAGGAACTGTTTTTCAAGCATATTTTGATAACTGAAGATTTCTAAGTACTGTATTGTGGATTTTTATCGTTTTTGGTTTTGTATTAAGTATATAAAAATATTGGCTATTTTTCTAAACTGGTGTGGTGTCCTTTTGTAGTGCTTACACTGTATTACTGTTGGTAATGTGCAAATGCTTTGCACACTGCCTCTAAGATAAACCTGACTGCTCGTGCCAAGCTACCAAGAGGGTGAGCAGGGGTTGTTTTAGGAGTGTAACTCCCTTGTTCTGACTAGGAAGAAGGGTCCCTATTTGGACAAAGATGCAAACCCTTGCCAACTAAAGACACCCATTTCTAACAGATTGCAAATACATTGTGCAAGGAGGTCCCATTCCGGGGTCTAGGCATGCTAAAAAGCGCATGAATTTGCATATATGGACGTGCAGAGGTGACAGTAGGTGACCATGGTTCTGAGGAGAGGCTCTAGCGGGTGGCAGTCATCTCAAGCAGAGGACACAACACCAGAGGGGCGATACAATGAGATGTACAGTGGTAGGAGCAGTTTATAAGCACGCATATACGAGCTCCTGGGAGAGTAGACGTGCAGTGCATGTGGTTTAGGGATGCAGGGGAGCAATTGGATGGTGAGCAGCGGTAGGGCCTCTGTATGCCACCCCTCAGTGGTAGGTTGATGCATATTGGCCAAGGAGTAGGGGGCTGCACACAAAGTGTTAAACACGCATTGGTTTAGCAGAAACAGTGAGAGAACAACAAGAAAGGCATGAAACATTTATCAAGAGAACTAGAAGAAAGAGGTAGACTGCAAGAAGATATGCCAGTACTCAGCCATCCGCTGTGTTCAATTGTCAATGCTCTGTGGCTGCTCCGGTCTTAGTGCCCGACATCCGGGGCAGTTGCGGGCTTCAAGAGGCAGCGGGATTTGTCCCTATCCTGCTCATTCGTGAGTGCAGCCACAGGTTTGAAGGCCTGACTCCTGTCCCCCAGGGAGCGAGCGGCTCTTTTGTGTTCTTTACCCCTGTGCCGAGATCCCTGAGAGTGGCGACGTAGGAGGACAGTGGTACAGCCAGACCATCTGTGATATCAGTTGAGACAATGTACATGTCCTGGGTGGAGAGGTCAGCAGGAAGCGGCACAGGACCTCTGGGTCAAGGAATTCCTTTGAGTCACCGTGTTTGGTGACCCTAAGTGAGCAGAGGTGCAGCGACCCTAGTTGCTTCTAGTGGTGACTCCTGGAGTATGGGGGGATGCAGTGTCTTCACACAGTTTGTGGCATTGGAGCTGCCCTGGCTGCAGATGACTCCACTGGTTGGCCCACTGTCGGATGGAGTCTGCAGTGTCCTGGCGAGGCAGGGGCTCCTACTCCTTGATCTGTAATGTAAAAAAAATGTAATGTAATTTGACTTATATAGCACACAAATCACCCGAAGGTCTCAGGGCGCTTGCTTAGGGAACCCGTCCTGGTATTCCCTTGTGAGATACCCCCGGCAGGGTATCCACAAGGTGAAAGCCAGGCATCCCGCCGCGAGGGGCCGTAGTGGAGATTAAGCAAGCTATTGCCCAGAGTCACAGAGTGTGACCCCGTGAGTTGAGTAGGCACCGGCGCGAGAATTAACGAGTCCGTGGAATTTTTGAGCCCGAGACCCTGCCGCGTCGGGAATCGAACCCTGGTCCACGGCCGCTCTCAGCCTCCGGGTCTGCCGCCTCTAACCACTGAGCCACACTTCTCCACCGATCTGGGCAGAGGGAGTAGGTAGGCAGAGGTGGGGGTACAATAACGGCGTCCAAGCAGTGCCCCTGTCACACCGCCCCCCCAGGGGTCACTTACTACCAATCCGGCCATATAGTTATCAGGAGTGTCCTGGAGTTTACTAGTGGAGGCCCAGAGTATAGTGAGGTACAGCTGGCAGAGGATCAATCCCTCGAGGAGGTATTCTGATCAAGGGCAGTATCCACTGCTGGGCTCAGGAGTTGTCCATCCCATGCGGGAGCAGAGGTAGTGTGAGCTTAACCTCCCCGGGGCAGGTCGCAGGACAGTGCAAACCACCTGCTCAGGGCACGCCCAGTGCTGACGGCATCTTCCTCAGGGCTGTGGAGTCATACATGGTAAGGCCCTCTGCTATGTGGACAGCAGATACAGTTGGCGTGTAGTGGAAATTCAATCCCCCATCGTTCTGAAGAAGAGAGTCTTCACTGTCTTGAAGTGCTGGCGGGGCAGCCTGTCGGTGGATGGCCCTGGTCGTGCATCCTTTGATGCTGAGGATCTCAGCTCTGCATACAGCGTCTATGGCAGCTGCAGTGGGGGTGCAGCATTGATTCAGACCCCCACCGCCTCCAGAGCAGAAGCGGTTGCCATCAGCCAGTGTCGATCATGAGGTGGCCCACTGACTAGCAGCTTGGCGGGTCCCTCCCTGTGCTGTGGGCCACGGCTCTGGTCACGGTGTAGGCCCTGTCGCTCCAAAACGTGCTGGACCATTATTTGTGGTCAGCTGGCCCTTCTGACGTCCGTCATCACCACAGTGCCAGTGGCGGGTGTTGCATTCGGCTAGAGGCAGGGGGATACACGTTGGAGTTCCCGCCTAATGGGCGATGCCGCGACCGCCTTCCTGGACCTTCCGCGCACGGAGCTCTTGAGTCAAGTGGCCATCTTTGTTCCTGGCAATACCATGCCCCATAACCTGTACAATTTGTATTACACATCTCAATACATTACCCACTGGCCACATTGTGTCCAAGAAAGGTAGTGGCTCACCTGTAATTACCATAAGACAATTAATTTATGACTATAAAGTGATAAATTAATACCTACAGTCATATACGTACATATATACATCAACAGAAACCTTTATCACTTACACTGAACTGTATAACATAAGGCCGCAGACCAATTGTAAATTGAGACAGTCCTCAGATGCTGTGACTGTAACTGTTCTCCTGTCAGTTTTGTTCCTGTTTTTCCAAACGCCTCTTGTCTCTTGTTTTTGGAAGGTATTTCATGTTCAAGTAACATTTAACTGAAAAAAATAAACGTTAAAGTGTAATTATTTGTAGGTCTTTTAATAATAATAAAAAGGTTTAAAACCAAAACAATAGAAATACACCAGTTATGTGTGAATGACCTTAGTATAACTAACAACACCATAGATTTCAGATGTCATAAGTGATGTAAATGTGATGTCATAGCAGTGCACGTTATACTTTGTTCATTTAAGTATAACTGGGGAATTTCAGTTTTTTTATTATTACAAGGCCTGTGTATAACTATACTTTAACTTTTGTTTTTTTTAATGCATTTCAATGTTTATTTTTTTATGCAATTTAAATCTTACTACCTTACTTACATATGACTTCACTTTAACCATGCTTTTTTTAGTAAAGTTTTATGTTTTTTATAGTAAAGTCACATCTACTTATGATACACCTGTGGCCAACTACTCGTTTGTTGTTAGGACTCAAAGACTTAACGGTTTGCCTTCCTCATTTGTCTTTCAGAGGGAGCATATCCTTATAACTATCCTTTTGATTTGATGACTTGTCACGTCCAGCAGTGTTCCGGTGCTGGCAGCAGCCATCCCGGCAGGGGGGGAACTCGGTGAGCGCAGCCTTGGATGCTGGCTCTGCAGAAGTACTGCCGACAGGATCTGGGAAGTACTGGGTGAGTGGCCAGGCACTTGAGTGATGGGGGAAGCAAACATAGAAAGAGCGGTCCCCTTGTCGCCAGTCTAATGTTACTGGATGGGCCCTGTGTGGCACCCAAGTAATAACCACTTTGAGACGGTGACTGCAGTGGTGGTTACTTAATAGCTCAATCACTTCCGACTCCCCGGGCAATTTATTTATTAACATAGTGAATAGTGGGCTACACCTGATAAACAATGGTCTGCCAAAGTCGCCCACAACTTATATTCTGTTATCACTCTGCTTACATTTACTTAATGGCCACAGCAATCACTACACACAGAAAACTGTTCACCCAGCAACTAGCTGCTGCACATAGCATTTTTAAGAAGGGCATGGCAGTTGAGTAATGAGAGGCCAACTGATAAGTATGGTATCAAGCATTAATATTTTACAATACTCAAGACTAGGAAAACACAACAAAATGAACCTGAGTAAGTGATAAAGAATGGAATAGCTGCAAACTGTTTACATAAAAAATTGTTCACAGATTAGAGACAATCTGTGTTCTCATTTTTTTAAGATAGGCCCATGGACGAAGGAGTGCGGAAATACATTTTACACTTAACTGAAATATAAGGCCTTTGGATAATTACAGTTTAGAGATCTGGGGATGGACCCTTCGGTATTGAATTGATTTACTGTTTTATACCAGCCCTTTATTGAGTTTATCTGTTTTTAAGCCACGTTTGTAAAAATCATCTTTGTTAGTTTTAGTAGATACACTATATCAAAACTCACTACGTATTAATTGTAACGAAGTAAGTGAGATTTTATTTTATTTGAATCTTTTGTAACAATTTGTATTAATTGACACAAAAAACACTTGACAGATAGTACTAATGCAACATATGAGGGCAGGGCAAGTAGAGGCCGCCGGGCGAGGAGCTACGGTCGGGAGCTCCTCCGACTGGGATCTGGCTCTGGCACTTGGCCCGGGTTTCTCTCTCCCCTTCTGCCGCCTACTGTGAAAGTTGAAGAAATTGATGTACATAGACAGCATTCATTCCCCTTCTTCTCCCACTCCTCTCCCTGTGAGCACCATGAATACCGTAAACTATTGACCGTATCACTCTGCCAGTAAGATCCCATACCCCTATGCATATGTACAGCCAGTTTAGGCACCATGGCCTTTCACCCATTGGAATCCCCGGCTTCCCGCCTGCGCGTACCTTACACCCCCCCCCTCTCATGCATAGACCGTGAAACCCTCTCCCTCTGCGCGACCCTACTGTGAAAGGCAACTCCCCTGCTTGACCCGCGCAAAACCCCCCATCCCCTCTTGAAGAAGCATCCTTCGCCTTAGCTGACATAGCCCTCCCCGGCTGCACCTGGCTGCCCCCGCTCTCTCATGTTCGGGTCATAAGATCTCTCTCTCTCTCTCTGTGTGACTCTGTCCCTGTGTCCACCCTGGCTACCCCTCCCTTCTCCTCACATGGGCAAGTCATAAACCTTCTTCTTCTGCAAGGCCCTGTCCTTGAGAGTCACGGCCGCGCCTGACCAACACCTCCTTTCCTTCCATGAATACCCCTCTGTTGACGAGCCTTCCCTCCGCGCTCGATTGTCCACGCAGCATGAATACCACTCCTTTGATGACCCCTTCCCCCGAGTCCGGCTGACCACACGTGTGCGAGGCCATCGCCTAAGCCAGGAGATACCATTTACTGCCCTTATTGTATGAAGTCACTCCTCTTCAAAGGACCCACTATTGATCCTAGCCACCCCACCCCCTGGGCTATGATCAGGCGCACACATCCTAAACAGTTGACGGAACACTCAGCTGCGTGATTGCCCTCCCCTCTTATCAGCAGGTCAAAGGGTCCCTATTGTGAACACATGTGGGGTAGGATTGACACGAGGATTATAGGGTTATCTTTCCTTCGCTTCACAATGCTGTGACTGTAATGCCAAATGTTTTGTAAGGTATAAAAGCAAGAGTCTCAGCTCACTTGTTAGAGCACCTCCCGAAAGACACTGTGTTTCGTGTCCGAAATGACTGGCTCTCCTCATGAGAAATAAACTCTGTTCTTGATTCCTGCTTCCAGCGCCCGTCTCTTTATTTGGTAACTATTCAACATGGAAACTAAGAGGCGGTTTGCGCCAGCGGCCTGGGCATCGGTAGAATTATGGGCTCATGTTCCACACTACACCTACGTACCATACTCTGGCGTCTTCCTTTCCCCCAGGGTTGTTCTGTCATGGCCTGCTGCTTACCCTCCGAGTTTCCTGAGGGAGCGTTTGCGGAGCCTTTTCCACCATAGGCACTGGTTTGGCGGGGATGCCTCGCTGCTAAGTAAATGTGAGTTAGCGGCTCCCCCGCCGAACGCCACCTACTTTCAGGACTCAACTTTTTTACCTTGTATACTGCGGACTCCTACAAGTTCTTATTGTGACGCCTGCCGGATCAGCCGACCGCCCCCTACCTTCAAGACTCGACTTTTTGCTTCATGTACTGCGGACCCCTCAGGGAGCATCGCGCGACGCCTTTGTCGATCTACCATTGAGACGTGCTAGCAGCGTTTTGATTACTGCCACCAGTCCTCTGGCGCTGACATGCTATCATTGAACGCAGGATGGCGAAGTCCCGAGAGTGTCCGAACGCGGTGCTTGCAGCCTGACTGAGCTCCGGATTCCATCCTGAGCGGCTGCTCCCATAAAGGATGGCCTCTGAATCGACTCTCAGGCCAATTTCTCTGCAAGGAGGTACCCATTCATTTCTTACTTTTAATAGCCCTACATGATCTGCGGGGCAATCGATCCTTCAATGCTGCCTGACCCCAAAATGGCGGCTGCGCTAGCATCACATTACCAGTACTTTTTTCAACTGTGCACACATGTAGGTGAGTTAACGCGGTGCCTTACACGTGCCAAATCCATAACTCATCGCTTGCCTGCTGCCCATTTTTTGTCTGGGTAATATAACGATCGCAACTGACCTCAACATTATTGACTCTGTTCTCCCTGCATATAAGATGGCGCCTGCCTAGCGGAAGATTGACATTCTACATAATTTGTGATTGTGCACTTTGCAGCCAAGCACATCAGACCCGATAATGCCTGCCAAACATCTCCTCATCGCATCGATGGATCACTCTGCAGTACAGGGATTACTGAGGGAGGCATGGAATGCGATGTTGCATGATACCCCCACATTATCGTGATGACCTAACGTGATGACTGAATTTGACACCGGACTGAATGACCATGCTCCACCATCTGGACTATGGGCCCGCTTACTCTTGTATTCTTGGGCAACCACGAGGTACTTCCCAGCCCCCTGTCTCCACACCTCTCCCCATTCCTCTATTGAAGACTTTTTCTTCTCTGTTTGTCCATGCAACTGTAATCCAATGTAACATTGAATAATTGTTCCCTTGTTATCCCTGACCGCTGAGACCTGAGCAACATGGCTGATGCCCAGTGGAGCTGCTAGACAGCTATAGAGGAGATCCGCCCTGGTTCAGCCCTCTCCTGTCACCTACCTAGCCAGACATTGGGCACAGTTCTCCCCGTCTCCCCGCCGTATCTCCTACCGCCCCCTCACTGTGACGAAATATTGTGTACTAAACTCTGGTAACGGACGTAATTTTGTAACTTGTAACATCCTCATGTAAAGGACTCTGATACCTACGGGTCTAGCCAGCGCTATATAAAACTCTTCAAATAAAAACAAATAAATAAATAAAAATTAGTGTTTTGGCAATCACATGTTTAACTAGCTTTTCCTTACAGTACTGATCCTGCCAAATTTTTTACATGGGAGAACGCGGATGTGACAAATCCTGCACTTTACCTCACTACTGAGAAATTAGCAGTATAAGCTCATCCTTATGCCCAGATTGAAGGGATATTTGTGCACCTTCAGAACAATGTTTAACAGGTGAGGTAAACTAAACGTAACTGAATCGGAGTAATTTCACGGAAAGCCTGAGCTTTACAGTACTACGGTTGCTAATGTCCCGTTAAGCCATCAGATGCTCAGACAATGTCAACAATGGCACAATGTGCACAGAGGTCAACAAGTCTTAGAAAACAGTAACAATTTTCCCGTAATCAATATTTTTAGTGTACGCTCTGTCCATACCAGAGTATATTGTTTCCACTGTTTTTCGGTGTAAATTTTTGATTTTAAGCAGCTTGAAAAAGATCCAATTTTGGTACCTGGACGGTGCCACGTGCAATAGCTTGCACTGGTTACACAGCTGGGAGGGCAACCGTCTGAAGGGTAGTTCATCCATATAGATATAGAATGGTAGTTCGACATTGCCCCTTTTCCTTTTTCCTCTTTTTTGCCTATGCTACACAGCATCCGCAAAAAGCTAAGCTAATGCTTGTTGAACTTTTGCTGTTTCTTCTGTTACAATTATTTTACCTGTTTTTAGGTCTCGTAGAACCAATATGCATGTGTTGTTCTGCGAGAGTTATAGTATGGGGCATTCGAAAATGCTCCCAAAGTCTGCAGGCGAATCTGGCACAGTGCTTGTGACCGGGCGAGCGCACTATCTGCCCGCCTGCAGACTTTGGGAGCATTTTCACGGCCGCTATGATGTTCTCAGTGAGCCGCATGGCAATTGAGAACATCAAAGCGGCCACGAAAGTGCTCCGAAAGTGCTCACCATTTGTTGCTTCCAACAATTTATTGTTAGGCAATGCTTGCAAATACCACGTACAGTAGGAATAACTGTGTTCTCTGTTCAAGTACTGTGTTGAATCTAAAAACATTAAGTTTCAGAGACTCTACTTCAGACTAAATACATTTTCATAAACTAAGTTCTAGGAACATCCATACAGCACATTTATGACTATAAAGACACTTCACATCTATGAAAGCATTTGCCCAGTAAACGATTTGCTTTACTTTACCCATCATCCGCTCTAGTGTAGCACTTGGAGGTTTTTACTCTTGTTTTACCTTTAGGATTAATCTAAATGATTATGTTGGATTTTTAGAAACAAAAATATTTCAGAGATATATTGTGTATGATATTTAGCTTACCTGCTCTTTAAATAGCTGTCGTAGGACAAACATGCACTCTCGAATAACTTGCTTGTCATCCATGTCCTTAATGAAAGTCACAGCAGCTCCAGTAACCACAGACATTAAGGGCTTGTTTATCGATGCATAAGTGCCACACTCTAGTCCACTGTACGGTCCGGTGTAACATGTCAACTCTGTTCTGCCAGCTGCCAGTCACTTGGTGTGAGTTATATTTCGCCAGTGCAGCTTCAGACAATACTAGTTGTGCATTTTTGTAGGCACGGCGCTGTTTTCTGAAGGCCCACGTTCTGTCTTCCAAAACTATCACGCGTTGCAAATTAACCCCTCCCTCACCACCTCCCTAATCGCCAACCCCAGCTCTCACAGAGCATAACAATAGCAGCAGAAAAGACAGCAAATGGCCGCTAGAGTCGGACTCTTTGTTGGGAGCCTAACATGCGTTCCTTGGAAGCTGCGCACTTGAGTGCTTCTGTCAGCGCAGTTGGACTGGTGTTACCCAGCAGCTTTCGGGCATGCCACGGCTCTCATTAAGAGTAGTGCATCAATGAGGCCGTTCCTAGAGAGCAGCATGTGAGGCTACTGTGGCTCTCTCTCTGCCAAGGCCCTCAAGCAATTCCCGTGGGCTGCGCTCCACTCTGAGCTGTAGCCCCAAGCGCGGTGCTGCATCCAAGCTGCTGCCTTGTGTGAGGAGCTGCTCACTAAGCTGATGCCCGTGTGCGGTGCTGCACTCTAAGCTGTTGCCCCGTGTGCGGCGCTGCACTATAAGCTGCTGCCCTTTGTCCAGTGTTCCAATCTAAGCTGCTGCCCAGTATGCACTGCAGCACTCTAATATACTGTCTCGTGCTCAGTGCTCCATTGTAAGCTGCTGCGCAGTGCTGTACTCTAAGCTGCTTCCCCGTGCTGAAATATCCACTCCTTTGCGCATCCTTTCTGGCCTCTTCCTACTTAACTTTTCATCCTTTCTCCTTAAACTCCATCCATGCTGCTGACGAGCTCCGCTCATCATGGAGTACAGTGGAGCTGCACTCATGACGAGCTGAGCTCATCACGGCCGTTGGAACGTTCGCACGCGGGGCTAATTTCCCTGCTGTACTGAACGTTTCATAAACGAGTGCAGCCGTGACGAGCTCAGCTCGTCATGAGGACAGCTCCGCTGTATCCATGACGAGCTCAGCTCGTCACCAGCATGGGGGCGCTGCGCGCGGCCCCCTCCCCCCGCACAGGAGGTAAAAAACCCCTGCAGCGAAGGGGTTAATCCCATTTCCAAATTCTCACAACCCCTTCGAGCACTGTTATCTTAAAATGTGTGTTTCTCTCTGTCTTATGATGTCTGCCCTGCCACCATTTACTTCGGACCCTCACACACTTTCACACCCCCTCACCCTCACCCTCACACACCAGCTCACCCTCACACACCCTCACCCCCCTCACATCCCCTCACCCTCACCCTCACAAACCCTCACTCACCCTCACACCCTCACCCTCACACCCCCTCACCCTCACAACCCTCACCCTCGAACTCCCTCACTCACCCTCATGCTCACACCCCCGCACTCACCCTCACACACCCTCACACACCCTCACCAACATAGCATAACAAAACACAGCATAGCATTACAAAAAAAGCATAGGATAGCAAAACATAGCATAGCATAACAAAACAAAGCATAGTATAGCAAAACAAAACATAGCATAACAAAACACAACAACACATAGCATAACACAACAAAACATATCATAGCTTTACAAAACACAACAAAACATAGCATAGCAAAACACAACAAAGCATAGCATAACATAACAAAAACAACAGAACATAGCATAACAAAACATAGCATTACAAAACAAAGCATAGCATAACATAACAAAGCATAGCAAAACATAACATAGCATAGTATAACAAAACATAGCATAGCATAACAAAACACAACAAAACATAGCAGAACAAAACATAGCATAACATAAGAAAACATAGCATAACATAACAAAACAGAGCATAGCAAAACAAAACATAGCAAAACAAAACATAGAAAAACACAACAAAACATAGCATAGCAAAGCATGGAAAAACATAGCACAGCCTAACAAATCACAACAAAACATAGCTTAGCATAACAAAACACAACATAGCATAAGAAAACAAAGCTTAGCATAGCATAGCATAACAAAACATAGCATAACAAAACATAGCATAGAAAAACAAAGCATAGCATAATAAAACACAATAAAGCATAGCATAACAAAACACAACAAAACTTAGCATAGCATAACAAAACAAGGCATAGAATAGCAAAACTAAACATAGCATAACAAAACAAAGCATAGGATAGCAAAACAAAACATAGCATAGCATAACAAAACATAGCATAACATAACAAAACATATCAAAGCTTAACAAAACCCAACAAAACATAGCATAGCAAAACAAAACATATATTAGCATAGCAAAACATAGCATAGCATACCAAACGCAACAAAACGTAGCATAGCATAACAAAACAGAGCATAGCATAATAAAACACAACAAAACATAGCATAGCATAACAAAACAGCATAGCATAACAAAGCATAGCATAGCAAAACATAGCATAACAAAACATAGCATAGCATAACATAACACAGCATAGCATAGCATTACAAATCAAAGCAAAGGATAGCAAAACATAGCATAGCATAAGAAAACAAAACATAGGATAGCAAAACAAAACATAGCATTGCATACAGCATCACTCAGCACCACCACAGCATCACTCAGGGGCACTACAACAGCACTATGCGCTACCACAGCATCACTGAACGCCACAGCATCACTCGTTCGCCATCACAACATCACTCAGCGCCACAACAGCATCAATCTGTGCAACCATTCAACAACAACTGGTTCAAATATGTTCTCTCAATGTTTCAAGCTTTTTTACAAATGTAACAAAAAGATGTTAAAATTTCACTTCTGTTCTTAGATTTTCGTCACAATAAAATACACTGAACATAATCTTCACAAAAGATATTTGAAAACGTTTAAGCTATTGCCAATATAAATTACAATAACTTTTATTTAAGTATTAATTATTAAAAAAAATTAAAAGCCATTGTTATTTGTAATATCAATACATTTCAGTCACATAAATACAACACATATTGCATTACAAATGCTATAGGTGTCACATTTGCGAAAGTTATAACTATTGGCATTGTAAATGACAAAGCTATTAATTTCGCTATTTTCAAAAACAAAACATAAATAAAAAATGTGTCATTTAGAATACCAGTAGCTCAAACTTTCCTAATGCAAGACCTATTGCATTGCAAATGCTTGTTACAATAAGAGGACTGTACAACCCCGTATCCCCGCTGCTTCTAAGCCCGTTTTATAAATGTTTTTTCACGATGTTATTTGTTATTACTTTCATCTTGATGAGCAAATCCCCCACTACCTCGGCCCCTCACTCCTATTCCTGCGTGCTGCATTCCATAGGCTGCCTCGACACGTGCATCTCTAAGCCCAAAGAAACGAAATATGAAAATATCGCGTTAAACACATTTTAATATTCCTTTGCTTTTTCCCTTGTGATATTGATTTATTCATTTTCACGGTGTACAAATAATATCATAGCACTGTATCGTACTTAAAGGTATTTTTCGGGCTAAAGTGTCTTGGAACATTAGCCATGATAACAATTCTGCAAAAGAAAACACATGGCGGTGCTACTGCGTTTCGTTTTCACAGAAAGATGCAAGTGGGGTCTCCTTTGCAGGTCCCCTTGCCGGCGTCGGCCTGTGTTTCCCATACCTGTCAAAAGGGCCTATAAAAGTGAGGTCTAACGCAGATGTAGGCCGCCGAGTGTGTGATCAGAGAGCGGGCGAGGTATGCGGGGGAGGCAGAGGCCTAGAGGCGGACCACAAAGCTGAAAGGACCTAGTGAGTGGGGATTAGCAAATACCACGGGGAACGAGAGGTTTTTAGCGGTTTTATATGGTTTTTACGAAAGAAGGCCTCTCGGAGGGTAGATGACGCCCCTACGGCGAGAGGAAAGGCCCAACTAAAGAATGCAGAGCGCATGACACCTCCGAGGGCATCTGAGAGTGGAGATGACGTCCCTTACGGCGAAAGGACAGGCCCAAGTAAAGCATGCACCGCGCGCATGCGTATCTGAGCTCAGGGCAATTGGGAGGGGGAGATGTCGCCCCCTACGGCGAGAGGAAAGGCCCAAGTGAAGGCATGAAGCCCCCTACGGCGAGAGGTGAGGCCCAAGTAAAGCATCAGAGTGCATCTGACCTCAGAAGGCATCTGGGAGGGGAGGTGACCCTTTATGGCGAGAGGAAAGGATCAGTTTAAGAATGCGGAGCCCACCAGACCTCAGAGTACTACAAAGAGCGCACACTGTCCAAAGTACATGTCAATGGATGACGGGGATTAAAACACCAGCAGCTTAAGTCTGTCACATTTTTCTTCCATTTGACTCGCGGCCTAATGCATCTGATGCAGCCGTTCTTGCACAGTCAGTAGGTCACAGGTGAAAGTACCCTTCCATTTATCCTTCTACTTAAAACAGGAGAACTGTTGAGTTGGACATTAGTAACATCTACAAAGCCGCAAGACTGTAAGCGAGTTTAATGCAACATATGCTATATAAAAATGCATAAATAAAATAAATAAATAAAATAAATATGCATTATTATTATTATCATCATAAGTATATTCTTTAGCATTATTGTTATCATTATTGAGATTATTAATATTATTACTATTATCTTTGTAAATATCGTTCTTGCTATTATTGTCTCTTTATTAGATAACAATAACATCTATAATAATACTACTACTAATAATAGTAATAGTGATACAACTGCTAATAACAATAATAATACAATCGTTATCTGAAGGAGAAACCTTATTAATAATCATAACCTAAAGAAGGTAAAAATAACTTATTATTATTCATAATATTAATAATTATTAATAATATACTTATTATCATTTGCTCATCTTATTAGTGGTAGCGTAATTATTATCATGATTAGGATTCACACTTCTACTAATAGCAGTATGAATAATTATAATAGCAATAATGATTATCACTAATTAATTACTACTTACGATAGAAGTAATAATAATAAAATAATCCCATTTAGCACCGGTGCCTCCCCAGTCCCATCAAGCCAAACATGCTAGGGCTGGATTGAAACAGGACCCAGCGAATGAACTCTTCCCGTAAATACTACCGCGGCCTGCACCTTGCGCAAAGTGTGTGATCTTGGACTGTTCTCTTACTCCCACTCTCACGCCTAGAACCCCAGGACTCAGGCGCTCTTCCCCGGCATCGCGTCCTTCTCGCCTCAGCTGAAATGAGGAATCAGTCCAACTGACCATTCTGGTTCTTTGTCTCGCAGACTTTGTATTCATTCAAACTTGTTTGCTCAGGCACCGGAATTCAAACTTTTCACAGTTTTATTCTTCAGCAATTCACACCCTTTCTGGCAAGGTTTGGACATTTTCTTTTATTGCTGATAATTATAACTACAGGTAGAAAAATACTTTCCCACGGATGTTCGCGTCTACTAGGAGGCAGGTTTTGAAGGTTTTGTTGTACAACTTGTATTTCTGCTGTGCGGTCTTGATGTGAGATCTTAAAGGTGCACTGTCTTCAACTGAGTGAAAGAGACATTGTGTCTGTCACTGCACAGAAGCCTTTAGCATTGGCGTGTGTTTATTTTTCATTAAAACACTTCTAGCTTCCTAGTTCCTAATGACTTGGGTCATGAAACCCCTTCAGCCAGTCCTGACTTGTCTGCCAACGTCTGTCTCTGGCAAGGTTTCTTAAGTCCATACTTAAATAGTTTAAAGTGAAACTACATGCCCCAGAAATTAATCTTTTGTTGGCTGAAAAGCCGAACGGTTCTAGGGTCATAACTGAAATGGATCCACTGTGTTGGAACTCAAAATACCTCTGTAGTTTTGCTACAGCTTTACGCAATAAGCAGTGGCAAAAGTAATAGGATTCGCCTATGCAAGAGCTGTTGGCTATATCAATGTATTTTAGCCATGTTGTACAGCAGCACAGCAACAGTGATGGCTGGGTTCAAACAATGATGGCGAACAAGCAACAAGAAAAAACAAGTACTGTGAATTGGAATTGGTTTCACCTATGCAAATATTATTTTTTTGTTGTTGTAAGTTTTAGCTTGGTTAGCAAATGTAAAACGAATATGGTAAAATAATATTTGAATAGGGGTACAAGAATGCCAGAAGGTACGGGTGTGAACTGCAAAAGGTGTGTATGTTTACCGATAGATATCATAAAAATAATAATACCTGACACTGTTGGAGAATATGTGCTTAGTCAGAGAGAACAACATTGGCAGGCTGGTATGGGGCTTTAAGGCATAGAAGACTTACTAGTTAATCTAGAAATAACAGTGTAATATAAACCTATCTAAATCCAAGAAACGCACCCGGAAGAGCAATTTTCGCCATCTGTATAACCAACAAACTGCCTGACAATAGGCGAGCCATAGATGAAGATCTGTCCTGTGAAGTCGGTACGCATGTGCACACCAAACCCAGCCAGCACTTCCCAGGTGTATTTGATTCAAGTGGAATGAAAACGAGCCGGTGGGCCACTAATCGTTGAAATGGCCTTTCTTCAGCAGGTGTGGAAACCCTGTAAGGTTGAGGAGAGGACCCCACACAATGAGACTTATTAAGGGCACAAAAGCAGACAGGAAGTCAAGTCAAGTCAGATAATTTATATAGCGCGCTACATACCCAGAGGGTCTCAAGGCGCTTGAAGAAGGGTGGGGGATTATTGGTCGAATATCCAGGTTTTAAGTTGCTTTCTGAATGCTGAGTGGTTTTGAGTGAGGCGAAGGTGAGTGGGAAGTGAGTTCCAGGTTTTAGCTGCCAGGTAGGAGAAGGATCTTCCTCCCATGGTGGTTTTGTTGATGCGAGGTACAACAGCAAGGGCTTGGTTGGAGGAGCGTAGCTGGCGGGAGGGGGTGTAGAAGGAAAGTCGTGTGTTGAGGCATTCGGGTCCAAGTACATAAAGTGCTTTGTGAGCTTGAGTTAGGAGGCGGAATGTTATCCTTTTATTAACGGGGAGCCAGTGAAGGTTTTTCAGGTGACTAGAAATGTGGTCTTTACGCGGGATGTCTAGTATGAGTCTGGCTGATGCGTTCTGGATGCGTTGGAGTTTTTTCTGGATTTTTGCAGTGGTACCGGCGTAAAGGGTGTTTCTGTAGTCCAGGCGGCTCGTGACTAGTGCGTGGGTGACCGTTTTTCTGGTTTCGGTGGGGATCCAGCGAAATGTTTTTTGAACATGCGAAGAATGTTGAAGCAAGATGATGAGACGGCGTTGACTTGTTTGTTCATCGAGAGTGAGGAGTCCAGGATGACGCCCAGGTTCCGTGCGTGGTCCGTCGGGATGGGTGCTTTTCCGAGGGCCTCTGGCCACCAAGAGTCATCCCAGGCGGATGGGGAGGTACCTAAGATAAGGACTTCTGTTTTGTCTGAGTTCAGTTTCAGACGGCTGTGCTTCATCCACTCGGCTACTTCTTTCATTCCTTCATGTAAGTTGGTTTTGGCGGTGTTCGGGTCTTTGGTGAGTGAGAGGATCAGTTGAGTGTCATCAGCGTAGGAGATGATGTTGAGGTTGTGTTGGCGTGCGATGGTCGCGAGGGGGCTCATGTATACGTTGAAGAGGGTGGGGCTGAGTGAAGATCCTTGTGGCACGCCGGAACAGGAACTCATATGAGGTGAGGTTTGGCATAGAGACCCAGCCAGTAGGGCACGCCGAGGTTAAGGAGAGTAGGGCATGAGATGGAGGAAACCTTATCATCAAGACGCACCAAGGGATGATAGTGCTAAATGTCTAATTAAATCGAAAAGATAATCAGACAGGCTGTAAGGGGGCACGGGGGAAACTTGAAAACTTGCAAGCTGGATGAGAAGAAGAAGAAGCAAGCATGAGAATGGACTGACACAAGCCAATCGAGACAATGCTTGTCCCCCCCCCCCCCCCCCCCCCCGCCCGGGTGGGCTTTTCTTTGTCCCTGTTTTCTTCTCCCATCCCCCATGTGTTTTCACTCTGTACCATGTAAATATGCTCTTTATTTTCAATACAAATTACTGAAATAAAAAAAAAAAATCTTGTGTTCTAAACATTGACATTATGTTTTCCCTAACGTTGATACAATTAATATCATTTTTCGTATATTTATTAGATTTTTCATTTCAGATTGTAGCTTATTCCATGTTGCAGATATGAACATATGTCTGCACATATTCATATGTTTTGAGCAATATTGGAATGCCACAATTTGAGTGTCTCTACTTCCAAAACAACATCAGCTGCCGAAAACCACCTCTAAGGCAGCTCCTTGGCGTTATATTGGAGTTATCTCAACATTGATATAAACCGTATATCCTGAATTATCTCCTCAGAGTAATAACGCAATGTAAAAAACACACAAGACAGAGGGGTGAGAAGATAGAGGACCCTCTACAGCCTCCTGCTCAGTACTTCAATCACAAAAAGAAGAGGGATAATAATGATACTACGTGATGCTGGGTGAGTAAAGTGGGAAATGCACCAAACTTTTAAAACTGCCCTCACACACAGCAAGCTGTGTCTTGCTTCATCATAGGGCTGCTAACACACCACCGCGCCTACCCAACGCTGGAGGTGGAGCAATAGGGAGGGGAAGACAATACAATATACATTGCCAGATCACGGGTGAGAAATTGTGCAGAAAAAGTGATATAAAACTGGTCTCAGGGAGCCCTTATTACAGTTATATTATTAGGTACCCTGTCCAAATTGAAAATGAAAATGAAAAATGTGGATGCTGGGTTGGGGAGCTCATAATGAGACTCCAACCCCTCCACTCTGCATAAGTAACCATGAATTTAGCAGGAGAAAGTGCTCAGCACTGACTGGAGCGGAGCCCAGCACATGGAGCCCTGGGCCGAAGCAGCAGCAGCGCAGCTTTGGGCATTGCCCAAAGCTGATCAGTTTTTGTCTGTGCACAGGCGGCGGCTCTGTGGAGCAAGGTAAGTGCTGGGAGGTGTGTAGTGTGGATTATCCTAGTAATAGGAGACTGTTACTATGACGGAGAAAAGACATGGCACCCAAACAGGAGGAGGAGGCTTGGGAGAAAATGTAATAGAAAGGGGGCAAGGCATCGCTGAGGGATGAGCGGCTTTCACTGAGCATGCATCAGAAAGCTGTCTGAAGGCCTGCAGCAGTCACATGAGACAAAAAAAACTAAACATTTCTCAAGACATAAAGACTTATCACACTGAGCACCAGCAGTGGCATTGGAGCACAATCAGATTTACCGGCTTAAGACATGCGAAGCAAGAGAAACAGCAGCACTCTGGACGTGAAGCCTCACAGGCGGCTGACATGTTGTAAGGATTTTACACATGGCGCCATGTCCTGCGTAGGAATTTCTGTTAGCTGAGCAAGCAGCCATAAAGCATAATAAGTACAGTTATGCTGTACGGACTGGGGAAGCAGATTCAAGTCCCTATGTGAGCTTAATCATGTGATTCTGGTCAACTCCCACCCCAAAGAGGATGATCACCAGTACTTGGGCCATGAGAGACACAGACGAACAACAGAAAATAGTATGTTACAGCCAATAGAAATGGAGGAAAAGTAAGGGGCAAGCACAGGACCCAATTAAAAGCATGTGCAGGATATTAGCCCCTTTTAAGATTTATATTAAATACAATAAATTTAACAAGCACAGTGCAAGCGCTGTGCAGATGACACCCAAAAAGGACCCCAATCCGAGAACAAGAAGCAATAGGACACATCAGCATTTGGTCCATATTTGGGGGTATTTAGACACAAGAGCGAAAATACAAATATCGTGGGACCAAATATTGTATTAAAAATATTAGGGACAAAAATATTGTGAAAGTAAGTTTCTATAGGTAAGTAGTTTTACTATATATAGCTTGCTGTGGTGGAAAGCAAGTTCCTTAGGAACCTGATATCCCTCCCTTTAAGCACACCTCTTCTTCCTCTTAAGCTTGGTCTGGGTATTACGGCCCTTAACGATCTTGCGAGGCTTCGCCCATTGTTGTTTTGGCATTGATTGGCCTCCACCTCTGATCGGACACATTATGCAGCTGCTTTTTGGGAGGTCTCAAATCTGGACACCGCAAATAAAATTGCCTGGATTAAACAAGTGAATGCCTTACGGTCTAACATTGGCTTACCAACTCAGGCCATCAGTCAATCACCCTCATACTCCAGAAGTCAAGTTAAACTTTTGTATTGGGCTAGGGTCCATGAGAAAAACTTTCAGAAAAACCATCTTGGCAGCCTAACATACACTTTCATCGATCTGAAATCCTAATTATTACCTAGAAAGCTACTTTGATATTATAAAAGTCCCAGCTGTCAGGAAGCTGTACTCACAGTTTAGGCATGGCAGCTTACCAATTAATGCTTTTATTAGGTACTAGCAGAATTGCAGATCTCATCCTAAGGGCTGCCCTACTTGTTCATGTCCACTTGAATCTATTGGCCATGTACTTTTTGCCTGTAAAGCATACGCAAGGCTAAGAAGCAAATCGTTAGCTCCTGTGTGCACACAATTAGGGACCCGGAGCTCTAAAAACACCCTACGGATACTAAAATCAGATGCCAGACCTCTCTTAGCCTGTGCCACTGCAAAATGTCTAGGCCAATTCTGGCCGATCAGATGGAGGTCACAACCCATAAGGGTAACTGGCATGAATAGATAAAATAGGTAGCACTGACCATTTAAGATTGTTCTTATCAAATAATGCTGCTTTCTCAATTTCAAAATTTTTAAAAATTGTTTAGGACTCCATTTTATGCATTAACCAGGATTTTACGATTAGTCTTGGCACCTTACCTTTTTGATTAAGAGTTTAATGCGCAGGGTATCAATTTGGAAATTGAGTTGTATTAATATTAACAACACTTTTGCACTTTTGCCATATAATTATGTTAGTGAGACCCAAGTCATGACCGCTGTGGATATTGTTTTATTTATATGATGCTGCATCCTTTAAATGTAAACTTGAGCGCTTTTATTTCTTTTGTGCACATTTTTTATCAATACGCTCTTTTTATTGTTAATGAAATTTATGATCCCTATGGTCGCTTCTTTTATGGTTTGCTAAACCAAAATAAAGAAATTTGACAGGAATATATAACTACACACATATTAACCTTGACAATAGTAGACACGTCTTTGCACTTTATATAATGATTTAATAAATACCTGCCTTATGGGAGATATTCTAAGAGTCCGTTTCACTCGTTTCTGTTGCTGATTGGCGGCTGAGTGTGGAAAATATATATATATATATATATATATATATATATATATATATATATATATTTTCCGCTCCGTGGGGTTGTCCAAAAAACGGGTAGCACTCGAGCCTGCGTGCGCCTTCCCCAAGGCGTTAGTTGGTATGGGCAGTTTCGTGCTTGTAATAGGCCAACTTGGACAACCCCACGGAGCGGAATATATATATATCAACATTTTGTCCAATCATGGTTAAAGATAATATTGATTATTACCATGATTTGATAACGACTGATATCAAGAAGTTGCAATACAAGGTGGCACGTGATAAAGGATTTTACACCAATAAGGACCGCCAATATTATGATTTAATCAAAAAACTACAAATGGATAAAACTGTGATTATTCGCCAGGCAGATAAGGGAGGCAACGTTGTTATCTGGCCCAGAGAGAAATATATGGAGGAAGCTTGGAGACATTTAAATGACAAGGAATGCTACAAACGAGTAGATATTGCAACTATTAAAACCTTTTGGAACAATTTCTACATAAAGTTGGCAGCATGGAAAGGTTTGGGATTGTTAAGCTCGGATGAACTCAAATTTTTAAAGAACAATCATCCCACTATACCTTGTATATATTTGATCCCAAAGATCCATAAGGATGCCCAGAACCCACCAGCTAGACCAATTATTGCAGCGTGTGATGGCATTCTAGAAAACACCTCCAAATACATTGACTTCTTCTTACAGGACCACATGAAAAATTTGCCTACCTTTATCCAAGACACTGGCCATTTCCTTAGAAAGCTAGAATTGATACAGTGGAGAGAGGATTATTTACTTATGACTCTAGACGTCACCTCCCTTTACACCAGCATTAATCATTTTGATGGATTAAAAGCAGTTAAACATTTTTTGAATAACAGACCCCTTCACTGTCATGCTCATAATGATATGCTGGTGGCAATGATTGAAATGTGTCTATACAACAATTACTTTATGTTCGATAAACAGTGCTTTCAGCAGACAAGGGGGGTGGCGATGGGTTCCTGCTTCTCCCCCAGCTACGCATGTTTGCACATGGGGCTGTGGGAGAAGCAGGTACTCGGGCTACAGTTTGCTGAAAATATCAATAACAACATCATATGCATGTATCGATACATTGATGATTTGTTACCGATTTGGAGGGGAGAGGAAGCTTTAGCAGCCACTTTTGTCGAAGAAATTAATGTAAATTGTCTTAATTTAAAATTTACCTCTCATATCAGCAAAACATCAGCTAACTTCTTAGATGTAGAGGTATTTATTCATGAACAAGTACTCCACACAAGATTACACAGAAAGGAAACAGCTGGCAATACCTTATTGCATGCTACCAGCAATCACCCACGCCATCTAATTCGGAGCATCCCCTATGGGGAGATGCTTCGGATTAAACGGATTTGTAGTAGGCATGAAGATATGGTAAAAGCACAGTCTGCATGTCGGGAACGTTTTTTTGCAAGAGGATACTCGGACAAAAATATTCAGGCAGCAGTGAAACGAACACAACTTTTGCCTAGAGAGGAGGCCCTAGTCACAAAAGCGATGAGACAGCAGGTTGCTGAGGTCCCTGTTGATGATACCATAAGATTTATCATGACATATAGCAAGCAACATCGTGATATCAGAAAAATTCTAACCAAACATTGGGATCTTATTAAGAATGATTCTGTATTGAAAATGGGTGATACCATGTCTCCAAATATAACATTCAAAAAAGCTGGCTCCATGCAGAATAGTCTGACTAGTAGCAGCCCTGAAATCCTTGTGAAGACTGATTGGTTAAGTAACAGGAAAGGGTTTGTTAAATGTTCCATATGTAAAGCTTGTCAGAATGGAGTCAACAAGAAAACTTTTACTTCTCCTTTTTTTAAGAAAGAGATTAGCATCTCAAAATACCTAACTTGCAAAACTGAGTTTGCGATATATGTTCTTGAATGTCCCTGTGGACTTAGATATATTGGTAGCACAAGACTCCCAGTCCATAGGAGAGTGCTCCAGCATTTAAGAGCGATTAAACACTGTGACGAAAATTACCCTGTCGCCAGACATTTTAAGGAATATCATAATCAAAATCCCCATCTATTAAAATATTATGCAATAGATGCTGTTATGCCCCTTAGAAGAGGAGGCGACAGAGAGGGTGCTCTTCGCAAACTGGAAACATTTTACATCTTGAACCTAGATAGCAAACATCCTAATGGATTGAATGCAGGGGAAGATCTGTATACATGTCTGTAATGAATAACACTCATGTGCATTCATCTTATCGATATCTTTGGTTCTATTTATGAAATCTAAGTATATGGTAATAGTTTATAATGCTAACTCTTCTTATCATAATGAATTTTCAATTACATAAACAGATATAATATTTTTAATCTGTTTGACTAATTTATTATTTGGAATGTGATTATAACATGCATTGTTTTAAATGTTATTAATTCATGTTTTGCACTTTTTGCACATTCACAAGGGTTGTACCTTATATTGTTTACAATGCACTACTTTGCACATTGGATCATACCTAGACATTTTAACTTGGCATAATACTATTTAACATACGTTTCATGTCGAATTCGCACTTTAAACTGAAAGGCATTTAGGTCTGGTTTTGGATAGTAAATGTGTATTTTACAGATAGTATCCTACAAGCAGCTTTTCCCAGTGTGACATTTACTGATAGAATGATTGCCCAAAGTCGCTATTTGCTATTTTAGCAGCTATTTTTTGCACAATTTTATTAGATACATTTTAAATATATGATATTTTAATATATTTATCCTTTGTATTTATATGGGAAATGTTTTTAGCTTATTTTTTAATATACAAAACAGTACATTTATTGCTGCTTGTTTGAAAAATAGGTTTACCGACATTTTACACTGTTATAGTATGTTGTTTATATCTATGATGACGTATGTGTTTCCTTTGTGCACTGCCACTTTAAAGTTTGAATTTCACCTCCTTAGCGCTGTCATGTGATCAAGGGTCGAGGAAGACCCGAAACGCGTCATGGCTATGGTGCGGGGGCGCTTTTGCACATAATAAAGATTGCACCTGAAAATTCCTGGGTCCGCTGTCATCCTTCTACAGAACGTGAGGCTGACTTCCTGAGTAATATATATATATATATATCCAACACAGCAGGAGCCCAACTTGAAGACACGCCACAGGAACGAAAATTTAAAGCTCTTTATTTGTAGCTGTACATCTTGCTGGCAAGCGTCACAGTCATGAAAACACACCACATTTTAAAAATCCAGACGCGTTTCGGGTGTTTGCACTCCCTTCATCAGCGCCAAAAATGCGAGGCAGTCGTGATAGCACCGTTCTTTAAGCACTCACGGTATTTGAAGATCCCTGCCATGGTGGGCGTGGCTCCCAGACGCCTCCTGGGAACTGTAGTGCGTGAAGTATTCCCAAGTGGGCGCGCTGTTTCACTCTTGCCCAATAACGCAAATAAATCCCATGTGGGTTGATGTGAACTTCTGACGGGCGCCTGCCCTGCTTTCTAGATGTTGCTACGAGCAGAGCGGGGCGCTCCCTGCAAAGCACATCCGTTCTCGTTCCTCCTTCAGTTCAACCACCTGGTGGTGACAGACCAGGTCCGCAACAGCGGCGGGCAGTCTTCACTGAAAACACCATAGGTTTCACACACGTTATAGTTAGGAATAACGCACCGCCAAACAACGAGCGCCGCATCTGCCCGAAACAGACCGTCGATGAATTCCGCCGCAAGGCATAGGGCAGTGGCTGCCGCCATGGACTGGACTATGGATTGGCCCTAACGATTTCGAAAAAGAATTGTGAGGGCAACGCGGAGCAATTTAATGTGGCAGAAAAATATCACCCATTGAAGAGAAATCATTGCTTGCTTTGAATTAACTACAGGAACCAGGATGCTCGCTGTTGAAGGAAATGCCCATGAAGGGTTGGACAAATAAAAAGAACCACCGATATGGCCCTGTTAGTTGAAGCGCTGCCTGACGATGTGTGACTACTCCTCCTCTGAAGAAGACCGAAGTTACCGTTGAAATGCATTAGGAAGCAAAACGGAGCAATTGCAATAAAAATCAGCTGGAACTGACCGCGTTGTGTGTGCGACTCATTTTCTCTTCTGAGAGGGTGTTGGAATACTATGACGACGTGGTCTTGCCGTGGAATAACGCACCACCAAACAACGAGCGCCGCATCTGCCCGAAACAGACCGTCGATGAATTCCGCCGCAAGGCATAGGGCAGTGGCTGCCGCCATGGACTGGACTATGGATTGGCCCTAACGATTTCGAAAAAGAATTGTGAGGGCAACGCGGAGCAATTTAATTTTGCAGAAAAATATCACCCATTGAAGGGAAATCATTGCTGGCTTCGAATCAACTACAGGAACCAGGATGCTCGCTGTTGAAGGAAATGCCCATGAAGGGGTGGACAATTAAAATGAAGCACCGATATGGCCCTGTTAGTTGAAGCGCTGCCTGACGATGTGTGCTTGCTCCTCCTCTGAAGAAGACCGAAGTTAGGGTTGAAATGCATTAGGAAGCAAAACGGGGCAATTGCAATAAAATTCAGCTCGAACTGACCGCGTTGTGTGTGCGACTCATTTTCTCTTCTGAGAGGGTGTTGGAATACTATGACGGCGTGGTCTTGCCGTGGAATAACGCACCGCCAAACAACGAGCGCCGCATCTGCCCGAAACAGACAGTCGATGAATTCCGCCGCAAGGCATAGGGCAGTGGCTGCCGCCATGGACTGGACTATGGATTGGCCCTAACGATTTCGAAAAAGAATTGTGTGGACAACGCGGACCAATTAAATTTTGCAGAAAAATATCACCCATTGAAGGGAAATCATTGCTGGCTTCGAATTAACTACAGGAACCAGGATGCTCACTGTTGAAGGAAACGCCCATGAAGAGTTGGACAATTAAAATGAAGCACCAATATGGCCCTGTTAGTTGAAGCGCTGCCTGACGATGTGTGCCTGCTCCTCCTCTGAAGAAGACCGAAGTTACGGTTGAAATGCATTAGGAAGCAAAACGGAGCAATTGCAATAAAAATCAGCTGGAACTGACCGCGTTGTGTGTGCGACTCATTTTCTCTTCTGAGAGGGTGTTGGAATATATATCTATATATATATATATCCAACACAGCAGGAGCCCAACTTGAAGACACGCCACAGGAACGAAAATTTGAAGCTCTTTATTTGTAGTTGTACATCTTGCTGGCAAGCGTCACAGTCATGAAAACACACCACATTTTAAAAAGCCAGACGCGTTTCGAGTGTTTGCACTCCCTTCATCAGCGGCAAAAATGCGAGGCAGTCGTGATAGCACAGTTCGTCAAGCACTCACGGTATTTGAAGATCCCTCCCATGGTGGGCGTGGCTCCCAGGAGCCTCCTGGGATCTGTAGTGCGTGAAGTATTCCCAAGTGGACGCGCTGTTTCACTCTTGCCCAATAACGCAAATAAATCCCACGTGGGTTGATGTGAACTTCTGACGGGCGCCTGCCCTGCTTTCTAGATGTTGCTACGAGCAGAGCGGGGCGCTCCCTGCAAAGCACATCCGTTCTCGTTCCTCCTTCAGTTCAATCACCTGGTGGTGACAGACCAGGTCCGCAACAGCGGCGGGCAGTCTTCACTGAAAAAACCATAGGTTTCACACACGTTATAGTGAGGAATTAGCATTTAACCACTTCACTTCGGCGGCTATTCCGCCGCAGTGCTAAGGAGGCCGAGGGGACGTGCGGCGCGCCCATGCTGGTGACGGAAACCGCTCCGTCACCAGCCGCGGTTGCGCTGTGCTCATGACACAGCGGTTCCATCACGGCCCCACCCGCTCAATGGAACGCTCAGCGCAGGCGCGGAATCCGCGCCGCGCAGGCGTGCCGAGCGGGCCATGACGGAACCGCTCCGTCATCAGCACAGCGCGACCGCCGCTGATGACGGAGTGGTTCCGTCACCAACAGGGGAGGGGTTAAAAAAGCTTGAGATATACATATATAAAACATATTTAATTTTCAGAAAAATACACATTCACTGGATGCCATCATTGATGTCATTTGAGATGTCATCAGTGATGTCATGAGTGATGTCACTGACCACGTCATCAGCAGTGCATTGCGGTCGCGCGAGTTATAGTTAGCTGAACTAACTATAACGGGGGAATTTCAAAGGTTTTGTATGAGTGAAATGTCCAGCTAACTATAACATGTGTGAAACCTATGGTTTTTTCACTGAATTTGCAAGGTTTTTTAAATGCTAATTCCTTACTATAATGTGTGTGAAACCTATGGTTTTTTCAGTGAATTTGCAAGGTTTTTTAAATGCTAATTCCTAACTATAATGTGTGTGAAACCTATGGTTTTTTTAGTGAATTTGTACGTTTTTTTAAATGCTAATACCTCACTATAATATATTTAAAACCTATGTTTTTTTAAGTGAATTTCAAAGGTTTTGTAAAAGATAATTTTTAAATGTACTAATTATTAAATTTCTTTTTTTTATACTAATTTTTCTTTTTTATAATAAATAATTACATATTATTTTTCCCTTATTTATATATCACATTTTATAGTAAAATAATTATAAAACTAAGTACAAAATTTTTTTTGTTATGATCATAAGGTTTGCGCACCGTAAGCACACCGTGAAAGCTCCGTGCGCTCACCCCCGAAAGTTTTTTTAATTTCAAAAACGTAATTTCTACGTATTTAAAGTAATTTTTAAAGGTAGACAATATCTGCTATAATGAAGAAAATCTTTTTTTAAAACTTTTAATAACAGTATATTACTTTTTAAAGCAATTACGAATCTCGCGAGGGTGCATCCTACGTAAGCGCTCCGTAAGGGCATCGTAAGAGTGCGTAAGCGCTCCGTAAACGCTCCGCAAGTGCACCGTAAGATTACGTCCAACCATGTGACCTTAAAACAAGAGATTCTATTGGTTTATAATACTTCCTACTCCAATTATTGAAAGATCCCTCCCATGTTAATCATTCTTCTTTGACTTTCACAGAAGAACCATCTTTTTTTCTTCAGCTCCTGGGCTTTAGAGAAACAGCTCCAAATGGCTGAACTTCCACAGGAATCTGATAATTCTTCATCTTCATCTGAAGAATTTGTAGAAGAACAGCCACGGCCTACCAAAAAAAAGGAACCTGGAAATGCTAATAAAGGACACCTTTGGACAATTGATGTTACTTTTTCCACAAACTGCCTTTGTATTTTCAAATATAACCCAAAGGCAGAATTGGAAATGGTCCAACCAATTCAATTCAATTCAATTCAAGAATCTTTATTCGGTGATTAAAAAACACCATAAAAGCACACATACATATACATAGATAAAAAAAAGCATTAAATATTAATCTAGATCCTTGTACATAGATAATACAATAAAAATACCAGCATACAGGGCAGTGAATTTTAAAATAGAGAGTCCCAAAACTTTCATTCCTCTCCCCTTGTCATCCTTAGTCGGACCGCAACCTTGATAAAATTCATAACGCAGCACAAGGTTAGCGGGTCAGAAGCTTTTTGCAAAAAGACTAGTGCATCCCTGGCGTGTTCCAGTTGGACTTTTTTAAAAATATTTACTAGGAATCTGCGCCTGGGCATAGAAAAATAGGGACAAAGCAAGATAAAATGAAGGGAATCCTGCGGAGACCGATTGTCGCAGCCGCAGGGTCCCTTCTGCTCAATTGACGTGGTGAAACCAGCTGGTGAAGCCAACATAAAAGGAAGTAAATTCAATCCGAGACGACACATAAGAAATCTATCCTGTGTATTATGCACAAGATACAGATAGGCCTCCATACCCTCCACACTCTTCGCCAGAATATAAGTCCTCACAGACTCTTTCTCTCCTTCAGCCTCAGCTCGGTATTGGGTTTTCCGCTCTAGAAAAATTTCCCCTACTTGTTTCTTGTGCTGTGCTGTAATGGATGTGGGGTTCCTGAAGAGGTTTCCAGACCCTAGATCCTCAAGGGTGTTTCTCACATATTTAAGCCAGGGGATGCGCATGCAGTGAGTCCTACCTAAGCAGTCCAATAGAATTTCTCTGCTTAAATGCGCGTCTGGGTTTACCCAGATTTTTAGCCAGGCCACAATTGGCCTAAGTTTTAACAAATCGACCAGGTATGGCCTCCCTAGCTCCCTGTGAGATATGAATCCAGCAGTACTGGGTGGTACCCTCAGGATAGATTTCAAGTGTCTGTTTTCTTCCTGTTCAGTTCTGGTGGTGTTCACAAAGCCCCAGACTTCTGCCCCGTAGCTTACTTTGGAGCATGTTATGGAGCCGTACAAGTTCATCACCTGTTCCGGACTCCATCTGCCCAGCCTCCTGCCATATCCAGCTATTGCCCCATTAGAGGCAATCATTTTGCTACAACGTTCTGCCACCAAGGAGTTGAATTGAAGAGCACCATCAAAGGTTACTCCAAGATAGGAGAACGTTTTAACCTCCTCTAAACAATGGGTGCCTATTGTGTAAGAGAATTTAGAGGAAGGTTTTTTGCCTGCCAGGAGCACGTAAGATTTACCTAGGTTGACAGATAAGTCCAGGTTACTCATGAACTTGACAAACCCATCTATCAGAGTTTGTAGGCTTCGGGGTGTGCGTGCAAGCAGGACCGCGTCATCTGCATAAAGCAGGACAGGGATATGCCGCGTCCCGACCCTTGGGGAGTCTGCCTTCAAGCCCAAAAGAAACTGCTCCAGATTGTTAATATACAAGGAGAACAAAAAAGGGGCAAGAATACAACCTTGTCTGACTCCACTTTTACATGGAAAAGAGTCAGACAATCCACCCTCCCTGTTAAATCTAACCTTGGCCGTGGTATCACTGCAGCTCTCTCAGTATGGCGATTAAACCACTCTCGATCCCCATGCCTAACATCATGTCCCACAACTTCCCTCTATTGACGTGATCGAATGCTGCTGCCAGGTCCATAAATCCCATGTAAATGGGTTCATCACTGGCCAGAGTATATTTGGCAGTCAGCATATATAGGTTCAGGCATTGGTCACTAGTGGACCTCCCTGACCTGAACCCATATTGAGTGTCCGAGAAGATGTTGTTCTCTTCGGTCCACTCGGACAGTCTATTCAGAATTGCCCTTCCCAAAAGTTTAGCCGAGACGTCAATCAGGGAAATAGGCCGATAGCACTTGGGATCGTCCTTGTTGCCCTTTTTGAAGATTGGTACGATAATCGCTTTAGACCATGATGGGGGGAGACCGCAGGTGATAGCAGTGTTTAAGACCCTAGTCATCAGTGGGGCCCATAGTTCTATATTACTAAGAAACAGGTCAGGGGGAATTCCATCCGGGCCCGGAGATTTATTCTTAGTTAGACTCTCCATCCCTGCCTTGATCTCCTTAAGAGTAAATACTACCGGGGGACCTTGACATGGGGTTACTGATGGCTCTGCCTGGGTGCCCGGCTCATGGTTATACAAACTCCTAAAGTGGGTAACCCACTGCTCCGGGAGGATGTTAGCTCCTATCTCCGGAGAATCATTTTCTTGAAATGTTGGTTTATTAATGATTCTCCAAAACCCCGCTAGGTCCTTTCTTTCTCCCGCCTCTCTCAGATCTGCCCATGCTTCTGCCTGCAGGGTGAATTTCCTCCTTTTGGTCTCTTTTTTATATTTTTCTCTGCACGCCCTAATTTTTTGTGAATCCCGTGGTTTTGACTTAAGAGAGCATTTCAATTCCCTTAGTGCCTTAGAACAATCTTTATCAAACCACCGGGGGTTGACCAGGTTACGTGCGGGCACACTGGACCTTAGTAGTCCATCGATCAGGTTAGCAATATGGTCGAACGCTTCTAGTAACCTTGGTCCCTGGACTTCCAGATCCAAACAGTCATTTATGGCCAGCATACCCTTGTCACTCAAGTTTTTATAGAACTTCACCCCATCTATTTTGGACCATTTCAGTCTCCTGCCTTGGTAGGTGACCCTCTCCTCAATTGAACGATGGACATTGGATCCAGTACCCGCCCTATACAATAGCGTTAAGACAAGCGGGTTATGGTCACTGAAGCTGTTCCAATCTATCCCTACACTGATTACTTTGTTAACCAGGGATCTCGAAACCAGGATATAATCTATGATAGATGAGCAGCCCCTGCCCTTAAAAGTTGGTGGGAGTGTACCATCAGACTGTGGGTCTATCATATTAATGGTGTGCTCTAGGTCGTACTTAAGCCGAAGCAACCTAAGAGCCGACCCCATAGGCGAGTGAGAAAAATGCGGCCCCTTCTCAATTGGGCATTGTGCCCAATCTGTATTTGCTTTGACCAGTGCCGGGCAGAGGTGACAGTTAAAGTCCCCCACCATGAGCAGCCCGTGAGACGGGCCTTTATTCTGGGATGTGATTTCTTGTCCTAGCCTATGATCAAGTTCAGTTAATACCGGGGTATGGTTATTTGCCAGCTCAGTGTTATAGATGTTAAAAACAGAGAATCTTAACCCCTTTCCATGGAACCGAACTGCCTGGATCCCATGTAAGGTCCAGTCTGGAAAGGACCAGGTGCCCGGGAGGTCTAGATCTACATAGAGGGACAAACCGCCCATTGCTCTCCCTGAGCTGGATTTTCGGGCGGGAACAAAAAAGCACTTGTACCCCTGCAGGTGGTAATTATTTTCCACAGCCCATGTCTCCTGTACACATATAATATGAAATTTTCTGATGAAATCAACCCATTCCTTGTTGTTGAATTTGCCCGCTATGCCTGCTACGTTCCAAGAGATAAGTCTCACCCCCTCTCCACTCCGTTCGGCAACCCCCTGTGCCCTTGGTCTTATTTCCCTCATTGAGCCTTGTATTGCCCGCCCTTGTCCCCCTCCTGTACTATCTGTGACTATTGCCCTAGGTACAGCAAACTTAGGTTCCCCCACATCAGCCACTAAGGTTTGCTGAGCCTTGGGACTTTGCTCCTCCAACACCTCTACCAGAGCGCCCTTTTCTGTACAACCCTGGGGGACAATATCTATTTGTCAATCGACCCCCTCTAGGCCATTCAGGCAATTGAACCGGTTATAGGTGTGAAAGGGTTGTTCTGGTCGGCCAAATATCGGTCTAGGGTTAAAAGCCTGGTGTCTCCCCCTCCTATCAACCCTCTCCCAGCTGTCATGAGTTTGGGGTGGCTGGAATGGGACTGGGGCAATGGGAAAAAAGAACGACACATGGAGGGTTTGGATGGTAGATTCCCTAGATCTATTTTTCCCTTGACATATATAGGACACCGTTCCTGTATCCCTAAAACTCACCAGTATACAATCCCCTATAATGGATTTTTGTGTTCTCCCCACCCATGGTACCCTTCTTACCATTATGATTTCATTATTGAAATGTGTCGGGAGGGGTCTGTTTTTGTTTAACCACTTAATTACCCTACTTTTCAGGGCACAAAAATCCTCAGTTTCCCCTTCCTCGAGTGGGGGAACACCCGCCATGACTACAGTGAAGGCGTTAGTCTCTGGGGGTAGATTAGGTCTACGTGGTCTCAGGGTGAGCTTCATTAGAGGGGTCGGGGTGGTATTATCTGCCGGCTGTGCCGGAGGTACAGGTCCTGGCGGAGGGTTGGGCATGTTGGCATTAAGGGGCTTAGATGATGCAGGCTTTGGATTTAGGGGTTGTTGTGAGGCCGCCGCATTCGCGGCTTGTGGAGGGACAGGGTTTACAGCACTATTTGCCGATTGATGAGGGACTACAGTGGGGGGAATGGAATCTGGTTGCCTACCCTGTTGACCAGCTGGAGTTTTCAGACTACCTAATGTGGCCTCCAGGATGGTTAGTCCGATCTCAATCTTTTTTATACTTTCGCTGATCGGTAATAATAGAGACCTTAGCAAAAATTCTAGGTTTCCAAGCGGGACAACAGACAAGGGAATATTAGCAATACTAGCTCCTGTATCTTTTATCGTGGCAGGAGCTGAATCCTCATGAGCAATGGGTTTAGGATGTGAATCAGCCGATGGTTTCTCTACTAATACGGGGATTTTTGAAAACTTCCAAAAGTCCGAATGGGGAACCTTCGGTTTGTTCCTTCCTTGACCTCCCTTCGATTTCCTCCTACGTTTATTTGGAGGGGGTCCAAAGGCTACTTGTGTAGTGAGTGGCTTAGATTTACCCTTCCTGATCTTGGCTGGGGGGGTTGGGAAATTAAATCAATGGTCACCCTGTTGGGGCTAGGACTAATAGCTGGAGCTATACTCATGACTGCAGCTGGTGAAATGTTAGTACAATCCCTCAGCAATAGTGGGACATCATCAATTCGGGACAACTCCTCCCTGGGCGTGATGAGTTGATCTCCAAGGGGGGTATTTTTCAAGTTGTCTATTGAGCGTCTCCGTTCTGCCCTTAACCTGGACAGGTTACACTCTTTGTCCCCCTCCCCCACTGCTAGGGAGAAATAATTCTCTAGAGTCCTATTTTTAGCTCCTCCCGGCTTCAATGGGGTACTCTCCCTTGCCGGGGACGGCATGGTATTCGTAATAAGTTATACTCGGCGGGGGACTCTACCAGTGAAATGAGTCCAGGGGTCGAAAACACGACCCAAGAGGGTAGGCCCAGCCCAGCCTACTCTGGCCTATGACGGCCTTAGACGGTCCCGCCCTTGTCCCGGGCTTCTCCCGGCGCCCTCCTGCGCGCTCCCGCGCAGCGGGTAAAGCAGCTCCTAATGAGGGAAGGAGGTGTTCAGGGGGCGGGGCAAGCAGGGAGAGCATCCAGGTGCAGGTGATGATGTCAGCGCAGGGACTCCTGGGCAATGGAGTCCCTGAACCTCACCTGGCGCTCGCAGCCCTGCTCCCCACAGTTCCAAAAGTTCCCTCTCACGGCAGCAGAACAGCAATGGTGAGCCCAAGCACACGGGCGAAGCGGGACCCGCGAAGCGGGTTCCGCGAGGTCAGATGCGATGAAAGGCAGCCCAGCAGGAAGGACCTCACAAGGACAGAGCTCGCGCTCAGCGGCAATCAGCAAATGTCTCCCACCGCACAGGGAGCAAACCGGCCCTTTTCAGTGGTGTTCAGGGGGCGGGGCAAGCAGGGAGAGCGTCCAGGTGCAGGTGATGATGTCAGCGCAGGGACTCCTGGGCAATGGAGTCCCTGAACCTCACCTGGCGCTCGCAGCCCTGCTCCCCGCAGTTCCAAAAGTTCCCTCTCACGGCAGCAGAACAGCAATGGTGAGCCCAAGCACACGGGCGAAGCGGGACCCGCGAAGCGGGTTCCGCGAGGTCAGATGCGATGAAAGGCAGCCCAGCAGGAAGGACCTCACAAGGACAGAGCTCGCGCTCAGCGGCAATCAGCAAATGTCTCCCACCGCACAGGGAGCAAACCGGTCCTTTTCAGTGGTGTTCAGGGGGCGGGGCAAGCAGGGAGAGCGGCCAGGTGCAGGTCATGATGTCAGCGCAGGGACTCCTGGGCAATGGAGTCCCTGAACCTCACCTGGCGCTCGCAGCCCTGCTCTCCGCAGTTCCAAAAGTTCCCTCTCACGGCAGCAGAACAGCAATGGTGAGCCCAAGCACACGGGCGAAGCGGGACCCGCGAAGCGGGTTCCGCGAGGTCAGATGCGATGAAAGGCAGCCCAGCAGGAAGGACCTCACAAGGACAGAGCTCGCGCTCAGCGGCAATCAGCAAATGTCTCCCACCGCACAGGGAGAAAACCGGCCCTTTTCAGTGGTGTTCAGGGGGCGGGGCAAGCAGGGAGAGCGTCCAGGTGCAGGTGATGATGTCAGCGCAGGGACTCCTGGGCAATGGAGTCCCTGAACCTCACCTGGCGCTCGCAGCCCTGCTCCCCGCAGTTCCAAAAGTTCCCTCTCACGGCAGCAGAACAGCAATGGTGAGCCCAAGCACACGGGCGAAGCGGGACCCGCGAAGCGGGTTCCGCGAGGTCAGATGCGATGAAAGGCAGCCCAGCAGGAAGGACCTCACAAGGACAGAGCTCGCGCTCAGCGGCAATCAGCAAATGTCTCCAAATGGTCCAACCAATAATATCCGCAAATTGAGAAAGCAAGGAAACATGTGAATAAATCTGTTTCTGCTTTCCTCAGAGACTATGGCATGGGTTCTATATACCACAACAACTTGCGTTACAACATGCAAGGCATTTATAGAGGAGACGGTGTACATTTCACAGATGAGGGGAACAGAATCTTCCTCTGTAACTTAAGACTCTGCATCGGTACTTACTTGTAGGTACAAAAAAACACGCAATGAACACAACGGCTCTTTTTAGAGCCAACTAACATCTAAACACTCAAATTTGATTTTTAACTGTATTTTTTTGATTAATTTTTAGGGAGGTCCGCGCACCGTGCACGCACCCCGCAAAGGTTTTTTTATAAAAATCATTTTTTTTTTACCCTTTTGGGTCCTTTAGGGACCCCCTGAGAAGGCCTAAGGGGTCAGGGAGTCTCTACCCTGCCCCCTTTTCAAGTTCTCAACTTTCATTTTTCACTCTCCTGTGAAACTACACAAAATGGCGGCTATAGGGTGCGCGCACTGAGCATTCACTGCCAATTTTTTTTTTAAAACACATTTTTTTACCCTTTTAAGTGCTTCAGAGACCCCCTGAGAAGGCCTAGGGGGTCAGGGACACTGCTACCTCATAAATTACAATTAAAAATAGAAACATTTCTCAAATACATTTTTAATTTCTAAATATAAATTTATTCTTCTGAATTTTCATAATGTAAAAGCACTTCCAACATCAAATCATGTGGAATTTCTTCTTCGTAAGTCTGCAAACATGATTCTTGGAACTCCATCATCTCCAAACATTCCAGAAATTCACTGTCCAAAGACTGAACAAAAAAATCACTTGTGCCATCTCCTCCACTAAGTTCTTCTACATTAGTGCTGTCATAAAACGGAACATTCAAATCTTCTAATAAAGTAGCTGAAACTTCAAACATGATTTCTACTGTCTCCTCATTGCGATCCATATTTTTAACAAATTTGTTGCTGTAACTTGCTAAAAAACACTTTCATTTATCGTTTTTAGTAATAGATAATATAAAACTAGCTTTAACAACTATTCTGTCACAATATTCCCTAAAACACACTAACTCACATTATAATTATTTCAGGGTTTACGGCAGTGCAGTGGTATTTTTCAAATTAACAACTCACCTTTTAAAATACTGTTGAAGATTTACTACAGTGTCAATAACACACCAGATATTGTAAGCCAAATTCTCTCAAATGTACCTCAGAAACTGTAATCACAAAATGGCCGTGATTACCTCTCATTTTTTCAGCAAGTGTGTTTGACTACTCAATATACCAGCTTATCCTGTGCAATGTTCTTTTCAATTACTTTTTCTAAACCAATAGTATTATTCCTTTTATAAAACAGTAGTATGCACCCTAGTTTTCAATGTTCAATTATCAGAAACCACCAATCATTTCTAATTTTCTCAAGTGCACTGAATCTCATCCACATTTTTTTCTACACTCCCAATTTTTCTAAACACAACTGTTCTTTTTAAAGACAACCAACATCTAAACACTGAAACTTGTTATTTAACTGTATTTTTGTTGTTGTCTTTATTGGCCGCCGTCCGCGCACCGTGCGCTCACCCCGTGGGACCCCCTGAGAAGGGCGGGGGGTCGGGGGTCTCTAACCTGCCCCCTTTTCACGTTTTCCACTTTTGTTTTGGGCTCTCTTGTGCCTCAGTTATCCTAGAAACAAGATGGTGGCTAACACTTCCTGGTTTGGACAGTTTGGAATGTTGACAGACGACTGCCAGCCAATCAGGGGCGCGCTCGTGCACGCCAGGGAGCTCGCACGGTGCACGCACGGTGCCCCGCCTATAGATATATATATAATTCGATTTTCTCAAAAACTACTGGAGGGATTTCCACCATTTTACCAAAAGGGCGTACTGCATACCAGACCCTATCAGTTTGCCAAGTTTGGTGTAATTCCGTTCAGCAGTTCGGGCTGTAGTCGTGTCTAATCGTCCTATGGAAAATTGCATGGGGAAAACACGTTTTGGGACCCTCCTTTTTTCTCGGTCCCCGCTTGATGAATCGCCCCAAAACTGTCAGAGAAGGAGCGGAGCGTAACAGGCCATCTTCTTTGAGTACATTCATTAACCGGCGCCAAAGTTATTCCCAATAGAATGTTATGGATTTCCTATGGAAACTAGGTCCTAACTATAACTACCTATTGGCGACCACCAGTAGGTAATATATATATATATATATATATATATATATATATATATATATATATATATATATATATATATATCTCACTGAAAAAACATAGTTTTTAGGGGTGTTATAGTTAGCTGTACATTTCACTCATACAACACCATTGAAATTCCTCCGTTATAGTTAGTTGTACTAACTATAACTCGCGCACCCGCAATCCACTGCTGATGATGTAACATATTACATCATTCATGACATGGTAAGTGACATCAATGATGACATCACTGATGACAGCTCAAATGACATCACTGATGACATCATGTATGTGACAATCTGATGCATCTCATCATACATTAGTATAACCTTTCAACACTCATTATAAAATATGGAGTATCATATTTTAAACCATTAACACACCAATACACGTTTCTAAAAACCCACTCAGTGATACCTACATCTACACACACATCTAAACACTTACCAATAGATTCACTCATACATGCTAACAAAGATCAATAGAACACTATTAATATACTTATACACCTACATCGACATTACACACCAGCACACATCCTATTCACTAATGCAGTCATCCTATTCACTTATGCAAACAATTGATCATACTTACATTTACTAAGCTGCACACTTATACAAACACCACTTTATTTATTCATATAGATAGTAACTCATACTTAGTGCGTTATAAAATCACTATTACGAGTATACCGTTTTCGATACAGTCACTCATACAATCACTGAGTCTTATGTATACTTATTTATATACAACAACTGTCACATACACTGCCTTTTATATTTCTACTTTTTTGGGCATACATTACTAAGAAGCCTATGGAAGGAAATTCAAGTTACTGGTAAGTTCAGTTAGTATTACTTTTCAGGATCAGTACTGGGCTCAAAGATGCAGCACTGAGGTCTCTCCTGATAACAGGTGATTAAATTGTAATTCGTAGTTCGGCTGATTTTAGAGGGATATTTGTAAGTTCCAAAACTCCACACTTAGAAGAATATCCAAGTGAAACCAGTCAATGTTAGCCTATAGAAGGAAATTCAAGTTACTGGTAAGTACAGTTAGAATTACTTTTCAGGATCAGTACTGGGCTCAAAGATGCAGCACTGAGGTATCTCCTGGTAACAGGTGCGCAAATCGGAATTTGTAGTTCGACCACTGTGCAAACACGCCCTGTGGCGCGTTTTAAGTTGGGGAAGTAATACCCCTTCAATCCTGAGGTTCCCTAGAGTCCAACTAGCCCACTAGGTACATCCAGTAAGCTCCACAGAGCTGAGTAGCAGAGACATGTAAAAAGGGGCACAGCCTGCACCACCTCTCTGCAACGCAGCGTAGTGGCGCTACCTGGAAGCACCCGGTAGACTACTTGGCCCCCATGGTCCATCAGGATTGAAGGGAAATTTTTTCCAAAACTAAAAAAGCGCCACAGGGCGTGTTTGCACAGATCACCTCTTGCCCGTGCCCTCCCTTGACCACTATGTAAAAGTGCCCTTTAGCCGTTCTAAGTAGAGAGATTAAGTCCCTTTCAATCCTAAGGGTCTCTTGGGTCAGACTAGCCCACTAGAAACCTCCAATAAGCACCACAGAGCTGCGTTGCAGAGAGGTGTAAAAAGGGGCGTAGCCTCTGAACACCTACCTGCAACGCAGCTCCCAGGTGCATACCGGAGATACCTGTTGAGCTATTTGGCCCTCAGGGACCCTCAGTATTGAAAGAGAATTAAAATGTGCCACGAGGCGCGCTTGCACAGTGGTGAAGGAAGGAGGCGTGGCCTGAGGATACATGTCTGCAAACACCCCCTGTGGCGCATTTTAAGTTAGAGAATTAATTCCTCCTCAATCCTGTGGGTCCCTGGGGGCCAACTAGCCCACCGGGTACCGCCAGTATTCACCAGGGGGCTGCGTGGCAGAGAAGTGTTCAGAGGTCACGCCCCTTTATACAGCACTCTGCAACCCAGGCCTAGGGGGTCAGGGTGTTTCTACCCTGCCCCCTTTTTGCTTTTTCGCATTTTATTTTAGGTGTCTTGTGCCTTGGTTCTACAAAGGCATAGGATGGCTTCCAAAACTTCCTGATTTGGAGTGTTGACAGCCAATTACCATACAGCTTGTGCTCAGCAGGGTGCGCAGATCCTGCGCTGCCATAGATATATATATATGTTTTTAGGTTTAAAGTATTTTATTCAGGTATAAAAAACATGGGGAAGGGAATAGGAGGTCAAGCGAACATACAGTACAAAAAGCGAGATGTTGCAGCGGTTCAGAAGGAAAGTAGGAAGACAGGAAGCCCCAGAGGGTAACAAGGCATAAGTCTTAAGGCAATAAGGCATCGCGAATGACCCCCCAGTAGACCCCCATTCCCTTAGCAAGGCCGAGCTGGAATAGCGTCCCGCAACACAGTAAAAAAAACACACCATCCCTCCAGCCCCCCAACCCCGGAAAATTAGGAGAAAGAGAAGCAAAGGAAGAAAAGGAAGAAAACAATACCCCAACATCCCCGTCCGAAGGTCAGCATCAGAAGCATATAACCCCGCCTCCCACCCCCAGTCCCAAACCCCTGATCCCGCACATTCACTCCGCTGGAGCCGCCGGCGGCGTCAGCCTAAGAAGTCGCAGGTACCGTGGGCATGTGAGCTCGCGAAATTCCGTGGACAACAGTGCCAAAAAGGGGTGCCAGAGTTCTTCAAACTGGTCAACATTCCCAGCCACCGTCAGCGAAATCTTCTCCATGCCCAGTACCTGCCAGAGCCTGTGCAACCAACCAGTGATAGAGGGGGCAGTGGGGGTACGCCAGAGTACAAGGATGTTTTGAACCGCGGAGCCCAGCGCAATCACAATCTGCCTACCCCTGCGGGACTTCAGCGGGTACATCAGGTCGTTGGGGAGGCCTAGCAAGACATACGCAGGGAGGCGCGGGAGCTCAATCTCAAAATGCCTGTCCACCTCATCCAAGACCTCTGTCCAATAGGCCGACAGCACCGGGCACTCCCAGAGAATGTGCGTAAGGGTACCCTCCTGTCCGCAGCCGCGCCAGCAACCTTTATCGCCGACTTTGCGCATCTCGAAGAGCCGCTCCGGGGTGTAATACCAATAGGTGGACACCTTAGTAAAGGTCTCCGTCAGCCCAGTGTGGTACGCAGAGTGCCTCGCCCGATACGCAATCTTGTCCCACTCCTTGTGGCTCAGGGTTCTGCCCAATTCCCTGTGCCAGCGCTCCCTCCCTGGGTTATGGTAGTGAAACGGCAGGGGTTGGAGAAACATGTACAAGTCGGTGATAAGCTTGGCATCCGAGGTCCGGGTTACCAGCCATCGCTCATAGGGCGTAATCGAACGGGCAGCGACGTCGCGCACTGGGGGTTGTAGAGCCCAGTGGCGGACTTGCATATAACGCAGTCTGTCCCCTTCCGTCAGGCCAAACTCCTGTCGGAGCTGCTGGAAGGGGAGTACGCCCTCCGGTCCGTAGATCTGGAAAAGCGCCCTGCAACCCGCGCTCACCCAGTGGGAGAAGGCTCCCGGTTCCAGGCCAGGAGTGAAGTCTGGATTGCCGGCAATGGGAGTGAACGGCGATGGAAAAGTGGTGAGCTCGCGAAGCTCGCACACCGCGTCCCACACTCTCAGCGGAACCCGGGTGATAAAAGAGGCGTAGAGATTAGGCGGGCGGTGAGTGCGCCGCAGGAACGGGACTTCCTGGAGTGTACGGCCCGCAACTGCCTGGTCTTGAAAGAGCCAGTGCTTGTCCGATTCCCACCGGCTCCACTCCACCAGGTACCGAAGTTGCGCCGCCTGGAAGTACTTCCGGAGGTCCGGGACCCCGAGACCCCCCGCCTCCGGGGCAAGCATGGAAAGGACCCGCTTCATCCGAGGCTTACGGCCCTGCCACACAAAGCGGGAGATGTCTGCCTGCGCCTGTTGTATCCAACCTACAGGGGGCTGGAGAGGTAAAGCGCAAAAAAGATACAGGATCTGAGGCAATATCGTCATCTTCACCGCTGCGATACGGCCCAGCCACGAGAGCAGGCCCTTGTTCCATCGGCCGAGTTCCTCTTTGATCTTTTTGCCCAGAGAGGAATAGTTAGCAGCGACCATTGCAGGCAGGGAAGGCGCAAGCAAAATCCCCAGATAAGGCACCGTGGAGGAGGACCACTGCAGAGGAAAAAGACGCTGGAGGTCCCGCCTGGTGTCAGCAGAGAGGGACACGTCCAGGGCGGCCGACTTAGACATATTCATTTTGAAGCCTGCCACGCGGGCAAAGGAATTCAGTTCCTGGACGCAGGCAGGGAGCGACCGCCTAGGGTCATCCAGGGTCAGCAAGACATCGTCCGCATACAGGCTGACAGTATGCGTGTACTGCCCCATCTTCACCCCGATAGCGTCCGGGTTATCACGAATCCTCTGAGCAAACGGCTCCATATAGAGGGCAAACAGGAGCGGTGAAAGGGGGCAACCCTGTCTCGTGCCACGCTCAATGGCAAAGCTGCCGGAGCTGTGTCCGTTGACACGCACCGATGCTGACGGTCTCTTATAGCAATTAAAGATCATAGTGCGGAACTTCTCGCCGATCCCCAGTTTCCCAAGAACCAGCTCGAGGTACGGCCAATGAACCCTATCAAAGGCCTTCTCCGCGTCTACCGATAGCAGCATCCGCTCCCCGGGACGCGTGAGGCCTTTTCTAGCACGTGCGTCACCCTCTTGGTGTTGTCGACCGTCTGCCTGCCGGGTACAAAGCCGGCCTGGTCCGCCTCCACCAAACCTGGTAGATGTAGACCCAGTCTGGCCGCCAAGATCCCCGTGTAAAGCTTGAGGTCCACATTTAGAAGCGAGATGGGCCGATACGAGCCGCATAGAGTCCGGTCCTTTCCCGGTTTCGGGATAACCGACACGGTCGCCGAAAGAAGGTCCGGCGGGATGGCACCCGGTTCGGAAAAGGAGTTGAATAAGCGAGCCAGGAGAGGCGCGACAGTGGGACAGAAGGTCTTGTAAAACAAGGCCGTATAGCCATCCGGACCCGGGGCCTTGCCGTGTTTCAGCCGTGCAATAGCAAAGATGACTTCCTCCACGTGAATATCCCTCTCCAGGTGGTCCGCCTGGGCGGGGTACAAGGCCGGGAGGGTTACCGATTCCAGGTAGGCCTCGGCCTCTCCCGGTGGGGAGGGCTCTGCAGCGTACAGCGCCTCGTAAAAGGCACGGAAGGAATCCGCCACCTCCGCGTCACCGGAAACCGGGACTCCATCTGCTCCCACTAGCTCCTTTACGACGTTGCGTTGCTGCGCAGCCCTGAGCCGATGGGCCAGGAGCTTACCGCATCTATCTCCGCCGGTGTAAAAGGCATGTTTCAGGCGCAACGCCGCATACTCCGCCCTGTCCAGGTCCAACGCAGAGAGTAGCTTCCGCGCCGCCTTCAGCTGCCTCCAAACACGAGGCGCCCCCGTCTGGCGATGAACCTGCTCGAGTTCCCTGACCTGCGCCGTTAGTTCCTCCCTCTTGCGTTGACGCTCCTTGTTCTCCGCCGAGGAGATGGAGATAAACTCCCCTCTGACGACCGCTTTCAAAGCCGCCCACTGCGTTGCCAGGGACGTATCGGGGTTGCTATTGTGGGTCAGGTACTCCTGGATGACCTCCTCCACTCGCTTCACCACCGATTTCTTATGGAGAAGCGTGTCCCGGAGCCGCCACATCCCTCTAGAGGGGGGGGCCGCCGGCCAAGCAAAAACTCCGGAAACCGGCGCATGGTCGGACAGGGACAGAACCCCGATGTTTGCCGCCGTGGCGGCTAAGCGGAGCGGTCCGCTCACCAAGAGGTAATCCAACCGCGAGTAAGTGCGGTGTTCGCGGGAGAAATATGAGTAGTCCCTATCGGCGGGGTGCATGGTGCGCCAGAGGTCGTGCAGATCCATCTCTGCGATCTGGTCCTGTACCGTTCTAGAAAGCTCCCCCGTCTGCGGGAAGCGCTGGGCCGACCTATCCAAGGTGGAATCGAAGACCATGTTCAGGTCTCCCCCCAAGATGACGTGGCGGTCGGGCGAGGCAGTAACGTCTACCAACACAGATTCCAGGAAGCGATCCTGGTGGTCATTTGGGCTGTATACGGAACCAACCGTAGAGGCAACACCCCCCAGACGCATGCGATACACTAGGAGCCTCCCCTTCTGCTCGGCATGTTTATACAGCACCTCACCTCGGAAGGAGCTGGCTAGAAGGATGGCTACCCCTGCAGTCTTAGTCGCAGCCGAGGAAAAGAGTTGCGTGGGGAACTTGGCAGAGCGCAGCCTATGGCAATCTTTAGAGAGTAAATGGGTTTCCTGCAGGAGGCAGATATCCGCCTGCGACCCTTCTAGCAGGGAAAGGATCGCCCTACGCTTCACAGGGTTGTTCAGACCCTTAACATTAAGGGTCACTACTTTCAGGGGCGGCATCACTCCCAGGGAAGCAAAGCGCTGTGCAGCAAGTGCGGGATCAGTGGAAGGGGCGCGCGGGGCAGGGGCGCAGGGAAGGCCAGAATCGGCTCCGCATGTGTTCGGACAGTATCGGACGGGACCCCCCCAACACCAAACCAACTGTGAAACCCCCCCATAACCAACCCATGGCAACCAGCCAAAACCAAAAACAAGAAAAAACACCCCATAGTCTCAGTCTAGCCCAAGTGGGCGAGTCTGCAGAAAACCGTCAAGTGGACGTTCAGCCACACACCTCCAACCTCTCCCCCCCAACCCCCAGCCCCAACCCAGCATCGAAGAAGCTATGAGTCTCTCCCCCCGGAGTAAAGTTAGGCCGTCTGGGCCACGCCATTGGAGTCAGGCAAGTTCCTGGCCGCAGTCCTCAGGGCCTCCGCCATATCCGCCCTGATGGTAGGGGAGTCAGGGCGACTCGCCGTCGCCGACGATTGGCGCCTGGATCTCCGTCGGCCCCGCCGCTCGGGGCGCCTCCATGCGGGTGTGGCCCCTTCTTCCTCCGTAGCTGTAAGTCCCAGTACCCCACAGACATCTTGTAAGGAGCGCAGCTGATGCAACACCCCATTCCATCGAAAAATAAGACGGAAGGGGTGACCCCAGGAATAGGCCGTCTCATGCTCTCGCAGGAAGTCCGTGGCGATGCGGAAAGACCTGCGCTTCTGCAGTGTGATGGCGGACAGGTCCTGATAGAGCGCCACGGGCCGTTCTCGAAAGGACAGCGGCTGTTTCCTGCGGGCCTCAGTCATAATGCGCTCCTTTAGGGGGAAATCCGGCAGGAATGCCAGGATATCAGGCGGGGGTGCCGATGATTGTCGTTGGCGGCCCACCCTGTGTGCTCTGTCTATGCGGATCGGGAAGTCCGCTTCTTCTCCCAAGATGTCGCGGAACAGGTCCTGCAGATAGGCCACTAGGTCCGCACCCTCATCCGCGGACGGAACGCCCCGCACCCGGATGTTATTCCGCCTGGATCTGTTCTCGAGGTCCTCCGAGTGGGCCTGGAGCTCGACACACTGCTCCCGTAGGCGGAGGACGTCCTGCTGGAGATGAACTATCTCCTCGTCGCGACGCTGGGCCGCCGTTTCCACAGTGTCGACTCGCTCGCCCAGGCCTTCGATTTCTCTACGCACTTCACGGACCTCTCCCGCCACCTCGGTCTTGAGAGTCTGAAATTCCTCCTTGAGGGAGCTGAATAGGTCTTCCATGAAGGACCTCGTGACAGGTGGTTCGCCTCCGGTGGCGTCCGTTGAGGCCCGGGAGGACCCCGGGGACGGCTGCGCCCTGTCGCGTAGTTGCTGGGCCCTGCCGAGCATGTCCGGCAAAGTGCGATCTCCTCGTGCAGCGCCTCGTCTTCCGGCCATCCTGGCCTCCGCGGTGGGTGAAGCCTAGAGCCGGCCGCTGTAGACGCGCCCAGCCGCCCGTGGGCACCAGATGTGAAGTCCTCGCCGAGGACAAGAGTAGTGCGTCACAGGCGACAAAATGGCGGCCCGGATCAGGGCGAGACGACCATCGGGCCAAGCAAGGCGGTCAGCAATGTCCAAGTCGGAGGCTTTCAGCCGTGTGCCCCCAGGGAGGACAGCAGATGTGTAGGCACCAGGAGAAACCAAGGCGCCCGCATGACCAGGGCGCGGGCGAGGGTCACCAGTAGGAGTTCCGCAAAGACAAGATGGCGGGAGGGCGGATCCCAGGATGCCAGCCCAGGCCAGCCAGTCTATGGGCGACCCTCGAGTGGCAACCGGTCGGGGAAGCGCGAACCCAATGTCTCCCAGTACCATCGACCAATACGCCCGTTCCGGGCTCCGCTCAGACTCCACCGTTCCACTCTTCCAGGCACGGGGTCCACAAGGCGTCACACTCCGATACCCATGGCAGGGGGGTAGATCGCCATCGCAGGGCTGGAATCCGTCTCCCAGCGATGGTCCTGGCCACCAGGGCGCCGGACAGGAGGCCACCACACTCCGCGGAGTCCGTCTAGTCCGTCCCTCGGGATCTCCAGCGTTCAGCACTCGACTCAGCCGAGGCGCGCGGACAGCGCCGCACTTTGCTCCGCCTCCAGGCCCTTCTCCTCGGGGCGACCCAGGCTCCCCTCTTCGGGTCGATCGGTGAACAAACTTTTCGGGGACTTCCCCCGGGGCAACAGAAGTCAAAGTGGCATCAAAACGTGCCCCAAGAACTCCGGCACAGTTCTCTCGCCTGCAGCGCAACCGCGGGGGGAGAGAAGCGCAGGAATCAGGGCTCGAGCTGAGCCGGGCCGGAGGAGCTACGGGAGGAAGCGTCCGCTCACCCCGCCATCTTGGCCACGCCCCTATATATGTTTTTAATTGTGATTTACTCAGGAACTACTCAATGGATTTACACCAATTAAGCAAAAGGCACGACTCTAAACCAAGGTCTATCTCTTTGCCAAATTTGGTGTAATTCCGTTCAGCAGTTCGGGCTGTAGCTGCGGCTAAAGGTTCCTATGGGAAATTGCTTGGGGAAAACATGTTTTGGGACCCCCTTTTTTCTCAGCCCCCGCTTGTCGAATCACCCCAAGACTTTCAGGATAGGAGCGGACCGGAGCGCCCCACCAGATCTGAAAATTTCGCAAAGATTCGTCAACTGGTGCCACAGTTATTCCAAATAGAATGTTGCGGATTTCCTATGGAAAATAGGTCCTAAGTATAACTACCTACTGGCGAGATGTGGAGTTAAGAAAAGTAGATCTATACTTACCTATTTGCATTTAGCTTCTCGATATTTTTGGCGTCGATATTTTTGAAACAATATTGTGTCATGCTATATTTATGTTTTTGATATCTGTCAGTGATGCGTTCAAGGAAAGGAACAAACACATGAAGAGAAAGTGAAAGTGGCAGGCACTGACCAATAAGAAGCAAGGAAATGAGCCTGACGATGATGTTAACCAATTGTAAATAATGGTTGGGCTCCACGCTTCTTTTAAACTAACAAAATGTGTCACAATCGACACTGCATGCACTGTGTCAGATTGGACTTAAAAATGCAACATTTCTAGTTTTCGCTGATCAGTTATGTTTGGACAGTGAAGTTTGGTTTATCTAGTGCCTTACTTAGCAAGAACTTGCAATGCCTCAGTCTAGCTTAACTTCATATAGAAGTGAGAACTGTTGGCAGTGGCAATGCTAGCAGTCAATGTCTGTAAAAATGATGTATATTCTACATTTCTACCACAGTTACTCTAACTAATCTACCAATGGGAAAACCAAAAAGCTCTCGTAGGCAGGTCAAACACCAAAAAGGAGGAAAGCACCATATAAGAGCAAGACAACTGAGATTGAAACAAATGTTATGCCTTTTTGAGCAAGGATTAACTCTGTGGAGTATTGTATACAATGCTGTCACCGACACACAACGTTAGCTGTCTGTTGGGAGATCACAAATATGTTTTGCATTTGTTAATGTGAAAAATAAAAAATGCCCCATCCAATGAAAGTTATTTGTAGTGTACAGTGCAGTGGCGCCTGATACAAGTAAAAAGTGGTGGGCGGTTGGAGGAGGTGCGGGGAGGAGCGTGGGAGGGGTGCATAGGGGGTTACAAATAAATAACAGAATACGCTGATGCTGCCGGCCGCTTTGCACCTTGATGCTCTTCTGCTCCCAGCAGTCCCTGAATCACATCACAGGCTACCCATCCAAACCAGACACTGCTGTCATGCTATACCAAGCATGCATGAGAGCAGCATTGTGATTGGCCTGAGCGAACTGATCTGATGCTCAATTAGGCACAGGGAGTCTGTGCTGTTTCTCCACCCAGCAGTGGAATACAGCTGGGTTGGAGAAACCTATGTGCACATGTCTATATGGCCAGCCTAAGACAGCTGGCCAAACAGACATGAGCACTTGTAGCAGTGCGTACCACACCTCCTCCCAGTGTCAATCAGGATGGCATGACCCTCCCTTGAATCAGCATTCCAGGCACAGCTAGAAAAAAATAAAATAAAAACATAACATGATCATTTTATTTTTCCTTTATTTACTGCTCAGAAAGCAGTTGGGCAGCACTCCGCCACCTTAACGGTGGAGCCACCACTGGTACTATGTATTTAGAAGTTTGTGGCAGAGTACTTTACCTTTTGTTTTCTTCCTGGAATGAATTTGTACCTTTTGTCCACCGTGCACACACAATTATATATGACGTTACAACGCATACTTTTACAACGCATACCTTTACAACGCAACAACCATTACAACGCATTCCATTACAACGCATGCCATTACTAGGAAGTTTTAAAAAACTACCTTTACAACGCATTCCATTACAACGCATACTACCTTTACAACGCATACCAATACAACGCATACCATTACATTGCATGTATGGTAAGTATTGGATAGTGTAGGGGTAAAAATTACTATTCTAACTCCAGGGGGGTGCAAGAGTAGAGTAAGTGTTGTATAGTGTAGGGGTAAAAATTACTATTCTAACTCCAGGTGGTGCAACAGTATGGTAAGTGTTGGATAGTGTAGGGGTAAAAATTACTATTCTAACTCCAGGGGGTGCAACAGTAGGGTAAGTGTTGGATAGTGTAAGGGTGCTATGCTTTGTGATGGTATGCGTTGTAATGGTATGCGTTGTAATGACTGCGTTGTAATGATATGCGTTGTAGTGGTATGCGTTGTAGTGTCATGCGTTGTACTGGTTGCGTTGTAATGGCATGCGTTGTAATGGATGTTGCATTGTAAAAGTTGTGTTGTAATGGTTGTTTCCCGCACACACCATTCTTTTGACAAGAGTCACTAATCTGCTGCATGGCTATGCACATTCATGTAATGTGTGCGTGAGGGTGTGGCACACTTAACCTAGCTTCTTCTAAAAGGATATCGAAATAAGGGTGCTGTCATGTGATGATGAGGCGGCCGTGTTTTTACAAGTATATAGTTATGGTGCCATGTTGCGTGCAAGAAGTCCCTCTGATGTGTTCTTTCGGCTGCAACAAATTACAAGCATATTTTGGCAGGATTGGATAATGTGCAATGTTGGGTGGTAATACTGTCGGAAGTTCAAGGATCCTTACCATAAAAGCATGTTATTTGCACATACTTTCGTACCTACTACCAAACTACACCTTTTTGTTATGTTATGACCCACTCTTGACCATCCCTTTCTACAGATAGTCATGCACAGGCCCTGTGGGAAAACCCTGGAACTCTATTCCTGCAAGAATAAGATTAGTTGCTAACTCCCTCGAAGTTTCTTTCATTCTATGTTTTTATAATACAGACCACTCAAAAAAGAATACATGCATACATGTGCCTCATGTTAATTGTCAACACTTTATGCTGTGTAGCTACCAGCTCACAGCGCCCTGGTAGGGGCGCATGTCCGATCCATAGGCAACACAAGAAACAGTTTCCATCAACACCCTAAGGAACATGCACTCCAAAAGACTGCCGGAGATCCAATATGAATCCAGGTGCTTGTTGCCTTTTCAGATGTATATAACTTCTAGAGTGCAATACAAGAAATATGCACACGTGCTTAGCAAATACATGAATAACAATTGTTTGCACACAGCAAAGGCTATGTGAATCAGGCAATTCATGTTTGCACATATATATGCCAACTCCGGAGCTGTGTCCCGAATGTGGTTGGGTGTGAGCACCTGATAATGGGCTTTTAAGATGTGTAATCCCGTTGAATGTTGAAATCCTTCTGCAAACACGTGGAGTGTAAAATACTTCCTGCAGCCCCATCTTTCAAGACGCCACATTAGCATGGGCAATCTCACTCAGATCAGGGCAGGCTTCTTAAATTTACATGGCAAGGCATAAGGTTCTTATCTAATTTCCATATGCTTCATTTTTTTCCAGTTTGATCTCCTGAAAGGTGCAGGGAAATGCTAAAATGTGGCGCATGGAATGTGCGCAGGAGCTGACAGGCCTCTTGAACTCCTTCGCACAGTTCGAATTCTTTTTATTTGCATAGCATTTGCAATTCACCGCTGATCTCTATTTGCTTTTTGAGTCCCATATTTGCATGCAAACAAATATTGAACTCTACTGGATACTGTACTACTTTTCACACCAAAAAAGAAATAAAACATTCACTTTACCATCATGTACTTTTTTGAAGAGGTTAGCTATGCAAAATAGACTTGATATTGTTCTAGTTATGTGGCACAACAAGATTTGCCTTTGACACTTATCTTGACAGCTTCAAACAAATGCACTTGGGATTGACAGATTTTGCTGACTGCAGCTACTACACACAGCAGCCAGTTGGCCACTTGGTCTAATTAGGTCCACACTGCTATCTAGCAAGTAGCAGGCAGGAAGAAAGGCTATCACAGCAGGCTCTTTAGAGATAAAATCAAAGAGCTTAACAGGGAAGTAACATTCACTTGAACAATGACTTCTGCAGGTGAATATGATAAGGGCAGACAGAGGTCTAGGCAGTGCAAATGTGCAGAAGTACGTGTAGAAATCCATGGAAATATTTTAATATTTCTGCAGGAATTAAAGTAAAATCTGCAGAAAAATATATTATGGTTTAGATCAAGGTAAATTATAACTAGAAAAGTACATTCAACTGCATTCAATCTATATATTTTCATCATTATTGATTATTCTGAAATCAAGTTAAAAAATCATTGTAGACAGTCTCTGTCCACTTTGTGTACATCTTTCTTCAGATACGATTTCTGAGCCCTAACTTCAGTCTCCATCGTCCTCACACATCTCTGCACCTACACACATCTCATTCCTCATTCCCCGCCTTTGAATGTTTGTACACCTAACAGTGCTCAAGTACCTGCTGCATTCAGTTAAAGAAGATGGACTCGTTGGGTGACATGGACACGAAATGTCTTTAGAAATACCCAGGTCCAGATTTACTAAGTCTCTGAACAATCACAAAGTGACTTTATGTGATGCATTGGTATTTACTTTCCAGTGCAAAAGATTTTTTGCCTTTTTTTGGCCATTTTTTTGCCATTTTTTGCCATTTCTCCCGACGTCGCATTCCTAACAGAAACATGGATGAACACCTCCTCAGCTCCAGACATCACCATTGCCATCCCGGAAGGATACAAGATCATCCGTAAGGACCGCACCGAACATACAGGAGGAGGCATCGCTATCGTCCATAAAAATTCCATCCGCATCTCAACCAGCTCAGACATCAACCTCACCAGCGCCGAACACCTTCATTTCCAGATCCACACCGATCCCAAGACCACACTCAGAGGCACCCTCCTCTACCGGCCTCCTGGATCCCGCGCACAATTCAGCGACGACATCACTGACTTTATCACCCCTCACGCCCTCCCCTCCAAGGAATACATCCTAATGGGAGACCTCAACTTTCACCTGGAAAAGAGCGATGACAGCAACGCCTCCACCCTTCTGGACAATCTCGCCAACCTAGGACTCAAACAACTTGTCACTACCCCCACCCACATCGCTGGTCACACACTCGACCCTATCTTCACCTCCAGCAAACATGTCTCCTTCAGTCACACCACAACTCTACACTGGACGGACCACAGTTGCGTTCACTTTATCTACAATAAGACCACTACTCACAACCATCCTCAACCTTCTCTGCGAAGAAACTGGAACAAAATCACCACGGACCAGATCTCCTCATCGCTTCTTCTAAACCCCCCCGCCCACTCCTCAAACCCCGACCAAGCAGCCATTAACCTCACCCAATGGCTATTTGATATTTATTGATTTTTATATAGCGCAACTATCGCTCCGGAAGGAGCATCTTGGCGCTGAGCAAGCAGAAGAGGCCAACTTGATGGGAATAGGAATCAGATGGCTGCGAGGACCAAAGAGTCAGGCTGGGGGAAAATCTATGTCTTCAGGAGTTTCCTGAAAAGGCTTTCTGAGGGGGCGTGCCTGAGATTAGGGGGAAGGCCGTTCCATGCCTTAGCCGCCAAAAATGAAAAGGTTTTCCCACCTTTCGTTTTGAGCCTAAACCTGGGTATAGTGACCAGATTGGCTCCTGATGACCTCAGGCAACGCGATGGAATGTACTGAGGGAAGCGCTTAATCAGGTAGGAAGGGCCTGTGTTCTTGGTGGCTTTGAAGACAGTGACAAGGAGTTTAAAAAGGATTCTTTTGTGAAGGGGCATCCAATGGAGGGTATTGAGGGCAGTAGAGGCAGAGGACCTTCTTGGGAGTCCAAGAACGAGCCTGGCCGCTGAGTGCTGGACGCTCTGTAGCTTCTTGAGGGTGGACTTCTTTATGCCTGCCAGGAGACCATTGCAATAATCTAGTCTGGACAGGATTAGAGCCACGGCAACTGATTTCCTGGCAGAGATAGGGAGAAAGTCGAAGAATTTCTTTAGCTGTCTAATGAGGTTAAAACAGCACCCTGCAGAGATGCGCACATGATCGTCAAAACTGAGGGACGAGTCAAATTGGACACCCAGATTGCGGGCCGAGGAAACTGCACTCGGGGGTGCCTCAGAGTGTTGAGGCCACCAATCTTTTGGAGAGAAAAGGGTGTCTTTGCCTAAGGGTATAATTTCAGTCTTGGCGCTATTGCACTTCAAATGGTTATTATTGAGCCACGCAAAGACTTGGAAGAGGCAATTCTGGAATCTGAGGGCGGCATCGGGTAGTTTTTTGTCTAGGGTGACAACAAGTTGGGTGTCGTCCGCGTAAGATGTTACAAGGATGCCATGGGATTCAATCAGGGCAAGCAAGGGGGCCATGTAGATATTAAAAAAAAGAGGACTAAGAATGGACCCCTGGGGCACACCTGATGTAGTGGTTCTTTCGCCAGAGAGAAAGGGGCCAAGTGAGACTGTTTGTGATCTGTTGGAAAGGAACGATGTTATCCATTTTAGAGGTGGACACCAGCGAACTCGAAGACTCAGGCGTAGCCAGACCAAAAGAAAGAGAAAAGAGCCCTCCGAATACCCGGAGCACGGTAGCCAAAAAGGACCTGAAGCCAAAAAAGACAGTCTAGTGATCAACATTTCAGATACCCATGTCTTCAAACACGAAATGAACTTACTTGAACGTGGTACATTGTTTATCCCAACCACCACCACCAACCTGTTGGAATTGGAGGTTAGTACCTTCAAATTCACTAGAAAACTCAGACTAAGACTTTTTTTGACAATGTGTTACCTGTCACAACCAAGACCACCGACACCAGAGAGGATGTACTCAGAGGCTTACGACCGCCTAGTACTTACCAAGCGCCATGCAGTCACAAAAGTATTGACTTATTCGAAACATTAGTGCGCAACGACCTACAGAAGATCAATTTTAAAGCTCCCAGGAGAACTCACAACCTCACGAACAAAGACCGTGACACGCTCAAATCACTGGCTAACAATCCTAAGATCAAGTGCACCAAAGCCGACAAGGGAGGCGCACTGGTAATTCTGAATTCCAGCATGTACACACAAAAATTATTGGAACACATACAAGATACCATGACCTATATGGCACTTGATAAAAATCCAACACTGGAGTTTCAGAACCTCCTCAGAGAGATTGTTACCCGAGCCTATCAGGCAGGAACTATTGAAGAACGGACTAAAAACTACCTATTACCTGAACATCCACGAAGTCCCACTATTCATATGTGTCCCAAAATACATAAGAATTTAACGGATCCCCCGTTTAGACCAATCGTGTCCACCAAAGGATCAATTCACGAGTCAACAGGCAAACTGCTGGATAAGTACATACAACATCTCATCGTCAAAACAACCAGCTACATTAAAGATACCACTGACTTTTTAGTGAAATTATCAACCGTTGAAGTTCCAAAGACACAACCACTGATTCTCTGCACCGCAGATGTAAGTTCACTCTACACATCGATACCACACCTCGGGGGCATTGAAGCCATTGAACAGATCCTGCTTAATAGTGATATCAACACACCCATGCAGGCCTTCCTTATGGAACTGATGATCTTCATCCTTTATCACAGTTACTTCAAGCTAGACAACCAATGGTTCTTACAGCTATCCGGAATGGCGATGGGAAACTGCGCTGCCCCAACGTATGCGAATGTATACATGGAGAACTTTGAAAAACAATACATATACACCCATGACAAGTTCAAGAATCACGCGAAAATGTACGTTAGGTACATAGATGATCTGTTTTTCATGTGGTCTGACAGCAAAGATTCATTGAATCAGTTACTGACAGAAGTCAACTCAAAGGATCCCAGAATTAAACTTACATGGCACATCAGTGACATTGAAATTTCTTTCCTTGACGTTCACATCAAGATAACACCAGAGGGATTAATTACTGACTTGCACAGGAAGAGCACCGACCGCAACAACATCTTGCATTTTTCTAGCTTCCACCAAGGATCCTTAAAGCAACACCTGCCATTTTCACAGATGCTGCGTGTGAAGCGCATAGTGTCCGATGAACACATCTACACTAAGCGTATTAATGAAATGCGTCAGAGGTTCCGCAACAGAGGATACCCCGAGCACACCTTGAATGAAGCCCAAACACGAGTGGATCAAATCACCAGAAAAGACAGTCTCTCGAAATCTGAAAGGAAGACAGACCAACGAATGGTATTAATCTCTAAATTCTCCACCGCTAGCCCAGCATATAAAAAGATTATATGGAGACACTGGCCCATCCTACAAGTCGAACCTGACTTTCAGGGCATCTTCGCAGAACCCCCTATTTTTGCTCATACGCGAAGCCGGAACATCAAAGAGATCCTGTCTAAACCCACAGAAACCACCACACAACACAGTGGAACCATACCTTGCTTGAATTGCAACCACTGCAATTGTGTCATTAAAGGCAATCATATCCAACACCCAATGAAAGGGCACAACATCAAGTTTCAAGTTGACGCTACTTGCGATTCTATGAATTTAATTTATGCATTGAAATGTCCCTGCGGGAAGCTATACATCGGTAAAACTGAACGCAAAATTAAAACACGTCTCAATGAGCACAAATCTAACATCAGGTTGAAAGCCGAAAAATCCAACGTGGCAATGCACTTTGCTGAGGCTCGTCACACCATAGCACAACTTAAATACATTGTACTTGAAATCCTGACCAAACGTGAAGGCATTGATAACAACAAACTCTTGCTAAAACGTGAACTTGAATGGATCTATCGACTACAGACCCAGAAGCCACACGGTCTTAATGACCGCATTGAATACAGTTGTTACCTATAACACCTGTACATGATTTACTGTCTATGATTATGTGTATGAAACGTAGTAACTGTTTATTTACATTGGTTCTTTTTCCTTTAGTGTTCCTTACACGCTCACTCCTACCCCATTCTAAGATGGCCGCCGCACTTTTCTAGTTTTGTTCTTCCTATCATCCGTTTCACCTTTCAAGTTTTGGTCCGTTGTCCATTTCCACCACTTACCCCACGTCACACGCCATAGTCTTATTTACCAGCGCACACTCGCCGGCACCCCGCGCATCGCTACCTGCAAGCATATGGACGGTATGCTTTACCTCCCGGTACTATGAAGTAAGTCCTAGCTCCCGCTACCACACGCCCAT